>NC_063446.1:12337933-12971728 GCF_020379485.1 Brassica napus
AACCTAATATGTATGAAAGATTAGTCCGTAAAATGTATTTATGAACTTCTTGAAGATGCACTGGCCTGTACGGATGAAGAAGGGTTCTGTTGGACTTGATCCCGAGAACCTTTTGCCTGTAGACATTCCTAGAACATGGAAAGCAATGGAAGCACTCTGTGATTCGGGCAAGGCACGAGCCATAGGTGTAAGCAACTTCTCCACCAAGAAACTAGAAACTATCCTGGAGTTATCTCGTGTTCCTCCTGCTGTTAATCAGGTGGAATGTCATCCTTCTTGGAGACAAGCTAAGCTACGAGAGTTCTGTAAATCCAAAGGAGTTCACCTCAGTGTAAGCATTACTCATCTCACCAATACATGCACATTCTCTATACTTGTGTCTTACTTAATATGTTTTATTGAATATTCCTCCTAGGGATACTTCCCATTGGGTTCTCCAGGAACAACATGGTTCAAGAGCGACGTTCTAAAGAACCCTATACTAAATACTGTTGCTGAGAAGCTTGGAAAGTCTCCTGCTCAAGTTGCGCTTCGTTGGGGACTACAAAGGGGTAACAGTGTGCTTCTAAAAAGCACCAATGAAGGAAGGATCAGAGAGAACTTAGAGCAACTGCAACGGTGATTTTAGATGAGTCCTTACAGTTAATCCTTAGCATTATTTCAATATAATATTATTATTTTGGCTTAATTAGCTAGGGATCAATCCTTCAAGAGGGATTGGAAGGACTCTATCCTTAACACACGTGTCTCTCTCTATCTCTCCTCCCACGCTCTCTCTCGATCTCTCCTCGCTCCATCATCTCCCACCATGATCCTTATCGAAACCTTTTCGAAAAATCCTCTTCTCCCTTTTCGTTTTTTCCCCGTATGACTCAATCCTTAGGATTTTTAGCTACGCTATTGGGGATATCGTGTTTTGTGTGCGTTGAATTGGCAGGAGGGTACTCTGACTTTGGTTGAAATTTTCATATGTGGTCTTGTTTTGTTTTCTCTTCATAAAGTTTTGTCCTTTCTATGGTGAACGTGAAGCTCTTTTTCTGTTTTATCTGGATTCTGTTATCGGTCAAAAATCTCATGAAATGAAATTGCATAAATCTTATTAGGTGTTTGAAAAAGCTTGAATCTTTTATGTGTTGTTCCTTGGAGTTAGGTTGTTAAAGAAATTAGAATTTTTGCTAAGGTTTTTTTTTTTTTTAAATGACTTGTTTGTCTCTGGCAGGGGAAGTGAAATGGCTCTTATCAATTTGGAAGCTCATGTGTTGCTGCTCAGTGGGGGATTCGTCGTCCTCATGTTGCAGTCAAAGCTTCTTTTTATCCAACCAGATTGGAATCTCACCATGACAAGTAAGAGTCTTTAACTTTACCATTCCTTAATTTGTTGAGATTGCTTCTTCCCATTGCATATAATTGCTGTAAAGTGTTTAGTCTTACTGCTTTGTAAAGTTTCATGTATCTGAGAGGCTAATGAAGTTGTCTTTATTTTGATATAACCTTCAGCAGTTGCATCAGCCAAATAAATTGTTTGGGAGCTTCACAGTCGAGTATGTTTTCTTATGGCTCCTTGCCCTTCTTGTCACTTGTAATGGGACAGTCCCGTAATTCACATTCTTGTAGAGGAGCTCGCTTCACCATTAGGCCTTAGGTTGAGTAAACAAAATATACTTTTGAGTTTATGTCGTGGATCCCAATAACTGTCGGAACGTTACGGATGCAGTGGAAGTGAATGGAGGGGTTATTGTGTCGGTGGTGAAGGAGGAAGATTGGTTTAAGAAGCATAGGAGCCGAGTGAAAGTGATTGACTATGGCGAAGCTGTCATCATGCCTGGTCTTGTTGATGTGTAAGTTTGATCTTAAACCACATCACCAAGGACTCGGTTCTGTGTAGTTTCTGCTTCCTTCTGGAACAATGGCTGCTGCTGCTGGTAATCAAATCATGTTTCAATTACTTTGAGTTTCGGTACTTAAACATTGGCTCTTTCTTTGAAAGTTAATTTCCTAGTAAAGTTGGCTCTTTCCTTGACCAATGAAACATGAACTCTCTCTTTTTTTTTGAACTTCATGAATACAAAACGCTAAGGACTCTAATTCAAGTAACACCAATGGACTTGATTCTTTTGATTAAGTCCTTAACTATTCAAAAAAAACACCAAAAAAATTTAATGTTTTAATAATGCTAAGGACTCTAATTAGAGTAACACCATTGCATATGCTCTTAGATGTTTTCGACTGGTCAATATATACCCGATGACTTGTTTGCCAAGTTTTCTGATATTGAACAGGTACGTGTAAATCCAGACGTAAACTTTGTTGCTATGTTCTACCTCTGTTTGATCTAAAAATGAGTGTTATGTATTTGGATTACATGCAGGCTAGATTATTGGATGTTTCGTTCTTTGTTCACGAGACATTGGGCTCTTATAGGTCTCTTGAAGAATTGTGGGATGGCGAGATGTGATATTTCAAATGATCTATTTGTTTTGTCAAATGATAAGAGGTTTTTATGTATGATGAACTTGTCAGTTTATTCATGAATGTTACAGAACAGACATGTCACTACATAAACTTACAACCATATATATTTTCTTTTTGAAGTCTTAATTAAAAATATAATTAATCTAATTTTTCTTTTTGCAATGGATATTATAGTCACCTAAAGTCGAAAATGTGATATTTTGCAAATGGCTGCGACTTGTGACTTTGTGAAGCAATACCAATCAAACCCTACATTCAAGAGGTAAAAAATCCAAACGAGTTATGAAATATCGACATTTGAATCATTATTGTATTAAAACCAAAAATAACGTCAATGACAGCGATTTGCGCAATCATGCGACTATGTGAAACTGAGACACATACATATATGTCTGCATGTAGTGAAGAACAACACCGAAAAGATAGGACACGCCAAGAAGTAAAACCTTGATCAGAAAAGGTAAATAAAATATTCTTCATACGGTACACTCATTATTGGACCGTGTGTGCAAGCCCCTACATTCACATTGCATTATATATATTTACAGTTAAATTGTCTAAATGAGAAATTGAATGCGTCAGTATGCCACGAAATTGAAATTCTGAGAGGGTACTATTCTCACATTGAAAAAATAAGAATCATTAATCCTTCTCTTTTTTTCTGTAAATCTACTTGCTATGAACAAATGCGAATCAGAAGAAAGCAAATCAAGCAAAACTTATTGAGGCAAATACCCGGTTTATATATTATCATGTGAATGAATAACACTATTTTAAACTTGGAGAATTTCAAGTACCTTTACAGTTATAGGTTAACAGAGATCGTTCATTTTAGAATTCTTAGATTTACTAATATGATGTTGTAGTCGAGATCTTTACGTATAGAATATATTAAGTTTAGTGTATTACAACCAGAATCCAAATTAATAACACCGCAATTTTCAAACACTGGATTATGTAAAACTGAGACAAACACATATGTTTTTGCATGTAATGGAAAACAAAACCGAAATTAAGACACATCAACGAGAGAAACAAAATCATCAGAAGAAGATTATTCTTCATGGAAGATATATTCTTCCGCGACCGTCGTAACTACGAATTGAGCTACCACGGTACCAGTTAGAGCTGCTGCTGCCTGGACGCCTTCCAAAATCCCTCCCTTTTTCTTCTTACCCTTACTTGAATCTTTCTTAGAATCCGCTTTTGGGGAATCCATGTTCATGTACGGATGTTGACTTTGATGCTCATGTTGATGTTGAGGATGATAACCACCACCATAAGGGTATGACCCAAAGTGGTTTCCTTGATTATAATGGTGCGGCGACCACGGTGGCTGCACCGCATGAGGGTCATGCAGGCTTCTCTGCCTTGTCAGCGTTGCATCTGGATATGAGGCATGCGTTGGACCGTGTGTACAAAGCGGGTGAGATTCAAAACTGCAGTGCTTGCATTTGTAGAACATTCCTTGGATGTAAACTCGGCAAACATAGCACACACGCGCGGTCATGTGCGCTGGACTGCTCATCAGGTTGAGCTCATGATCAGGCCCGTGCCATGTGTTTCTGAGGGTTGGAAGACACGTGGCGCAATATTCGTGGAGATCATAGTCGCACTCGTTGCACCGGTAGGTCTTTCCTACGCCGTACAGTTTGCAACCATTGCACGTGTATGTGCCAACAACGTTGACTTCGGTCAAGGGATGATTATGCGTGAAATGGTTAATCGTGTGCCGTTTTGGTGTTCCTTGAGACATCCTCACCTGCCGTTTTGGCGTTTTTATGGTACGTTGAATGGTTTTGCAGTGTGATGGATCATGTTCTGGCTATATCTCATGTTGCTTATAAGTGGTGGTGATAACACTTGCTTTTTAAATTTGTTTATTACATTTTTAATATATTTAAAAAAAAAAATTGAAAAAAAAAGCAACCACACAAGAAATAGATAAAAATAAGCATATATAACGGCAGCATGTAAGAGACGTGCCATTTCAGAAGCCGCCAGTAAAGGCATCAGAGACCGGCGCAGCGACAATATTGCAGATAACCCCAACGGTTAGAGCCATTAAAATGCCAAACATTCTTCTTCCTATGCTCGGAGTGGACTCTTGAACCTGACCTTGATGGTTTGTATATCCATGATTGTAATAAGGATGATAATACTGAGAAGGGTGATAATGCGGTTGTGGCCCATAACACCTCTGCTGAATTGTTGCTACTGACGCTGCAGACGTATTAACACATTCCATGTGAACATCTAGCCCACATGGGCCACACTTGTACCGCCAAGACCTGATTGCACCGCTGCAAACCATGCACGCGCTGCTCGCTCCCCAGTGACTCAGCTCTAAATGATGGGCGGCATGAGGCACGTGTCTCACGTGCTGAGGCAGCTGTGTGCAGAGTGGATGGACGTCGAAGCCACAAGGATGGCATTGGTAAAAGAGCCCTTCGGCTGGTTCGTCGCAGATGTTGCACATACGTTTTTCATGGTGCGTTTGCTCTGGTCCTCTAAAGACTAGTTGGAGCTCGTGTTGTGGGTGCATGAAGCTGAAGAGAGTAGGGGGGCACGTAGCGCAGTGTTCGTGAAGATTGTAGTCGCACCAGGAGCAACGGTAGGTCTTCCCAAAGCCAAAAGTTTTGCAACCGCCGCATGTGAACTCGCCATATCCGTCAACCTTCGTTAATGAATGAATATGGGTGAAATGATGGACTGTATGCTGTTCTGGCCTCAACGAAGACATCTCGTAGTTCTTTTTTTTTTGTTCTTGTTCTTGAGAATCGTTTAGATTTGAGAGAATGCGAGGTGCTTTAAAAAGATCTGGTTGTTAGACTACTTGTGTATAAATTTTTGTTTAGACAATATCAAACAGATAATAGTCTTTGTTTAGTTGTGGTTACAAATTTATAAACTTTTGTTCAGTTGTCCAAGAATATTAATTCTAACTCAGTCGTTAGAAACTCTGAGATCGTGGTAGAGTAGTAGTTGACTTTGGCTACTTGACTGGCCATAGTGACCATATATTAATTTATGGTCAATGTAACCACTATTTTTGCATTTTTATATCTTAGGAGTTGTTTGATGTAAAAAAACCTAGGAGATTTGTGTAGAATCAATGTGTGTACAATCTTTTTTGAGTCGAAGACATAAACCATAGCTAAATTTGTTGTTTGGGAATCAGCTTTTACTCCATGGTTGTTCTTATATCTTCCATGTGCTTGTAATTTTGAAAGTTATGATGAAGAGTTTTCTTTTTGATACCCAAAGAACATATTTATTTTATTTTCCTAACAAAAATGTATATATTTGTAACGTTTTTATCTATGTGATAATATATAAATGATTTCTTTTAATCATTTCTATTTAATTTGAAAGCAGGTAATTTCGTTTTAGAACAAATGACTAAATCAATATTTGATTCGATCTCTTTCGTATAGATATAACGCAACTAAACCATATCAATTCTTATTTAAGTTCCCACTAATCTTAACAGCGACATTAAAGATCATTGTCAATTCATCCAAAGTATTTAATTAATACTATGATAGTGGTACGATTCATGCACTTTGCGTGGAATTAGCATAGTTTACACAACTTAATTTTATGTATTATTATTTATTATAAGTTTATTTATAAATTATAAATATATATATATATATATATATTGAATAACTGAGAAGCAAATAACTATTATATATATAATTAAATTGAAACGAGCTCATGAATCAAAAAAATATTCTTATTTATTTATAATCATTTTGTATGGTAAATAAATCAAAACAATATTTTTTATTTATTTTATATATTATATAATTAAAATTTTAAAATATTAACATAGATATATACTATATTTTAATATATAGATCTATTAAATGAAGTTTCTCAATTATATGTTTTATGATTAGTTGTATTTTATTACAAAAGTTTAAACCATTGATCAACATAATTTTTAATATGAAATTTTTAACAGTTTTAATAAATTACACTTATTTTTAAAAGTTCAAAATATAACATATATAAACATCTAAATTTTTATTATATGGTTGATGTAATAGTTTAGTTTATTTTAAGAGAAATTCTTTAAGATAACATTTTTTTAAGTTTTTGTCACAAAAATAGCTTTTAATGAGAAAAATGACCAAAAGAAATTTTATTAAATGGTAAAAGTGCATTTTTACCATACACTACAAGAAAAAAAGCTTTTCTTAGCGGACGAATAACGCTATTTACGGATACGATAGCGGTTTTTGAAGCGTTGTATCATCGTCCGTCATAGTAGCTCATGCACATTAGATAACAGTTTTTCGCGCTGCTATCTTATAGTCATATACTATAGCGTTTGTTTGTATGCAATTAAATATTCTTTAATATCGTTTTTTTGTTATTATTACACTATTGGAAAATAAAAAAAAATATTTTAAATTTTTTTAATTGAATTATTAATAAACTAAAACTGGTTTACATGTAAAAAAATAAACCAAAAGTAAACCAAACTCAAACCTAAACCTATTTGCTAACTAAACCTAATAACAAAACCACGTCGTCTTCAAGCTTCTTAACTCCGCCGCCGTCAACCACCATTTGCTGTTACGACCAAGTCCTCGTGTCTCTCTCTTCTTTCCTTCGACGCCGGAAACGGCGACGGAATCACCACGACTATTCCCACTCACTGTTAAGCTCGTCACATACACAACTGATTAACTGATCTAGACTTAGGGTTTAGAGTTAAGGGGTTGGGTTTTGGAGATAAAGTTTTAAATTTTAAAAAATAAAAAATAAATATTAAAAAATTTAAAATTAAAATGGAATATTTTGGTCATTTTCTTTTTTTGAAGGCTATTTTTGCGATAAAAATTTTAAAATTGCTATTTGAGATAATTGCTCTTATTTTAATATTATTTTTTTAATGATAGAGGATATATACATTGTTATCAAATTTTTATTATCTAATATCATTAATTGTCATATTTATTTTAAATTATATTAAGTAATTTTGTTTTTTGTTTTAAATGTGAAAGACTTTTGTGAAAATTTGATAAATAAATAGTACACTATATTATTATAACGACAGATATGTAATATTTTTATTAACTTAAATCCCTTTTAATATGGATTATGAAAAAAACTTGAGTGTTAACATTTTGAACATTTTACTGTATGTAATGTTACGATTTAAATATTTATAAACATTATTATGTTATATGAAGAAAGATAACAAGATTTGGTCACTACAAGTTTTTGGTACAAAAGTGAAACATTAAGCTTTGGATTCTTAAATTTATTCAAATTAATATATGATTATATATTTCTAAATTAGTTTTATTAATCCTTAAATACTCATGACCAATTTTGGTAACAGTGTTTTAAAATAAGACATTAAATCAATTTCACAAAAACTACAAATAATATACATGAATAATCAACAAATCTTCTGAAATCCTTTTTACAGGAATATATTTATGTACTTATATTTATGATCACAGTTTAAACAGATTAAACTGGAAATCACAGTCACATTCGATGTGATAATATTTGTTTTAAATGTGGGGAACTACACGAGTATGTTACGCATGCGATCTTTGAATGTCCTTCAACGATTTAAGCGTGGGTTCTATCAGTTACACCGTTTCATCCTCATATTTTACATGTGTCCAGCATATTCACTGACATGGATTATTTTTTTTGGTGGAAGAATAGTACCGAAGATTCAGAGATAGATATAGACCCTTGTTTATGAATAATTTGGTGTCTCTGCAAAAAAAGAAATGATAAACTATTTAGAAAGATCGATAGAAATCCGATTAAACTGATAAGATATGTAAAAAGAAAAATCGGCTTAACCCCTAACTTCAGAGCAAATAAACCAAATGCAGAGTTGGTACAACCAACTGTAAACAACATCTCAAGCCTTATGCTTGGAGAACATATGTTTGGTAAATGGATATTGGATCTATATATCGATTTTCAGTGGAAGTGGACGGATATGACTTGATAGATATATCACTTATACTGACCGGGAGCTTGTGGTCAAGTGGTAAGGGGAAGAGTTTGGGATGTCACCACATTTCAAGTTCGATCCACCTACTATGCGAAACTAAGTCACATTTTCCTGATCACTTATACGGATATAAGCTATTGCATTTCAGCCCATTTGAATACCCGGGAGAGAGTCTATCCGTGGGCTGCACTTTCTATCCGGGAGTTAGGTCTGTGTCTTTAATAGACCCGGGTTTAACCATTTTTTAGTTCAAAAAAGATATATCACTTATATAATTTATGGGCATAAAAGAACAGATTTAGAAATGTTACGACGGACAATGGATAGCATATTGCACAATTCAAAATGTCAACAATTTTGGACATACTGTAAAAACGTGATAGTGATGTTAAGAGATCCAAAGGGACGGCCGGATTTCTGAACTAAATTGGAAGAGATACAAAGACTGAATTTTTTTTTCAAGATTTTAGGATTTATCATATTCAAGAAGATAAAATGGAACTGAAGATCTTTTTAAATATAACAACAATAAAATTTCATAGAAATTGTTTAATTGGCTGTTTTATTCAAGTATAATTATTCAGACCATTTCAAGATTAAGTGATAGAATAAAGTTTGACTTAAAAAAAAACAAGGGAAATCACAATATTTTCTTGGAAAATGAATTCTAACAAAAGGTTGTTTTTGCTTCTCAAACATAAACTTCTAAATTATGATAAGAAACTAACACAGACCTCATCCATCATCACCACTGGGGGTGGACGTTCGGATACCCGTTCGGGTTCGGATCGGGTATTCGGATTTTCGGATATTTCGGTATAGGGATAGAGAACCCGTTCGGTTATTTCTGTACTTCGGATCGGGTTCGGGTATTTTAGTTCGGGTTCGGTTATTTTGAATCGGGTTCGGATATTTAGATTTTAAAAGAAAAAAATTAAAATTTTCATTTTTAAGTTTCTTGTATTTAAAAATATGGATTTCGCTTACCTGGTTTTTTTATTTTTTATAGATCGAATGATCAATAGGTTTGGAGATAGTATTTTAAAAACAAATAGATATTAATTTGGGTATTGTTATTAAACTTTGAATGTAACTTTTGTTAATATATTAAACAAAAAGTTTGACATGCATTTTAAATGAATATCAAATCATTTTCTCCATAAATATATATATATATATATATATATATATATTTATTTATTTATGATCTAAAGTATGTGTAACATCAATATAAATATTTTTTTAAAAAAAGAGATGTAAACTAGAAATATAAGGGTAAGTATATATATGTTCGGTTATCTTTGGATATCCATTCGGGTTCGGATATTACTCGTTCGGGTTCGGATATCCAATCTCTTCTAATTTAATACCCGTTCGGATATTTTGCTACTTCAGTTCGGGTTTTTCGGATCGGGTTTGGATGCGGCTTCGAGTATCGGGTAAAGTGCCTCCACCCCTAATCACCACCGCCACCAGAACTCCAAATTCCTCCATGGCCCTCAAATCAGCACCCCCTGTTAAACCTACAAATAATCAACCAACATTTTAACAAAATTCAGTACACATCCAAATCCTCACATAAATCCAAAACTAGTAGTATAAGCCAACAATAACACTAATCAATAATTAAAGTAATTACCCCGATCTTATCATAAATATCATAAATAAAACAGATAAACGACACTCCACGAAGATTCCTAAGAATAAACTTACATTTAATTTCCATCTCTCTCTCTCTCTCTCTCCTGATTAATCCAAACACGCCCAATCGGATCCTATTCAACCCGCCTGGATCACAAACCTCCAAAAAAAAAAGAAGATTCAATTCAATCAAACCGCAGCTTGTCTCCACCTTAATTCCAACCTGAAAATTCTCCGTCACACGATCCTCTCTAGATTCTCGGCGCCGTCGTCGTAGTAAAAAAAAATGTCCCAGTCCACGGCGAGGAGCGGGCGCGTTGTCGGCGACTACTTGGTTGGTCGGCAAATCGGGTCGGGTTCGTTCTCTGTAGTCTCCGAAGCGAGGCACCGTGTTCACGGGACCCACGTCGCAATCAAGGAGATCGCTATGGGGAGGCTTAACAAGAAGCTGCAGGAGAGTCTCATGTCTGAGATTTATATCCTGAGGAGGATCAATCACCCCAACATCATCCGTTTGATCGACATGATCGAGGTTGGTTGGTTGGTCCTTTAAAACATCCAAAGTTCGATCCTTTATGCTTCTTGCTGTTGTGTTTTAGTTCCTTGAGATTGACCCTTTGTTTGAATGTGTTGTGTAGTCACCTGGGAATGTACATTTGGTGTTGGAGTATTGTAGAGGAGGTGATTTGTCTGTGTATATTCAGAGTCATGGAAGTGTTCCTGAAGCTACTGCTAAGCATTTCATGTTGCAGTTAGGTAAACTCTAGGGCGTGTACTCTCTCTGTTTTGTTTTGTTGTTAACAATGTTCTTAACGACTTTCTATGTAACAGCCGCTGGGTTACAAGTTCTTCGTGACAATAATATTATTCACCGTGATTTAAAGCCTCAGGTGTGTTTGATTCTCATTCATTTCAGTGATCTTTTGTGCAGAATGTGTTTTTGGTTGCTGTTGTTAATTAGATTAGTGTGTTATGTGACCTCAGTGTTGATTGAACTTTGAAAGAGTTGTTCTGTTAGTTTCAAATAAAACATGTTCGCTGCTTAATCAGTGGATTATGTTTCTTTGTCCAAGTAGAGATTTCACCTTTGTTGAAATTAATAAGTGCTAAGAATCTTTCCTTCTTGAAGCAGAATCTTCTTCTATCCACAGATGGAAACGGTGCAAATCTGAAGATTGCTGATTTTGGATTTGCAAGGTATTGTAATCAGCTCTCCCTGTTACTAAGATCAAAGAGTTGTGTAATATGTGTCAATTAGAGAAGGTTTCGAATGGGCTCGAGCTGCTTTTGAATGTATATTGTCGAGTTCTAGCCTAGGTAAATTCATTCTTTTCTTACTTCTTAGGGATGTACGCATATTGTCCCCAACTCTTCAGGGCTTTTTAGTTTACATTTGAAACATTCGCACTTTCCTTAATGCAGATCGTTGCAACCAAGGAGACTTGCAGAAACATTATGCGGTTCACCATTGTACATGGCCCCAGAGATTATGCAACTTCAGAAGTATGATGCAAAGGTGAGAGACCTTTCTCTTACAAAGCTATCTAGACCTTTCTCTCTTTTACAATATATCTTTAAACACAGGCAGATCTCTGGAGTGTTGGTGCTATCTTATTTCAACTTGTGACAGGCACAACCCCTTTTACAGGAAACAGCCAGATTCAGGTTTTTTTTGCATTCTCTGTCTCTTACAGATTTCTACGTAAATGTTTTGTCTTCTGGTGTGCCTAAAACGATCTTTTGTTCACAGTTGCTCCAAAACATTTTGAGATCAACTGGATTACAATTTCCAGCGGACTGTAGAGATTTAAGTTTGGACTGTATAGATCTATGTCAGAAGTTACTGCGCATTGATCCTGGTCAGCATCAGACTACTTTCTATCTTTTGCATGAGACCCATATAATAAGCTCTATTCATCTCCTACCTCACATGTCTTATTAGTAAAGAGTAAAAGAGCTTATGGTCCTACTCTCTTTGTATCCAATGCGATTACAGTACATTCTTGAATCTCTTGTCTTTTACAGTGGAACGTTTGACATTTGAAGAGTTCTTTAATCACCCTTTTCTTTCGGACAGGCAATCATATGATTTCTCAAGGTAGATGTGACCGCCTTTTTCTCTCTCTCTCTTTATATGCAAATATTTGTAGCTGATGAGATTATCTCTCCTACAGGAGTAGATTGGGCTCAAGGACAATGGACGGTTTTCTTTCTTCTGGAAGCAGTCCGTCGAGAAACATGGAAGAAAGTTCTCAAGAAGACTGTTTACCCTTCCTCCTAGATGATGATTCCAGTGGACCTGAGGGGAGCCCTTCACATTTGAAAAGGACCTCCTCGATGAAGTCGTCCTCTGGATTTAACATTGATGCTAGAGTTGAGAGAGAGGAAATGGAATCTAGTCCTTTGAACTATAGAATCAACCAGGGAGTGGATAACAATAGATTTAGAAATGAAACACACATAAATTCTGATAGGAGAAACCATGGTGAACCTACAAGACTGACTCATTCGAGACCACTCATTCCTAAAGGAAGAGGTATTTCTATTTGCTAGGCCCTATTAAAATAGCAAAGGTTTCTTGTTTTGGTTTCTCACATATGTCAGTTCTGCAGTAGATGATTCTCAAGACTCAATGGATCAAGACTTCGTTCTCGTATCTGGACCACCAGTGGATTTGCCATCATCTTCTTCGAGTTCTTCAAAGGCTTATAATTTCCCATTCAAGTCTCAGTCTCCTCCTGTAGAGTTAACTAATAGAAGCATAAGTTCAACGGCTCCTATGCCAATAATTGGTGCTACTGGCAACAACGTTGGCCGTTTTGGAAGCCTGGACAGTCAGAGCACTTCTCATGGGTCGCTGGATCTCGGGGATGCTTTTGAACAGCCATCAACTAACAGCTTGACTAGGATCACTTCCCTGAAAAAATGTGCAGCAACAATTGCAGAACTAGTTCATGAAAGGGTAACCAAACTTCACACTGTCTATTATCACCATGGCCTCGTGAGTTTCTGAGTTTCTTTTAATGCTTTTTTTGTTTGCACAGATCAAATCTGACAAATACCTAGAAGCATTCTCGATCCAGTTGGCGATTCTGGCAATTTGGAAACAGGCACTGCACATATGCCATACTCAGGCAATCTCAGGTTTGGAAGGAAGCCCAGGCCAAGATATTTACAAACCAAGAGAAAGTAGCAGCCTAAAAAACGAGCATATCACTGATCTCAGCCATGATGGATCTGAGGAGATATCCTCTCAGATTCAGAGTCAGTTTATCCGGGAGATTGAGCTTGCTGAAGAACTTGCCAAGAGTATCGAACCTGGTATTGTTTTTCCCTTTGTAAAAAATGAAAACGCTTCTGCTCTGCTTTTGTAGTTGTCAAGATCCTAAAAAGTTTTTCACCTACTTGGTTGTAGGAAATGCAATGATGCCTGATGCAATGGAGACTATCTTTGAAGCAGCCCTTGATCTTGGAAAACTTGGGGGAGTAAGTTTTATTTTGCCTTTCCCCAAAAAGCTTGATTAGCAATTCAAATATAAAGAATAAAACAATCAATCAGTGTATGTTCATTCTCATGGTGGCTGTGGCTTTGTTCTGAAGGTTAAGGAGGTTATGGGAGAGATAGAGAAGGCTGGAAACCAGTACTCAAAAGCGGTGCGTTTGATGGTATTCCTTCTAGTGGAAGCACCAATGCTGATTCTGAACCCGCCATTGTCTCTCACAAACTCAGACAGATACCGTCTCAGAAAATATATAGATATCCTCAGCAGAAGATTAAAACATATGCAGTCGCATAGGAGAAGCTCAGGCTCTCATATGCAAGGATCATCATCATCTGCAATGATGAACAAACAATCATAGATTGGTTTCTCCTGTTTCTTGTTCTGTTTTTTTCTAAAGAGAAAAATGTATTGTATATGTACAGCAAAATCATGTATTCTTATTCTTTTGGGGATGTGGAGGGGGACTTTGGTGGATATGATGTGTGAGTTGTGATGGTTGTTGTAACATGTTCTTTGTTCTATATTTGATCTTAATCCCTTGGTTTATTTCTTAAGTAGAATTATGTATACGTTTTTTGATGAATTTTATACACCTTTTATGTATCCAACTTTCATGTTTGGCCCTTTGAAACAAGCTTTTCATGACAAGTTGAAATTGTTATTTTAAGTGCAGCAAAGAAAAACTACAATGTAGAGGCCACACACTCACATATGCCAAGTGAATCATTCAAAGTAGCTTATTCTTACTTTCTTATCTCGTACCTTTTGTTCTTACATTCTTGATTCTCTTGTATCTCTTTTAAGTAGGTTCCACACGTGTGTTTAGAAGTTTCCGCACGTGCAAGGGGCTTGAAGCGAAGTAAATTCATTCTTTGAAGCCGAAGAAAATAAGCGCCAGTGGCCCTAATCACACTCTCTCTCTGTGTCTCTTCACCTTCGCAGGGTCCATTTCTCCTGTTTCTGGCTAGATACAAGGTAAGGGTCTCATCCTCATCCTCATCGATGAAAGTTTCAAGCTTTATATGTTTGGTCTCTTCTTTTCCTCTCATTATCTCGGTTTTGTAAGAAAAAGAACAAAGCTTCTATGCTTGATACGTATTGGGTTTTGTTTATTGCAGAAGCTTGTCTGAAAGAATCTTTGAATGGTCGTTCTTTAGTTTGGGATCGCTTCTTAGCTGACTTATCATCATCAGTCTCGTACTCTCGTTTACTCTCCTCCTTTGGATTTGAGTGTAGTGTTGGTATTTGTCGAATTGTCTGAGGAAATGTCAGGATGTGCAATGAATTTTCAGCTCTCCAGTGTTGTTAAATGTCGTAATGACATCTCCTCGTTGAGGATTTGTAATCGAGACTTTGTGTTTGGAGACTTGGTTAAGGAAATGAAAGTAGCTGATTTGCGGATTAAGGGTACGCAAAGATCGAGGCTTTTGGTGGTTAACATGTCTCAGTCTCCCATTGAGCGGCAATCTGTAGTAGAAGTAGAAAGTGATGTCAACTTAGGGAAAGGCGACAATGTAAGAAACTTGGGAACTGATGAAACGGAGAAGTTTGAAAGTGATGGTAATGTTGGAGATGGGTTTAACGGTGGTGATGGTAATGGTGGGTTTAATAACGGTGGAGGAGGAGGTGATGGCGAAGAAGACTACGAGGAAAAGGAGTTTGGACCCGTTTTGAAATTTGAAGAGGTTATGAGAGAGACGGAAGCTAGAGGAGCCACGCTTCCATCTGATATGTTGGAGGCTGCTAAGACCTTTGGCATCCGCAATTTGCTTCTACTTAGGTACTTGGATTTGCAGGTAGCTACATTCTTTTCTTTCTTTCTTTCTGGAATCAACAGTTTTTAAAGAGCCTGTTTTGAGCTTTGGTTTCTCTGATTTTAGAGCTCACCTGGGGTGCTTGGGTTTGCTATAAGATCATGGTCTATGCTTCGAAACAGAATGTTGGCTGATCCATCTTTCCTCTTCAAAATAGGGACCGAGGTTGGTGAGCAAAGAACTTCATTTTTGGATTTATGTAACACTTTACTTGCAGTGTCTCATGTAAGCATTTGATATTTGCCAATTTTCAGATAGTCATTGACTCTTGTTGTGCCACTGTTGCTGAAGTTCAAAAGAGAGGGAAAGACTTCTGGGCAGAGTTTGAGTTGTATGTTGCTGATCTTCTTGTTGGAGTTGTGGTTAACGTCGCTCTTGTCGGTATGTTGGCCCCTTTTGTCCGTTTTGGTCAACCATCAGCATCTACTGGCTCCTTAGGACGCATGCTTAATGCCTATAATGCGCTTCCAAGCAGGTAAAAAACTTTCCCTCCTTTCTAGAAACATACTCAGTTCTCATATTGCAAACTCAGTTAATAAAGTTTTGAGGATGTTGAACTGATTCTCAGCGTGTTTGAAGCTGAAAGACCAGGGTGTAGCTTTTCAGCTCAACAGAGACTCGCTACATACTTCTACAAGGTAATTAGACTTCACAGTCTCTGTCTCAATCGCTCCATAAAGTTTCTAGCTGTTGGCTGATCAAATGTTTGTTCAGGGAATAATGTATGGTGCGGTTGGATTTGGATGCGGCATTGTAGGCCAAGGCATTGCTAATCTGATCATGACTGCTAAACGGTAACACATCTCTTTCCACTTGAACTCAATTAGAGTCGCATAGTTTTTGGATGTGACTTACGTTTTATTTGTGTGGACATCCTCAGAAGCATAAACAAATCAGAAGAAGACATTCCAGTACCACCACTCGTCAAGAGTGCAGCTCTCTGGGGTATATACATACGTATCTTAAGCTTTTCTTGCCTTCACTTTATTTACTCATTCATCTCCATAACAATGGTAACTTGATGGCAGGTGTGTTCCTTAGTGTTTCATCGAACACACGTTATCAGATCATCAATGGTCTAGAGAGAGTGGTTGAAGCATCTCCTTTCGCCAAGAAAGTGCCTCCTGCGGCTTTGGCATTTACTGTTGGTGTAAGGTTTGCTAATAACATCTACGGAGGGATGCAGTTTGTGGACTGGGCAAGACTGAGCGGTTGTCAGTGAAGAAGGCACTAGCGCTTCTTGATGTATGTCTAGCTTTATGAAAGCTATATATTGATGTAGGCCACTCGGTTTGATTTTGAGATGTGGTTTTACTACACATTTCTGTTGTTATTTCCAATATTACAGAATTTGCTAGGCGCTACTTGAGATGTAAAAGTAATGAATAAAATGGTTAGAAACACATCTTACCATATAGGAATGATCAAAGCATTAAAAGTGTTATACAACACAAACAGAGCAAAGAAACTTTAACAAAATAAGAAGCATGAAGTCTTGTAAGATTGTTTTTCTTGTAAACTAGTCTTGGAAGATTGTTGCAGTGGCTTTGATGGGTCTTCCTGGCTTAAGCATGTATTATGTTTTTAACGGTCTACTAGGTGTTTTCCTAAATAATTTTTTAATCTAATTTATATTTAAAAATAAATTTTATTAAATATTAAATATTTTACTATTTTCTTACTAATATTTAATATATATTTGATATATATTAAATCAATTTGTATAAAACTAATAAAAATGATATAAAATTGTATAATTATCAAAAATTTAGCCTAAACAATATTTATAAAATTTGTAGGTATATAAAAAACTAATGATCTTACGATTAGATATTTAAAATTTTAAAAAATTGTAGGAATTTTTGAAAGCTTTAGTAATACAAATTGGATAATTATACAAAAATAATAATATTTCGATATGAATATATTTATCTTATAGATGATGTATGAGCTATTACCATATTTAAAAAAAGTTTACCAAAAAGAAATATCAATATTAAATGTAATATATGAATTATTATCATATTCTAAAAGTTTGCCAAAAATATAAATCAACATTAAATGAAATTATCAATGTCATATTTTTACGGAAGTCATGTCATCAATTTCAGTAGTCATGTCATATTTGTTTTATGAAATTGATTGTAGAGAGAACATGTGGCAAAATCACTTCGCAAATATACAGGATATCTTGTTTCATTTAATTTGATTTTCTCAAATAACTATACAAATCTGAAACTTATTTTAATACAATTATAATTAAAATAGTTTTTGGTCAAATAAATCCAAAGACCATTTAACATTACCATCGGCAATACTACTAACATATAATTTTGGTCAACACTTTAGTTTATGTAGTCATCTAGCCACCAAAGAATCTCCCAAACTAATCCTTATATGTCTCTATCCTCGTTTATTTTTTACTTTATTTGGATTGTTTCTAATTTTCATAGTTATTGATAGAGAATGTTGTTTATTAAATATTCTTGTTTTTCTTGTTAAATTAAATCATTAAATCATAATAGGATTTCTTTCTTTTTTTCAAAATGAATGACAATCTACCAGTAAGCTTTCGGAAATATAACCAAAACTTTCATTTACTCAAAAGCAAAAAAAAATAATGAAAAAAAATATCGCAATAGAACATTTTCAGAAACAAAAGAAGCTCCAAGATTCACTTTCCACGCGGCAAGTAAAGAAAAATCCACGTGTAATTACAGTCAAACCAGTCAAAGCCACATCACATATTCTCTAGTCTCCCGCCTTTCTTTATAAGAAAGCACACAGCAACAAGAACACAAAAGATTCATCTCTGAAAGCTCCATCTCACCTTTTTCTCCAAAACCTTTGAGACACAAAAGAGAGCATAAAAGATGTCAAAGATCAACGCTCTCCGCCGTTGTCTCCTCCCGTGCATCACACCTCCGACGAATCCAACCACCGCATCATCCACTACCACCGGAGTCTCCAAGAAACGTCTCAGCACTTCCCTCAGAGACGACATCGACATTCAAGACTCAGCTTCTTCCTCCGCCTCTTCCTCCGAGGCCACGTCTTTCTCCGCCGCCGTCGATTCAGGTTACCTCTCCCCCGTCGCGGCGCCGCAGAGACCGTCGAGGACGATGGTGATCGGCACGCTTTTCGGGAGGAGAAAGGGACACGTGTGGTTCTGCGTCCAGCACGACCGTCTCTCCGTCAAACCGCTCCTCCTCCTCGAGCTCTCCATCACGACGAGCCAGCTAGTTCACGAGATGGACTCGGGTCTTGTCCGAGTCGCTCTCGAATGCCCGACACGACCGGAGCTAAAGTCTTGCTCGTTGAAATCCGTGCCGGTTTGGGCGATGTTCTGCAACGGGAAGAAGTCAGGTTTTGCAGTAAGGAGGAGCGCTAGTGAAGAGACAAGGGTGATGCTGAAGAGGTTGGAGTCGACCACCGTTGGTGCCGGCGTGTTGCCATGTGGATCCGGGGATCTTGATGAAGTTATGTATATGAGGGCGAGTTATGAGCATGTTGTGGGTAGCTCTGACTCGGAGTCTTTCCATCTCATTAACCCGGATGCTAACTCGGCTCAAGAACTCAGCATCTTCTTGCTTAGGACATCTTCTTAATTACCTTTTGTAGTATAATGATGATAACTTATGAATGCTTTTCATCAAGTTTGTTATCTTGTTCAGAGATTACGAAACGTTTGTTGCGTAGGGTGTAGGGTCTAGTCGTCTAGAGAGGCTTAGTGTTTTGAGTTCTCAATGAGAAAGTTTGTATGTACTACTCTCATTACACTATCATGTGTTGAGAATCTTGGCATTGTCACAAGCGTGTAAAATGATTTTTGATCAAGAAACAGAGACATTTGTCAAACAAGAACAATACAAAACTGTAATGTCATATAGTGGGAAAAAAAAATTAATGTAAATGATGATGCATTTGAATGTTAATGTTGTTCCTTTCTTCTCCTAAGCTAAAGCAAACTAAAAATGTTCTAAGGAGCAGGAGGACATAAGAGCATCTTCAAACTCTCGTATACCATGAAGGTGATGCCAACGCCAGGAACCACTTTGAAGTATTCAGGCAGTAATCCTCTGTACAGTCCTCTGATTCCTTCTGACTTGAATATGTGTTTGAATGTCCCGAAGAGTCCTGTCTTGTACACCCTCGCTCTTCCACCAGCTCCTTCTACTTGCATTCTTCTTCTCACAAGATCCAATGGGAACGTAGCTACAACGTTATGTGCACTCCAAAAATCAGACAACTTATAGATATAGTAAGTTCCAAAGCTTGAAACTATAAAGAGAGAATGGCTTGGGATCTTGTAGCTAGAGAGAAGGTCAGATGGAATAACAAACCTGTTGAAGAAGCAACTCCAGCAAGACTTCCACAACCAAGACTAATAATCAATGTTGAGTCATCTGGCCTGAAGTAACATTGTAGCATCAATAGGGGAGTGCAAAAGAAGTAACAAATAAATCATAATTAGAGATGACTTGTTACCTATGAGATAGCCAAAATGATTTGAGAGACTCATACGAAGCAAAGTTGATTGCAAGGGTTGGCCCAACACCCTGAACCAAGAAGCAGTTAACAATCAAACACAATTGGCATGGCACAAGAGAACAAAGGAAAGCAAAACAAAGCGTACCAACATGGTAGCACCAAGTCCTTTATACAGACCCAAAAACCCCTCTTCTCTGCATATGGTACGGAAAGCATGCCCAATACCCTGGTAATACATTGCATTTCTCTGCCAAGGATCAAAAGTAACGCATTCAGGACACCGACAGACAAACCAAACGCTGCTCAAATCAAGGGAAGAATAAATAATCTTTCAAACCTGTGCAGCAAGACGTGTCCTAACAAGATCGAGAGGATATGTAGCTGAGGCAGCTGTTATTCCAGCCAAGCCACCACTAACAAAGTGCACAAACGGGCTGCTTCTCGCGTTTCCTAAATAACTCTGTAACACTGGATTCGAATACAAAAACTGCAGAAACCAAAATAGTTTAAGGTCTCGCCAAGACTAACTACACCAATTACTAATCTAAGCACAACTAGAGATCAGTAACTAAGCAGTAGCAGCAGAGTTACTCAAACTTAATTTGGCCATAAAATCATCTTATACCTTCTAGCAACAGAGGATTACAATTCAAGAAAAGGACTAGACAGCAACTCACTTTATTGTATTTCTCATATGCATAGAAGTTCAACGCAGAGTAAGGAAGCCTGTGGGCTACGGTAACAAGATTCCCTTTCCAAAAGGCTCTAAAACCTTCCTCATTGAGAATACGGGAAGCTTCACGCCACAAACTTGGCTTGCCCAACACTGCAGCTTCTGACTGCATGCCTTGCAGCTAGAAAGAGACAACACAAGGCTTTTAACAAACAAAAGTAGACACTATGTCAAGACAAAACACAATGTAACTGACATCAATTACTAGTTTAAATCCCTTGTCTGAAAATTTTCACAAAACTCTTAGCTCCTTAATCAGCAAAGCTCAAAGAACATATTTTTAAAATAAAATGATTTTAGTACAGACTATGTCGAGGCAAAACACAATGTAACTGACATCAGTTACTAGTTTAAAACCCTTTTGTCTGAACATTTTCAAAACTCAGCTTAAAGAACAAATTTTTAAATAAATATCATACTATATGTGTTAAGCACACTGACCCAACTACAAAAAAATAGAAACTTGAGCTCGAAGAAGACCTGAAACAAGATGGTGAGGCGAGCTAGAGGAGCGGTACACGTCTTGCTGAAGGCGCCGGCGATACCTCCGGCGAGAAGATTCTCAACGGTGCCGAAATGCGACTGCGGCTGTTTCTGTGGTAAACTCAAGGTTCCGGCATCCACGACGCTGCTATGAACGGCGGTGGAAGGATTAAGAGCTCCATCCACCGCCGCACCGACTCTAGCCTCAATGTTCATCTCTCTCTCTACCCGTTTCTGGGTTTGCGAATTTGGAATTGAAGGTCACATGAATTGGAGGGAATTGGATTAGGATTGAGAACGGAGAAGTCGACATGGGAGAAGAGGGAAAAGAACAAAGTCTTTGTTGAAACCCTAAAACTTGCTTGGAGAAGGAGAAGGTTATTTTCGTAAAACATGTAGTATATGCGTCACAGTTTGGTTTCTCATTTTTTTCCATTAAAGCATTTTCTCACATAATTTCCACAAATTAACTAATGAAAAGAGTATAATGATAAAAATAATAATAATCTATCCTATACTAAAAGCCAAATATAAAGGGATACTAGCAGGTCCACATCATCAATTATATTTGGCCAATAAGAACATTTCATTAATCCACGCTGGCAAAAGAACTGGGTAGCAGATCTCTTTCTTTCTACGGGCTCTTATGTGATTGATGGGCTTCTCCGGATCGTATTGGGCTGTGTTACCCAGTTCGAATAAAAAAAAAACAAGGCAAGACGGATAATACGAGGCGCTACTCTTCTCCCTCTTCGTCTTCCAGCTTTCTTCACCATCGTTTCTGTTTTCCCAATCCAGAACTCCACAATCAATACTCCACTACCTCTCCATCCATCAATTCTTTCTTTATGATTTCGATTTCGTTTACCCTTACCCTCCTGCTTTATATACTGATTTTCTCTCCTCGGTGCAAACCAAACCCTAAAACTTTTTTCACCTCGATTCGCGATGAAACCGAATGGAAAATCCCCGATGATCTCCGATTATGATGAAAAGGTCATGTTCTTCCGAGATGTTACACCGGGTCCTCACGAAACCCAGCTGCGTTTCCGCTTGATTCATTTCTGGGAGGCTTGGAACCCTCTAAAGAAGACACTTGTTGGCCTTGAGATGCTTCTAATAGATGAACAGGTACTTGATTTCACCGATCGTTTTTATCTTCGTCGTTATTTAGATCAGTTTTTAGATCCCACTTATATGTAGGGTTTTTAGATCCCACCTATATTTAGAAAATTAGTATGAAAAAAAAATTCTCGAGAAACCTAATCGTGGAAATGTCAAATGATAAAATTTTATCAATTTTGTAGAAAATATATATATAAAAAAATTTGATTGGTTGTGTATTTTGTCGCAGGGATCTGTTATCCAAGAATTCGTTTCGCCTGGACGTATCGATACATATTTGCCTAAAATGAAGCCTGGGTTGGTTTACAAACTCAACAATTTTTATGGATCAAGCAAAAAATCGGTGTATCGGGTCTCTGGTCATGCCGTGACGGTGTCATTCTCATGGAACTCTGAACTGTCTGTTTTGGAAGACAGTTCCACCCTTTTTGAAGAAGACAGATTCCGATTTCATTCCTTTGAGGATTTTCAAGCTAACTGCAACCGCAAACGAGACCTCTACGGTAGTCTCTGTTATCCCTCACATGATCTCTTGGTTGCAGTGTTTGATGACTAGATGGGATCTAAATAATTCTTGCTGCTCAGATATAAATGTCGAATTTTGCTTAGAATGTGTTTTAGTTTTCTGAATAATCTTTCTCTACGTTCGTTGTCTTTGTCAGTCTCTGAAATCACTCTTCAGAACAGAGCATGAAAAATGGAATTTACTAATTGTGTTTGTCCCATTACGAAGTATTTTTTACTACAGTCGGGTCTTAGTTAATTTTTAGGGTTCTACGGTAGCATAATATGATTAGGATCTGTTAGCTGCTTCATTACTATGTCTGATTAAAATTAGTATATTACTTATTTCATATTCTTCTTACTTACACGCTTGCTAAACAATGGGATAGATGTTGTTGGCCACATGAAGGTGGTTAATGGATAGAGTCTCATTGAGACCCCAGTCCTTGACGAAGTGGAGATCGCAAGGGCGAGGCATGTGCTGGTTCATCTGCAGTCACACGAGTAAGTTTTTTGTTATTCTTAAAACACCATTTCTCTCTACTTCTATTAACCATTCATTAACGACTTCTTTCAGTGGACCTGTGATGAAGCTCTACCTTTGGGACCAGGCTGCAAGAGACTTCTGCAAGAAATTCAAATCATACGAAAACACCCCCACCGTGTTATTGGTCACGACTGTTAACACTAAGAGTCTAGGAGGTAACGTTTTCTATCTTTAATAAAGCTTTCTTACAGTTACATATCTACTCTTTGTGTTCTTAAAATGGGTTTTGTATAATACAACAGGTAATCTTGCGCTGACTTCAATGTCCTCCTCACGTGTTTTTATGGACTACGATGTCCAACCTACGATCAACTACTTCGGCTGGTAAATATACATATTTGTGTGTTTACAACTACTCTTTCGCTGGGAAACCTCATCTCAATGACTTAGTAGATCGATCCTTATTACTCTGTCTCAGGTTGGAGTCTAACCCACAGAGTGCTGAGTGTGTTAATGCAGAAGTGGTTACTAAAAGGGAAACGCTGACCATAGCAGAAATATTCGACTACATCAAGCAGGGATCTACTAAGGTACCACTAGGTCTACAGATTTCTTAATCATTGATCCAAACCTTTGAGTCTTATATAGTTTTTCGTTCCAGGAGGCTTTTTTTGAGTGCACGGCTACGATTGATGATGTGGTCCATGGCTCAACCTGGTATTACATATCATGCAGGGGGTGCCATACTAAAGCTACGAAAGGCCCAACTTCGTTGATGTGTTCGAAATGTGGGAAAGTCAACATAGATGGAAAACCACAGTACTCAGCTTTACTCTATCCCATTACTTACTCACGTTTTGAATGGTATTAGCTTCTAATTTTTTCATGACAGGTACCGTGCACAGATATCTGTCTATGACAACAGTGAGCAAGCTGTTTTTGTACTGCTTAGGGATGCTGGTTATGAGTTGACTGGGAAGCATGCAGCTGAATTAGTCAGCAGCTATTTTGAGGTAACTTTCATCATTCGGTGCTATCAGTATTAGTAGTCTCATTATTGGTCCTCGAGTTTTAATTGAACCTTTGTAAACGTGACTGTCAGGCTAATGGAAACCAAGGAGTTACACGAGAGGTTCCTATCCCGGAAGCTTTAATCAGCACGATCGGTCAGAAACATAACTTTTGTGTGAAAGTTACAAAGCACAACTTAGATGGGAAGTCTCGATCTTTAACTGTGACCAAGATTCTCCCTCTGGACACTCCACCAGTTATAGAATCTTCGGAAGGAAACCACAACACTGCAGCTGCGGAGGAAACATTTGAGACTGGAACCAGCGTGTGTGAAGCTTCCAAAATCAGTGTGGATTCTGCAGAGGGGAGTCAGAGAAGTTGTGCCATTGATGAGATGGGGGAAGCCAAACGTCCCAAGTGTGGGATGTAGAGCTGTGTTGCACTATTTTACTTTTTACAGATTATTACTCGGTTTCTTTAGAGGTTTTGGATGTGGACTTATATAAAAGAGGTCAATAATTTATGAATTTCAACATAATATGGTTTTCATATTTGGAAGTGAACCTTCATGCATGAGTACGAGGGAAGTTGATAATCACCCCTTTTTCAAAATAAGAAACGTGGTCGTCAATCAATATAAATACTCCACCTTCCAAGAACGTGTTCAACGGCATATATTTAGGAATCATGTATCAAACGAAGATAAATCAATTAAATAAAGTTTCCTTCCAATAACGTATGACCATATAATATATTATGGCAAAATCTTAAGCAGTGAATTCTTTCCAAATACTCCCTTACCAATTTAATTATTCTTCAAAATTCTACAAAAAGGGAACCCAGCTTTTATTTCCCATTTTGAGAAACGATACTGAAATCACCATTGGAGGTGTCTACCAAAGTCTAATCAACGCTAAACTCCGAACAAAACGCCTAAGTGTAAGAATTTTTTGAGCAGTCAAATAAATACATATCTTATTCTATCACTGTAACGAATTATCCGTTTCATTCTAAGGATCGAGAGATAAGAAGAATGGATAACCCAGCTCCTCCACCCCCTTCGCAAACTGCAGGTACCAAATTTTTTACTTTTTTTTTAGTCCAAAACTTATGTATTATCCTATAGAAATATTTTTCAAATCTCCATCACATAATGTTTATGTCATATTGGCCGTTAGATATATAGATATTAGTGACTCTTATACAATTTTATTATCTATGAGTTGTTTTGACCCTCATCGAAAATAGACTCTATATATATATGGCATTTGTTAATTTATTCACTTATAATTTAATCCAAGGATAAACTTAGGGATAATATAAAGAGGTTGAATCATGGTGGAATGGGGTGTAGTGCTGGCGTTATAGCTATAGATATCGCTAGGGTTATTTGTTTGAATATTGTTTTCTTTGCAGTTTATTCAATAATTCATATATATATTATTTTTTGTAAATTCTCCGTTTGCAAAAAAGCATGATTAGACTGAATAAGAAGTCTACTATAAAGATGAGGGTTATTGGGACATAAAATTGCGTAGAGTTTGTGAATTTAAACAGTTATTTGGATATGAAAATATATATGCACTGACTTAAAAATATAATCAAACTTTTGTAAATTGCTACTTCATGAATATTTTCGAATTGTTTTCAATGTGTTTCATTATGTTTCACCAATTGAAGCAAATTTTATTTTAAATTTGAAAACAATACCGATTTTTTATAACATATAATTTGAAAGCTATATAAAACTTAAAACATATAATTTTAATTATCAGTTTTCAACTATTACACGCCTTTTTGCAAAGAGGGTTTTATAATTTAAATAGTTTATTCAAGTACTTTTTATTATGTGAATTTATTGAAGATGAGATTCCGATCTTTTAAAATAACTTCTTCTTATCCAATTTCAGATCCTTTCTTTCTCATGACCCTCAACAAAACTTCTGATCTGCGAAAGACTTAATCTATTTCTTACACTATTTATTTTATTTACTACTTTTTTTGCTTTTAACCAATTGAGTGAACTCGATATAGACCAATTTTTCAGACATATACGAACATACAAAGCTTCCTTCTCAAACAAAAACATTGACTACCAACACATTTTTTAGCGTTCAAACAATCAACACCTTAATCTAATATGATATTCTACTTTAACATTTTCATAGAAAATAACCCGGGCGTAGTCCGGGAACTGACCTAGTAATAATAATATTGAGAAATTCTCGACAAATAAAGAAACTTTCTGACATTTATCGGTATATAAATAATCTAGTCTTTTGTATCTAAAAACTGGTTACATTATTACATAATATTTTTTTGAGATATTTTGGGTGAAATATCTACCAATAAATATGTTTTTACTTTCGTTCGATTTATTTTGTTTTCACTGCAAGTATATTTATGTGTTTCAAACTTCCAATGATCATTTAGAGAACTGTGATTCACATGGTTAAAGGTCTGTGAACAAGACCAAGAAGAAGAATAGTACATATGTGGCTCAAGGCATTTCATATGGCATGTTCTACTTCTAACGGTTAATGTTGGGTTACAGGTTACTAATAGTACTTATGCTTAATTTTTTAATTTTTTAATTTTTGTAAAAGTTTATGCTTAATTTCTAGTCGAAGGTAACTAAAACTTTTTATCAACATCTTTTTTAATTCATCCACGATTCAATGTTTTTACATATGAAGATAGCATATATATAGTAAAAGTTAACTCGTACGTTCCATTAGGGTTCTTACTGGGTCAGTAGTTAATTAAATTGATAATGCGACAAATATTCTTTTATCAACTAGTGATAACGTTGTACAGTAACAACAATGATGAGATACATCATTAAAGTTTGAATGTTCTCGATGGTAATGCGTTTTGATGGAACACATTAATACTGTTTTTCATACAGAGGTTAAATGATAAGAAAATCAACATTATAATGAGCCAGTTTCAAGGCTCCTCAGCGCGCCACATCAGCATTTTGTGGACTCCACCTTTTAAAAAAGTGAAAAAATGTCAAATCCATGGTTCGAATCCGAGTTATTGACGTATAAACACCAACATTTATACCACTAAACTAAAGGATACTTTGTACATTGATAGCCGGAACTAATATATATTTATGAAGGTCGGTTTAATAATGTCTCACAAATAAATAAAATGATTTACAAATCACGTTCTCTATTATTTGCTGATTGATTTGTAAGCTTATTTTTTAAACTCGCTAGCCCATCTATTACATCAGCTTATACATTTGATTAAAGTCTAAGTCTATCTTAATAAACCATAAAACTAGCCCTAAAAAGCCTGCAAGTCGTCAGCTCTTCGTCTTCGACTGAGACCTATGGTTTTCTCAATCATGCGCCTCCCCTCCAATACACAGACGCTACTGTCTAAACTTCTCCAACCAAATCCATGGAACTCTTAGTCTCCCTCTATCTCTTCATCTCCCCCTCTTTACGCACACCATCAAAAACGCTAGCGTCTCATAACTGATACGAACGGCTTCGCTATATATAGGTCATGCTAGATCCAGGAGTCCAACCTCTTATATCTACGAGCATATTTTTTTTTCAATTGTTGAGCATGTCTGTCTCTGATGCTATTGCCGTCCTCCCCACCACCTTCAACGCTCTCCGCCTTTGTCGGTCTTCTCAAGTTTGTTGTTGGCCGTCTCCTCAGCTATTGGGATCCCCGTAACATCAATAAAAATGGTTAATTTATGGGAATCACCCTCCTTTTGCTAGAAGAAAAAGTATCGCCATCTTCACTCTAACATGAATGATTTCTTCCTTCCATATTTCATAAAAACTAAAACTATTGGTCTACGTATTTAACTCTTCTTACCGACAATCTTTACGGACGGCAGCGATTGTAGATGATAGGTTTGAAGTTGTAAGATGGACAGAGGTTCGATCATCTCCAGGCTCTTGCAAACACAAACTTAGAACCCTCGATATAGTTTTATATATTACAATCAAATTTCTCCAACGCCGTACATTCATATTAGCTACTGATTCTTAATTCCATTTGTTAACTTATAGATGTTTGGCCAAAAACGTTTTCTGCTAGGCACTGACCTCAAAAACGCTTCAACAACGACTCGGCTTATGGTATGTTTTAATCTCATTGACCCAAGCCCGCTTTCACATAGTTCTCATGTTTTTATCCATTTGCTCATGCTTTAAGAAAACTTATATAATCTCATACACCAGTACGGTGGTCGTGTACTTGCTTTGTGTGACTGACGATGATGCGGCCCCTTTAGGGGTCTTATGAACTCAGATGATATAACCCAGTTTGTCATGGTGGTCACCACGGTCAGTCCAAAAAATATTTAGGGATAGTCATCTATTTTTTCTCAAGAAACATGTTGATGCTAAACAATTTCTGCTGAATATAGTACTTTCATGCATATATTTAACAGAATAACATCATCTAATATAACACACACGTACAACTGTGTTTCAGACTGCCAGCAGCAACAAAACTCCAGACGTGGATTCCCAATCTATACTACCAGCAGCAACTGTTAGCTACACGGTTCATGTGCCCAGGAGAGCCGAAGAAGTTGATGAAGCAATGTCAAGCTTTGAAAACGAAGAAAATAGGCACGTGAGTGATTGTTTCAAGTCCATCAAACCGTCATCCCCACTTAGCTTATGTGTCAATGAAATAACCATTTTCGTATGTTTTTTCCTACTTTCAACTTTGGTTGTCTTTAATTATCTGCAAACTATTTCCCACCAGGAGAAGAGTTACTTGGTTTTTAAATAAAGGGGAACGTTGGTGGGTCTTTGCATTTCGTGAAAATAAGCATGTCTTTTGCTTCATGCATGAGAACATGTTCAGATAGTTACATGGCATCGACGTTAAACAATGCAACAAAGAAACCAACTAAAATCCAATAGCCACCAAAACAAAACAAAAACTCCAGAAAAGTGACACAAGCACACCATCATATGTTCCTCGGTGGGAATTGGGATGCAGACAACTGAATACAAAAATTATATATGTATCAACTGGTCTTCGTTCACAAAGCGTCCTACACGTAATCAACAACAAACAGCTGCCTTCCTACTAATCCCACCATCTCCGACCCTCTGCTTTGCCAAATAACTGCATGCACCAACACAAGCGTAAGAACAACATAACTAACAACGCTAACACTAAGTAAAACTGAACAACAACATCATACACAAATAACCCCGCGCTTGCGCGGGGCTCGGCCTCTAGTATTTTTAAATTAAGCAGCAACCATTAACCTTTTTTCTTTCTTTTTTAGCAACCATTATCTTCGTTTCCATCAAATTAATATAATTGGATGAAGTCTACAATATGTGATGATCAATGTGAAAACCTCGAAGAAGAAGAAGAAGAGATACATTACTGGAGCATTCTTTAACAAAGTTATTTATTTAGGCAACGGACACGGACGAGTCAACAACGACTTGGTTTGGCTGCACGCTTTTGTAAGGACATCTCTTTGCCACAACAACAAAGACACATATATTAGCAGCGGTTACACCGGCTAGAAACCAGTAGAACCGGTCCAACCGGCTACTGTTCAGGTCCTTCCCGAACCAACTCTTGGCCGAGAAATCATCAGCTAGCGTATCAACCGCTGTGATCAGTAGATTATTAAGGAAGTTAGCTGCTCCCAACACGCTTAGGTAAATCGCTATACCTAAGCTTCTCATGGAATCAGGGACTTGGTCGTAGAAGTACTCTTGAAGTCCAACGAGTGTGAACGCGTCCGCAACGCCAATGACTATGAACTGAGGAGCTAGCCATATCACACTCATTGGTTCGTTGTTTTCACTACGGTCCAGTCGTTTTTTCTCAACTAGAGCTGCAATGATCATTGTGGTAAGGGAGAAAAGCATACCGGTCCCGATTCTCTGGAGAATATTGATGCCTCTTTGATTCCGTGTGACGCGTCTCAGCAAGGGAACGAAGATTTTATCATAGATGGTGAGTGAAATGATCAAGGAGAGAGCAGTGAGGGAGAACATGGAAGCGGGAGGGACTGTGAAGCTGTTGTTACCCGTGATGTGTCTGTCCATGATGGTTGCTTGTTTGATGAAGAAAGTATTAGTTTGTGTAGCACAAATGCCAAAGACTAATGTAGAGAGCCATATGGGTATCACGTTGATGATCAGCTTCGCTTCCTCTACTTTTGTTAACGTTACAAGTCTCCATGGACTCTGTTTCTGAAGATCTAGAGGAGTGTTATCTTCGATTATTGCTGCCTTGTCAAGAAATCTGCAAGAAACAAATAACCGCATTGTTATAACGGATCTGAGAAAGACATACAGATGATAAAAAACATGATAAATAAAAATACAAAAATTTAACATGGTTCACTAAATTGGCTACGTCTTTCGAACCGATTTAAAGCATATCAACACACCCCAGAATCAGTTTAGAATGCACAAAAAATCAGAAATTAACAAACATAGACATTTTTGAGTTCGTTTCTACTCACTTAAGATGCTTTGTGTGGGAGAGAAGCCGTCCAGTAGTAAACTCTGCCTTGGAAACTTCATGAAGCAGAGAAGGATCTGAAGGATAAGGTAGGTTTCTTTTGGCAATGGCCGCGACTATCACCTGTAACATAGGGGTCAAAGGGCTACCAGAAGGTGTCCGGTAACGATAAAATGGTTTTCCAATGAGGAAGATGAGAAGTGAAATAGCCATGATTGTAGTGAATATGATGCCGGCAACACCCCAACCAACCCGGTCTTCGATATAGACAAGGACAGTCACAGACGTTAGGATACCAGCACATAGACAAACGTTCCACCAGTTAAAATAAGACATCCTCATCTTTCTTTCTTCAACATGATCATCATCGAACTGGTCAGCACCAAAGCTCTCAAGGCATGGCTTATGACCTCCAGTCCCTATGGAGATCAAGTATATGGCAATGAAGAAGGCTATTTCGTGTGCTTTCCTAGGCTCAACGCACACTTCTTTATGACAAGGTTTCAAGCCCGGTATGAACCAGGACATTGTTAAAAGGACCAAACCCTGTTGATGAGACAAGAGGAAATAATTAAATATTGTTTTTGGAATCTTTTGAGCTAAAATTGGATCAAAGTAACGTTATATTACCATAAGGTAAATAGTGGTTGCAACCAAGACAGTGGTGTAACGGCCAAGATAAGCATCTGCTACAAAGCCTCCAAAAAGAGGCATCAAAGTAGTGACACCTGACCAGTAGTTCACATTTTTTACAGCCGTCTTGAGATCTTGGTGGATAATTGTTGTTAAGTAGACCACTAAGTTTGTAGCTAAACCAAAGTAACTCAATCTCTCGCTGAACTCGATTGCTGCGCAGTGAATATGGACCAAAAGACTTTAACAAAGATTTACAATTTTGAGCTATTACTATAGCATACTTTCAGTATTACAATTATGTGGTGTATATATAAAGTTTATGTATAAAAAACTAAGTGAAAGTTTTGTTACCGATGATGAAGAGGGCAGCTTTCCAAGCACCAGTTCGAGCCCGAAGAGGAACATGTCCTCTGCTGTCGAGAGAAGAATCAAGAACCCAATTGTGTTGATCATTGTACGAATCTTGAAGTTCTGACCCAATATTATTATGCTTCATCTGTTCAAAGTTAACAACACAATAAAGAGTTGATTCTTGAGGAGTGTGTGTGTGTGTGTGTGAGTGTGTGTGAGAGAGAGAGAGAACTGTGAAGTGATTTGTTTAAGTAGAAGCAAACTTGGTCCTCTATATATAAGCTTAAGCTCCCTGTTTGACTAACTATCATCGACAGTGTTTTATAGATTCTCTGCCCACATTGTCTTATTTTCAGCCACAAATAGTTTTCCATTTTCTATTTTGTTTTGCATGAACGTGGAGGAAGATACGTAAAGGCGAGGTCGTATTCATACAGATGAACTTGCAATAACTCACAAGTGTACGAGAGAATAATAAGAGAAATGTAAAACATAAGAAAGCTCTCAAATGGATTGCTTGTTCAACAACTTCGTCTATTAAAACTTATCTTAACTTCGTATTTTCATCAAATCTAAACATAAAGTGAAACTCCCAAGCTTAAAATATAATCATAAACTTGTTCTTGGACAAATTAAAACTAATTCTCCTTTTTAATATTTCTTATTTTAGAACTCCGAAGATATTCTTACTCTTTTCACAATCATATCTCCAAAAGCCAATATATACTACCATCTTCTTTAAACACTAGACTCTAAACCCACTATGATCGTAGATGCTTTTTTGATCAAAGATCATAGATGCTTTACTTCGATAAAAACAAGCAAAGACGAATACTTAGTCCAATAAGTTGAATGCTTCCTTTATTCACTTGTATGGAATTAATAGATCTCATTCTCTTAGGAAGCTTTTCATTTACTTTACTACTCATCGTATGATCATATTCATACCTAACATCCAACAGTCACAAAACATTAAACGGCAACACATCACTAGATTTCTCTCTATTATAGCTTATGAACCCCTACCTTAACCATAGCTTACATGATAATTTTACTTCACTACACGCCTGAAAATAAAAAGAATATCAGCTAATCATCAATCATCAATCATATAAAAAAGCTTTACGCTTTGTACTATGCTTAATGCTATAAACACCAGTTACTGTACATGTTGCATGACAATCGTTCTCTATCACACATTGCTGTGAAGGGTAAGGGTCAGAAATATTTGGATAAGGTTTATGTGGATGGTTTGGGACGAGAAGACTTCCCTCATAGCATAAAACCTCTAGATGAGATCGTTTTTATTATTTTGACTTTAGTACAAAGTAAAATCTAGATGCACTTGGTGTAATACAGGTTTTTTCCGATTGAATAAATTTTGCATTCATTCGAAAAAAAAAAAAAAAAAAGATAATTCTAAGGTCATGAGACCAATGCAAGATTAGCCTATGATCAGGCATGAAGAAGTTGTCACCGTTCAATGGATTTGCAATAGCTAATCAAAATCCCCACATATCTTCCAAATCTTGTTTATTTTAGACGCTCCAATAGGATTCATTTGTTTCATACTAAACAATTAACTTTTATTATCATGAGTCAACTCATATCTTGTATTGAATGGGGTTTTGTGGCTATAGCTGAGGAAAGTAGATAAACCTTTCCTCGTAGTGCTGTAAGCACTATTGACTGGATCATGTAAAAGCAATACCAACAGTAAAAAAGTAGTGAAAAGATACAGAGAATCTTTTAGCTAGACTTAGCGCAGTTTAGCGTGTAAATGGTCGGCATCTCCCAAAGAATGGTCTATTTTTCATGTGTATTTTTCACCACCTTAGCAAGAAAACGTGTGTTGCCTAGTGAAGTAGGACCACCACTTCAGTGACAGTGAGGTTAGTACTTTAACATGGTTCTCAATGGTAACAAATACTTTCAAACAATTTGAGATTTGATGGAAAATACTAACCTCCACTATGTATTCTCCTATTTCATGAGCGTTGCTCCTCATTGTAATACTAATAGTCTCTCATTGTTATGCACTGCTAAAAACAGTAGAAGTGGGTCACATGCCAACACAAATGGCTGTGAATGATAAGAAGCACCATGCATAAGGTTGATGAGTCAGAACATGTTACCGTCAAGATCTAAACAAGCTAACCAATCAGAGCAGAATACCTAAACGAATAGTAACAATTGCTTATCTTGATATTGGAGAGAAGATCCCACATTGAAAATATGAAAGAGACTTGAGTAATATATAAGGGACTTGGGTCAATCCACTAATCGCCAATTGGTTTTAAGTTGGAAGCCCAGGAAACTTTACATGGTATCAGAGCGGGTCCAATACCCTGACCCATTAATCCGGCCCGGACAGTGGTCCGATCATCCCATTAGCTGAGGGTATTGGAAAGAAGATCTCACATTGAAAATATGAAAGAGACTTGAGTAATATATGAGGGTATTGGAGAGAAGATCCCACATTGAAAATATGAAAGAGACTTGGATCAGTTAATCCACTAATCGCCAATTGATTTTAAGTTGGAAGCCCAGGAAATTTTACACTTGACACTGACTCTAATTGTCTAGCAAGTGATTATCCACCAAAAATAGTGGCGACAAAGTGAATTGAGGATCGTGCGATTATCATATAGGTTTCATCCAATTATTAAGTATGAACCATGCTGAGCGAGAATATCGAAAAAGCTTCAGTATCATGTGAGCAAAACAAGATAGTGCTTTATGGTCATAGCCAGCAATGTATTCTAGCAAGCTACCACAAAGAACAATGGTTGAAAAATAATGAGATAAATTTTCATTGTGGTATATACTTTTATGCATTATTTATGATGGACCTGCTCAGCACTGATAGGAGCCCTAGGGCAAAAAAAAAAATTTTACTCTCTAAAATTTATATACAGATAATGTTTATAATATTTTTAAAATTTAATTAGTAATATTTTGTATATTTTATAATGAAAATAAAACTACATATACATATCAAATAATTTTGGACCCTTTAACAATTTTATTTATTATATTTATAATTTATTTATATATAATAACATAGATTTATAAAAAAATTGGACCCCTTAACTACTATTATACGGGGAGTTCCCCCCCCCCCCCCCCCCCCCCCCCACCCAATGAGCCTATCCAAGTGCTTGCAAAGTCACTGTCAATTGCGAGGAAGGAGACCAAAACATGATGATGCTTCAAACCTACATTGGAAAAAAAAATCATTCACACTGACACAGTAACCTCTCTTGTTATGTAAGAAAATAATTAAGCTATCGTTTAGTCAAATTAAAGACATATTATCTCGACCAACAAAATAACACATGAGACCATTTATTCACTTTTTTACCATTTGAAACCAAATATTAGAAAGGAATTCGTAGCAGACAGCAGAAAGGCACTAGACTTGTTGATCAAACATGCAAATAGGTCAAGAAAGATGGTAGGAAACGAATCATACCTCAAAGATAGAGACATTCACTGATGTGGATAATATACTTTACAAAAGAATGACCTATTACCTGAGAGAACTTTGTTTTGTCCTCTGCATCACTTAATGTTTACTGCAGAATCATCTAAACATGATAACTTCACAATCTCAGTGGCTCAGATGTCTTTCGAAAACTATATATCCGTTCATATCAGCACAAACAAATTTCACGTCCTGGAAACTTAACATACTCGTAAGTATAGACATTTGACAACGGTTATGATTTCGATCAATGATGTCAGTCGCGCAAATGCGTGTTCCTTGAATTCCACTCTAATACAAAAAAATAATAGATAATTATATTGAATAATGACCTAGATCAAACATTCGTTTTGGTCTCTAAAATTTTAGTGGTTAATATGTAAAGATTATGCAGCTCCCAAATTGATTAAGAAAAATATTTGTATTAATCATATGACATTTAGTAAGAACCGGTCCTGGTCCTGATAAAGACTAACAACACTCTACGGTGCTACAAAACCTTATTGTCTTGCAGACACCAACCTGACCTGAGAGGAAGTACAATACTAAAACCGAATGGTTTTGATTGCAGCTCAATATGTGATGAAGGAAGCTGTTACATGTTTTACATACACGTGTTTATGTTCAGACAGACATCATCGCTAATTATAAAAAGACAGCAACAAAGAAACACTAGTTAGAACTAAGATCCAACTTCGTATCTCCCATCGTTCTGCAAAGTCATATCGTATACCTGAGATGATCTTCTTCCATTTCTCGATTTTCCGCCATTAACAACACGATTCTCCATCCTCTTACCTTCTTCTTCCTTTCTCGCCACACCATTGATCAAGACATTCTTCCTCACCCTCCGACCACGATGCGTTCCATTGTCATTGACTCCTTCGTGTTTCCGCGAACCCTCTTCTCCTTCTGACTCACCGGAGCTCGGTAAACTCCGGTACGGTTTCACACTGTGAACAGCATCTTTAGGGAAGAACCTAGCGGAAGGCAAATCATCAACGGCGTCAAACAGCTGCGGGCCATCCCTCTCCGTCCAGAGATCAAACCCGCCCGGTTTCTGAAACCGGTCCGCTAAGACCTTAACCTGCTCGTCGGCGCAAACCGAGAAGAGATTCGGCGGTTTCTGAACCGGTTCCCACGGTCGCTCAAGCTCAGCCACCGCCGCTTTTAGCTCGGCGCGTTTACGCATCTCGTAGATCTGTCGTTCACGGGATAACCTCGCTTTGAGGAGCTGTTTCTGCTTCTTCGCTTGCATCCTCTTCCATTGCCACTTTGAGACGCCGCCGGGAAAGGTTCTTGGGCCGCCGCCCATACGGATGACGGTTGATTTTCGCGGTTGCGGAGAGGGGTTGAGAGATAGGAGAGAGAGTTTTGAGTGGAGAGAGTTCGAGATTGAGGAGGAGAAGGAGATAGGTTTGTAGCCGGAGAGGTGGAATCCGATCATCGCAGCCATTGAAGTGAATTGGTGGTATCCACACCACTGAAATGGTGTTTTTGGAAAAGATAAAATAGTTTTCTAAAAAAATTTGACGATTTAAATGGGCCTGTACTAAACAGTGTGATGGATTTGGATTCAGTTAAGGCCCAAATATGCTGGATATCCCTTACCCGTCGGCCTAACCCACATTCTGAACCACCCGGTCACGAGAAATGTGAGACGGTATAACGAAAAGGCCACCTTAGCACCGGCCTGGGAAAACTACCTCGCAGTTGTAACTCCAATAAAAAGTTTGGTGGAGCAGCATGACGATCTGTTCAGCGTCTACGTTTGCGTTTGCGTTGTGTTCCATGCCGACGTTGTTTTTACTTGGCAACATCTTGTTGGAACTCGGTTTTGACGAAATGGTTTTAGACCATTTTCGATAAGTTTCTGGGCGAATACGTTCGTCGGAATAACCGTGGACACTATAAAATAGTGTAACCAAATGTCAAAAGTGGAATTCGTTTCAATGAGAAATGGAGTTCTAAAATGGGACTCAAATGTACACATTGGATATTGGGTTTGAATTTGGATTTAAATATGTTAGATAGACTTATGTCTAATAACTTATGATTTAAATTATATTCATGGTTATCTTTTATATTTGGCTAAATATAAAAATGTATACCCATAGCGAAATAAATATTAGCATTGATTTGGTCAAAGACACTAATATTATTTTTGCAAGTTACGGTCAATAGTTGAAAGAATCATTCTTCATTATGATTATTGATGACATTTAATACTCCATTCATGCATATAAGTTTTTTGGTTTTGAAAAGAAAAAATCTAAACGTTATGTTTTGTGGTACTCATCTTTTCTATATAAAGCCTCATGGCAATGTAGAATATATACGAACATGAACATGAAACAACAAAAGATTCTTCCATTATGAAATATTTATGCTTATTTTTTATTTTTTGTGTGTCAGAGTACAACACAAAATTAGGATCGATAGATTCTGTTTTTCGGTGATGGTAAACAAAAACAATGCTGCAGTTGTATCCTGGAATATGAGCGCCATGAAACCGTCACACTACGGGGCGTTTAAAGATTTAAGATTAACTATCTCGACTCTCCAATTCTTCTTTATTTTTATATTTCGATATTGAAATTTTAATTTATATTCTTATTATTTTTTACAAATATCAGTTGTGATAGGGTAGTAAAATAAGGTTCTTACACATCTTTATTTGGGGGAAATAAGAAATGGGAGGTCGTTGTCAACTTGTCATATATAGATAGAAATAGGGTCTCCCTAGTCTATCTCCCATCTGAAAGTGTTTCTTCTTTAGGGGAAAGATTGGGTTCTACATATCATATGCTATGTTCATGTTATGAAGAAAAACAAGATTTGCTTGTGGATTTTTTCTTCCACAATCTACTGTGTGTCCATTAGTAAAGTATTTTCATTTTTTTTTTGAAAAACTAAACATTAGCAAAGTATTTGGCCGTATAATTGTAATCAAAATTCGTTTTTAGATTACATTATAACATATAAACACATGTATCCGCAGATGCACATATATCGCTTACTATGTAAAGCATCTTTTATACGTAAAAGTATATTTTCTCTATTAGTAGTTTATCTTATGTATATACATGCATGTATAATTAATATTGAGGATAAACCGACAAGTACTCACTGAGCAAGTGAGGATAAAGCCCGTATTTGACAGACATGCTTCGCTGCTCTGCCCCCTCTATCCACATGCTCCTCCAGATCATATCCCACCACGTCTAATGTTAATCCTGAATTAATATTTAAGCCTTGTAATAAGTTTTTCTTTTGTAGTAGTATTTGTTAATGAAACTTTTATATTAAGTTGCAATTGGGTACTCCTAGCTCTAGTACCCGACATCACCTTCGAAATTTTAAAATAAAGCGTCAATAATGGTTGGTGGATTCTTCATCTCGTGACCATTGACTACTCTTTAGTTTTATAAAATTTTCAGTATTCAGCGATAGACTTTGTTTTCTTTCAAGGAATCTCTATTGGCCAATAGAGCTTTAATCATATATACTGGATATATAATAATTTCCTGATGGAATCATCTACAGCTAGATGTTTTTTTCTTTGAGAAATCTATAGCTAGATGTTGATTCCCATAACAAAAACTATTTTTGAGTACTAATCAACTTGTTGAAAATAGCCTCACGCATGCATGAAAAAAACACATCAAAAGGTTATGATAAGAAATACAGTATCAGTCATCAATCATTGCTAGATGTTTTTACTTTCTAGAATTGCAAGACGAGGGTGAAGAGTAACGAATAATAATGGCAACCCCAAAATGTTACGAGTTGGGTTTTACGAATCCTAATGGGACGATTGATGGATTGACTTTCAATATTGATTATTTTTATTAAGGAGACTTTTATGACTTTTCTTACATGAGTATTTTTCATTTGCTTACATATTCTTCAGTTTGGTTAAAATCCAATAATAAAAATCCTTTAAAAAGTATTTTAAACGATTTCATTTTTTTTCATAAATTTTTTAATTGATTTGGAATAATTAAAACTCCACTACTAGTGAAACCTTACAAATAAGCAATAACATGTTTTGACTTTAATAATCTAGCTATTTAAAATAAGAAAAAGATTAAAGATAAATGTGTTAATTATTGATATCTAAATTTTCCACTTTATTAAATTCCTTCATGTATTAACTAACTTATGATGATCATTACAACTTGACTAAGGTTGTAGATCAATTAAGATTTCATCAATATTAGTTATATTTATAGCCAACATGAAAATAAATCAGAGCTAAATATTTTAGCAATAATATACCATTATTTCCATTTCTTTTAGCAATCAAGCTGATAAACTCATAAATAAAATACATATATTGGAAACTGTTAAAATATGATATTTATAGTGTGCTGTGAAAAAAATATGCTGTATACCATGTACATTACATCTATAACTCGCACCTGATGGGCTAAAAATTAAAATTACATGGTAGATCATCAAGAATTAGCTTGAATGCATGCACATGAAACTGGAATAGTAAATAAAACTGCTTCTTCTTCTTCTTCTTAAAATTATTTAATGTTGCGTTGGTTTCAATTATGGGTAAACACGGAGCGGATACGTATAAAAGAAACTTTTTTTTTGGCATAAATAAAAACTTCTCAATGTCAAAAGTTAAAACCACGGGAATAACAGAAAAAATAAATTAATTTATTATTCGTATAAAAGAAACTTTTTTTTGGGTAAAATAAAAGAGAAATTATCTATGATAGTCATTTTTAAGTTTTGTCATAAAAATAGCTCTCAATAAAGAAAATGATCAAAATAAATTTTATTAAAAAGTAAAAGGTTAACTAATCTAATCTAAACTTAAATTTTAAAGTTAAGAGCTAGAGTTTTGGGATAGAGTTTCAATTTTTTAAAAATACAAAAAAGTTATTTTGGTTATTTTATTTTTTAAAAACTATTTTTGGACAAAAACTTAAAAAAAAAACTATTAGAAAGAATTGTCCCAAATAAAAATACTCCCTAATTTCTCTGGAAATTTTGAATATTATTTTGTTTTTGTTTTAAATTTAAATACAATTCAACCGTTTCTGCGTGTTGAACTAGCTTCCTTTTTAAAACTAAGGGGCTTGGTTTCCTCAGATTCTTCTTTCTTCTACTTGACAATTGACAAACTTTTAATCTTCTTTACACGTTCTTCTTCGATCACTCTCTCTCTCTCTCTCTGTAACGTTCTATTTCGTTGCATCTCTCCTTCTCAGATCTTTGATTGACCGTCTTGATCGTTGACCCACGAATCTGGGTCCGGTTAAAAACCCGACCATTCTCCGGCGAGAAGCTCCAAGACTAAGAATTTACAAAACAAAAAAAGATTGAATTTTTGTTGAGTGTTTGGTTCTGAGGTATGATGTTGACCCAATTTGCTGGGCTCTGAAGTACAATGGAACTGATTCTCACACGAAAACAAGAAGAAGAAGATGACGCTTTACATTCGTCGCGAATCTTCCAAGGTTGGTCTCCTAATTCAGCTTCTGGGTTCTTCAAATTTGTGGCCGATTCGCTACTTTTGTTTGGTAATAGCTATGGAGGAGATTTTGCTCTGAGATAACGACGGAGATAGGTCTTCTCGCTGAGAACTGGAAGTACCTTCTCGCTGGTCTTATCCTTCAGGTTCTCATCTTTAAAGTGTAGAGAGCTTTTTTCTGTTGTTGTCAAACTCTACATTGGATCGTTGTGTCTAATGCTGAGTGTTGTTAATGATGGCTCATGTTTCTTTTGGTATGCCTTTATTGCATTAGACTTTGACTTTGTAATTACACTTTGTTATGTTTGCAGTACATTCATGGGTTAGCTGCTAAAGGAGTACATTATATTCATCGCCCTGGACCCACTCTCCAGGATCTTGGCTTCTTTCTTCTTCCGGTTTGGTCTCACACATCCCACTCAATCTAATCGGATCGGAATACATGTCTTATTTGCTTTTGTGTAGGAGCTTGGTCAAGAGAGAAGCTACATAAGTGAAACCGTCTTCACTAGTGTATTTCTTTCTTTCTTCCTGGTGAGAGACTTGTGTTTTATTCGAGTAGTCTCATTAACATGATTAAATTTTGATATTGATACTCTTTGACCCTTTTTGTTGCAGTGGACTTTCCATCCATTCATCTTGAAAAGCAAAAAGATATACACCGTCTTGATATGGTGTAGAGTTCTAGCATTCTTAGTTGTAAGTGCCCCCTATTGAGGTTGCTCTGTCTTGTTAGTTTTGAAGTTTGTTGATGTTTCTCTTTCCAGGCCTGTCAGTTTCTCCGTGTTATAACTTTCTATTCAACTCAGCTTCCTGGCCCAAACTACCACTGCCGCGAGGTGAAGCAACTGAGATGTGAATACAAAAGGTCTCATGTACTCTAATCAATTAAGCTTCTAATGTGTTGTCACTTTTTTTTTTGCTACAGGGCTCTAAAGTTGCCAGGTTGCCATGGCCCAAAAGCCCTCTTGAGGTTCTCGAGATTAACCGTGAGTCTATCTACATAATTTTTTTCTTTCCCCACACACATTGTCTTTGTTCACATGTGATCTCATCAGCTCATGGGGTGATGTACGGATGTGGAGACTTGATATTCTCATCGCACATGATATTCACGCTGGTCTTTGTCCTCACTTACCACAAGTACGGCACTAAAAGGTAAAAAAAAAGAACACTTTCATCAAACTCTCCTTAGGCAATAGTTCCTTCCTACTTTTGAAAATGACATTCTCTGCATCATCACTGTTTTGTCTCAGGTTCATAAAGCTGTTCGGGTGGCTCACTGCTTTCGTGCAGAGCCTCTTGATCATCGCCTCCCGTAAACATTACACTGTAGACGTCGTTGTTGCATGGTATGAGTTTAATATCACACAAACATTGTCTAATGAACACAAAGATATACTGACTTGTTTGTTTTTTTGATTCTTTCTCCGTTTAGGTATACTGTGAACTTGGTGGTCTTCTGTTTAGACAAGAAATTACCAGGTTTTAATCTCAGAAAATGAAACTCTTATTTTTGGCAGAGACTCGGTTTCTCATTATCTTCTTGTTTCTTTGACTTCAGAACTACCAGACCGGACTACGGTGTTGCTCCCTGTAGTGTCGAAAGTCAGAATGAAAGAAGAGAACCACAAGCTGTTGTTGAATGGGAACGGTGTTGATCCTGCTGCTGACTGGGTAAGCTTCTTTTTGTTCTCCTTTCTAGTCTCTGAAGTCTGAACTAATCACATAATGTTTCTTTCCTCGGTTCTTTTTAGAGACCGAGAGCGCAAGTGAACGGGAAGATAGATAGCAACGGAGTTCACACTGATAACTCTTTGAATGGCGCATGAAACTCAGCACCGGACTTCAGACAAGATCTAATATATGAAAACAGCAACTCAGTGGCGTCACCAAGACGACATATAGGTCTGGAGGTGTGGGTAAATTTTTGTTTATGGTCATTGTTCCAGAAAAGAAGAACAAAACTCATAGATAGATGTATATTTTCCAGTTCCTTGTTTTCCAAGTAATCATCTTTTGTATCTTTGTTGGAACACGTTTTTTAATGTCAATTTTGTTACAAGAAACTGTCTTAATCTCTGAGACTGTTATGCATGTGGTCATTAACATAAATGTTTTGTTTTGTTTATATATAAAAAGAATCAAAATGTGCCTGCGAAGAGCATATAGTGATTCATGAAGAAGATGAATCATGGAAGTGGAAGAGCCATGATATGAAGAAGCCAAAAACCATGCAAGCTAACACTATATTCACCAGTCTCTGTGGCTGCCACCTGTTCTCTATCGCTCCTACGGCCGCCGTTTCCTCACCGCCTCCACCGTTTCTTAACTCTCTCTCGTCCACCACCGTTACCACTACCATTTCGTTGGCACCTCCCACGTTTCGGGCTACCGATTGGCAAATCTCGCATATTCTGTGTTCAACAAATAATATGTTAATCTTCCTATAAATTAACAAGGTTTTGGGTTTTTAAGTTATGTGCATATGATCCACCAACACAGAAAAAAAACAATAAATGCTTAAATCGGATAATAATAAGTTAAAGGAAAAAATACACGCTTAACAAACTGTTTTGGTGCTTAAAGTAATATATAATCCTTAGAATGTGAAACTTTTCTATTTCTATTGTAAAATTAATCATTAAATGAAAAGCCTATTACAGAAAATCAAAGAAACAAAACTTCTTAAATTGATTTGAGAAAAAAAAACAAATCAAGAGTAAAAAGTAAATATTAACAAAATAACTAAAAATTCTAAGACCAAATAAAATTCTAAGACCAAATATTAACAATATTAACAATATCAACAATATCAAAAATATCAAGGGTCTTTCATCATAAAGCCCTCACCAAAAAATAATAATATTTAATTAGAAAGTTTTTCAAAAACTTGAGAGTCTCATACCAAAGCTTTAAAACTTGACATGAATCTGTCAATTTTTTGAGAAATGCTCTAATTAAACATTATTATCTTTTTAGTAAGAGACTCATGTCAAAAGATTTCTAATATGGATGCACTAACAAGACTATTGATCATGTTAATAGAAAAATACTCTAACTGGAAAATTCAAGATAATTTTTTTTTTTTTTGTAACTGAATTCAAGATAAATTTTCTTAAAAAGTAATTAAGAACTCAATAAATAAAAGTAAAACCACTTAACCAAAATAAATAAGCTAAAAGTAGTATACTAACTTGTCGCCTTTGATTTTGAACCAAGTTTCGGCACATTGTCTATGAGCAACAGCCAAATCTTCCTTACACGAACATCCTAACTCTATCGCACCTCCACCGCTCGTTTCCACCACCCCTAAGTGACATATCCTACAGTCTTTCTCCGGCGGCGCCGTCGCTTCACCATCACCATCTTCCATCTCCAATGAACTACTCTTCACCGACGACACTTTCCTCGACTCTCCTCCTTCGTATTCGTACGTTCCTCCCGTCGTAGTCGAATAGAAGTAAGAGTAGCATGACGTCACATCTTCTTCTTCTCCGTCTGAATAATATATGCTGACGTCACTTCGCCGGTGATATCCGTACGCCGCTCCTTGTTCTAAATCAATCTCTGTCATTATTACTAAACTAGAAGATGTTCTTCCCTAATGCCACGGTAACTGAATCGAAAGGCTTTTAAGTAAATGTTTTTTTGGTGGATTTGGTTATTTCCTCCTAATAAGTAACAACTGCGAACATATTTTTTAATTTATGATAAAATGAGTAACGAAAATGTAAGAGGAGTGAGTGATGGTGATGGAGTAGGGAAAAAAAAAGATTGAGAAGAGAGTGAAAGTGAAAAACTGTATTTGTGAAGGAAGAAGATATGTTGTTCAAAAAAAAAAAAAATGAAGGAAGAAGATATTGTTATGGATCAAGATCAAGAATATGTTTTTTTAATAACCCCTTATACCATATTTGCGAAGTGATTTTGCCACGTGTCATTTTTATAATCAATTTCACAAAACAAATATGACATGACTACTGAAATTGATGACATGTCTTATATATTAATATGACATGGACAATTTACATTTAATGTCAATTTATATTTTTGATAAATTTTTTAAAATATGATAATAACTCATATATTACATTTAATGTCAATTTATATTTTTGGAATCTTTTTTAGAATATGAGAATAACTCATAAATCATCATTAAAATAAATATATTCAAATATGACATTATAAATTTCGAAATATAATTTAATTATATATTTTTAAATTATACAATTTTATTACTAAAATTTTCAAAAATGTATACAATTTTTTTAGAAAATTATAAAAATTTAATCATAAAATCATTATTTTCTTATATATCTACAAATTTTATAAATATTGTTTAATTTTAATTTTTGGTAATTATGCAACTTTTACAAATTTATTTAATATATTTAATTAAAATAAATAGATAGAAAATCTATCTAAGATTATAATTTCAAATATATACATGCATATTCTTAAATATAATTTTATGTTTAATTAAATCAAATTTATATTAAAATATTGATATGAAAAAGAAAATTTACAATATTAATAAATTTTATTTTAAAATATAATTTATATTTATCTATTAAAAATATTTTAAATTTTTTTAAAAAGAATAGTGACAGGTTAAAGTGAAACCAGAGAACATGTTTGTTGTGAGTAGAGAGATTCTGTACGTTGGATGGTACAATGTTTACGCGACGTGATCTTACTATGTACACCGTATCCAACGGCTCATATTGCGGGATCAGATTATCTCTTCCAGAAAGTAATTTTTCATAATTGTATCAAGAATCGAAAACCCGATGATGTCCTCGATTCTTGTTGAGAAACTAGCATAAATGGAAATTACGCAGGGGTATTTATGTCATTACGTTATGGAATTTCCAGTTTTGGATTTAATCACGGGCAGGCAGATCTCCATTAGATTGAATTGTACTTTCTACCATGGTGAAATCTACAGTGGGGTATTATGTACTCTTATCGGTTTTGAGTCATCATTTCAAAAGTAGGAGTGGTTGTGTTTCCTTATTAGGAGTCTAATTGAGTCATTAACCAAGGAAGTCATTAATTTCAATATACATTATTAGTCTCAACATCAGATGCATATTTCAATTTTGTCATATATATTTGATTAAAACAGGTTTTGAGCCGAATTATTCTCCAAACTCGAACTACACTATATAATAATTAGTTTTATTTTAAGCATCAATCAAATTTATAATTATATGATTTTTGAGTATTATAAACTTGACAATTTTGTGATATCACTCTCAGATTCTCTTTTTTTTTCTTTTTTTTTTTAAACACGATAATTAATTAATTAGACTTCCAACCAAAACTAGTTGGGGAAAGCAGAGTACATAGCAGATTTGGCTAAGGTATCAGCCATAGAGTTTTGTGATCGCGGAATGAAACTAAAAGAAATGCGAGAAAAACGATAAGATAGAGCCTCGATGTCCCGAATGATTCCGTAGATATCCGCCGAGTGATACTTCGAGGAGAGGGCATTGATGAGTGCCTGACAGTCTGACTTAATGCAGATTAAAGTGATTCCAGCGTCGAGGGCGTGGAGGAGGGTTGACCGGATGGCGAGTGCTTCAGCCATCAGAGGTGATGAGATGTGTTCAAACATACGGGTGATGAGATAGTCTTCTCAGGTGTTAGGATATACCAGCCACACCCTGCTCTGTTCGTGGACGAGTGCCAGACTGCGTCAGTGAAGCAGGCCGGTTCAGTGGTGATCGTGAGTGTCGGTGGTAAGCGAGGATTCCGTGCGATAGGAGGATCAAGGCCTGGTAGTTGCGCTGCATTCCATTCCCGGGCGTTAGCAATGGCTTTGGAGAGAATATCAGTAGGTTCAAAGTTCCTGTTCTCGAAGATAAGGTAGTTCCTTGCTGTTCAAATTGCCCAGATTCTCTTTATTCTTGTTTTTAGACACTTAATCTCATCCGCAATAACTACTTCCTCCACAAGTGGAGATTTATCACAACAACATTTTGGATGTCATATGCCACTAAGATTTTTAATAAAGTTAAAAATGTTACAATAAGAAAACAATTACACTATTACTGTTACGACCCCAGAAAACAGATTAAAATATTATTTTTATGAGGTAGAAAGATATGTCTAACAAGCAAGGAATATCTATTTATTCTTAAAGCCATAGAAATTAGACTAAAAAGAAATAGGAATCTCATTTTCCACGTCAAAATGTTGAAACACCAAAGGAATTAAAGAAACAAAGAGACAAAAAGAGTAAAAACGAAGTTTGATAGGGAAGATACAAAAGAAAAACAACAGTTTATCAAATTGGTGGGTCTGGTTCTAATGGACAAGACATACCTATTATTGTTTCATTTGAATCTTATGTTTGTAATTTTCTTCTATCACAGATATTTAAATAAGTTCATTATCTGATTTGGGAGCTCACAAAAGCATCAAGCTTTGATGATTTGTTATCTAAGGAGAGAATATTTGTCTAATTCTCATATATGATTAGTTAGCAAATTCAGAAACCACTAGACCAATATATAGTTTTCAAAGAGATTAATCATTCATAAATTTCGTTTATTCATATGTACATTTTGTAAACTAGGATGCATATATGAAGGTTAATTTGGATCCCTCGTACGAGTGCATAATGATCATAAACATTCTGCCCACTTTCTTTTATTTTATTTTTTTGACTCTTTGCGGTTTGTTCGTTAATGAAATCGAAAGGGACGGTACAAATAGTTGCTCAGTCTCAACAGTTTCACGTTCAAGCTGGCAAAGTTGTTTATACAAGACCAGAAACTGGACGTATCTAAGATGTTAAGCATAAACATTTGTTCAGCAAACATATTTGGCTGGTGGGTAATCAGTCGGTGACCCAATTCAGATGGACACATTGAAATAACTAAAAAATACTAATCAAATTAATGTTCATTAGTAATCATGTACTTGGTTCGATTTTTCCTTTAATTTTCGCTAAATTTTGTTCATCAAAAACCTATTTTAAAGTGAATCTGAATTTCTCTAAGTGACCATTTATGCTATTTTGACATTAGTTGCTTACCCCAATTAGTAATTATCTTGTGGTGATCATGTTGTTTTCTATTTATGTCAATTTTGATACATGAAAGCTGTCTTTAGCTTTGAGAACCGAGACGATGATTTTGTCCACTACAGTTTTAAGCATCTTTTCAACAACAACCTTTCGTGATCTTCATTGAGCTAGCTTTAGATCGTCGTTTTTTACTTTTAGATGTTTAAGAGGTTGTGGGACAAGATTTAATAGTTCTCCAAGAGAAATATATAACTCAAGTTAATATATGCTAGTTTTTATATATATAAAGAATTGAACTCATGGGCTAACTATATAAATTGCCAAGAGTCAGTATCCACAACTCATGGAATAAACCGGGCATCGTGGTCTGGTGGTAAAGGAACCTCGGCTGAGGTGTCCGCCATCACGACTTCGAGCCCCGGCCACAGCGGATTTAACATCCCTTCCGCTGGGGCGCTGGACCCCCTACGGAGGGATAGTTGAGACTGTGGCTGCCCAGATACCAGAGTTATCAAAAAAAAAAAAAAAAAAAAAAAAAAAACTCATGGAATAACATAGCAAGTTGTAGTTTCAATAAAATAATGTAAGAATATATTGTCAATTAAGAAAGGAGTGGGGTCTATTTACGAAGACATGTATCTGTGATGCTGCAAAGTAAACAACAATGAGAGCGTGAGAATGATCACATAAGTGTGGAGAATAAAGCTTCAAGTACTAGGTAATCGCGTCAAACACATTGTCCACTAATCAAATTTAGAATGTGATCAGCTGGTCTTGTATATTGGTTTTTAGTCCCATTTTGCTGTTGTGTCCTGGATCATCATGCTAATTCATGGCTTGTGGGCTTTGCTTGTACGATCTATATGGCAAGAACGTTACAAGTGTTCATGGTTTGTTGTTTTCTTAAATTATGACAATATTTTTAGAAATGTTATAGGAACTGGAGAAGAAGTGGGTACCCTATGGGACCAATATGCTGTAGATGAGTTCTATAAAGATGATATGTCTTGGCTAGAGGATGATGCTCTTATAGGAAGTGACAAGCTACAATACTATGGGGTTATGTGCTTGTTACTTTTGAGTTTTGACATGTCTTCACGAGTCACCAAGATAATTTGCCTTTTCGTTTTACTAGAAGTATTTCTACAGAAAGCAAATTGAATTTTGATCATGTTTTACAATACAAATACCTGTTATCAGTGACAATGAAAGAAGATCGGATGATTAGTTTATGCTTGGTTACTTGTATTATACGCCACATGAATCTTTTGATAACAGATACAATACTCAATAACATCTTTGAATACAGGACATAATACATATACGGGTTCGTCTGCTTTATGTTGAAAGCCATGAAAAATAAGGACAAGCTAAAGAAGTACTTGGCTTGATGGTAAAGCATACTAACAAAAGCAGTTGAAGATGAAATACCTCGGTTTCTCAAAAAAAAAAAATTGCTATATTAAATAATATCTTACATAGCAAAAGTAATTTAAAACTAACAAACTAAATATTTATTATAATAAGTTTAATATTTTTCTTTTTTATTCTTTCTTTTAAGCAACACAATCATAAAATTAAGATGAAACTTTGGTTCAGTACAAAGTTTGTTTGGTTATTTAACTACTAAAACAGCTAAAATGCTATCAGGTAAACCATAAGAGCATAACAATTAGCTTTCTATAATTCTCTTCATCTAAGTTCATATCCAGTTTATCTAAATCCATGTATGTAAACATATTTTATTATATTGATTAAAATAATATAATTGATAAAAAAACCTTAATTAAAGCAGTAACTAATAAAAATATGCTCTATTATTTTTTACTTTATTTTTAAAGTGGCTGTCGCCTGTCGTATGAGAAAACTTTGGTTCAGTACACAATTTGTTTGGTTATTTAACTACTAAAACAGCTAAAATGTTATCAGGTAAACCATAAGAGCATAACAATTAGCTTTCTATAAGTTTCTTCATCTAAGTCCATATCCAGTTTATCTAAATCCATATATGTAAACATATTTTATTATATTGATTAAAATAATATAATTGATAAAAAAACCTTAATTAAAGCAGTAACTAATAAAAATATGCTCTATTATTTTTTACTTTTTTTTAAAGTGGCTGTCGCCTGTCTTATATATGCGAAAACTTCATTTTGTACAACTGAGGCATGGAACTGCTTACAGAAAACAATTTATAATCACTTGTACATGTTGAACTAGTTAGAACCAACCAAAAGAGTGAAGATTGCATTCTCAAAAACTGTGATCTACATTCTACATTACTGGTAAGGCTCACAAACTATCTAGAAACGTGGTTAGGCTGACTCAAATCAGTCAACTTGGACTTTTCTGTTTGTAACCCTTGGCTGAAAAAAGAAGAAACATTGTGAAGTTAAAACATGATGAGACATGTGCTATGTCTATGTGCAGTTGTATTTAAGAAATTTGCATACATTTTCGGTTAAGTTTAGTTTTGATTTTTAAGATAAAAAAATGTTTGACAAAAAAAACAAAATAAAACGAAATAAGAGGTGTTCGGATATTGGATATTTACGTAATCTGGTTCAGTTTTTGTTTCATTTTTGGTTTTTGGTTCGGTTTAATTTTTGGTTTTGGAATAAAACTAGCCAGGTCTATAGCAACCCATCTAAGCTGCTAACTGCGTGCCGTTTTGGCTTTTCAAAATCTCCAAGACACACGTGCCCTTTTCTGAAACTACCGAGCAAGCATGGGGCCTTCGCCGTGGAAGCAGAAGCTCCACAAGAAACATTAGTGACGAAGTAATCCTCTGAACCACACATACCAGAAACGTGTCAAACTGCTTCTGTCTAAATCTTGGTCATCAAGAAATGTAGCAACAATGATAAATAGCAACCCTATCTGAATACTTTTTTTAAGTAAGACTTAAACAATGGGAATGGTTTTTGGTAAAATCGCTGTGGAGACTCCCAAACACACGGTGGTCAAATCCGGCGACGGTTATGAGATCCGTGAATATCCTCCGGCCGTCGCGGCGGAGGTCACTTACGACCCTTCTGAATTCAAGGGCGACAAAGACGGCGGCTTTATGGTGTTGGCCAAGTACATAGGCGTGTTCGGCAAACCGGAGAACCAGAAGCCGGAGAAGATCGCCATGACTGCTCCGGTGATCACCAAGGAGGGAGAGAAGATCGCCATGACTGCTCCGGTTGTGACCAAGGAAGGAGGAGGAGGGGATGAGAAGAAGACGGTGACGATGCAGTTTCTGTTGCCGGAGGTGTACAAGAAGGCGGAGGATGCGCCGCTTCCGACGGATGAGAGGGTGGTGATTAAGGAGGAAGGAGGGAGAAAATACGGCGTGGTAAAGTTCAGTGGTACTGCGGCGGAGGGTGCGGTGAGTGAGAAGGTGAATAAGCTGAGGAGTGATCTGGAGAGAGATGGGTTTAAGATCACTGGAGATTACGTCCTTGCTAGGTATAATCCGCCATGGACGTTGCCTCCTTTCAAGACCAACGAAGTCATGATCCCTGTTGAATGAGAAACCATAACCAAAAAAAGTCATAGCTTTTGGTCTCAAGAACATGTTGTTGTTCCACTTTGTGTTTGTAAAAGAACAATAATGTATACACAAATGCGAGCTTTTGATTTTTAAATTTCAACAACAAAAGTCATTTGTTCTGACAAGGGTCAACAAAAAAGAAAAGAAAAACTAGTGTGTTTTTAACCGGAGAAAAGCTTAACGACGATGACAATTAAGTTAAAGAGCATGAGGGGGAGCCTCATGTACTGGCAAGCGTGGATGAGACCAACGATTTGGCCTTTGAGAGAGTTTCTTTTGCCGGTTTGGTGTAGCTCCGCGAGGGTCCATCCTTTTGGAGCTAGGAAACGGTCTTCGTTGAGGATAGCTAGTGCGTTTGCGAATAGCAGCAACCCTTCCATTAGCGTCCAGAATCCCATGGTTTCTCTCTGTAAGAACGATCAAGAATCATGAGTTACTTAACATATAAACATACAATAGCTTTATCCATCAATGGTAAATGAATCAACTTGTTAATAACAACAGTATTATAGAGAAACAGAGGACTGGGAACGATTAACAAATCATGAGTACAGAAATGGTTTCTCCAATCCACTGGTGATATTCTATAAAAGTGGTCAAAGTATTTCATCCATGGAAATAGCAAAAGAGAAAATATTGGTTCCAAGTTAACACATTAATGCATTACTGCACTAGAAAGGTACACAAGGCACTGTTTTTTTTTTTGGCCAGTATTGAATGCAAACAACTTCTTCAGGCAACAGAATAGCTTAAACAGATAAAGAGGTTTATCCATCAATGGTAATGAACCAACTTGTAAATAACAACAGTTCTTCCATTGGTGTCCAGAACCCATGATTTCTCAGTGAGAAACATATTATCTATCAATGGAGTTGAATCCACTGGTAATATTCTATGTAAGTGGTCACATATTTCATCCATGAAAATAGCAAAAAAAAAGAAAATCTTGATTCTAAAATTTAACACATAAATAATGAACAACCTCTTCAGAGGGTACAAGGCACTGTTTTGTTTGCCAGTGTTGTTCTTGCAAACAACCTCTTCAGACAAGAGAATCACATAAACATATCTCCATTAAAGCAAGAACACACTTGACATAGTTTTCTGAGCAGACTGGATCCTAATTCTAAGCAGATCAAAGCAGCCGAGATTGTGAGTTTATCATTCCACGTGAGGAAGAGAGCATATCAGACTATCGATATTCTAATCTACACTACGAGTCTATCAAATCGTTAAATCTAATAGAGCAAGCTGCTTGATTGATTGAGCAAAGATCGATGTTTACCACCACAGCTTCGACGGAGAGAGAATCACATGAAGATGGAGGAGAAGAGATACTTACGGGTTAATCGAATGGAGGTTGAAGTGTCGGAGAGATCTCGTTGAAGATGACGAACCCTGCAAATCTGCAATTAATTTGAAATTATATTAAGCTGTGATTTAACCGGGCCGGTTATTTTCGAGGGTTGACCCGGCTTGAAGATGTTCGGTCTGGAGTCAGGACCCCCATGGCCCAATGCTCTGCTCAACCAATAATCTTTAATTTACAAATACAAGACTACCAAGAAATCAGAGTGGCGCAGCGGAAGCGTGGTGGGCCCATAACCCACAGGTCCCAGGATCGAACCTGGCTCTGATATAATCTGTTTTTTTTTTTTTTTTTTGACACAAAGCAGCTATAGACAAAACTACAAACAATTATCATGTATAAATCCATACACCACTGTAAAGGTCACTAATAAGAACAACAATGTGATTTAAATGATGGGACAAAAAGAAAGATTAACACAAATTATACTTCTGTTTGACAAGGATCAATCATATATCTCTATTGGTTTGTAAGTAACCCGTGAGATTCCTAACCAGCTGCTTTGAAGCACAAGAAGAAAATGAAAAATGGTATATCATTGATGCTCATGTATAGTGAATTAGATCCTACAAATTTGTATGGATCTTCCAAGAAACCAGTCTTCTTCTTTTTCCTATATTGTACAAGAAGGCCTACAAAAGTGTTGAACCAATGTCTTGTCTTCGTTCTTCTATCTTGAACTCTCCTTCCATCTATCTGACTCTCTTCTTACACTTGACTTCCAAGGCTGCTCCGGCTGAGACTTGTTACAGATGCAATCTGGTTGCGGGTTCGCATAAAAGTTCTCCTCTAGCCGAGGGAACTCACCAGGAAGTCTAGCATAAGGAGCTCCAATCCTGGCTCCATGTAATCTCTTCACCTCTGAAGAAAACTCATCCCAAGACATCACACCCTCGTCTAAATGATCTATCAGTCTAACAAAATTTAACCTGCCATTTTCACAAAGACAAAATGATCATCTCATCTCAGCAATAGGCAAAACCGGTCCAAGATATAATAACCAAATGAAACATTAGTCTTGGGTCCCTAAATATTTTTTACATTAATTTTATAGCTCCAAATGATTAAACAATTTTTTTAATTAAATTTCTTATTAAATTGTCTAAAGCTCCTAAAACCTTGTAGTTGGTGTCCTCTTGGCAAGAAGTTAGAGAAGAAAATAATTTGTTATTAATGATGCAAACCTGTCTGGATTGATAGTCTTCTTGAACCCTTCAAACCTCCTGTGCCCTTGTACAGCCTTAGCCATATTGCCATCATATGTATACACGAAAACATCGCTTTCTAACGCCACGATGTAATCCAACGCAGCTAAGCGGTTTTGGTATGGCTTAAAGGGCTCTAACTCTTCTTCAGTTGCTAAAGTTGAATGGGAGAACACGTTTGGGTACTCTTCTCTGAAAGCATCCATACTATTACCTCCATAGATTTCACCAGCAACTATGTACACCGTAGTGGAAGATGGGTACCCCATTGCCTTTAAAAATATGGCTGCTTCTCGTGGAGACATAGGGCAGCCACCTTGGATCCTTCTCTCTCTGCTGTCAATCTCTTTCTCTTTCCAATGTTTCACATTGTATCTCATGATCCTCAGCTCTTCAGCTTCTCCAGATGTGAGGTTGTGGCTGCAGCCTGTAAAGGCAAGCATATCTTTCTCATAGCGTAAGTGTAGAGCAATGAAGGGTTCACTGTTGTTTCTTAACCGGTTGACCAAAACGTTTCCAAAATCTTCAATCTCCTTGGAGTAACCTAATGCTTGGTAGTTAGCACGGCATCTCAGCCGTTGGATTGATGGTGGCAAGCCATTGTTGGCCAGGCGCGAATCGGTGTGTGTGAATTTTATCACTTTATATTTTTTCAATAGTGGTAGCATCTCTCTTCTGTAGTAACTAGCCTTGGACCAAGAAACAGGAGCCTTCAGGAGAGGTTTCATGGCTGCATAGCGAGGAGGCAAGTACTCGATGATGTCAACGTCATCTTTCAATACGTTCATGAAGTGTCGCCAGTCAAAAATGTCTTTGAACGTGCTGTAAAATTACAAAGAAACACTTGTTCAAAAACCATAATCTTACTCACATTTGAGAAAGTGTTCTTGTTGTGTAGAACCTGGGGTCAGTCCAGAAAGATTCATGGTCGAGGAGAGGAAGAACAAGAGTTGCATTCATAATCTTTGCTGCAGCAACCATGTCACATATCTACATTTTTCGGTATAAAACAAAGGTAAGAAGAAAACAAGAGACCAAAGATGTAATAAAAAGCACTTGGGAGTTGGGACATTGAAACTCACCCCAGTTCTCATCTGATTCAACCCGCCATTGGCGTGTACTAGAAGGTAACCGTTGGTTTTTCTACGTGCCCCTGAACCAGCCAAAATTTTTTTTTAAAAAAAACAAGAAACTGAAGCTATTTGGAGAATATGAAAATGCAAAGATACCAAGAGCTTACTTGAATGACTCTTGGGACGTGACGCACACTGGCGATAATTGCTGGATTCAGGTTTCTGCCATATCTCCGGAATCTGTAAAAGCACAAAACGACGCCGAATCATGAGAAAAGCTTGTCAAAGTACAGAATAACGACATTGGCTTTGTACGTTACAGAAACAGAGATTTAGTTCACTATCAATCAGTACAACTTAAATGTAACTGAAACAATGTTAAACCTAGTAGTCAAAGTTCATCATAAATGCACTGCTTTGGAACTCAAAAAGATATATATTTTTTTTTTTAACAGCAAAACCCGACCAAGTAAAAACATTAAAGACGGTCATTTCCAACCGATAAAGAGACAAAAGCTCAGATGCCTGTCCGAATGAATAGAAAATGATAATTGCATCGGTTTCAATAATAATTTGAAGGAAAGTCAACGGAAACTATGAAGAAAAAGTGGTGGATCCATACCAAACAACGGCTGCCTAAATTCCATTTTGACCATTTCCTCATCAAATTAATTCTTATAACGAATCTCAGAAGAATATGCAAACACGGATTTTGAATTTGTTAATTTTAATTCTATCATTGACGCAATCAACTGAGACCATTCCCTTGTATCCTACGACCTCTGCCCCCACTTTTTCCTATTATAATTTTTCCCGAGAAAGCGAAAGAGAACAAAACAGAAAACGCGAATTTATGTTAAAAATTCTAACTTTTACCAACAAAAACAGAGGAAATTTTTGAAATTTCTCTTTTTATCAGAAAACTCAAATTTTTGTTTCAATCTTATTTTCCAAGAAAAATAACAGAGTAAAATCAATTTAGTTTTCTGGGTAAAACTCAAGGCTTTGTTATATTCTAATTTTCTCAGAGAAAAAAACAGAGTAAGATCCATTCACTTTTCTCGGGGAAAACTCAAAACTTTGTTTCATTCAAAATTGATCACAGGGCATTGAATGGGCAAAGAAAAAACTCACGGGAAGCTTCTCGACAGCAACGTTCTCCGACATTGCGTTTTGAGCCATCGACCAATCTTCATGTAACGCCCTAACGACAACAAGCTCGTTCAAATCTCTCCTGTGCGCGTGATCAGCAACGCGCCCACTCATAACAGAAACTCTGACAAAGAGAGAAACGACGACGAGAACCATGAGGAGACCCAAGATCCGACGTCCCACGTTTCTCCCCAATCCTTGACCAATCACAGCCGTCCATCCACCGTCGCACAGAAATGGCCACTTTAGTTTACGTGGGATGAGGTACCGAATCTTCGGGTGGTAGTGATGATCGTGGTGGTAATGCGATCCGCTAGACGTGGAGCCCATCGAGGAAGGTGAGGAACACGCGCCGTTCGCTCCCTCGACGTCGTCTAAGTCCGGCGAGAGGGAGGAGATGTTGACTATGTTGCAATACTCGGAGGAAACGGAGGCTCGTTCGGAGGTTGTGGTGGTTTCGAGGGAGTCTCCGATGCGACGTCGTGTGATCGGTGCAACGGCCAATGGGCTAGCGCCGGCCGCTGACATGTTTAGAGAGGGAGGGAGAAAGAGTTGGTTTTTTTTTTTTGGTAAAATGTGTGTTTGAGGGGTTAGTGGTTGATCATGTTATGCCTTTTTTTTTGTATTAGCCACCGTGATGTTCGGTGAAGCTGAGAGGCGTCGAAGCTTTTCTCTAAATCTATCTCTATGTTACCTTTGTATGGTATTTATACAGACGCATATTTATTATGGTTTGTGTGTGTGTGTATTTATGTATGTGGGCCTTTCCCTAATCATTTTTGGAAATATTGGCATCTGATTTGATATTTGTTTCTATAAAAAAAAACTAGGGCGGGTAAATCGGTCTACAGCTTGGTTTCGGTTTATTTTTGTCAAAAAGTTTTGTAATTTATATAAATAAATACTGATTTATTTAGTTGTATAGCTATTTAATATTACTGTATTATTGTTTTAGAATGGGCTTTTATATAGCTATTTAATATGTTTATATCAAATTTATACAATTTAGTTTGGTTTTACACATTTTCAAATTTAGTTTGGTTTGGTTACACAAACTTTTTTCAAATTTGGTTTTTATATATTTTAAAATAGTAAAAAAATTGTCTAATAAAAAAAATCATATTTTTACTATTTTGGTTTTTTTTTTTTGCATTTTTTTCCACTCCTGTCTGTTTTATATGTTTGTTTAAGAGTTTTTTTTTTCTTCAAACTTTAACATTAGAAACAATTTCTCAATGATCTTTAGAAAATGTTACCAAATACATTTGGCTCTTCTGAAAAGGGGTTTCAGTACAACCAAATACATTTGATGTTACACATCATATTCAAATCAATTCTTTTGAACAACTTTACGTAAATCAGCATCTAAATACAAAAGATAAAAAGAGTAATGTCATTCATAAAATGTAGATATTTTTCATGGCAAACTAATTATATTCATTACCAGTTCATAATGTTTGTACATTCAATTGTTCGACTAAAGATATAACAATGTATTAATTAACCTTTTTAATAGAGAAAACACCTTAGTTTAGTAGTGTTAATAAAAAAATATACATCATATCTTATCATCTAAAGACAATCAAAAAATTAAAGCAGAATTTACCAACTAAATGACATTGTTTATTATTATTACATTATCTTGGATATTACTATTTGCATTACCTCACATAACACGACACATGCGCCACGCCACACATGCCGCTCGTTTCCCCTTACTTTGTTTTCCTTAAAAATAATTTCGAAAAACAAATTCCAACTTAGTTGTTATCATTACCTATTTTTAAAGAGAATTTGTACTCCATGCACACAGCTTCTTTCCTATTTACACTCTATACTCTATTTCTCTCCAATTTTCTTCCCCCCATCATTACTATTTTCTCTCAATTCAATGGTATTCCACTCTTCTTATGATATTGAGCTAATTTGCTCTTATTTAAAACTATTTTCCTTTTTTCTTTAGTAACAATTTCAGCTAATTGATTTTGATTAAGGTTAGAAAAAGCTAAAACACTTAATTAATCTTATACTATCATGTTGGCCAAACCTTAGATTTGCCGCCAACATAACAGGACACGTAACCCTCAACCACATTCATCACCCTCCTCTCTGATGCTACCACGTGGATACATTCCAAACACTTTCCGGATCTCAAGCCGGTCGGCAAAAAATTTCAGCATCTTTCTGATGCATTTATGGCCGTTCGATCCGAATCAGACGGCCAATACACGATCTCTTTCGTTCCTACATGTGAACTTGTCATTTGCGACAAGTAAAGTACCATGTCGTTTGTACATTTTTCAGATCGTGTACTAAAAACTATGAAGACGGCATAATTACATTTTGCAAAACGATTGATGTTTAGAGATGTTTTGAACTTTACGAATATTATCATAGTATCTGTATTGTCTTCAGTTTGAGCCAGTGGGGAATGAGGATGTGAACAACACATGTGATGAATGATAGGCTAACAGTTTGTTCAGTTTATAATCAACGCCCGGTACAATAAATGACCTATAAATTTGACTATACTTGCTTTTAATAACGATTAACGAGAATACTGATGGATTAAAAATTTAAAATCAGTCATAGAAACGGTAGAATTGTAGTAGTATTACTTAATGCAAAAATGCAGCTACAAGAAGAAACCGTAGAAGACTTATCTAGTCAAAGTTATAAAGATTTATTTAGTTTCATATGAAAACTCTTGTTTGTGGAAATATTTATGTGATTTTATTTTATGTTACACATTATATAACGTTGAAAAAATGGGTCAAAGTGACACTACAAGAAAACACGCCGAATTCCGACGGAGGTTCCGACGGACACCAATGTCGTCGGACATTTGTGACGGATTTGTGACGGATTACCGACCAAATCCAAAAAAATGAAGTCGTCGGAATTCCGTCGGCCATTTCCGACGGAATTCCGACGAAACAAGGGTCATCGGAATATTCCGACGACTTTTCGACGACATTCCGATAAAAAATATAACCGTTGTAGTCGTCGGAAGTTCGTCGGTATATTCCGACGAATTTCCGACGACATTCCGATTAACAGTAAAGTCGTCGGAATTCCGTCGGTATTTTCCGACGAATTTCCGACGAACCATGTGAGATTGGACAATACCGACGGAATTCCGACGGACTGCTTTACATCCGTCGGAATTTCGTCGGAAAGTCGTCGGAGGTCCGTAAGTAATTTCCTATAAATACAACCCCTCCTCATTCAACTAATTCACACTTCATTCTCTCTTCATTCTCTTTAGTCATAACAATTCCGTGAAAATCATGTCTTCAGAAGTTTATTATCGTTCGTGGATGGATAAACCTCATTTGGATCCGAACACCAATTTGCTTACGGAAGAATACGTTCAAGGGATTGGAGAATTCATGAGGCTTGTTCAACAGCAACCGGATGCAAAAAGTGGTATGTTAAGATGTCCATGCTCTTCTTGCAATAATAATAAGGTTATAAAAGAATTTGATGTTTGGACTCATTTGTATATGAAAGGGTTTTCACGTATTTCACATATGATGCTGGTGTTTCATCTTCTTTTGGTGACGATGTCTACTACGGCAACATAAAAGAAATATTGGAAATCCAATTTCCTGGAATGGTTGGATTGCGTTGTGTAGTATCCTATTGTGATTGGTATGACACCACCCCAGATAGAGGAGTGAAGATTGATGCGTTTGGTGTTACATCAGTTCATTCGCGGCGGAAACTTCAATATTATGATCCCTTCATTCTTGGTTCGCAAGCTGATCAGGTATGCCAATCTATTCATAATTTTTTACCAATATAATTAATTAATGTTATATATTTTACTAATACTGGTATAATTGATATGTATAGGTGTGCTATATCAGTTACCCTCGGGTGACGTACAAAGACGATCCATGGGTTACTGTAACGCAAATCAACCCAAGAGGACGAGTGGATGGAACTTCTGCTGATGATGAACCATTGCAACCAGAGTCTACCAGCAACGCCCAGGCAGTTGAAGATTTGGAAAATGTTCAACTCGTTGAGAATTTGACTGTGTTTGGACATGATGTTGTCGTACATTCAGAGCCAGAAGCCGAGGTTGGGGAGTTTGATGAAGATTCAGAAGATTCTGATTAGTTTTTTTTTTTTTTTTTTTTTTTTAATTGGTCCGTCGGAAATCCCTCGCAATATACCGACGACATAGCGACGACATTGGGTTTCATTGAAATTTGGAAAGGTCGTCGGTATTTCGTCGGAATATACCGACGACATTCCGACGAACTGGACATGTTCGTCGGAATGTCGTCGGTATATTCCGACGAATTACCGACGACATGTGTTTTTATAAAATTTCAATCATAAAAATTTATAAATTTAGATGCCAAAACTATGAAAATAACACATAATAAGTGTTTAGTATAGTATTAGATCGCAACCGTTCAAATATAACAACTCATTAAAATATTTATGTATGCATATCATTGTTTTCATAACATCTCATCTTAACATTATATACTTATACAATCATATTTATATAAGCTTACACTACAAAAAATGTTGTTGTGTAAAATCGTGTTATAAAACATTTTTATTGTTAAATCTTTATGCAAATACTATATATATTATCAAAGATTTGGATTTTGCATTTAGAAACTTGAAATCAACACCCTAAACACTAAGTCGTCGGAATTCCGTCGGAATATACCGACGGAATGTGTCCGTCGGAATATACTAACGGACACATTCCGTCGGAATTTCAATTTGCCCGGGAGAACCAAACCGCTTGAAAATTTTCGCGAATCGGCATTTGGTATATTTTAATTATACCGACGGAATACCGACGAACCCGTGTCCGTCGGAATCCTCGGATATAATAACCCTCCTTCTTCCTTCTTCGTTATCTCCGCGGCCTCTCTCTCTCAAAACGCAAACTCTCCGGCGATTTCTCCCCCTCTCCGGCGATTCCGGCCTTTCTCCACCTCTCTTCACCGGCGAATCCTCTCCTCACCCTCATATCTCTTCCCCAAGCCCCAAATCATGTAAGAATTATCCCAAACCTTCTTTTATATCAATTGTTTAGGGTTTTGGAAGTTAGATCTCGGATTTTAGGTTGTTTGATTGAAAATTTTAGGATTGAATGGATAGTTTAGGATATATAAGTTAGGATTGTTGTTTGGATTGTTGTTTTAGTTTTTTTTGGAACATTTTTTTATTTTTAAAAAAGTTTTTTGATTTTTTAAAACGTTTTTTTTTATTTTTAAAAACGTTTTTCAAGTTTTCAGTAATGAAATATATATAATAAAACATTTTTAAAATTTTTTAAAAATATTTAACAACATTTTTCTATATTTATAAATTTTTTATAATTTTGTATACATATATATATATATATAAATCATGTATAATAAAAATTTTAAAATTTTTATATTTTTTTATAAGTTTCCACTAATAAACTATGTATAATAAAACATTTAAAAAAAATATATAAATATTTAACAACATTTTTCTTCATTTATAAATTTTTAACAACATTTTTCTATATTTATAAATTTTTTATAATTTTGTATACATATATATATATATATATAAATCATGTATAATAAAAAATTTTAAATTTTTTTATTATTTTTTATAAGTTTCTAGTAATAAACTATGTATAATAAAAGGTTTAATAGTTTTTTTTAAAACATTTATAAAACCTTTTGTAAATATATAAATGAAAACATTAAAAATAGAAATGATTTAAAAATATGTTTGATGTATTAATTTTTTTTTTTAGGGCCGAGGATGAAGCCCGCTCCGCAGCCCGTCTTCGACGTAGTTCGGTGAGCAGTTCCCGTGCATCGGGATCGTCTCATGACTCGGTTCCCGCATATATTCCCGCTCCAGCTCCCGCTGCCCCTCACGCTGCCCCTCAACAGGATCCGGGGGTCATGCCGGTTCATCTATTGGTTCAACAACCAGGTTGAGAGCATCTCCCGTTTCTCCAACCCAACCCACGACGAGGCCATAGCACTTGGTTAGTATTTTTTTTATTTGTACCGTTATATTTTTTCCTTTAATTAACTTGCTAACTTGTATTTTTTTTAAAGTTACATCTCCTGTTTCTCCAACCCAACCCACGACGAGGCCAATCCACGACGAGAGCATCTCCCGTTTCTCCAACTCAATCTCAGCCTCTCTCTGATGACGGCGACTCTACGGGAGCTTCAACCAACCTGTCTCTATTGCAAATAAATGAGATGGTTGAAATGGTAATTTTTTTTATTAATATATTTTTTTTTATAATGTCGATTACTTACTTGTCTCTATTTACTTACTTTAATCATTTTTGTAGGCGGTTCCTAAAAGGAAAGGAGGCCGTTTAGTTGGGTCTGCCCGTCGTGCTTCTTCGTATCCGGCATCTTCTTCGCAAGCTCCGTATGCCGATCCCATGATTCTCAAGGAGTTACATGACAAAGATGAACGGATTGGGGCATTGGAGGAGCAGAACACCACCATCCTTTCGGAGAATGCCACTATCCGTTCGGAGAATGCCATTATCCTTGCTGAGTTGGCATCCCAGAAGAAGTTCAACACCGAGATTATGCAGAAGCTAGATCGTTTGATGTCTTCGAGTTCATCTTAGTTTATTTCGTCTTTTTAAAACTTTCGGAATGTTTTTTTTTCTATTTCGGTTTGTATGAATTTTAAAATTTCTGAATGTTTTTTTCCTATTTCGGTTTGTATGAATTTAAATTATATAATATTATTAGTTTTAAATTTCTGATTTTTTTAATTTATTAATATCAAAAAATATATAAAAATGCAAAATTAATTCGTTTTTAAAATTGGTATATACCGACGGACAGGGTCGTCGGAATATACCGACGGACATATATCCGTCGGAATGTACCGACGAACCACATTTCGTCGGAATATACCGACAAACGAGGTTCGTCCGTATATTCCGACGACCATTGTCCGTCGGTATATTCCGACGCCCAATGTTCGTCGGAATACACCGAGGAACACCCTACGTTGGAATTGTCCGAGGAACGTTCTCCGTCGGTACGTAGTTTTTCCGATGAACTCTGGTCTCGTGTGTCCGCATCGTAATATCGTCGGAAGTTCGTCAGAATGACGTTTCTCGGTATTCGTCAGAAAGTCGTCGGAAGTTCTGACGAAATTCCGACGAATTTTTTTTTTCCGACGAAACGATACCGACGGACGGGTTCGTCGGAAATTCGTCGGAATCGGTCTATTCCGACGAATTTCCGACGATTTCGGCCATCAGAATCCCCCTGTTTTCTTGTAGTGTGATTTATATATGCTTTCTTGAAAAGTTAATTAGAGGTCTTGGAGACTTGGGAGCATAAAATGATATGAATATATATACTAGACACGTCAATTCCAAAGAACCTTGTGGTGGACTGATCGGGGGCAAAAAAACACACGAAGAATAATGTTGAAACGGGGAGCGTTATAAACGTAGAAATTTAACGTTAAAAACGAAAAATACACACACACATATATATGTAAAATGTATAGCTACTGCATGAAAATGAATCAAGAGAGATCTCTTTGCTCGGTGTAGAAGGCACGTAACAAAGATATACGTAAGAGAAAACCGGTGCGACTGAGATGATCTTTGCTAGCTGTAGTTCCTTGTACCATCGATCATGTTATCGTATAATTAAGATATGTCTAGTAACTCAGTTTTCACCTTCTTTTTGCTTTTACGAAAACTCTAATATGATCTGTTTGCAATTTAGATTAGTGGACATCTTTATAAACCAACCAAGGCACACAATATATCGTGTGTCACCTTTTTATATTTTAGTGAATTATTTTATAGTATCGTTTAGCATTTCATCTAATAATACACCAATGAAGTTTTAACTTTTAAATCTTTCACAGTGATTTGAAGTACATTTGGGAAAAGGTATAAACTAAATAGAGAATGAAATTCAGTCACATATCTTACGATCCGTTCCTAGATGGAAACAAGTATACTTACTAGTAATTATTATTAGTGGTATAATTGATATCTTGCATATTTACATTGTTTTATTTATTCACGCATGTGCATTTTGATCATAGACTAGGATTTAGCCATGTTTAGGTTGCATTTTGCATACATGAGTCTTTATCAGGTATTGGAGTACCACATGGGGTTCTTGCAGGCATTTGGAGCTCAAAAGAAGTGTTTAAAGCGATCAACGGACGAGCAGCGCACCAGAGTGACCTCACCGGAGCGACGCCGTGAAGTCGCTGTGACACACATCCCGGAGCGATCCAGCCAGAGCGACATGGAGAGGTTGCTCGCGTTTCTATCGTGAGACACCCCTCTCAAAGCGACTTGCCAGAGCGACGCTCCGAGGTCGCTCGCGTTTCCATGGCGAGACGACACAAAACGAAGCCCGGAGCGACCTCTCAGAGCGACCCACTGAGGTCGCTCCCGAAGTCCGGAGCGACTTGTTGGAGCGACACACCAAGGTCGCTCGCGTCCTCTCGTCCGGAGACACCAAAATCGAGCATCCTGGAGCGACCCCTCAGAGCGACCTACCAAGGTCGCTCCCAGCCAGAGCGACCAGCTCAAGTCGCTCGCGTTTTGACGGGGCGAGACACGAAGAAACGCGTCGGGAGCGACCTCCTGGGAGCGACTATGCTAGGTCGCTCCGCGTGTTTGATTGGACGATTTTTATGTTATTTCAGGGGCCTTTTGGTCATTCGTTTTATTGTTTTTAGATTGCCTAAACCTAAGTTAAGTACTTGGAGAGCCACCAGAGAAAAACAATCTTTTTTTTCTGAAGAACAATTAGTAAAACTTCTTTTGATTCAGATTTGATTGTTTTCATCTTGTGTTCTTGTTGATTTCTTATATATTTCTCGACATGATTAATCTGAAATCCAATATGGGTTTAAGAGGAATCATGGAGATTAGTGAGTAATCACCTTTTGAATTCATTGGTTAGGGAGATCAACGGTGATTAGGTTAGTTCTAGGATTTTTTAGTGTAGATCATTCTTGTTCCTTGCTAGTAGAGTATTTATAATGCATCTTATGAGTTGGCCACTCAAAAGTTGATCTTTAGACATTTCCCACCCACAAGGTGTTTGATGAAATGTCTGAGACAACTCTCCTAAGCTTTTAATATACTTTACCAAAGACATTTGTTGTTAAAGGTATTAAGATAACCAATAGACTTGTTAGTAATGAATGCTTTCATATTATTCAACCAAAGACATTTGATGTTTGAGATATGTTAGTAAATGAACATTCATCTAGACATAGAGTTTGTTTAGGATTGTGTCTAAGCTTAAGGTTGATAGTTTGATTGATCGTTTGTCATCCTTAGTTCGAAACTTGATCACCCAAGGTCTAATCCCTATGCCCATGAGTTCTTTTTTCCCTTAGTAAAGAAAGTCATTTCATTTATCATTAATCATTAGTTTAGAAACCTCTTAAATTATCGGTTGCACTTAGATTAAGTGAGTACTTGCATTCTCATTGCTTTGATATCCCTCAGAACTGGTTCGACAATCACTATACTACAACATTTGTCTTAGGAGCCTTGAAAACTCCTAACATCAAATTGGCGCCGTTGCCAAATTCTGAGTAGATTTAAACATTGAGATTTAGTCACTTGCTTGAGACTAAGTCATTTTTATTTTCTTTTGTTACTGATTCTCCTTCTTCACCTCCCTTTACTTTACAGGTGTATGAACTTGAGGAGCAAGGGTCCATCAAACCTAGTTCCAAGAGCCGCAGACATCAGAGTTTTAGAGAGAGAGTGTGCTAGAAAGAGACGAGAAGAAGAGCAACAGTCTCACTTGCAGAGATTGGATACTGATATGGGAGACATACCTCAAAATGATGCCAACAACGTTCCACACAACCAACAGCGAGCAGCTCGACCCATTGGCACTTACGACCGCCCCAACATACATGGTCATAGATTCAGAATCCGAGCACCAGCTGTGGCAGCCAACAACTTTGAGGTCAAGTCAGGACTCCTCAACGTGATCGAGAACAACAAGTATCATGGCTTGGCTCTAGAGGACCCATTTGATCACTTGGATAGGTTCGACAGCTACTGTGGGTTGTCAAAAACCAATGGTGTGTCTGAGGACGCCTTGAAGCTGAAGTTATTCCCTTTCTCTTTAGGGGATAAGGCACGTCAGTGGGAGAAGTCTCTATCCAGCGACTCTATCACTACTTGGGATGAGTGCAAGAGAGCATTATTGGAGAAATTCTTCTCATCCTCAAGAACTGCTAAGCTGAGAAATGAGATCTCCAGTTTCCAACAGAAGAACTTGGAAGGATTCAGTGAAGCCTGGGAGAGATTCAAGGGCTACCAAGCTCAATGCCCACACCATGGTTTCTCTAAGGAGAGCTTGCTGAGCACATTCTACCGTGGTGCTCTTTCTAAGTACAGGGCCAGACTGGATACAGCTAGCAATGGGTTCTTCTTGGGGAGAACTGAGGAAGATGCAGAGGAGCTGGTTGACAACATGGTAAAGAGTGATGCAGTCTACAGTGGAGACCACGACAGAAGCAGTCGAACAGATGATAAGCACACGAGGAAGGAGTTGAAAGCTCTACAGGATAAGATAGACATCCTCCTTGCTGATAAAGCCACACAAGAGCAGCTGCACTTTATTGGTAACCCAAGCCAAGAGACACCACCTGTTGTCCATGAGGTTGAGGGTTTGGAAGGTCAGGAAGAGCTGTGTTTCATCAACAACAATGGTAGCTGGTACAAAAAAGAGCCCAACTTTCAGTACAACAACTACCAACAGAAATCCTATCCCAACAACCAAAAAGTGGTTATCCGCCTCGAAACAACCAGCAAGGCAGCTATGAACCTCAGCAAAACCCCTCATCTGGTTCCTCTGCTCCTCAAGAGAGCAGCACTGACACCCTGCTGAAACAAATCTTGGAGTCTCAGACTAGAAGTGAGAAGCATGTTGGTTATGAGTTGAAGAACCTTCATTCCAAGATTGATGGGAGCTACAATGAGCTCAACAACAAGTTCTCACATCTTGCTTCTACAGTCAAGAATTTAGAGAATCAGTTTGCTTCCATGAACACTCACCAGACTCGCCAGCAAGGATCTCTACCTGGAAAATATGACCAAAACCCCAAGGAGGCCAAAGCTATCACCCTTAGGAGTGGTAAGCAGTTACCTCCTCCAACTCTCACCAGGGATGCTGAGAAACTAGGTGAAGAGGTGGCCATCAACTTAGATGATGAAGTGGTGATTGTTGATGAGAAAATCAATGATGAAATCTTGGAGAAGATTGTGGAAGCCAAGGGTAAAGGAAAGGTTGAGGAAGAGAAGAAAACAATGAATGATGGTGAAGTTCTTGCTCCAGCAAGTGAGAATTCTTTTGTTCCTCCTCCCTATGAACCCAAACTACCATTCCCTGGTAGATTTAAGAGGCAGATGCTAGAGAAGTACATGGCTTTGTCTGAGAAGCAAATGAGTGAAGCTCATGTTGCAATGCCCATCATCGATGCTTTCATGTTGATTTCTCAATACAACAAGTTCCTGAAAGATGTTGTAGCTGCAAAGAAGAAGGAAATGGAAAGCATGATGATTCTTACCCATGAGTGCAGTGCCATCATCAAAAGGCTTGATGTTCCAGAGAAGTTAGAGGATCCAGGATGCTTTACACTACCTTGTGCTCTTGGACCTATGGTATTTGAGAAATGTCTCTGCGATTTGGGAGCTAGTGTCAGCGTGATGCCTTTGTCTGTTGCAAAGAAGCTTGGATTCACTCAGTACAAGAAGTGTAGACTCTCTCTGGTGTTAGCTGATCGTTCAGTGAAGTACCCTGTGGGCATCTTAGAGGACCTACCTGTTAAGATTGGAAGGTATGAGATACCTACAGATTTTGTGGTGCTTGAGATGGGTGAGGAGGCTCAAGACCCATTGATTCTCAGAAGGCCATTCTTAGCTACAGCAGGAGCAATTGTTAAGGTGAAAGAGGCACAATTGATCTCCATTTGGGTAAAGGGCATGTTCTCCACTTTGACATCAAGGAGAAAATGAAGAAATCAACTGTGTTCGGGCAAGTCTTCTACATTGAAGAGATGGGCACTCTTGCTGATGAGCACCTTGAAGAGTTACCACCTGAGGACGACGAGGAGGGAGCATCTCCCTCTACTCATTCCCCATAGAAGGTAACCCACTACTTTCCCTTGTATATACCATTTCGTTTTTGCATATTAGTTTTCTCTTTTTGGGTATCTCTCTCTCCTTGACAACACAGAGATTGTGTCATTTAAGTTTGGGGGAGGTACCAAGTATTTGATCACGCTTGCTTTGATGATTTTGAGTCTCATGCATTGCATTATACATATATCTTTGCATAAAAGAAAAAAAAATCATTTAGTTTGCATCATTTGCATTTCTAGGAGAGTCTAGAGCACATAGGTTGCATTTACTTGCATTGGGAGCAATGATTTGAAATGCCTTGTAAAGAACATTACTTTGCACCTGAGTAGCTTATGCACCTCTCAAAAACACTTGTATGCTTCGAGCCTTGAAGACTTTTCCTGAAACTTGTTGATTGCTGAAACTCAGTCTTTGAAGCCAACTACAACCTTATTTGAACTGAACGAACTTAATGCATCTTGCTCATGGTCCCTTGTGTACTAAGTCATGGATATACACACTTGAGTTGTCACATCCTTTATGCCAATCTTTTTGACAAACTCGAGTGGTACACCATTCCCAAAACCCTTCCCTCCTTTTGAGCTTTCATTATTTGATGAGTGAGGCCTTTTTCGGAAAACCTTACATGTGCATAATGTTGAAAGTATCGGGAACAATTCTTGGTCTTCATTCTTGCTAGATTAGACACTCTATTGTCTAGCTATAGGGGGGGGGTGAGTGTTGTGACTATGGTTTGGAAGCATGAAAAGTTCGAAGGAAAAGAATAGACTCTTTGTGTTTAAATGGATAATCTGTGTTTAAATGGATAATCTTATTGGAATTAATAGATAAACGTCTAGCTCGAGTTTATGAAAAGTCTTGGCCCCCAAAAAAAAAAAAAAATAAAAATAAATAAAAAAAAAGAGAAAAAGAAAGAAAAAGGGGCTAGCAAAGTTGTTTAGAGCTAAGATTTGTTTAGAAGTTGAGAAAATCCTTTATAGATTTCAAAGAAAAAGAGTTTTATGTGTAAAGTATTCTTGGGATCTTTTGGTGAGAGATGGGAATTGGGTTTGACATTGGGAAGTGATTGTGTAACTTGTATGTTTGGGAAAATGGTAGAACAATGGAGATTGAGCATTGTATGCATGAGTTGGTCCCTTTCTTAGATATATTATGTGCAATGTCAAGACTACTTGTTTTGAGAGTAAACCACTTTAAAATATCATGGATTTTGAACCTCTTGACCCACTTGAATAAAGTCTTCCCTTACTCAATCAAATGATTTGGACCAATTGACCATTTGCAAGAATTCACTTGATGCTATGCTTAATGAACTTGAGAGTTGGCTGATTTGCATGTGTGAATGCATGATGATGAGTGTAGGGATGAAAAGAGTTGAATAGGCCTAGAGAAGCTAGAGTATAATAAGAGAGGGTGTACTAATGCTGAATTTAGATGTTGATTTGAGTGCTTTGTGTGTTTTCTTTTGGCTATGAGTTCCCACATTCAAACCTCTCTCCCTATGAGTTCTAGAAAGTTCACTTGAGGACAAGTAAAATAATAAGTTTGGGGGAGTTGATATCTTGCATATTTACATTGTTTTATCCATTCACCCATGTGCATTTTGATCATATAGACTAGGATTTAGTCATGTTTAGGTTGCATTTTGTATACATGAGTCTTTATCAGGTATTGGAGTACCACATGGAGTTCTTGGAGGCATTTGGGTGCATTTGGAGCTCAAAAGAAGTGTTTAAAGCGATCAACGGACGAGCAGCGCACCAGAGTGACCTCATAGGAGCGACGCCGTGAAGTCGCTGTGACACACATCCCAGAGCGATCCAGCCAGAGCGACATGGAGAGGTCGCTTGCGTTTCTATCGTGAGACACCCCTCTCAAAGCGACTTGCCAGAGCGACGCTCCGAGGTCGCTCGCGTTTCCATGGCGCGACGACACAAAACAAAGCCCGGAGCGACCTCTCAGAGCGACCCACTGAGGTCGCTCCCGAAGTCCGGAGCGACTTGTTGGAGCGACACACCAAGGTCGCTCGCGTCCTCTCGTCCGGAGACACCAAAATCGAGCATCCTGGAGCGACCCCTCAGAGCGACCTACCAAGGTCGCTCCCAGCCAGAGCGACCAGCTCAAGTCGTTCGCGTTTTGATGGGGCGAGACACGAAGAAACGCGTCGGGAGCGACCTCCTGGGAGCGACTATGCTAGGTCGCTCCGCGTGTTTTATTGGACGATTTTTATGTTATTTCAGGGGCCTTTTGGTCATTCGTTTTATTGTTTTTAGATTGCCTAAACCTAAGTTAAGTACTTGGAGAGCCACCAGAGAAAAACAATCTTTTTTTCTGAAGAACAATTAGTAAAACTTCTTTTGATTCAGATTTGATTGTTTTCATCTTGTGTTCTTGTTGATTTCTTATCTATTTCTCGACATGATTAATCTGAAATCCAATATGGGTTTAAAAGGAATCATGGAGATTAGTGAGTAATCACCTTTTGAATTCATGGTTTAGGGAGATCAAGGGTGATTAGGTTAGTTCTAGAATGTTTTAGTGTAGATCATTCTTGTTTCTTGCTAGTAGAGTATTTATAATGCATCTTATGAGTTGGCCACTCAAAAGTTGATCTTTAGACATTTCCCACCCACAAGGTGTTTGATGAAATGTCTGAAACAACTCTCCTAAGCTTTTAATATACTTTACCAAAGACATTTGTTGTAAAAGGTGTTAAGATAGCCAATAGACCTGTTAGTAATGATTGATTTCATATTATTCAACCAAAGACATTTGATGTTTGAGATATGTTAGTAAATGAACATTCATCTAGACATAGCGTTTGTTTAGGATTGTGTCTAAGCTTAAGGTTGATAGTTTGATTGATCGTTTGTCATCCTTAGTTCGAAACTTGATCACCCAAGGTCTAATCTCTATGCCCATGAGTTCTCTTTTCCCTTAGTAAAGAAAGTCACTTCATTTATCATTAATCATTAGTTTAGAAACCTCTTAAATTATCGGTTGCACTTAGATTAAGTGAGTACTTGCATTCTCATTGCTTTGATATCACTCAGAACTGGTTCGACAATCACTATACTACAATATTTGTCTTAAGAGCTTTGAAAACTCCTAACATCGATAATATATATTAGATAATGATTTTTACTGATTAATCTTTGACAAAGAGATCAATGCATGTGAGACTCGGTTCATTCGTTATTTAACTTGTTAGATACCTTAAACTCGTGATCAAGAGATTCTCTCTTCACTTGGATAAATTAAGAATAGTTTCAACTTTCAAGTGTTTCACCATTCTGACATGTGGATTCATCCTCTATATAGCGTAACGATAATTAAATAACCAAGAACCTCAAGTTAAGCCATATACCTTTATACTCCAGAGATTGATGAAGTCTCATTCCACATTTAATTTTTTGATTTCAAACAGAACATGTATGTTGGTTCATGTTCAAACACCTTCACATTATTTTTAAGGTTTAGGTCATTTTGTCGATCTTTGTCTCTCATTTTTTCAACCGATTCCAAGACTTATAGAAAGAAGCTGCGCTTTGATATAGTCGTCGACTCGCAAACCAAACCAAACTTTCCAATGGTGCCCATATGCTATTTCTAAACTTTGGGAAGTTGGGTGCATTAAGTATAAACCACTCACTTAGAAACATTAATATAGGGGGTGTGAAAAAACCGTTCCCGAAAAAAAAAACCAAAACTAATTTCTAAGCCTAATGCGGGGATGATTGGTTGCGGCAGTAGATAATCTAGACAGGCAAAATTTAGTTTACAGATATATATGTCAATCAATCAAGTTTTTCTTTCTTTAAAATACTCACATCAAAAATATCTCTACAAAATCAAAATATGTGTCGTAGAGAGCTTTATTTCCAAAACAAAAAAAATAGTGCTTTACAAAATTACAGAAAAATAATCTACAACAAAAAAATCTACAGATTAAATTATACAGCCAAAACGAGACCTCTCTCTCTTCTCTAGAGATAGAAAAATTCTCTCAAAACCCTTGTTCACCGATTCATATCTTTCACAAGGGTTAGAGATCAAGGTTCTTCTTCTTTTTGTTCGATCTTCGGATCGATTCTTTTGTTTCGCTATGGCGATTTTCCTTTTCGCATAGACGACTTTTCTTTTCGCATATGTTGAACAAATAAATGTACCGGCTTCACCGGAGTTGTTTGCTTGTAACTTATGCCCCTTTCACAAATCATCGAGATCCCATGTCGTTTGATTTGGTTCTTCTTCTTTACCGATTACAGACATATTCCTTTTATAAAGGAGTCAATCTTCATTCATCCTATTGGATCCGAGATCAGTGTTAGAGTGAAGTATCCTCGAAGGAAAGGGAGACTGTGATGGTGATTTTACCTTGGTTGATGTAAGGAGGGTCCAGCAGAGTCGGCATCGTTGTATGGTCTGACAAAGAATCCTCACTAAATCAATTGAGTTTCTTCTTTGTTGTTATTAATTGGTATGGATAGGACCTCTGGATTCAAACAACGGCTATGGTGAAAGAATAGAGGTTAAGGAGTACCCGTAGAAGGCTTTGTGGCGAAGAAGATGATATACAGACGGTGGTTTGACGTTGAGAACTGCCGGCGATGGAAAGCTATGTTTTGCATGCTTCATTTAGCCACGTTGCTTGTTCTTTTGTTTAGTGCTTACACGTGTAAAATATTTTGATTATGTGTTGTACTCCTATGCTTTTGGGCTTATGAAATGCAAAGACGACAAAAAAAAATTATACAGCCAAAAACATAAATCTACAGTTCATTCCAATCATCCCTAATCCCTAAGAAGAAAAAATAAGTCCAAAACCTTACTGATTCCCATTATATTGTATCTGACAAACAAAATCAAATGAACTCCAATAATTTTTTAGCTTTTATATGTCAAATTACATATACACAACTATTGATACACATGCAATCAAAAGTTAGAGAGTTGAGGTTTTTTCTTTCAAACTATTTATTTGTTTGATAAATCAGCCAATTTTCTTTTTCAACACAAAACAGTAATTAATTAAACGCTGATAATTACACTTTCATTTTACAATTAAGTTAATGTAACCTTGTGCTAGTATATACTATGTGTTTAAAATTCGAAAACTGAACATTTTCTTATACCTATTTGGTTAAAGATGGTGGAATGGTTAAAGGGTATTTAATCCAAATTTTGGTTAGATTTCAGATTGTATTTTTCTTTTCAAATTTTTTTAATTTTAATTTAAAAGATGTACATGGTAAAAAAATATTATGGTTGGAATCAATTTAATTTAATTTAATCCAAAATTTATTTTTAATTAGTATTAGTTTTTTTTTTTTTTTTTGATTTGGTTGAGTTCTGTATGCAATATGAATCTATATTTAAATAGTATTAAAAATAATTTGGTAGTCAGATTTGTTTGATACATAACCCTTCGGTTAATTTCTCGTTATTTAAATTGGTAGAGAGGAAGGTTTAACTCAAAAAAACATCGCAAAACCCTAACAAAAACAAAAGTCCTTTCTTTCCTCCAAACACTGCGCGACGTTGGGAAGACATGGACACGGAGATGGACCAAATCTACCAGATCGATGTCGGAAATCTTCTCGCTTTCAATCCAAACCACCGCTTCTCTTCTGCTCCTTCTTCAAGGTTCGTCTTTTCTCTCTCTCTCTCTCTCCTTTCTCGTCTTTATCTTCATTGTAGCTCTTTGGCGACGGCGGCTCCTTATGTGATTGTCTAGTTTCTTGACTTTTAATTGGATTCATATGCTTACTTGTTGTAATGTTATCTATTGCTGAACAAAGACAAGTAAAGTTCGCATTTTTCTTTGTAAAGTTTGTTTCTTTTCTGCTGGTCTCCTACAGAAACTTAAACACTGTTTTATGTTTCTCTCTGTATATCTGTTTTGTCTTTATATCAATCCCTGAAGTCTTATTAATCATCCCAAATCATAGGGCTGTGTTCAGCTACTTGTTTTGGCCATCTTTCTCAGTGTTTTGTTAAGAGTTTGCGACTTGCTGTAATTAGGGACCAATGCTGAGTGTCTCTGTTGAGTGCGTTGATTCTGTTTGCTTTCTTTGATTTGTTTGTTTGCTTTCTTTGATTTGTTTTAGAGAGGAGCTTGTGAAGGAATGCGTTACGGAGGGAACAAAACTGGTTCAGGCGATAGCTGATACTCTTTTCAACTTTCCTTCTACTGAGAGTGTTGATGGTCCCCTTGTCCAGTTGCCTCCTCCTACCACCAAACTCCCTAGAGAGAAACATGTAAGATCCTCTTCTTAGTATTGGTTTTTTAAGTTGGCAAAATGAATCACACATGTATATTGTGAGAAGACAACCTGTTTGCATTTTGCTCGTCACTTCATTTTTTGATTGTACTATGAGCATGCTAACCTTCTCCTTTCTCTCTCCCAGCTTCCTAGGCCCAAGCCTCCTACAAAGTGGGAAGAGTTTGCTCTTAAGAAAGGTAAATAAAGCTGATAGAGAATTGGTTTTGAGGATTTCAAGCTTGGTTTTGTTCAGTCTTGATGGGTTGATTGTTTTATAGTTTCATGATAATAATGTGTTTGTTCCTAATTGTTTTTTTTGGTTCTGTTTCTTAGGTATACAGAAGCGCAAGAAGGACAAGATTGTATACGACGAGACCACTGATAAGTTTAAGCGTCGTCATGGTTACGACCGTGTTAAAGACGATAACGATATTCCCATTATTGAGGCAAAGGCATCAGATGGTAAGTCCTTTCTTATGTTTTGTTTCTCCAGGACCTTTCTTAATGAAGCATTTATGCAACTATTGTGATTAAATCTCTTTTGAGTGTGACGAGAAAGATACAGAATTCCATTACAATCTCTTTTGGCTAAGTGCAGAACCAGGAGAAGACCCTTTTGCCAAGAGACTGGATGACAAAAAGAAGAGAGTTGATAAGCAACAACAGAACCGTCTACAGAATTTGAAGTCAGCTGCAAAAGCTGGTGCTTTACCAAGGTATATGTAACAACTTGTTCGCTTGGTATTGCAAATGTTTTTATAACTGATAATCCAAATGGTTTATTTGCAGCCATGTCCAACTTGCTGCAAGTGCATTGCCTATAACAGGCACCAAAGCTCAGCCAAAGAAACTTGGAAAAGAGGAGCTTGGAGATGTGGCGGGTTTAGCCGCTACTTCAACAGCTAGTGGTGGAAAATTCGATAAAAAGTTGCCTGGAGAGAAACCTACTAAGAAGCAAGGCAAACACCACAGGGTACTTCTTCTTCTACCTTCTCTTTTTGTCAGTTTGTCTGATGATTTGTTCTAATTTTTGCAGTATTTACCGGTTGTACCGAGGTATGGGTGGGTTGACGAGGAAAAAGAACAGACTAATAAAGTACTTGGCAAGTTATTATCAAAGCACTCACATGAGATCCTCAATGTTGGAAAGGTAAAAACTGAAAAACCTGTCAGCTCTTTCCTTATGGTTTTGGTCTCTTTGTCTCTGATATGTTTTGTATGTGAAGTTTTTGTGTTAAAGCTGTTGATTTAAATGTCATATAGGCGATAAACATGTACAATGACAAGAAGGAGAAAAAGAAGTCGGGAAGATCAGACAAGTTGAAACCTAAGAAAGACATCACCAAGAAGAAGCCTTATGCCAACAAAGCTAACAAGTGAAGAGACTCTCCTCCACCTTGTTTTATTTACTTGCTTATCTCATAACAACAGATTTTGTGTTGCGTCATCTGTTAAGAGAATACTCTATCTATAATTCTGTTATATTTTAATGTTTTCTGAACACAAAGATTAAGAAAGCAATCTCTCAGTTTTTTTCTTACCTTCAAAGAAGGAAGATCTGATCAGCTAGCATAACCTATAATAACAAAGAGCAAGAGGAAGCCGAAAGAAGCAATCATTAGTAAATAATAGCCAAGGAGGATCATAGTTGTCTCCATCGACAAAGCATAGCTTGGAGTATAATCATAGCTACCAAAGTAGTCTCTGGCTTCCAAGAGTTCCACTCTTTCAAAGTGGCTCCTCGCTAGCAAACCTTTAATGCTCTTGAGGTATATTATATCTAAGAATAATAACAATTTTATTTGAATTTTATTAAGCCCTTCATTAAATAATAGTATAGATCTAAGATAGTCAGTCCATTAATTATAGGTAATTTTAGACCATTTTCAAGTTTTGATCACAAAAATAGATCACAAAGAGGAAAATAACCAAAATGTTTCATTTAATAGTTAAAAAGACCCTAATACCCTATATATATAAAACAATAAAAAAATAAAAATAAAAAAATATTTTATAGTTTTAGATTATATGTTTTCAAATTCGAGCTTTTTATAATTTTTTTTTCGATTTTTTTTTATTTTTTTTTATTTTTTTTTATTTTTTTTATTTTTTTTTTATTTTCTTTTTGTAATTCGAAAATACTTTTTGAAACTATTTTTAAAAATTTTATTTTCAAATTTTTAATATTTATTTTTTATTTTATAAAATTTTAAATCTCAATCCCAAATTTCCACCCCTCAACTCTAAACCTTAAGGTTTGGATTAGTTAACCCTATGGGTATAAGTGTATATTTACCTTTTTAATAAAACATTTTAGTCATTTTGATCCTTAGGATCTATGTTTTGTGACAAAAACTTTTTTAATGCTATCATATAGTATTTTCGTTAGTTATACCCCACACTTGCATAATTGAACAGAATATTGCAAGCCATAATTTAATACTATAATTTCAACAGAATATTGCAAGCCATTACATTTAATGGAATATTGCAAACCAAATTTCAACTCTTTAATAAGCCATTTTAATAATTTAATATATTTCAAATACGTTTATGGATAAATCATCAAACTTTTAAAACTTTATGCAAAATATTATAATTTGTAAAAAGACCAAATTAGATGATAATATATAAATGGATAAACCACATATTTCAACTGCTATGTAAATTTTAAAATTAAAAAAAAAAATTAACTATCCCTCACACACACATAATTTTTTTTCTTTCTATTTTCTCCCATTTCAGAAAAACAAATCTGTTGAAAAGGAAACAATTTTTTTTTTAACGCTGAATAGTATTATTAAGTTTTCTAGGCAAATAGTTCCAAAAAATGAGAACTAACAAAACAAATATAGAAAAAGATACACCAAATTACGTAGACAATTAAGTAAATTCATTTAGAATTTTAAGTAAATCTGTAGTAAAAAGGAAACAAATAGGTGAAAGTTAGGAAAAAAAACTGAATCCTTTATATTATTTAAACATATTATATATATATATATTCATGGGATTATTTGCTGAGTAACCAAATTGACAATGGAAATTAAGAAAATGTCAGTGACTTTATATAAAGAAGAAACTAACATTTAGGACACAGTTGATCTGGTTATCTATTTCCTTTTTTTTTTTTTTTATCTATTTCCCATTTATTTACCCGATGAACGTGTGACATATTTGATGACATAGCCGATAAAAGATATGGACAAGAGTTACCGACCCCCAATGTCTTTAAAACCAGATAAGAAACTGAACCGCATGATTATTTAGGTCACAATTCAATATGGTTTAACAGGATAAAATTGGTTCAATAACATGGTTTAGTATATTTTTCATATATAAAATTAAAAGTACTGTTACCAAATATAATACATAACTAAAATAAAAAAAATATAAAACACAGTAAATAAAAATTAGGTTTTTGTTTATATAGTTGGTTTATGGATTTTTGATATTTTCTTGATTTTTTTTATCAAATTCAATAATTTTGAATTTGAATATAGCTACGTGAGTGGTTCATGGCATATCCAATTATTAGACCCAATCCGGCTATATGACCGGTTCATGGTCGAACATGATTCAACAATCGGGTCGTTCCTTTTAAAAACACTAGTATTTGCATATTTTGTTAGCTATACGGTGTGATTTTTCGTCGTGTTTGCCTCATTGTCTGAGTTTTTGTTGTTACCTCTTATTTACCATAATTGGTCGTTGTTTCCATACTCACCGTTGAGAGGCTTCCAAATATGAAGAAAATTGTGGCTTTAGATGATATATGTGCAGATGAATAAGCCACAAATTGGTAAGAAATCTCTATTATTAGGGTATTGAAATAGAAGTCCTGACCTTTCATCTGTGATTTTTTTATTTGGATTATCTTTAAAAAATTTATTAAATTTACTTAACTTAATTATAATATCTCTATTTTTATTTGAAATACTAATACATATCTTAAATAACTGTCTAAGAAAATCTTTCAAATATCTTTTATATATTTTTAAAATATAGTTTTTCGAAATTAGTTAATTGTAATTTTAATTATCACACAGTATAATTAGAAACTAAATTTTAGTTTAGTTTTGATTGTAAACAAAAATTAATAATCATATAAAATACTTTTAATATTATTGTAATAATAATAAAAAATTAAATTGATTTAACTTTAAAATTTAAAATTTTAAAATATTTTAAAAGGTGTTTTTAAAAAAGAAATATTCATTTTTGTTTCTAATTTTTTTAAAAAAAATTTATGGTATTTAGCATATAAATTATGACTTATTTAATATGTGATTTTTGAATTTAGACCACTTAGAATTCAAACCTTTAAATGGTTTTACCCGGTAAACAATTAATTTACTCATTTCTCCAAATATGAAACATTTTATCTTTATTCATATTGTATATATAAGACTTTAATCTACTGTTATTAATATCTGTGTATTCTCCTGAGTTAAAAACCAATACGGTTTATTTTTTAAACATCTATACTAAATTGATTTAATTAATCGCTAAATATCAAATTCTCTATTATGTAGTTTCAACTTAGTTTAATTTCCACATATATTTCAAATTTAGAAATTAAAAAAATTATGTAAATCAGTATTGTTGCATAATAATGTTTTCAAAATAAATTTTGTTACAAAAAAAATTATAAATTTTATAGAATAATATTTTAAGCCACACAAATAATATTATAAAATTAGATGATATATAACACCAAATTAAATAATTTATTGATATATTTTATTGCATAACCTAAAATATTTTAGTATTATAGAAAACCTGCAAAGTGGTGTGGGTCAAAATCTAGTTTTTTTTATTATATTTAGTAAATAATTATCAACAAGTTTCCACGGTTGCATTGAAAGGTAAAAAAAGCAATATTACATAATATGCATCTTGTACTTTAGTATATTAGATAAAATAGTTAGATGATGTATTCAATGGTGGACCTAGGACCTAATTTTAGGTGGGTCAAACCATGAAAAAAAAATATAGAAGTATAAAATTATTGTTAGGCTGTTAGGTATAAGGACTTCCATATACTCATTCTCGGCAGAAAGCACAGAGAAAAAAAAAAAAGTTCCTGAAGCCTTGTCCATCGTCGTTCTCCTTCTCTTTCTATTGAGGTTCTTCATATCTCTCTTTTTGGTTTAGCTTTTCCTAAAATTAGGTTTTCTATTTGGTGGGTTGGATTGGATGCATTGTTGATTTTGGCAGACGTATGATTTGAAATTTGGTTATCTTAATTACTTAGCAATTAGCATGTAAAATCTGTTCCGTTCCAGTCATCTGTTCTCTCTTTCTATTCTGTTACGTAGCATATGCAAACCCTAACAGCTTGTTTTAGAGAGATTTGTTGAGTATATAAGTTTTTAAAATTTAACGTGCAGCTTTATATTCTCCTAGAATTGTTACTAATATTTGCTGATTTTCTGAGTAATAATCGCACAATATCTCGTAATATATGATCAAGATTATAACTAGCTTCTTGGTTGTGGCAGGTTTCCTTTTTTTTTTTTTTTTTTTTTTGCTTAAAATGGGAGACATCGCGGATGGGGTGTTTGGCTTTATTGTAATTGACATGAACGGGGCTCTCTTTGGAACTCTGAGCGGCACCACCCGTGAGGTCCTTCAAAAGTTCTCTGTTAATCTTCCAAAGATACTGTAACACCCGCCACTTTCAAAATATAATAAATTGATAAAAGCGAAAATAAAATAATAATACAACTCAAATAATAATAATCTTCATATAATATAAAAGTCAATACGGTAACAAAAGGCCTAAAAGCCCAACATCGATAACATCCGAAATATAAAATACGATATAAACCAAAAGTCTGAAATAGGAATAACATAGACGATAAAAGTCCAAAGGCCTAAAGGCCCGATAAAGATAAAAGCGGTAAAAGCGATAGAAGCCCAAAAGCCCAATAGCACCGGTCCGATAATCACTCCTGCTCATTGGTCTCACCTAAAGGGGGAAAGAATGAGGGGTGAGCGACAGGGGAATCGCTCAGCGAGGTATGGGATGCTACCCCGAAGTCCATGGACCCGGACATAGCACTCCGAATAAATATAATTTAATTCTAATGCATGTCAAACACAGTACCTAAAGTACTCAAGCAACAAACAATGGTCCTAGCGAGGTGCGCACTCGCCGCCCACTAACAGGCCAAAACACTACCGAAAAGGTGCTCGGTTCATACACACACCGAAAAAGTGCTCGGTAACACACGCCCGTAGACGATTTATCGACACTTCCAGTCTACAGCTCAACCGGTCGACTAAAGTTGGCTGTGACCTCCATACAATCCGGCATACAGCAGTCCGACTCTGTATCCGTCTCCAAACAAAAACAATCCTAGCTAAGAATTTACATTAAGTGAAACAATCAATGTTGAATCCTCTAACCCCCTAGTTCCGGTTTATGCAAAGAACCTAAAACTAAACAAGCAATGATAGACTCGATTTCACACAGACGGAACACATTAGAAATAAATTATACTTATTCGAGGTCCTAAGCCGAATAAGAGGAGTTCGGGAATAGACCCTCACCTTAGCAACAATAAGAGGTGGTATCTATGAACTCCAGCTGCTCAAATGGACTCCAAATCTGAAATCAGATCGAAATTTCGAGTCAGAACGCCTTTCGAACGGTTTAAAACGGGTATTTACGGGAAAGTCAACTCGCTGGTCAAAGATTAATTATTTAATTAATTAATTAATTAATTAATTAATCCGGTTTTCCCTAACCGATTTCCAATTGATTTTAACCGACCGGTTTAACCTAACCGAATCGAAATCGATTTAAACCGGTCAAACCACCGGTTGACCGAGTCACCGAGTTGACTCACCGGGTCGACTCGGCCGAGTTGGCGAGTCGCCGGCGAGTCACCGGTGTCGGTCACCGGCGGCGTCGCGGCGGCTTACCGGAAAGTCAACGGCGGCGACGGCGGCGAGGCGGCGACGCGGCGGCAGCTTCCCGGCGGCGAACGGACGGTGGTCGGTCACGGCGGCTCCGGCGAACTTTGGTCGGAGACGGCGGCGCGTGGCCGGAACTCGCGGTGGCTCCGGCGGACGGCGGTGGCGCGTGTGGTTCACGCGTGCGCCGAGGCGAATCTTCGGGAGGCGCGTGCGGCTTCGTCCGGGCTCCGTTTGAGGCGTGGTTGGTGTCTACGGCTTCGTCTCGACGAGAGGAACACGATGATGGCCTTGGATGTACGAGATGATCAATGGTTAGGAAGTTATGGGTGATTTACTAAACGGAAACGAAAATGAGCTTAAGAAATGCGGTTTTCGGCGGTTACCTAGGGCGTTTATCGGTGGTGGCAGGCTGAACGTGATCACGGCACACGGTTGCTCCGGCGACGAGCTCAGGTGAGCTTTCTCTCTCTTTCTCTCTTTCTTTTCTCTCTCTCTCTCTCTCCCTCTCTCTCTCTTTCTCTTTAAAGAAGTTGGGGATGGTGGAGATGGTGGGTGTGGTGGGGATGGTGGAGATGGTGGGAGTGGTGGGGATGGTGGAGATGGTGGAGATAGTGGGGATAGTGGAGGTGGGTCATTACAATTCTCCCCCACTAACAAGGAATTCGACCCCGAATTCACATCACCAAACTCTCCAATGACATCCCGAAACAGCTCTGGATAATCAATCCTCATTTGGGGCTCAGACTCCCAGGTATCCTCCTGAATTCCGTCTCCCTCCCAACGAACCTTGATCAACATGGTCATCATTCCACGATCTGCTTTCACTTGGCGATCCAATATCTCTACTGGCTGGCACAACCCACGTAACCCTTTGCCAAGGTTTCTAGGTGGTTGCTGCAAAATGAGCTCTGGCTCTCTCACTACTTTCCTCAAAACGGAAACATGAAATACGTCATGGAAATCTGATAACTCTCCTGATAAATTTAGTCGGTAAGCAACTGCTCCAATCCGCTCCAAAATAGGATATGGTCCCATATATCTTGGTTTAAGCTTCTTTAGCTTCCGAGTCTTAGATCCTCCCTGAAATGTCCTCATTTTCAGGTATACTAGGTCGCCAACTTGAAACTCCAAATCTCTTCGCCGTTTATCTGCGTAACTCTTCTGACGGTCATGGGCTTCCTTAAGCCGCATCTTGAGCATCTCAACTTGTTTGACTGTCTCTTGAACCATGGCTGGTTCTATCTCACGTTGTTCTCCCACTTCCGTCCAACAAAGTGGTGTGCGACAAGGCCTACCATATAGAGCCTCATATGGTGCCATCCCAATACTCGAATGATAGCTGTTGTTGTAGGCAAACTCGGCTAGAGGTAGATACTTCACCCAACTACCTTCCCAATCTAAAACACAAGCTCTGAGCATATCCTCCAAAGTCTGAATAGTCCTCTCTGACTGACCATCTGTTTGCGGGTGATAAGCCGTACTCATATGAACTTTCGTCCCAAGCGCCTTCTGGAAGGCTCTCCAAAACTCAGACGTGAACTTTGTATCCCGATCCGATACAATGCTGACCGGAACTCCATGCAATCTTACAATCTCGCTGATGTAAGTCTGTGCTAGCTGATCAGCTCTGTCTGTCTTCTTAACTGCTAGAAAATGGGCTGACTTCGTAAGTCTATCCACAACTACCCATATGGCATTCTTCCCTCCTGATGTAGTCGGCAAACCCGTCACAAAATCCATAGTTACCATGTCCCATTTCCACTCCGGTAATGGCAGGTTTTGTAATAACCCGCTAGGAACCTGATGCTCGGCTTTAACCATCTGACACGTCTGACATTGCGATACAGTTGAAGCAACATCTCTCTTCATACCAGGCCAATGGTAATATCGCTTCAGGTCCCTATACATCTTGGTATTTCCTGGATGAATAGAGAAACTCGAGTGGTGTGCTTGCTGTAATATCTCCTTTCTTAACAACTCATCATTGGGCACACAAATCCTGTTTCGATACATGAACATCCCGTTGGTTGCTGTATGAAAACCAATACTCTCCATCTCGATCTGCTTACGCAAAGCTTCATCACTATCCTGAGCTTTGCGTATCCTCCATAGTAAGTCTGCCCGCTCTACAGCCTCAGCGCCAACTGACTCTCCCTCTACAGTAACTGCACATAATCTTAGACTAGCAAGTGTCCCAGTAAGCTCCTGGACCTCTTTAGTTCCCGATATATCGCTTCTGCGCCTACTCAAGGCATCCGCCACATGATTGGCTTTTCCCGGGTGATATGTGATCTCCAAATTGTAGTCTGCTAACAACTCCATCCATCTACGCTGCCTCAAATTCAAGTCCGTTTGCGTAAATATGTACTTCAGACTCTGGTGGTCCGTGAAAATCTTCACCTTCTCTCCATACAAGTATGACCTCCAGATCTTTAATGCAAATACAACTGCTGCCAACTCCAAATCATGAGTAGGATAATTGGTCTCGTGAGGACCTCAACTGTCGTGATGCATAGGCAATGACCTGACCTTCCTGCATCAGTACACATCCCAATCCGGTGCCTGACGCATCAGTGTAAACATCATATGGTATCCCTGGCCTCGGGAGTACCAAAACAGGCGCATGGGTCAGCTGTCTCTTCAACTCAATGAAACTCCTCGAGCAATCGTCTGTCCAATCAAACTCGGTGTCTTTTCCTGTTAGCCGTGTCATTGGCTTTGCAATGCTAGCAAAATTTTTGACATACTTTCTGTAGTATCCTGCCAAACCGAGAAAACTGCGGATCTCCGTCGCATTCTTAGGTGTCGGCCACTCTGAAATGGCGCTAATCTTCTCCTGATCTACGGCAACTCCTGCTTCTGAAACCACGTGACCCAAAAATCCAATCTTCTTCTGCCAAAAGCTACACTTACTCAGCTTGGCAAATAACTGATGCTCCCGAAGTTTACCCAACACAATCCGCAAATGTTCAGCATGCTCCTCTCTACTCCGAGAATAAACCAAGATGTCATCTATGAAAACGATCACACACTTATCCAAGTGCTCACGAAACACATCATTCATAAGCTTCATGAACGCTGCCGGTGCGTTCGTCAATCCAAATGGCATCACCACAAACTCATAGTGCCCATAGCGTGTACGGAAGGCCGTCTTCCGCACATCTCTATCAGCTATCGCAATCTGGTGGTATCCCGATGCCAAGTCAATCTTAGAGAACCATGAAGCTCCCTGCAACTGGTCCAACAACTCGTCGATACGCGGGAGCGGGTACTTATTCTTGATGGTCACTTTGTTCAAACCTCTGTAATCTATACAAAGTCTGAAACTCCCATCTTTCTTCTTCACAAACAACACTGGTGCTCCCCACGGTGACGTACTCGGCCTGATAAACCCCTTATCAGATAGCTCCTCCAATTGTTTCTTTAACTCTGCCATCTCAGTTGGTGCGAGACGGTATGGAGCTCGTGAAATTGGTGCTGCTCCTGGCTCTACTTCTATTGTAAGAACGTCCGCCCTAGCTGGTGGTGGCCCTTTTAAAGGCTCAAAGACATCCTCGTACTCGGCGACCACTGGTATATCATGCAGCTTCTGCTGACCGTCCTCCTTAACCATCGAAATGGTTGCCAAAAATCCCTCTGCTCCACTTTCCAATAATTCTTCTGCACGCAACATGGAGACGATAGGAATTTCCCGGTGTGTCTGAATTCCCTCGCAAATGATCTTTCCTCCTTCTCTAGGGATATTAACTCTTGCCTTCGGACAATCCAAGACTACTCGATGTCGCGACAGCCAATCCATCCCAAGTATGACATCGTAGGAGCTCATCTCCATCTCTGTCAAATCTCCGAGCAACTCGACTCCTCCAAGTAGAACTGGTACATCGTGATGAATGCCAACTGCACCCAACTTCTCCGTGCCGGCAGTCTGGATCTGCTTAGCCTTCGGTTCAAAGACTCCCCGAAAAGACCAAGACTGGACTAAGCGCGGACTCACAAAACTATGAGAGGCTCCAGTGTCGAATAAGGTATAAGCTGACTCTCCTCCAACTAAAACCGATCCTACACGAGATTTTTACTAACTACACATGACAACCACGAGCCAAAATACCCAAACACAAACAAGTATGAAAAAGTCACATACCGCTATCGGTTCAACTCCTTGGGAATCTCCAACCGTAAAACACCGTGGAGCGATGGCTAGACGCTTCGGTGGTGGTGGAAGTGCCGCATTGCCCTTCCTTGGGCAATCTCTGATGAAGTGACCTGGCTGACCACAGCCAAAGCAAACATGTGCCGCTGCTGGTGCTGCTGGTGCTGCAATCTGTCTGACTGGTGGCGTATCCAATGGCCTAGCTCGACAAAACTTCGCAATGTGTCCAATCCTACCGCAAGTAAGACACCTCATACACTGCCCACTGTGACTGCGATGGCAACGAGGACATATCGGTAATCCCGACGGGTCCCCTGCTCTCCTTTGAGACTCTGGAGCTTTTCCAGACTTAACATGAACTGCTTTGGCGAGTTCCTTCTCCTCCGCCAAGCCTGCCTCCTGCTCGGCAGCTTTCTCCACCAAATCTCCCAACCGGTGGTGAGTGACTACGCGACACCTGTTACGAATCTCCACTCGCATCCCACTCAAAAACTTTCTAATCAAGTCTTCTTCTGAAATGCCCACTCCTGCAAATCTGCGAAGTTGGTTGAACACAACCTCATACTCCCTGATAGACATCTCTCCCTGGCTTACATGCTCGAACTCGCACTTCTTCCTATCCATCGCTTCCTTCGGAAAGTATTTCCTATCGAACTCTCGAATGAAATCAGCGAAAGTAAGTCTCTCTGGCCCAAAATGGCTCAATCGTATTCCCTCCCACCATATAAGAGCATCTCCACGAAGGTACTGCATAGTCAATCGGAGCGACAACTCTGGTGGACACTCAATAATCTCCAGTTTCCGCTGCAAGGCTAACTTCCAATCGTGTGCAGCCACAGCATCCACTGTCCCGCTAAAATGCTCCATCTCCATGTTTCTCATCTGACATGTCAGCCTGTAGAACCTCTCATTATAAACCGGGTAAACATGAGGTCGCGGTGGTGGTGGCGGTAGATCCTGAACACCATGAGCAAACTGCTGAACTGGACCCTGCTGCAGAGGAACCTGTGGAAGGGGAACCTGCTGAACGGGATCCTGATGATCATGCTGAGCTGGAATCTGCTGATCTTGTTGGACATGAACCAGTGGAACTTGCTGAACCTGAATCTGCGGTCCCTGCTGAACGGCAGCCATCTGACGAGCAACCTCCTGAGCAGCTACTCGGGCGGCCTCCTGAGCGGCCTGCCTGGCTGCTTCCTGGGCAATCTGCTGAAGTGCCTCCTGAGCGGCCTGTCTAGCGGCATCCTGAACCATCTGTCTCAATGCATCCTGATCAACTGGTGGAGCCGCGGGTGGTGGAACTGCGGGCTGCTCATGCTCATCCACATTGTCTCTAACGGCTCTGGCGGTCTGGGCACGTGTGGTTCTTCTCCTTGGCGGCATCTAAAAGGAAAGCGAAAAGTTAACTTACGCTGAACTTTGGATACCAACATTTAAGGAGCAGTGATATCGAACGGAAAGGTGCTATTATTTTTTATTTTCAAAATTCCCAAATCCCCGAAAATATTTTGAAATCGTTTAAAACTGTCAAAACCGAATAAAACCAGGTCTCCAAAAATCGCCATCCCGGGTCGGAGCCGGGACGGAACCCGCTCTGATACCAAATTGTGACACCCGCCACTTTCAAAATATAATAAATTGATAAAAGCGGAAATAAAATAATAATACAACTCAAATAATAATAATCTTCATATAATATAAAAGTCAATACGGTAACAAAAGGCCTAAAAGCCCAACATCGATAACATCCGAAATATAAAATACGATATAAACCGAAAGTCTGAAATAGGAATAACATAGACGATAAAAGTCCAAAGGCCTAAAGGCCCGATAAAGATAAAAGCGGTAAAAGCGATAGAAGCCCAAAAGCCCAATAGCACCGGTCCGATAATCACTCCTGCTCATCGGTCTCACCTAAAAGGGGGAAAGAATGAGGGGTGAGCGACAGGGGAATCGCTCAGCGAGGTATGGGATGCTACCCCGAAGTCCATGGACCCGGACATAGCACTCCGAATAAATATAATTTAATTCTAATGCATGTCAAACACAGTACCTAAAGTACTCAAGCAACAAACAATGGTCCTAGCGAGGTGCGCACTCGCCGCCCACTAACAGGCCAAAACACTACCGAAAAGGTGCTCGGTTCATACACACACCGAAAAAGTGCTCGGTAACACACGCCCGTAGACGATTTATCGACACTTCCAGTCTACAGCTCAACCGGTCGACTAAAGTTGGCTGTGACCTCCATACAATCCGGCATACAGCAGTCCGACTCTGTATCCGTCTCCAAACAAAAACAATCCTAGCTAAGAATTTACATTAAGTGAAACAATCAATGTTGAATCCTCTAACCCCCTAGTTCCGGTTTATGCAAAGAACCTAAAACTAAACAAGCAATGATAGACTCGATTTCACACAGACGGAACACATTAGAAATAAATTATACTTATTCGAGGTCCTAAGCCGAATAAGAGGAGTTCGGGAATAGACCCTCACCTTAGCAACAATAAGAGGTGGTATCTATGAACTCCAGCTGCTCAAATGGACTCCAAATCTGAAATCAGATCGAAATTTCGAGTCAGAACGCCTTTCGAACGGTTTAAAACGGGTATTTACGGGAAAGTCAACTCGCTGGTCAAAGATTAATTATTTAATTAATTAATTAATTAATTAATTAATTAATTAATTAATTAATCCGGTTTTCCCTAACCGATTTCCAATTGATTTTAACCGACCGGTTTAACCTAACCGAATCGAAATCGATTTAAACCGGTCAAACCACCGGTTGACCGAGTCACCGAGTTGACTCACCGGGTCGACTCGGCCGAGTTGGCGAGTCGCCGGCGAGTCACCGGTGTCGGTCACCGGCGGCGTCGCGGCGGCTTACCGGAAAGTCAACGGCGGCGACGGCGGCGAGGCGGCGACGCGGCGGCAGCTTCCCGGCGGCGAACGGACGGTGGTCGGTCACGGCGGCTCCGGCGAACTTTGGTCGGAGACGGCGGCGCGTGGCCGGAACTCGCGGTGGCTCCGGCGGACGGCGGTGGCGCGTGTGGTTCACGCGTGCGCCGAGGCGAATCTTCGGGAGGCGCGTGCGGCTTCGTCCGGGCTCCGTTTGAGACGTGGTTGGTGTCTACGGCTTCGTCTCGACGAGAGGAACACGATGATGGCCTTGGATGTACGAGATGATCAATGGTTAGGAAGTTATGGGTGATTTACTAAACGGAAACGAAAATGAGCTTAAGAAATGCGGTTTTCGGCGGTTACCTAGGGCGTTTATCGGTGGTGGCAGGCTGAACGTGATCACGGCACACGGTTGCTCCGGCGACGAGCTCAGGTGAGCTTTCTCTCTCTTTCTCTCTTTCTTTCTCTCTCTCTCTCTCTCTCCCTCTCTCTCTCTTTCTCTTTAAAGAAGTTGGGGATGGTGGAGATGGTGGGTGTGGTGGGGATGGTGGAGATGGTGGGAGTGGTGGGGATGGTGGAGATGGTGGAGATAGTGGGGATAGTGGAGGTGGGTCATTACAGATACACGGTAGAGGAGGAAAGGCAGCTCTTCAGTTTGCCCAGTTCCATAAGGAGTGTCAGCTTTACATTGAAAATATTGCTGAGCTCGCAACACAATACTACATCAATCCTTTAACAGGTCAGCCTAATGTGACTGGGCTGATACTTGCCGGTTTAGGAGATCTGAAGACTGAGTTGAGGCAGTCGCATATGTTTGATCCAAGGCTTGAGACGAAGATCCTGAAAGTGGTGCATGTATCACTTGGAGGAGACTACGGTTTCAGCCGAGCTATAGAGATGTCATCTGAACTACTAGGAGGTGTACGCTACATTCAAGAGAAGCGTTTGATAAGGAGGTTATTTCAGGAGTTAAGGCTGGAGAACGGGAAGTACGTCATTGGTGTGGATGATACGTTGAACACTCTGGGTGCTATTGAGACGCTGATTGTGTGGCAAGATCTTGCTATCAACAGATATGTGTTGAATAATAATGCAACAGGCGAAACCGTGATAAGATACATGGACAGTGAACAAGAAGGCAACGAAGAGAACTTCAGAGATGGTAACATTGAATTGGTTGTGATGGAGAATACTCCGTTAGTGGAGTGGCTGGCAAATGAACACAAACGTTTTGGTTGTGTCCTAGAGTTTGTTACGGACAATTCAAATGAAGGTTCTCAGTTTCGCAAAGGTTTTGGAGGGATCGGAGGGATCCTTCGTCACAATATTAACTGATGAAACCTCACTTTTTCCAAAAAAATGTACGGGATCTCTTAAATCTTGTGTTCTTTTTCTTTTCTTTTTAGCTTACTTTCCAAAAGGTGTTAACTTTATGAAATAATTCGTTTATTTAAGCATGATGTACTATAGCATAAATTTCGCATAGATATTTCAGCTTGTGGATTTAATTTCAGTCAAACACCGAATGGACTTGATTGCCTCTGGCCCAAATACGTCTTCCCATGTCGGCTCATGTACCTGAAGGAAGAAGGAAGCCGAAGTCTCAGCCCAAGCTATCTCATGGGCAATATATTTTACCAAAGGCAATGTATGTAATTGGCATTTAAACAATGGGCAATACGACGCGACATTATGTACACTTAGATTTTTTCTCCGCGCGATTATGCCTTTTGAATTTATGTCTTGAGTAAATTTTATACATTTTAGAATATTTGTTTTTGTAAACTTATAAAAATATTTTTCTTAATTATGTGCGACTAAAAAGAGTTGAAATATTAAAATATGCATTGTGTCTTTCAAGCAACTTTAAATTTTGGAAAATAGTATTCTACAAATTTGATATAAACAAAACAAATTTTCTAAAATAACTTTCAAAAGATCTATTTAGGCATTCAGAAATATAGTTTCTTAAAAAGTGTCTAACTATATCGCATACATATTTTTTGAATATTAAAATATGTTTATTAAAGTTGTTGTACCTGATATTCGAAACTTTATGACATTCTCTTAGACCAAAATATGTGTTCTAAGTACTTTCCACACTTCACTATCACCAACTCAATGTTTAAAACTAATATGTAACCAGAGACATATGCACTTAAGGATTAATGAATTCATATACCCAGCTGACTTTTAATTTTGTATAGATTTTTTTTTTTTGAACAACAATTTTGTATAGATAATTAACTAAAATCTTGGTTGTTTTTAAGAAATGTGCTTATAATTCAATTTTTGGCACATTGCTTTCTTATTTGATCTAATAGAAAGGATAACAACCTACTTTAAATATTTATATATATATATATATACACAGTAAAAATTCTTTAAATTAATAATATTGGTATTTTATTAATTTATAGAGTTATTAATTTACAAAAAGTTTCCTTTTTAGATTTTTCTATTTTAAGATATATTTTCTATAAAATAAAAAATATTTGATTTTAGTGTATATACATTAATATATTGGTGTATATAAAATATGTCTTATAGAATGCAGTTTTAGATATAATTTTACTAAACCTCGTCTAAATATATTAAGCGTTAAGAAATATAAAGATAATTCAATTATGAATGTTCCGAAACATTTTTACTCAAGTCATCATGAGTACCGTGAAAGAAATGATTGTAATAATCTGTAGTAGTTCTTTACTTCCCAAATGTTGCAATGAATCTACAAATCTGATCAAAACCCGCTGTGAGGACGTGAGGACAGATTTTTTACATGTAGAATTTACTACCTTCTCACAATAAACACCACACAGCCCCCAAACTACAATGAAAGAAGACGTAAAACACTTTCAAAACTTTAAAGTTTCTATCTTCATATATAGAAGATATGTTATATCCCAAGATTTGCACTCAGATGCCTCGGGCTTGGGAAAATCAGAGAAGTGGTTGGGGTAAAAGAGTCTCAGTGAGGCATTTCCGTACTGGTTTTGTCGACCATTCGTATATTGTATTGTTCGTAGACTCTTCCTCTGTTATCTGGCCACCACTATTACGTTTGTTTCTCACTTTTCGGCTGACATAAAATAGAACAGTCAGCAAAACTACAACTAATGTTTTTCTAAGGGAAATATAATATGATTGTACCTGAAACGGACACGTTTGAGGTCGGTAACACCACTGGCTAAGGCTGTAAGAATGATGTAGACGTCAGGCGCATCTTTCTCAACCCATTCATTCTCGTTATGTGCTTCAGTCGATGCTTCTCCATTTCCAAGTACAGGTGTAATGGTCCAATTAGAAAACATTGTGGCATTTACACCATTTTGCTCGCGTTCCCATTTGGTTGGTTTAAGATATTATAAGGGTCAACGCGGCCTGGACTGGAACCAAATGAATCAAGGGACCGAGGAGGCTTCACAGTTTGAGCTGATCGAACAGGTAATATTTCAGCCATGTCTTTCACCTGCATAATTTCAGTGATGCTGATAACGGAGACATAAGAGATCACTCGTACTCGCATAAAGAATATTACTATTTTTGAGCTTTGAAATTACTTATGCGGTAAGAGATATGATAACCCTTCTTTTTTGTTGCCGCACATCTTGTCGTTTCTTCGCTAGAGATTGTAAACGCCTCTTTGAGCTACTTGGCTGTTTTTCCAGCTCAACTTCTTGGAACTGGGCCTTTCTTGTAAGACTGGTAAGAAAAAGCCAGCACCTGCAATAAGATTTTAGTGAAATACATAATCAAACTTATTCATCTGCATGATCTCTGTAGTGGATGATTTTTTTTTAGGATGGGATTTCAAAAGAGACAGAATCAGAATCCTTTGCTCTGTAGTTCAAGTTGATCAAAGCAGACACTGATCTTAACAGCGATTAATATAAGCCGGCTGGTCCATTCTTCTCATGGCTTCAAAGTAATAACCATCCACACAAAGTATGTTTGTGTACTCATCGTCCCCTAAATTCACCATGGTTTTCGAATTTTCCCATGGTTTACATACAACTGCATCATCACTATCATAATTAATGAAAACCATATCGTGTGAAGTGCTAGTAATGAAAAAAAAACGTTATATGATTCTTTACCGTGTTTAGAAGTCATTCTTTTCCAATAACATGTGTTCTTTTCCGTTCATGATCAAGAACTGCTACCATTTTGGGCTATCCAAGGTAAGTCCGGCCCATCTGAAATAAAAATAACATTCTGATATGCGTTAACCAACGATACTTAGTTCTTCACTATCAATGATTACATCCTTACCTCAGATTTAAGGATGTAATCTTGTTCTGTTAAAAGCTCCTTTTTGCTGAGGTTCTCGAAGTGCTCTTTTTTCTAACCCTTCAATCGTTGAATGATTCATTAAACACAGAATATTTTGCTTATGATATATATTTTATAAAGAGTACAATTAAAATAAACATGTACAATGACAAGAAGGAGAAAAAGAAGTCAGGAAGATCAGACAAGTTGAAACCTAAGAAAGACATCACTAAGAAGAAGCCTTATGCCAACAAAGCCAAGTGAAGAAGAGACTCTCCACCTTGTTTTATTTTACTTGCTTATCTCGTAAAACCAAAAAAAAAGAAGATAATTACAAATTTTGTGTTTCGCATCTGTTACTCTATACTTCTGTTATATTTTAGTCTTTCTGAACACAAAGATCAAGAAGAGCAATCTCTCTCAGTTTTTATTTCTTACCTTCAAAGAAGGAAGATCTGATCAGTAATAAGCATAAGTGCATTACCTATAACAAAGAGCAAGATGAATAACTGAAAGCAGCAATCATTAGTATATAAAAGCCACCGAGTAAACAAATCATTGGGGTGATAAATAAATAGTAAGAGCCAAGGGGAGGATCATAGTTGTCTCCTTTGACAAAGCATAGCTACTAAAGTAGTCTCTAGCCTCCAAGAGTTCCGTTCCACTCTTTCAGAGTGACTCCTCGCTAGCAAACCTTTAATGGTTTCAACTTTTAAGGTATATTATATACTATAAGAGCATCCACAATAGTGATACCCATTGTGGAGTCCTTAGGAATAAATTATCTTTTTTTTTTTTTTTTTTTTTTTTAATAGTTAAGGACTCTTGTGAAAAATGTGTGTACAATGGTGAACCCGAAGTTGGAATCCTTAGGAATAAAAAAATATATTTTTTTTTTGTTTAGTGAAATATAATTTTTATATATTGAATGATTACATAGAATAACTTAATATAAAATACTAGAAATAAAATTAAAAAATAATAATTAAACATATAAATATAACAATTAAAAATAAAAACAATAATTAAACATAAAGATAGAAAAATTCCTAAATAAAAACATGATTAAATATAAAGATTACACATAAGAGTGTACATAAGATGATTGAATATTAAAATCCAACATGATCATAAATGACCACCTAATGAAGACTCGCCACTCGTTCTGCTCAAGTATTTGCTCAGTATTTCAGAGCACTCTTTTCTTTCCGGACATACACACATCAATGGAGTAGTTTTCCCATCTCCAACCACATTGAACGCAAATAAGTCTCCTATCTCGCATCTGTTATCGAGACAGAACTTTCTCCAGCCTCTTGTGATGTAATACTTGCCGGTTGATTCGCTAAATTGCAAACTCACATTCCATGAATTTCCCTCTTTGTTCACCAGTATCGTCTCTTTGCATTGTTTGTGCAAAGCAGTAGAACTCGTAGCTCCCACAGGAAGATACTGCAAACAAATAATGTGAAGACACATAATAGATTAAACTATTTATTTTACTAACTAAATTGACTCACAAGTTTGTTTTCTTTTAGATTAGAAGCAGTGACCTCAGCCAAAAAACAGTAGTCAAATGAGAAAGAAGACATTGCCCCGGTTCGTCCTGAAATAAAAGAAACAATTTCCCACAAAACAATCTCACAAAATTAATCCTTAAGAATATTATAGTAATTTTTTATAAATTGAAATTGAAATTTTATTAATTGCATGATACAAAAAAAGATACAATGATAAATATAAAGAAATCAAGAAACACTAATTATTAATCTTCATCACCAAATTTATTCCAAATATTTTCGATTAAATCATTTTTCAACCGTTCATGAATATGCTCATCCCGAAGATCATTACGATTGGGAAACATATTATTCAGCTTTGTAGGCATGTTGGTTTCCACCTGTGAACTTCTGGTGACGTCTCTTTCTTCAAATTCAGATATATCGTACCGCATGTATCGATCTCGTTCATTTTCAACTATCATATTGTGTAGTATGATACATGCTCTCATAATCTTCCCTATCTTTTCTTTGTTCAATGTACGAACCGGGTTTTTGACAATCGTAAATCGAGCTTGCAATACTCCAAAAGCCCGCTCCACATCTTTTCGGGCTGCTTCTTGAGCTTTAGCAAATAACTCTTGTTTTGGAGATTGAGGGAGTTTGATAGATTGGATAAATGTTGACCATTTTGGATATATACCGTCTGTTAGATAGTATGCCAACTTATACCTGTGTCCGTTGACCATGTACCTTACCCTGGGAGCTCGACCTTCAAAAATGTCATCAAACACAGGAGACCGATCGAGGACATTGATATCATTTAAGGTACCTGGAGGACCAAAAAAGCATGCCATATCCAAAGATCTTGTGAAGCAACAGCCTCTAAGACAATTGTCGGTTTTCCTGTTCCTCGTGCGTATTGTCCTTTCCAAGCGGTCGAGCAATTTTTCCACTCCCAATGCATACAATCAATGCTCCCGACCATCCCAGGAAACCCTCGTTTTTCTCCAATATCGAGTAGTCGTTGAAGATCCTCCGGTGTGGGCCGTCGTAGATAGTCATTTCCGAATAACTGTATTATTCCGTCAGTGAAATTATGTAAACAGGAAAGTGCAGTGGTCTCACCAAGTCGGAGATTTTTGTAGTGCAGAAAGACCGAACCTCCCGTTGCATCTCTTCTGTGCTGAAAGAATGGAAAGTTCTCGGATAGCCCATAGACAATACGCAACAATAAATCATTATTCATGCGAAAGCGGCGTCTGAATATTTGTGACGAGAATGTCGCATCTTCGCTGAAGTAGTCATTCCATAAGCGGTCTTGTCCTCCTTCACGGTTTCGTTCAATATAAGCACGGCTCCTTTGGTTACTGGTTTGGGCCTCGACTATGTTGGTGAAAGTATCTTCGAAGATTTCTTCGAAAACTTCGTCAAATCTTTCTTCGAAAACTTCGTCAGATGAAGATGCCGACATTTTCCTATAAAGTATAAATTTTATTTTTTAAAAAAATATATAAGTTAAATTTAGTATAACTTTTTTTAAAACTTTTTTTAAAGCTATAAGTTCAAAGAAGGAATAAGTTTTAATTTTCCTATAAAAATGTGTATAACTTTTTTTTTTAAGTATAACTTTTATTTTTTAATATGGTTTCTATAAGTTTTATAAGTGTGATACAAGTTTTAAAACTATAAGTTTAACACACTAATTTATTTATAAGTTACAGGTTGATTTGGGTTGGTCATACATTTATAAGTGTGATACTTGTTGATTTATCAGTGTGATACAAGAATGACCAACTACTCGACCTACGCCTAGTTGATTTATATGTATGATCAGCTATAAGTTCAACAACAAGCAAGATCAACTACATGTAACTAAGAGTTACCGAGTTTATATGTATGATCAGCTATAAGAGAAGCATGAGGATTTCATTACATGTTACCAAATTTAGAGAAGCAGTAGTAGTTGATTACAAGTTGCTGGAGATAATAAGAGCATTCGCAACTTCCGAGTTACAGCAAAAGAGATTACAACTCCGACTGGTGGAAACTAAGCAAAAGAGATAGCTACCTAAAGACATGATAGAAGGGAAACTTATAGTACATTTCTTAGAACTACCCGTGACTTGGATTCACTTCAGCCAACCGACAAAACACTTTCAGAACCCGTGACTGGGTTCACATGTCGAACAGCTACACCTGAAAGAAAACAAAAGACACTTTCAGAACCCGTGACTAGCAAATAAATAAAGTAATACGACATGTGATACAAATAGAAACTACATCTAACTACATGTAACTAACCTAATACCTTAAATATCATCATAACATCTCAGTCATGAGTTTCAGTTTAAGAGATTCTTCCATCTCGGAGAGAGGATCTTTTTTGGCAAGTAAACGTTCTAGAATCTTTTGTTTAGAGAGCTTTTCTTTCATTTCCATGATGGACTGAAGCTGTGACATCTCTTCTTCCTTGCCACTCTTCTTCCTCTTACCAGCTGCTTTAGCAGCTTTCACACCAACTCACCAACTGGTCTGCTTTCAGGTTCGGCAACATCATCTTCTGTATCAACGTCCACCACTGGTTTGCGCTTCTCCTTCCCACCATCTTTAACCATATAGGTGGTGCACCATTTCTGGTCATGCCTCAGCTCCCTCCACGCATGTTCGAGGCTGAACTTGTGCTCATAAATGTTGAAGAATGAGTCGAGGGCAGCTTTCATCACATCGTCTTCATTCTGACCACTTCTCTGCCCCCTCAACGCCACCTCATAGCATCCAACGAACTTACAAACCTGCTCGTTAATCCTAGCCCACCGCTGCTTCGCTGGACCAAGCTCTCTTGGTACTGTCCCAACCAGTTGAGGGCTTGCGTTGTAGTAGTCAATAATTCTCTTCCAGAAACGTTCAGCTTTCTGGTCACAGCTGACAACGGGGTCTTTGCTGGTGTTAAGCCAAACACCAATGAGGATTTTATCCTCATTAAGAGACCATTTCCTCCTCTTTTTGTTAGCAGACTCGACAGTAGGCTGCACAACAGACTGGACAGCAGGTTGGAAAGAAGACTCGACACCAGGGTGGAAAACAAACTCATCAGGACCTTGGGACCCGAACCAAGCTGGTTCGGGTGACTCAAGATCAACTGAAGATTGACTATACATTAGATTAACAAAGCCAGTTGTGGTATTCATGTTTAGATTATAGGTTTCTGTTACTCTAATAGCAACACAAACCCTTAAGTAACCAATAGAAAGTACGTTCGCATTTAGTTTCGGAGTTGTTAGGCAGATAGAAAGCAAACAAGCATTTACCACCACTCTAATCATACTAATAAGTTCTACACTAGCTACACTTAAACCTAACAAGTACGGTTCTATCAAATCTAGCATTAAAAACAATTAAAGCATGAAGAGATAAGTTTTTTTTTTATTACTGAAACTAGTAAGTAAGCGTGAAACAAGTTACCTGCCAACCCCTTCTCGAGTTCTGACACTGATGTTTAAAACCTCTGAAGCTCTTCCTTGAATGACATAAGATAAAACAGTTAAATTTTCAAATTTTAAATCAAATTAAGTATCTAAATAAGGTATGAAACTTACCAGCCCATAACGATGACCAGTATCACCAACACCAGTACACTAACTCCCTTTGCCAAACCATAGTTAATCACTGATGTCTTCTTAGTTAACACACCCACGATCTTGTCAAGCTTAGCCACCTTCTGGTCACTCTCAAAGAATTGATCCTTCACCATCCTAAGTTGTGTCTGCGTTTCACGAAGCTCTTCTTGAATCGCCACATCCCACCATTTCCAGATGTGGGAGTCTCCATCGTCAACGTTGTTGCAGGAGAAGTACCTCTTTCCTGGATCTTTACGAGTGTACGAGGTTTCAACAACAACCTCACTACCGCAATAGCATGTCCTCGGTATTCCTTCATCAGCCTCAGGTTCTGGTGGGTACTGATCCACTTCTGCAATTATGTAGCTACTCTGAGCTTCATCCCCGTAGAGAGCAGCTTCTGCTTCAAGTAAAGAGTTGATGTCGAACTCCTCTGATGAAGGCTGCGTGTAGCTATAGTCTTGTCCCATGTTCGTTGGCCTGCCCAAAAAACCAGAAACTATGTTAAGAACACATTCACTAGGGAGTTTAAGAACACATTAACTTATATATATGATCAACTAAACAGTTTACTAGCTACACATTAAGCTAACAGAAAACCGTACAAATACGTTTTGAAACCAGAAAAATATAAGCCACAGGAAACCATACAGATACGTTTTGAAACCAAAAACGAATTGAAACCCTAACTACATCGATTGAAACCGAAAACGAAAACCAAATTGAAACCGAAAACAAGTGATGAGTTTTCCAGCTAACTAAATCGATTGAAACCCTAACTACAAACCAAAAGATCCCCAATTGAAAACGATTTGAAAACGATTTGATAACAATTTCAAAACCCAGAAATTTTTGAAACCCTAAATGGAGGAAATCCCCAAATCGATTCAAAGGAAATACGAAGCATAGAGGGAGACGAGAACAACATGGAAGCTAACATATCCTTAAATCTACCACAGAATTAGTTTATTTACCTTTGACGATGGAAGATCGACGATGGAGAGAAATCGAAGATGGAGAGAAATCGCCTTTCGTCAAGAGCTCTGATTTTTTTTTCTAACCTTCGGCCGCGAATGTTTTTTTTTCTCGACATAACCCAACACAACATATCGTCGGGCCAACCATCAGACGCCACGTGCAGTAAGGACTTGATCCTTTGAAGCCTTATTTACGGACTGATCCGTACCGATCCGTCTAAAGCTGAGCCCAATTCATAATTTTTTTATTGTAAAAATGCTAAGGATTTGGGCCACGGACCCGTGACGGACCTCCGTTGCGGTTGGCCTAAGAATCATAATAATTGGATTTGAATTTTATAATGTCCATCATTAAATAATAGTATATCTAAGATAGTCAATCAATTAATTATAACCCCCACACTTGCATAATTGAACGGATATTTTGTTTTTTTTTGAAAAAAAGAAATCAAATTGAACGGAATATTGCAAGCCATAATTTAATACTATAATTTCAACAGAATATTGCAAGCCATTACATTTAATGGAATATCAGGTGGTTGTCCGCAGTTTCGCAAGTATAAAAATTGTATGAAAATTATATATTATGTTTAAAATTTTATAATTTTGAATAATAATCGTAACTATTAAAATAACCTTTTAACTTTACATAGTTTGAAAATACAAAGTCTTGATATTGTATAATCTTTGAAGATTATTGAGATATAATGATAATTCTATAAATTTTAATATAAGTTTCCAAAAGTCTTTTTATGACATAATTTGTGATTAATAAAAAACCGAAGATTAATGAACAAAAAATTATTTTTATAAAACTTTCAATTTTAGCATTATTTTGTCTACCACTTTATTTTATTTAGAAATAAAATAGTTACAAAGTTTTCATAATTTTGTCAAATCGCAAATCACACTTTCTCACACATTTTTGATTTAGTGTTAAATACAACACTCACAATTGGTTAACCAAACAAATTCATCCTTAAATTTTCTCCAATTATCATATTATTTTATCAAACACTGATTCATTTAAAAGTATTATTTTTATTTGGGTATCTTTTAAAATTATTATTTTCATTTTAAAAAAATTACTTTAATACATACCTATTTTAATTAAATATTATTAACTAATTATATATCAGAAAATAATATCTAAAATTTTAAAAAACATGATGTCATTATTTTAGACATATATACTTAATATTAATGTGAGATTCAATAATTTTAGTACATCAAAATAACATGATTCTATATGTATAAAATTTGTTAGAACTTTGTTACCACACATTGTAAAAATTTACTTTACCGAAAAAATACATATCATTATTTTGTAAATCATTTAAAAAATAATAATTTATGTTATATACTTTCGAAGCTGACGCTTCCGGCTTCAGTAATATGAAATTGTACCTATTTTCTATCATTGTTGGATCATCGAGCTTGTTGACCACAACAACCAGTTTAGACAAACCTAAACTTTAGGCGAGCTCAGCACGTTCAGTGGTCCCTCATATCAACTTATCATCATCCCTTATTCAAATGAACCCTTTTGACTGAAACCACCAAGACGCCAACGTTTGCTTCAAGTGATGCATGAATCATCTGCTCTAGATACTCCCTACGACCCTAGAAATAAATCAAAATCAATATGTGGTTGTAACCCAGTTTGCTATGAAATAATCATTGTCAGCCAAATCTGAAAATCAAAAATAAGCGCACATAACCTATAAAACTAACAAGAGAAGAAAACCCGAAGAACTTGGGAAAAAGAAATAGGCCACAACTTGCACTAACTTTGTATTTTAGTTTAGATGTTTAGTTTCTTAAATAAGATAACAACTTTTTCTTTATTTCATCAAATAGTACACAAATAATTATTGGGTTAATTTGCTTGATAACCATAATAGAAACAAAAATAAAAAATATAGCCATATGGATTAGATAATGTAACAAGTAACCATTTATTTACTGTCTAGTAATGATATTTTGTCGATCCTAACCTTTTATTTTATTCCACAGAAATTTTATATATAGAATAGTGATGATCTATTCAAAGTAGTATAGAATATTTCCAAAAAACATATAATTACCACCAAAAAATAATCAAGAAAAAAAGATGGGGTTGTGATATGAATTCAAATCATCTTATATAAAATAAAATATTAGTAAAAATGTCTTTATTTAGAGCTACTCATCTATTTTAGGAGATATATGTATCTTTGAAGAAGTTTAATTATGATACATAGAAAATAATGCAATTAATTTTTCAACTAAAGAAACTATTGACAATTAATTTTACTATTCTATCAAATTTACTTACACTGGCTAAATGAGTTGTAAATATTATTCAAAGAAATTACAACACAAACGTATAAGCTCACTGATGAAATAAGAAAAAAGACAGATTACATGATGTAATCAACACAATAATACTTGGCATGATGTTTCTACTATATATGATGTATTGATAAATATAACGCTATTCTATAAAATTAATATAAAATAGACATGAATATCCTTGTTAATAGCAATTTATACATTTTAAGAGAAATTTATATCCGTTTAAAAAGATTTAAAGTATAACATATGCAGAATAATATGTATGTTTTATAATATAATATAATATGAACGTACATATTATTTTGTTTAGATTTTAGTAGTTACAAAAATAAAAATAATAGTATCAAATTATAGAGATCTAGAATGATTTTGTTTAGATTTTCATCAAATATATTCAAAATATAATTAAAATGAAAAATAAAATATGAGATATGTGGATTGGTAGAAATATTATATCATATGTTTTTTTTTATTTTTAAAACAAATATAAATAAAAAAAAACACCCAATATTATATTTGTAGAAGTGTAAACACATATGATATAATATTTTTTTTAAACTATATATTACAAAATGAAATGTATATATCTAAGAAAATTTGCTATATTTTAATCTTTAGAAAAATGAATTTCTTGCATCAAGTAAGAATAATGGAACAAAGAATATCATTGATATTCATTAATAATTTCTTTACATAGTAACTCGTGGTTTAGATCCTGGTAGTCCAAAACTAAAATATCACACATGAGATTCAAATATAACTCTAAATTAATAGATAATATTATATAGATGGTATATGGACTTTGTTTTATTACACGTTCACTTTTTATACCATTCTCACCTTCATAATACATTTTTTCTCTTACCTTCAAAGAAGGAAGATCTGATCAGTAAGCATAACCTATAACAAAGAGCAAGAGGAAAAACTGAAAGCAGCATCATTAGTAAATAAGAGCCACTGAGTAAATCATTGTTAATAAATAAATAAGAGACGAGGAGAATCACAGTTGTCTCCATTGACAAAGCATAGTACAAAAATAGTTTGTCGCTTCCAAGAGTTCCGCTCTTTCAAAGTGGCTCCTCGCTAGCAAACCTTTAGTGAGGTTTAAGAGCAATTGCTTATGGAATTATATCTTAGGGAGAAATCAATTCAACTTTTTCACATGATTTAATTTACTCACTCACACAATCTTTTGCACTCTCTTGTGAGTTTAGTTACAAAACCAACAAAAAATCTCCAAAAGCAGATAGCAAATGACATGTCGCTGTAACTTGAGGATCACTCTAAAGCTCTAGGAGACTCCTTGGAAAGGCATCTTCAGGGTATCAAAAATAGCATTCTGTGAAAAAGTCTTCCTGAATCTCTCCAGCAATTCTCCTCCATCATTTGCCTGAGCCGCTGCATCTGCCGCTTCCTTAGCCATTCCAATACGAGCATAAGCCTGAGACACCACCACAGAAACAAGGCTCGCAATAAAGGCTTTGATAGATTTAAAACAATATCGAATCCACGAGCACATATGTTTATATGCAGAGCATACCTCGCCTCTTTCAACAAGATCTGACAGCTTGGGGATGTATTTTAGAGCTTCCGCTTTCTCATCTGCATCGATACATGCCTCCACAAATGGACGGAATCCTGTCATGATATAAATGCCAGTTAAAACACAAGATAACTCAAGAGACGAATATGCTTGCCCTTAAGTCTTAATCCCAGACTAGTAGAGGATGCAAGTGTCATAAGGCTGTAAAACTGACCTGTTGGTGGTCTCTTTTCCTTTGAAAACTTCTCAAGCGCTTCCCAGTCTTTGATTGTAGCCAGAGCAAATGTTTTAAGCCAATACCATCTCTTATCAGAAACCTGAAAAATTCAAAAGGTACTGTGGTGAAGATGGCGTTCTTACGATTATTCATCGCACAAGAAGGGAGGAAAACAAATAATCCAATGAGACCTTGAATTCTGACTTCACTTTTGCTGCAGCGCGATTGTTACGCAGGACAATACATGTACGTATTGTATCATTGATGCTTGAATCAACAAAGATAGCCTGCTTCGTACTAGCTTCTAGCTCATGTTGTATCCTAAACCATGTAGCAAATAAAACAACAGATAACAAAATAAAAGGACAATTAGAAGAAGAACAAAGAATACAGAGAGACTGCCTTAGAAGAAAAAGGAGCACACTGGCTTACAATCTCTATTACCTCAGGAGTTTTGCATGCTCCTCAGCAGCCTTAGACTCGAAAGTGTGTTCCTTTGTCTGAGAGAAAAGGTTGCTGGCTTTCTCCATTAGTTTTATCCGTGGACCGTGCAACGGAGATCCTTTACTAGCCATTGGGTTTTTCCCCATATCCCATGATTCTTTCCATAAAAGGAAAGCTACCTCCTGAAACAACCAGCATTTCTTTGATGGTCAACTTCCAACATTTTAACGAACTGGCCTAACTTAGCTTCTGAACAAAGATAAGTAATCAAGGAACAACAACTAGATCATGATACGTACATGAATCTGACCCGTAGATAAAAAGAAATCCTTTAGAAACTCCTGTTTGTGACACCTACAGCAGAAATATTTTTATAACATCGTTAGATACTTACAAAATATGAGCAAGATAATCAAGTCAAGTCTGCTGTCTGCTACATAGAATAAGTTTTCTTCCTACCGTGCATAAGCTACGAACAAATCACGTGCCAAAACTCTGCCTTGGATCATCGCAAAGAACTCCAAAGGAGGCCTCTGGTCAACCCCCACAAATTAAAAACTAGTTAGTTCTTTTTGTTAGCACCAGCACAACACACAGATTTATATTTTAAGTGTAACTTCAAGAATAAACTACTCAACGCACCTTTTGCCATATATGAAATATAACAAGATAAACCAGGTCGGTGTCACCACTCTCAGTTGCTTTCACTAAAGCGGTATCTTCCTCCCCAATGCTTAGTAAAAGAGGAACCTAGAGTTACAGAAAGTGACCACAAAAGATGTGAAACTGTGTTTTTACACTAGTTCATTACTTGAATGCCTTTGTTACTTCTGCATTAGGAATCCTAGCAGAAGGTGCTTATCTAAGATAGACAAACCTGTTTCGTGGAGCGTGGTTCATGTTCAACTAGCATTGCAGCTAACTTTCGACGTCCACAGTTATCAGCATGAGTGGCCACTGCAGCATAAGATATTCCTTTGCATAGTTGGAGCTGAAAATTCAATGTAACATCGCTTCTTTTAAGTCCACGTGTTTCCTCCATCTCTATATACATATCTTGCAAAAAGACTAATAATAAACTAGAATTTGAACCTTATCAAGTAAAATTTCAAGAAGATGAGCATCTGGAGTTGATGCTGAAGCAGTTATCTTTGCACACGCCCAATGCATTATCACCACTTCCTACACGACGCCAATAATTGAAAAATTCACAATCATTCTACGACTCGACAGAAGATAGAAAGAGTGAGTTGCAGAGTGAAAGTAGAACAACATCTGACTTACTTTATTCATTCCTAAGTACTCAGATATCCGGAGAGCAAGAAGGTGGGAATGAGCATTGATTAGGCGACTAATCAAAACCACTGGTGTCAATAACTGCAATCCATATAAAATTCATTAGGAAAGAGTAGCTGCAAGTGTTTGCAATACTTTCTTTCTCGAGAAAAATTATATAAACTGCAAAGACCTTGTACTGTTGAATGCTAAGAGGTATGCCAATATCAGGATCACGAACGGCATTCAGAACCCTTAAAGTTCTACAAGTCTCTTGGACACGGTCACGCTGAAAATTGCTGTCACAGCTCACCGAGCGTTAGTCTCAGAAGTTAGATTACTGGAAACTCAATTTTTTCAAAAAAACTAACCTGCTGAAAGCTTGTCCATAACTTGCCGCTCGTAACAGAGCCCTCTGACGAGTTACATCAAATTCATGGCCAGCAGCATCAATGCAGGATTCAACAGCCTCAGACAGTGATGAACGAATTAGTCTCAAATTTTCATCTGCCTGACAGAATAAGAGCAAATTCAACTTCTTCATCCATATCAAGTAATATTAACTATAAAACATTTTCATTAATAGTAATATAGATACCTTAGCACTTCGCCTGTCAAAATGATCCAAAGCATCATATAGCAACGCTGCAGGTGATGTGCTTCCAATCTTAAAGATTGACTCAGTAGAATCAGGTACTCTTTGCAGAAACTCAAGGCTCGTGTTAGATAAAATCCTCACTCCATCGCATTCTGGGATAAGAATCACAGGTTCATCGTAGAAATAGTGGACTGGATCTCCCAAAGGACCCACCATCATTAAATCCTCATCCCAATAGAGCAGAACACTATCCATCCCACACCACGCCATTTGCTGAGGAGGAAGAGCTGACTAGAAAAAAGTAAAGACACAGATTAAGTCACCACAGTCTATGAGAAAGAACAAAACATATTAATGCACACCTCACAGCTGTAGTCAATCGCAATTTGTTTTGATTCCATGCCAACGACAACAACCCGGCCATCATGAGTGAAGAGTGTAAGGAACTTTCCATTAGGTGATACAATCATCTTCTGCACCGGTCCAATCAAATTCCCATAATCATCATTCTGCATCTCAGAGTCTTCGCCACTAGGCTCATCGAACCTAATAGACTGTGCCTCGTCCTCATCCACAACATAAATCTCATGGCCAACCGCTACCAACACCTCAACGTTCCCAGACATGGTGTACTGAGGCTCCCTCACAGCTAAGCAAGTCGGCTGAAGCATATCGTCTTCTGTTAACCCCGGGACATCAGCAAGCTTATAAGGCTTCATCGTCTTAAAATCCGAAATACAGAACAACTGTCCTCCTTCCGTCAAGCAGACGACACCGTTCCCCCAGAAGACACACTCCACCACATTCTGCTCAAAGCACTCTTTCCCCATCGTCACATTAGGCTGAATGAGCTCGGCGTGGATGTTGTAGCGGTAGATGGTGCCGTCTTGGACAATGGAGATGAGTGTCTGATCATCTGACCATGACATCCCGATGAGGCGTCCCCCAGGGTGCTTCCAGACAGTCTCAGAGAGGAGTACACCTGCTGAGTTGAAAATGCGAAGCTTTCTTAGAGCAGATTCGGCGTAGAGTTGGACAATCTTGGAGTCGTCTCGAATGACTGCGATTGGACCACCGAAGGAGGCACAAGCGACCTTGTTGCGACTTAAGTCTACATGTTTCCATCTCATCTGGTAGATCTCAGGCTTCCTGTAATATCGGTTGTAGAGAAGCTGCCATTCCGCAGCAACAGAGACGTTCGCCATCTTGTTTCGTCAGAACCTGTGAAGCAATAAGCCTCAGGATCATACAAACAGTGAAACACAGACACACTAGAGCTTCAATAAGCCCCAGATTCATATGAATAGTGACATAAACACATACTACTACTGTACTTCAGATTCAATAAGCCTCAGATTAACACAAATAGTGACACACACACGTACCACTAATGCTCCAATAAGAGCGAGTAAGAACCATATAGACTTGCACAACATCAAAAGGGGACTAGAGTAGCAATGAATTGGACTAAAAGGAGGAAACTTTTTAAAAGTTTTATGGACAATTGATCATGTGAAATCGCAATTTGACACCATAGAGGAACCGTTCCGAAAGAGGAAAATTTTCAATTCCAAAGCGAAACACTTTGCAAATTATATGATTGACAAGAGCAATCGAGATCACTAATCAATCAATCTCTTGAGTTGGTCTAAAAGACTTTTAGGATACAAACATTCGACAATGAATCTCCACGATTACATATTCGGCAGGAAGGAAGAAGGGACTTACTTTAGAAACGAAATCCACGATTGGTCTTAAAGGGAGACGAAGCTGGGTCACAATCAAATAGAGAGAGATCGGGAGCACACAGCCTCGATCCTGTTTTTCTTAAAATAAATTTATCAAAATTCCAGGCCTGCAGAAATTAACCGAATCAAACCTGCCAAACCGAAACTAAATTTTTGGTTTTCAGTTTGGTTTAAAGAATTTAATTAATCGATTTTTATAAGAAGTCGACTATCCATTTAGCAATCGGTTATTTCAGTTTTTCTAATCCTGACTAAACTATATCAACTAACCAAAATTAACTGAAGTTATCCAAATCTTCAACCAAATTCAACTACTACAATTCAAATGAAAATTTTCAAACTTTTAATTTTTTTTTTTTTTTTTTTTAATAATCCAGTATCCGACCACTTTGCGTGATCGACTAGCCCACCGGGCCGAAGCCCAAGCCATTACAGGATTTTTAAGCGTCCACTTAAGGGCCCCTGGTTACGCGAAGTGGTCTGGAGGGCGGGAGGCAGCCCATGTAAATACCCCCCGTGGCCGGGGCTCGAAGTCGGGTGGCGGGCACCTCAGCCGAGGTTCCTTTACCACCAGACTACGAGGCCCGGTTAAAACTTTTAATTTACTTAAAGAAAATCTGAACTAAAGTTCAACAACCAGACTAATCAATTCAGATGCATAAGGATGTGATATTAGATTCAAAAATTTAATTGATTTCGAAAGAATTTAACTGATCTTGAAAGAATTCAATCAAAAACATAAATAATAAATTTTAAAGTATTTTAAATATTTTGATGAAGATTTTAATGTATTTTTTTAATTCTTTCATTTTAGATTTTAAAGGAATATACTTTAATTTGATAGAAACCAATTATTTTAAATTTCATGAACTTCTTGAATCTTTATATAAAATGCACAAAGAAGGAACAAAAATTTTACTCACGAAAGTAATAAAAACCATAATCATTAACATATCACTATATAAAGATGTAAATATAAAATTATACAGAATATAAAAAAGTTTGTTCATCAAAACAATAATATATTTTTAAATTGATAACAAACATTACATTTCTAAATCTATCATATTAGATCTAATCTCTCTGATATCTAATTTTTATTCGGCGTCGACGTATGTAACCTACAAATTATCTTTCAATCTTTTGATCACTCTGATACACCTCTGTCTCTATTTGACGATATATCATCTTTTGATTCCAGATCTTAGCTTTAAACCGGTTAGTCAATCGTAAATCTTCGACAATACTACTGGTATTCTTGTCTATGTTTTGTTTTCAAATTTCAATTTGCAATTTGAATCTTAAGAATTGTTTATTTACATTTATAATATATTTCTATTAATTTTTTTTCCAAATACAATTACTATGAAATCCACCAAAATTTGAATAACACAAATATTTAATAGAATTAGAAAATTAGTGAACTAGATAACACATGAATTTAAAGGGGTGTTATTCAATTAACGATTTACAATAAATTATTAATGTTTTGTAATCTATCAAATTTTAAAAATTTATTATAGTTTAATTTGATGGATTCTAAAATCTCTACAGTATGCATTGAATTTTGAGTTTAATCATTTATTCATGAGATTCCATAAAAAAAATTTAAAATCAATCCAAAATACAAAGAATATTAAAATCCTTAAAAGTTGAATAATACTAAATTTTAAAAGCAGGATTTAAATCTATCATTAAATAACACTAGATTTTAAAATAATATTTATAATCATCATTCGAATAACTGTGGATTGTGTTTAAATTTTTAAACTCTATTAAACTACATTATTAAATAATAACACCACCTAAAGTATTTTAATAGAATGATTTTAAATACATAATCCAATAAAATAAAATTTTACAAGAATTGATGAAATACATAATACATCAATTATAACAAAAATAATTCAATGTAAACTTCGATTCTTTCAAATTCATTTGAATTTCTAAAGTGAATATCTCACCTAAAACTTCTAATCGAAAAGAGACAATTTTGAACTGAACTAAACTATATCATTCTCTAACCAAACCCAAACGCAAACAAAACCAAATGTAGTTCGGTTGAGTTTGGCTGGATCCAAAGAAGTCAAACCAAACCGAATCCAAATTCAACCCACCTCTAGTAGAGAAGGGAGAAGTACATATTCATGTTTTTATTTTTCCATTACAAGTTTTAAACAAATTGATTCCAACAGAAGTACAAAACTCCAATCACTTAGAGGGTCTAGCGAAGCAGATCATAATGGTTTCTACCACTGTAAAGAAGCCTAACAACATTCTTCTTGTTGTTCCCTTTTCCCCAGCCTCCTCTAAACTCGGCTCCATACTCTGCAATCGGTATAAAACCCGACCCATACCCTCCTCCTCCTCCTCTCCTATGCTGCAAATCAAGATCGGAATACAAACTGAGACCTGGTTGTTTTACTAGAACAAAAGAAACAAGGATTCTACTCAAGATACCTCATGCTCTGGTATGTAGACGATGATGGGCTGTTTACATAGCTTGGAAAGAACCTGTTAAAAGCAAAAACACCGTGGCTTTGAAAATTGATAAGGAACATTTTGAGGTTTACAATGCAGAGAAGCTACTACTCACTAGCAACTCAGACTCTCCTCCCCAGAAATCATGTCTTCCAATCCGCTGACAATACCTGAAGCAAAACGTCATTTAGCTCTGACAAAATGAGGGAAGCAGAAATGAATTGTTGTGACTCACCGTTTCAGAGACTCATCCACTGTAATAGCTATTAAAGCTTCTTTGTACTTCTCCCTTTCCTTGGGGTCATTGCATATAACCTCTTTCACAGCCATTCGTAGTTCATCTGTGCACGTAATGCAAGTTTTTTTGTTGTTGTTGTTTGCCACACAGAAAAACATGATGATCAATATTAAAATGGATAAGGTTTCTCAATTACTAATCAGTCAATAAACCAAAGAATCCACAAAACATTTTAGCAGTGTTCCAACAAAGCCACAAGGGCAACATACTTGAAAAAACCGGACAAACTCAGCAAGCTTAACTCAACATCAACCTTTTGATTTCGAGTTTCCAAGAAAACCCTAAGGCCAACATACTTGTAAAAAACTACATTTTTTTTTTATGTCTTAGTTATCAGAAACACAGAATAAAACATTAAAAGATGGTGAGTAAACAAGGGTGTGATGAGATCGAGCCAACAAGCTTAACTCAGCATCATCAACCTCTTGATTTCTAAGCTACTTATCAATAAATGAACCTAGAGAACCATAAGGCCAACAGATATTGAAAAATAACTCCATTTTCGATCTTTAAGTTTACAGAAACACACAATAAAACACCAGAACATGGGGGAGTAAAGAAGGGTAATGAAGAGTGACCTGCATCATCTCTCTCTCTCCGGGGATTGATGGTAAGACCCTTGTTAAAGGCCATTCCTTTCACCTACCATTAAACAGTTTCTTCAGAAAACTCAACAATAAACAATCCACGAGTTATGTCCACATAGCAAATAAAAAAGGGTACAAAAATACCAAAGCTCTAAAGAGACAGCGACCATCCCCAGTAACTCTATCCACAGCGTACTGCTCAACCTTCTTCGCTGCCGGAGACCCATTCCTGGAGATTGAGCATAGAGAACAACACTAGTGCTCAAAAAACTCACAGATTACCCTCGTTTTGAATCAAAAAAAAAAAACAAAAAAACTCACATGGAGGAACCGATTCTTGCGAAGAAGGCATAGCTATTTCCCTGTAAGAAGGAAGCAGAGGAGATTGAAGGAGTAGGGGATGAAACAAGCTCGAACCGAGCGAGCCCATGTCTCAGCTGCTCAAGAAGAATGTTATCTGCTCAAAGAGTACAACATTGATGCTCGGATTAAACGATAACAGATTAACAAAACGGATGCAGAGAAGTGAAGTTTACTGTTCGAAGGTTTTAGCTCCTCCATGGATATAATAATCTCTACGGACAGAGGATAAGAGACTGTCTGAAACCAGAAGAGGGTGACCAAAGACTATAGCCATGGAAGTATTTACGTCTACAACTTGCATTTCTCGTTAAGAAACAACTATCCGTTGTAGTCTAGCTGGTCAGGATACTCGGCTCTCACCCGAGAGACCCGGGTTCGAATCCCGGCAACGGAGCTTTTTTTTCCTCTTTTTTATATTTATATAAATAATATATTACAATCTCACACGGACGAAGCCACACGTGCCAAAAGTCACTCTTTTTTATGGTTTAACGACCAACCGGAAAAACTCTGGCAATTGGCAAGCATCTGAACTAAGCTGTGTATTTGTACTTCTCTTCTGCCTAAGAATTATCGAAACACTTCCACACAATATCCACGCGCTCTCGCGTACACACACTCACTTGTTTTCTCATTTTTCTAATCGACGACGATCTCTTCGATGCTCTCACTACTTTCCTTCTGATCCTCCACCGTCTTCATCTTTGGATCTCTCTCTCTCTCTCTCTCTGGCATTATCTTCTTTCTTTGAGGTGAGTTCTCTTGTTGAGACCTTTGGTATTAAGATTTGGTTGTGGGAGCAGTGAAACGAATCTACCCATGTTTGGATTAAATCATGAATCACGCTTTTCAAAGTCAGCAGCTTTACTCACTCAATTTGTCCTTTTTGGTTTCTGTCCTTGTCGGATTTGTTCAGTTGATCTGTTCTTTTTTATTTTTGAGGTAAAGGAATGGCTTCAATGTCTCATTCATCCATAGCATTGTGTGGAGCTTCTGCTTCTGCTTCTGCTTCGGACCACCTGCGTAGTTCGACCAATGGTGTCTCACTGAGAACCCTTGGGAGAGCAATGGTTGCATCCACCAAAAGAAACAACCTGTACGTGACAGCTCGCCTCAAGAAAGGCAAAAAGTTCGATCACCCCTGGCCTTCCAACCCCGACCCGAACGTCAAAGGAGGAGTCTTGTCTTACCTCTCCACTTTCAAACCCTTGGGGGACACTCAAAAGCCCGTCACTCTTGATTTCGAGAAGCCACTCGTTGAGCTCGAGAAGAAGATTGTCGATGTAAGAAGAACTAATACTACTAACTCTATTGTCAGAAGCCAATTTCTCTTTTTAACATTGGTCCTTTTGGTGGTGGATGCAGGTGAGGAAGATGGCGGCTGAAACTGGTTTGGACTTCACTGATCAGATCATCACTTTGGAAACCAAGTATAGACAGGCGCTGAAGGATCTTTACACGCATCTCACACCGATACAGCGCGTGAACATTGCACGACATCCCAACCGTCCTACTTTCCTTGATCATATACATAACATCACTGACAAGGTCTGCTCTCTCATTACTTTTTTTGTCATACATTGGAGATAAACCTTTTTTTTTTGTTTTTCAGTTTATGGAGCTTCATGGAGACCGGGCGGGGTATGATGATCCAGCCATTGTGACTGGTATTGGAACCATAGATGGGAAACGTTACATGTTCATTGGTCACCAGAAAGGAAGAAACACCAAAGAGAATATAATGCGTAACTTTGGGATGCCTACTCCTCATGGGTATGTTTGTCTTTTAGAAGTTCATGGTTTTTTGTTAAATAGTTAACAACACTCTCATTAAATCTTCTGTAATGCCAACAACAGTTACAGGAAGGCGTTACGGATGATGTATTACGCAGACCATCATGGTTTCCCCATTGTGACGTTCATCGACACTCCTGGAGCCTATGCAGATCTTAAATCTGAGGAACTCGGACAGGTACATGAACTGTCTTTTATGTTTGAAGCGTACTGGTTTGTCTTCATCACAGCATTTTTTTTTTCGTCTGTTATGTGTATAATAGGGTGAAGCGATTGCCAACAATCTGAGGACAATGTTCGGCTTGAAAGTGCCGATTCTTTCTATTGTCATTGGAGAAGGTGGTTCTGGAGGTGCCTTGGCTATTGGCTGTGCTAATAAAATGCTGATGCTTGAAAACGCTGTTTTCTACGTTGCCAGGTAAGAACTTTCCTCCAATGTAGGTAAGAATATTCTTATAGGTTGGTTTATACTGTGTGTTGTTCTGCTTTCACAGTCCAGAGGCATGTGCAGCGATCTTGTGGAATAGTTCCAAGGCTGCTCCTGAGGTATGTACGCTGTTCTGCTAAGTGATTATGTAAATATCTGATGTTGTTAGAGTTGATTGAAACTCTTGTACGCAGGCTGCTGAAAAGCTTAGAATTACCTCCAGGGAGTTGGTTAAGCTTAATGTAGCCGATGGAATCATACCTGTAACTATCTCTACCTCTAGTCTATTTGTTTTAGCCTCTTTTGTTGCTTTGGTTTGATGAGTTACTCTCTCTTACATGTTGTACAGGAACCTCTTGGTGGTGCTCATGCTGATCCTTCATGGACGTCGCAGCAGATAAAGATTGCTATCAATGAAAACATGAATGTATGGATAGCTACTTGCCTCAAAGCTGGGTGTGGATCAAAGAATGTTCTGATTTTTTTTTTTTTTTTTCAGGAGTTTGGAAAAATGAGTGGGGAGGAGCTGCTGAAGCACAGGATGGCTAAGTACAGAAAGATTGGAGTGTTCATTGAGAATGCACCAGTAGAGCCAGAGATTAAAGTCAACATGAAGAGGAGAGATGCTGTGGTCTCCAATAGCCGGAAGCTGGAGGGCGAGGTCGAGAAGCTAAAGGAGCAGATACTGAAAGCGAAGGAGACCTCTTCTTCAGAGGACCAGCCTTCAAGTGAAGTTCTTAACGAGATGATTAAGAAACTTAAATCAGAGATCGATGATGAGTACACTGAAGCTGCAAGAGCAATGGGTTTGGAGGAGAGACTAACAGCAATGCGCGGAGAGTTCTCAAAGGCCAGTGAAGAGGAGCATCTTGTCCACCCTATTCTGATTGAGAAGATTGAGAAGCTTAAAGAAGAGTTCAACACACGTTTGAGTGAAGCACCTAACTACGAGAGCCTCAAATCTAAGCTGGACATGTTGAGAGACTTTTCAAGAGCCAAGGCAGCTTCAGAAGCTGCTTCAGTGAAGAATGAGATCAATAAGCGGTTTCAAGAAGCTGTGGACCGTCCTGAAGTTAGAGAGAAGGTTGAGGCGATCAAAGCCGAGGTGGCAAGCTCAGGAGCATCATCTTTTGAAGAGCTGAGTGATGAGCTAAAGGAAAAAGTTTTGAAGACGAAAGGGGAGGTGGAAGCTGAGATGGCTGGTGTGTTGAAGTCAATGGGCCTAGAGCTTGAGGCTGTGAAACCGAATGTGGCTGAGCAGATCTTTGTTCCGAGCGAAAACATTCAAGAGAAAGTTGAAAAGCTGAACCGAGAGATCAGTGAGAAGATTGAGGAGGTGGTGAGGGCACCAGAGATCAAGAGCATGGTTGAGTTGCTGAAAGTGGAGAACGCAAAGGCGAGTCAGACGCCAGGTGATACTAAAGTGAGTCAGAAGATAGAGACTCTTGAGCAGCAGATCAAGCAGAAGATTGCAGATGCTTTGAGCATGTCAGGACTGCAGGAAAAGCAAGAGGAGCTTGAGAAGGAGCTCGCGGTTGCACGTGAAGTAGCTGCAGTGAAATCAGAGGAGAGCTTGAAGGAAGATGATGATGATGATGATGGTTCAGAGTCGGAGAAACCAGAGATCATTAACCCCAGCTTCGCCTGAAACAACAAAACAAGACATTGTTTGTAAGTCACTGACATGCTTTTAAAATCATTGGCAGGACCAAAACAAAACGCTAACGCAAAGACTAAACATGCAGGATCTTGAAGCTCTTTTCGATTGCATTGGTAAGAGGCTTTTCTTAGAACTATCCAAGATCTGACCAATAGCAAACATCAACGTAGATTCTGGAACATGATTTCTGGATTGGATCAAGAGTGACTTTTGTCTTTGAATTCATTTCTCTGTATTTGTTATGTCTTGTTTCATTAGAACACTAGTTTTGTCGTTTTGAGTCAAGTCTCACTTGACAATACGTAACACTTTCCACTCTTCTGTTCAAACCTTTGATATATTTATAGATTTTGTCAAATGATACTCAATTTGCAGTCTTGAAGAATTAGTTTTAGAAGAAACTGGTTTCTACTTTTCCAAACAAGAGTGGAGGAGAGATAGCAGGGTGAAAGAAAAACGAATTACATACCATACCTCAGGTGAATAAGGGAAAGTAAAAAGAGGTGTGATCGAACATTTTGAAGCAGCTGCACAAAATAGCCCACTAGAATCCCAAAAAAAAAACACTACAAGCAACAAATCAGACAAAATATGGTCAATGTCTAATAGACAAATATATAAGAGTATAACGTGAGCATACAAGCTTTCCTTGTAACATAATATTAGTGGAACCAAACCGTGAACTTGCAACCGAAATTCATACATTCAATAGTTAGAAAATCGAGTCCAAAAGTCCAAACCCCAAAAGACTAATTCCAACTACAACGTTTCCTAGCACCACATAGTCCACAGCTAAAAAAATCATACATTCGTGACTTACAACTTACATCCATCCATTCATATGTGATTCAATTTTAGTAAATTTAAATTTACATTATTTAAAAATATTTAAAATTATTTGATTTCAATTTTCTCCATCAACATATTTTTTTAAAAAAATTATAAATTATTTTTAAAATTTAATACAAGAAAAGATTTTCGTGGAAGACATCCTTGAAAGATTTCCTGGAAGACTTTCGTAGAAGACATTCTTGAAAGATTTCTTGGAAGATTTTGCATTAGGCGGTAAAACTAATTTCTTAAATTAATTATTAGGAATAAACATAAACTCTTGGAAGACTTCGCATGTATGAAGTCTTTTAGAAAGTCTTCTATTGCATTATATGTTAGAAGACTTCTCGGAAGATATGTTAGAAGACTTCTCGGAACAAACAATACTATAACATATGTTTCCAAACTCTAAACCAGAGAATATCATGAATCAATCTACTTTCACTCATTTATGTTAAAAATAATTCATTTTTGATATATCTTAAATTATATCATTTACAAATGTTTATAATTACATGATTTCTATTTTTCTCCCATATAAATATTTTTATATAAAATTTAAATTATTTTAAGAGCTAATGTATGAGAAGACTTTCACGGAAGTCTTCTCACGCGGAAAGTTATAATAGTAAAAATTAATACATGTTTTTTGTTTGATCATAAAGGGTTAATTGTAATTTTACTAGTCTTTTGGTTTACGTTTGCATTTGATTGAATTTAGAGTATATTTTTGAATTTAAAATCAAGTTTTGAGTTAGTTTTTGACAAATTCCCCTAAAAAAAAGTGGAGGAAGTTCATACCCATTAGAATGGTTAGAAATGTTGTTCGAGAATTCTATTGTAAAATAGTCATACATGTTTTTTTGGGTGTAAATAGCCATAAATGGTTCCATTTTCCAACGTATTGTCGACTAATATTATCTATGGGGACAAACGTGAAACCTATTTTCGCGGACCAAATTTTCTGCAACAGTAATTTCTGTTAATGTAATTTGAATAGACCAATTTTTTTTAATATTTATCATGAATAATACTGTAGTACTAATATATACATATATCCGTGAAAGTAGGATTTCATTTTTTTTCAAATCTTCAACTATTGGATTTAGTATTTGTAAAAGTTGTTTTAAATCCTTGCTTATTGAACTTATCATTTATACAAATTCTATCAAATCCTCTTATTGGAAAATTATGATTTCACTTTAAAAAGTATTTCAGTATACTCTCCTGTTTATTTCCACTTTTTACTCCAATTTTTTTTTAGTTTTTTGGTGACTCGCTACTCGGTAGACTTGTATCAACTAATCTAATTCACATCTAGCGTAATTTCGGGAATGACTAACTAATGCGCATCATAATTGCAGGTGAATGATGAGAATCGGATACCAAAAACGTCATAAACAAGGCGCTTAAGTCTGGATTAGCCCCCCTAATGAATACGACGCTCACATGATCAACGGACACCCTGGCCCTGTTAAAATTCCCCATCTCAAGGCAATTAATTTCTTACTTACCATTATTAATTAATACTCTATCTTTTTCATTATAATTAATCCGGGCAAATATTTAATTTATGTTTGTATTTAGTGATATATTTGTAAATGAGTCATATTGAAAATGTAAATGATGTATTTGTACTTAATTTTGTATTTTAGCATTTTAAAATGTATCACCGATATTGGGTATTATATAAAAAATATAACATTTATATAATTAGATTCATGTCTAACATATATATCGAACAAATTTTTTAATTAAAAAGTACGAAAATAGACAATTGTGAATTAGCAAGCTATTTATAAATGATATATTAGCTATAATATTTGTAAGTAAATAAAATGATTGTTAAACTTCTATCAAATTTGGAACATATACAAATTAAGATTTAAATTTTTAAGAAAATAAAATGAAAATATAAATATAAATTTGATAAAACTGATAAGAAATTATAAATTGGCTTAATTTTGTGTATATTTAAACCATGACTTTGCGGATGTTTGCTTTTACTTTTGTAAATAAATTATTTTGTCTAAGTGATAGTATATATTTTAAAATTTTAACTGTGTTAAATAATTATTTAATAACATTTATAAGAATGATTATAGTTTATATTTTTTTTAATTTTATTTTATCTTGTAAACCGTCAATTGTATTACCACCATTTTTAGAATATGATCTGTGCATCTATACAAATGTTTTTTTTGTTTTTTTTGTGGATTAAAATTTTACGATAATCTCTAATAAATTATTTTATATACATGGTAAGTTGGTAAATAATTATAATGGTGCATGTAATATATTTATATTAGTAAGAAGAAGAATTTGTTCAAAACAAAATGAAGAGTAACGTGAATTGTGGGGGAGAATGAGACAAAATGTAACTTATATTGTTACATAAATATTTTTTTTTATATTATTGATGTTCATTAATGTTTATAATGTTAATATGAAATAGATACGTTAAAATATTTATATTGAATTGATTGTGAATTTAATTTAGGAAATATTTTATTAATTTTGAAAAAGACATGGAAAGCATAGAAGTAGGAGTAATTATTACTTCATTAATTTTAGAAAAGACTAAGATTACTTAAAAATAGGTTCATTTAATTATTTCAATGGCATTAGGTTGTAAATACTGTGCAAATTTAAGGATATGTTAATATGAATTAGATAAGTTAAAATATTTATATTGAATTGATTGTGAATTTAATTTAGGAAATATTTTATTAATTTTGAAAAAGGCATGGAAAACATAGAAGTATGAGTAATTATTACTTCATTAATTTTAGAAAAGACAAAGATTACTTAAAAATATGTTCATTTAATTATTTCAATGACATTAGGTTGTAAATATTGTGCAAATTTAAGAGTTAGTCTTAATTTGTACTTCTCTTTTAATAGATTAGATTGTCATGTTAAGTTTATATACACAAATTAACAAAATATTTAATTTTACATATTTTCAAAACGCTCTTCCTATACATCTAACTATATGTCAACCAATAGGAAAACAAACTAAAGAATGTTTTTAATAAATTTTGCATTAAAATTCTAAAACGACACTTAGTTTGAAATAGAAATTGTATGTACTCCATGCGTTTCATCTTAATTGTCGTTCTAGATTTGTAAACACAGATTACAAAATATTTAATCTTATATATTCTCTAAATAAAATATCATTACCTATATACATAACCATATTTCAACTAATAGAAAAATAAACTGGAAAATAGCTAATAAATTTTGCGTTGAAATTATAAAACGACACTTATTTCGTAATAAAATTTTTACTCTACAACGAAAATTAAACTGAAATAGAGGAAGTATTACTTACCTAAAACTGATTATGAAACTCTCTTTCTGACACCAAAGGTTACAAACTGTCAGTAGAAAATGACAAAACCTATCTACTACGACAACTCAGAGATGCACTTAATGGAGAGCTCGTTTTGAAATTCGCTGGCCATCTTTTCACCGTCGTTGAAGGCGTTAAACCGTTTAAGATCGACACTCTCCTTATAGCCCCAGTCAAAACACCAACGTCCTCCTAACCGCCACAAAATATGTCGGAAAATACCATGTAACAGCTTTTCCCTTATGGACTCTCTAGTCGCAGTGGACAATGTAACCGCCACCGCGACTACATTACTTAGGAACACTATACTCATCCCCAACAACCCTCACTCTACCTCCGACGCAAAACTACGTACATCGCCATTTGCCAACAACTTTACAATCTCTTCGTAGTCTCAACTCCAATAAGTACCCTGCCCTAGTCCCGACCATCATCGACCACCACCTCTTCTTCATCATTGGTCTTGGGCTAATTAAGCGAGTGTCCTACTTGTAAGGCCGGAAACAGAAGCCGTGTTGTGTCTATAATCAACAATGTAACATTCATTATGCCAAAAACGTTTTTCTTCCGGCTCATTACTTCTACATTAACGGCGTTCTCATTACGGATTTTCCCAAGAACCCACAGCATGTTTTCAACAATAGCGGAGGAGCAGTCACGAATATTGTAACGACCCCGATTTTGGTTTAGTAGCTCATGGTTTAATTTAATTATTTGATTGAACCTAACCACTAATGAACCGAGTTGTATATATCCATGTGTATATAATCCCTTCTAAAACCTAAAGCGAGAGAAATGTTTGTTGTATCGAGAGAAAGATCAGCCGCCTCCTTTAATCTATATCTCTCTCTGGTTCCCTTCTTCTTCACGTGTGCATGGCTGTCTATCGGAGAAGACGAGACGTAATCACCGATCACCACCATCTATCACCGTAGAGCCACTATCCGGATGTCACCTTCCTTGCTTGTTACGCCGGAGCCACCATGTAGCGTTTAGGACATGGGCTTGTCGTCAAAGATCAACCACCACTAATGTATTATGGTTGTCATGCGATTGATTCGAGAAGCATAAGACGAGAGGAGGAAATGAGCCAAGCCGGAGTCACCGTCTCAACACCACCAAACCACCACAATATAAGCCATAGGAGGAGCAAGCCATGTAACCGGAGACTCGTGCGTGATCACCGGAGTTCGATCCAACCACCATCATCACACGTGATCCAAAAGCTGTGTAGCTAAGTGTTCCTCCTTGTTACTCGAGATACAAGCAACCTTCATCACTTATTAAATAAAGCCTAATCGTATAATGCCATGCGCAGGAGGAAACATAAAACTTTGTGTGAATTATTTGATAAGTAATTCATGCTAAGCTTAGTCCTGTTGCACGAGATGAAGGTTCCGATCCATTTCCGATTTTGGCTAAGGTGAGGGTCTTTTCCCGAACTTCTCTTACACGGCTTAGGACCTCGAATAAGTATAATTTATTTCTATTGTGTTCCGTCTGTGTGAAATCGAGTCTGTCATTGTTTGTTTAGTTTTTAGGTTCTTTGCTTAAACCGGAACTAGAGTGTTAGATGGTTCAACGGTGCTTGTTAATTTATAATTGATAATATATATGTATATAATATATTGAGGTGATTTGGGTGTTAGCCGACCATGGAGACGTAATTCTGTGTGTCGGCCGGAGACCAGTACATTGGGTGTGGTGTATGCTGCGGCACAGCTTAGTCGACCTGTTGTGCCAAGGCTTCGAGGTCGATAAATCGTCTACGGGCGTGTGTTACCGAGCACATATTCGGTGGTGTTTTGGCCTGTTAGTGGGCAGCGAGTGTGCACCTCGCTAGGACTGTTGTGTGATCTTTGGGTACTTTAGGTACCGTGTTTGCAACGTGTTAGGATTAAATTATATTTATTCGGAGTGCTCTGTCCGGGTCCATGGACTTCGGGTTTAGTATCCCATACCTCACTGAGTGACTTCCCCGTTACTCACCCTTCTCTCTTCCCCATTTCAGGTGAGACTGACGAGTATATGATATTTGGACGGATTGGTGCTACTGGACTTTTTATTCGGATTTTTATTTGGGCTTTGGGTGAGTGTAATTGAGTATATGGACTTTTATTATACGAGATATTGTTGGTGGCCCGCTGTTGTCCGGATTGGAGGTGACGGGTGTCACAAATATCGCCACGGAAACCAGAACAAGATATCGGTAGCTTTACATGCTACCACACAACGCAACGGTGCAGCTGTTTCTCCAAGATATCGGCGTCATAGCGTTGGAGAACCATCCACTTCATCTTCATGGCTTTAACTTCTTTGAAGTTGGTTAGGATGAGGTACTTGAACCCTAAGAAAGATCCAAACAATTTCAATTTGGTCGATCCAGTTGAGAGGAACACAATCGGAATTCCATCTGGTGGATGGGTCGTCATCAGATTCAGACGGATAATCCCGGTATGTTCACTAAATTTAATGTAAAAATAAGTTAACCAACAACGAATTGGTCTAATGGTTAAAATTCTTAAATTACCAAGTAAGTATCTACGAAGTCATCAGTTCAGTTAGAACTAGGAGAGATCTGCCTTAGGAAATGTACGGATTTTTGACTTTCCAGTCTATAAATTCTAGATATTAAAAAAAAGTTAATCATGATAGCATCTAGTGGTTATACTCATGCAGATTTACGTCGTAGATCAATTTCTGCTAGACCATCTTCTCTATTTACTGTGCAAAATTTACAGCACATAGTATAGTAGTTAGTTTATAACTTATAAGGTATGAGCAATGGAATCTTTCCATGTGTCTCTCATAATTAAAACTTTAAAAAAAGAAAAGCAGACTCTAACAAGTTTTGAGAGACTCATCATATAAGTGTTTTACAGTTGACCGATCATTTGTTTTAAATAGGATTTATATAAATGATACATCCAATACTTTTGAATTTGTTTGAAGTTTTATAAATGACATATTTAATAAGAAAGGATTTGGAAAAAAAAAATTATGAAAAACTTTTTAGTCCAATAAGCTCCACTAATAGTTTTTATTTGTTTTTGAGAGAGTTGGCGAATTTGTCACTACTAAGGATGCTCTAACTTCATATGCGGTCTTCGAGTTATAAAAATATATATCTTAGGGGAATAAGTCAAATACATATATATTCTCGCTATTATAAAAGTAATGGATTGATAAGTTGTAACTTATAGGTTTGGTTCATGCATTGTCACTTGGAGGTACACACGACTTGGGGATTAAAGATGGCTTTTTTGGTGGAGAACGGCAAAGGACCCAATCAGTAGATTTTGCCACCGCCTAAAGATCTTCCCAAGGGTTAGGTCCTTCAACTAAACAAGGCCACGTCTAAGAAGACCAGACTGACCAGTGAATGGTGAATTAGTGCGTCGATGTTCTTAGCAAATTACCTTTTTTGAGCAAAGCAAAAAGTTCGAATTTTTGCTCAACAAAAGTTTGAATAAGAGGAAGAAAAAGAGCATTGTACATGTTATATCATTATATCAAAAATTCCATTTGTATTTTATTCTTATTGCTTCAAACAACTCTTATATGACCCATGCGTTTTATTTATTCTTTTGGTCCAACAACTTTAAACAAAAAATTTGTAGATAGAGTTTTAAAAAAATTTGTGTAGATGGTACATGGACTTTTATTTTATTACACGTCCACTTTTTGTACTATTCTTATATCAGTAAAATCTTAATAAGACATTTCATGTTTCAAAGTAATAGATGTTTTGAGATTTTGAACGATTTTTAAAAACATATCAGCAATGCATCTTTTAACTAAACAACTAGATTTGACTCGCACGTCCATGCAGATATTTTTCATTTTATAAATGTAATTGATATTATTACAAAGTTTTAAATATATAACTTCCATTTTAGTGTTATATATTGTGTAACTCTATAATATTATGGTTTATATTTTTTATTCCACATTATTAATATATAGTGATTTGTTTAATACATTTTACTTTGCTATTATTTTTATTACTTACGAATATATTTTCGAGTTAGGTGTAGTAAAATAACAATCTAAAATAAACAAATAGAAAACCTCTTCCAGAATATGTTTTTTCGTTAATTAATACATTTTACATATAATAATTTTTTTTTTAATTTATTTATTTATACTATAGAAAATATATGTGTCTAAGATAATTTATATTTATATGTTGTGTTTAACAAATAATATTTTAACATATATCATTTTAGTATTTTACGAGATTTATAAGTAAAACATTATTTTGTTTAAATAATGTAGCCATATTATTTTAGTAAATTTTATACATAGTAGCATCTTTCATATTATTTAAGTAAATTTATCGATATAGAATATTTTTTGGATGTTACGATATTAGATTTTATTTTTATTAATTAAGATTTCAAAATATTAGATTACTTTAATTTTTACAACATATATAGTTTGTTTCTTCATGGTGCATTCAAAAAGTTATTCTTTATTATCTATGATTTTTTATTTTGTAAATATTGAAATATTATCATTTTAAGTTTGAATATTTATTTTCAAAATTGTATATTTTGTCGAGAAAACTTTAGAAAATTACACAACTATTTTTAAGTTTGGAAGATTATATGAATTTTAAATTTGTTTTTGTTACCTCATTAATACATTATTTTATAAAAAAATATTTAAAATATTGCAATGTTTTCTAAATTTTTCTCAACTGATTTTGTTATAGTTAAAATAAAAAATAAATTTATAATTAAATTTTTTTTTGTCATTAATAAATGAACTATTAAAATTTCCTAGTTTTCTAATAACATATTTTTTAATGGTATATATATGAATTAAAAGTTATTATATACCATTATATTGTTGAGAGTTTCAAAATAAATAAAAAGATAACATAAAGTTGTAGATATAAAAGTTTAACCTATACTAATAAATTTATTTTTATATAAAAATACTATATGGTTTACAAATTTTAAATCATTTTAATGATGAGTGATAATTTACTTAAATGAGACATTTTTAAAAAAAAAATGTTTTTGTTAATTTACCTATTTAATATAATACATTTGATTCATAAATCACTTCTATTTTTATATAATACAGAGTATAATTATAAAATTTATAAAAATATTATAGAATTTTTATTTTCTAGTTTTAGAATAAAATTTTAATTAATATGTATTTATAATTATATTATATTACTAATTACGAAATTAATTAGTGTGTCATTTTATAAAAATATTTAAATTTTTAGTAAGATTTTGTTAGATTCTTTCTCAACATTATAATTAAAAAAAATCAAATTTATTGTAAATAATCAAATATGTCATATTAACTAATTTTTAAATGGTTTTATTATGACTTGTTAATATTAGATAAAACTATGACCCTAAATTAATAGATTAGATGAGTCGTTGAACCTTATTTTATTATATTAATTAATTTTTCAATTTCATTAAAAAAAATTACATAAATTAGGAAATCTGATTACCTATTAGAATTTTATAATTAATATTTATTTTTAAAATAATCTAATTAGGGATAAAATAAAATTAATGAGAAAACTACTTAAATTATAAAAGCAATACTTATTTTGACAGAAAAAAATATATTATATAAAAATTAAACAGAAACGATAATTATAAACTTAGAAAATATTAATAACGGCAGTACAAAAATTGAGAACATATAACTTATTAAAACAAAACAAAAAAATCTATCAAACAAAAACAGAGGAGAGTATATTAGTTTATCAGCACTTGAAATTTTTCCAACCTTACGAAATTAGAAATTAGAATCTGATGTTTAGTGATACATTGAGAAACTCACAAACATTTTTACTGCACATAAAGAATATAATCGATCTTAGCCTTTTATAACCATTTTTACTGCACATGTAGAAACAGTGTCGTACCAAATTGTAAATTTAACCTCTCTCCGCCATGAAGAAAATACTTTATTACATAGGTAGCCCATAGCCATGTGGGGTTGGGACAATGTTAAGTGCATGATAATACGAGGATATGCAATAAAATGATTGATTAAGGGGTGGGGATAAATTAAAGAAACAAAACTATAAGGTTATCTTTTTTCTTATTTTGACATAACTATATGTAGGCCTGGACACGGATCGGATATCCAGATTTGTGAAGGTATTTGTGATTTGCTTCGTATGCCACGAATATCTAATTTTTCGATTTGCTTTGCTTTGGAAAATACGGATATTCGGAAAAACGGATATCCGGAAAATAAATAGATATTTTCTGATATTTACGAATACTTACGGATATCTCATATGTTTTGATTAATGCAAATAATCTTAAAATTTTGATACAAATTTGTTTTGTAAAATATTTTTTTGCATGATATATAAGATAAAAATGAAAAGAAATAGTGAATCTACATATTTTATAAAATTTTTAAACTTAGTTAACAATTATAATAAGACAAAAATTTTAAAAAAAATTAGAATTGTCATAAATTTATTCATTTCATTTTATGTAATATTTTTATATAAGTAATAATATGAATAAAATTTGTCAAATCATATGTTAGAATAACAATTATATAATTTTATACATTAAAAAATTTAAATATAATCAAGATATACATGTATTTATATATTACCGGATCGGATCGAATCGGATATCCGCTTCCCAAAATTTTAATATTTGTGATTTGCTTCGATTTTAACGGATATTAATTTTTAGTATTTGCTTTGCTTCGAAGGTTTACAGATATCCGAAATTTTTGAATCGAATCGAAACGAATAACTAATCGAATCAAATTTAACGAATAAAATGTCAAGTCCTAACTATATGGTTATCTAAATTGGTCTCTTCGCAACACATGAGCTTTTCACCTTGACCTTGAGCCGCCCTCTTTGGAGAAGGCTGATGATTTTTTTTTTCTTATTTTGTTGGCTTTTCTTTATATTTTTCTTCTATAACCGTCCTTTTATCATCTCAATTATTTGGTTTACTTATTAACTATTTTTTTCTTTCGATTGTGCTGCCATGAATATGGAGTTTCTTATCTACATGTTAGGTTAGGTAGCTAGCTTTTCTTTTAATGTTTCCTTTACAAAATATTTATGTGTTTATGGAAGTTCTAACTCTAAAACTCAGAGACAATCATTTAATAACCGATCTTGTTTGTAATTTAAGTTTTAACCAATAACGAGACCATGTGATTAGAGATAGATAAATGACAACAATTCATAACAATTTGATCGGTAAAGTTGTATACACTAATTAAATAATTGAAATGAATAAAAAAAATTGTTGTCAGACCAGGCTAAAAGTAATTTCGGAAATTTATAATAATCCAAAAATGAGCTCATTAAGAATGTTTTTAAGTTTTTTTTTTTTTGAAAAATAATGTTTTTAAGTTGCTGTTATAAACCAAATGATGATCGACCATGGACCAGCCCGTACTGCAGGCCCAATCCGGGACATAATAAAGACAACCAGAGACTGTGTGTTTATCTAGTATATATTTCATGTATATATGTAACATAGTGTTTATCCTTATCCTTATCTTGTTAGGATAAACATGATCTTATGACGGTCTAATACCTTGTATATATATGGACCTTCTGGTCGACAGTAATGATAACAGAAGTATTTACCCAACACTTCATTTACAACACGTTATCAGCATGACGTTGCTCTCATAAACCCTAATCCTAAAAACCAGAAATAAATCCGAGCAGTAAAAACTCCAATTCCCGACAAACTTCAAACAGCTCTATCCCTCAACTCCGGTGGATCCAGACGACGAGCCAGATACCAAATTAAAGCTCTTGACGAGACGAAGCCAACGCCGCTAACCCCGCATCAATCGGAGTTCGGACGCGCCCCCACGCTCAGCTACAATACAGGCGGAAAATTTGTTCCAGAAACCAAAATCTCTCTCAACCATATACCAGTCTCCTATTCCAACAAGCAGCAACAAAAACAATAATTCCAAGCAATCCATCAGCTAACCAGGAATATCTCTAACTGATAGACCGATCAACCCATCAAAAGTTTTCAGGTATCATCGAAAACTCATCTAAAACCCATAAAGTATTAAATACCCACATCCGCAGCCATGTAGCTATATTTAGCAACATGTCTCTGCAAATAAAATAAAACGAGAAACCATTAACTCTTTAAAATCTCGAACCTGAAATTGTTTTGAACATGTTCTTAATCTGAAACTGATTTTTAAAATTGTTTAAAACTTTTCCTGATGATAGTTTCACATTAGAACTGTTTAGGATTGAAAGTTAAATAATTTTTTAAAAAAAATCTGACTGCTATATGTTGAAAGAAACCGACTGTTACTTGCTTAAACTTATCATTATTGTCCTGTTTAATGTTCTTATCTGATCTGAATCAACTAGAACTGTTAAGGACTGCATGTTACATAATTTTTTTGAAAATCTGATCATCGTTTCATAAATTAATCCGAGGTTTTACCTCCTGTTCTTGTCTGAGAAATTTGTTTTTCTGATGATTGATAACGACTAGAACTTGATTAGGATTGAAAAAAATATTTTTTTAATATTTAAAATCGAAATATCAGAGATATATCAGAGAAAATATATTTATTTTTAAATCGAAAAGTATATAATAAATTGCTTGAATAAATCAAATCTTCATGATTTATTTTTTTTTAAGTCACAATAATTTCTGATTTGATTATTTTTTGAAAAAAATAATAATAAATATATGGTATATTTTTCGAAAACCCTAACTTGAGTTCATAATTGAATTGGTTTGCTTGATTGCATATTGTTTGCATACTAATATTGCATACTGAACATGAAATCTCGACTGTTAGGGATATAGATCATTCATAGTTTTCAAGCAATCTGATCTGAACTGAAAAAAAAAATCATTATACTAAATGATCCGATCCAATGGGATGAAGAAAATATGGAACATTTTCCTGATCATCTAAGATAGAATCCCTAAAGGCCTTGAAACCTTGTGTTTGAAATAAGAGGACCTTAAATCTGAAAAATACATTGATCCACACCTTAAACCGTATGGTTTTAAGAAAATGCATCATTTAGAATTTTTTTTCTTTTGGTCCGTGTGTGGCATTGATATGAAGCATGAAAAATTTCAAAAAGATTACTTGATTAAGACCTGTTTTGAATAATGATTTCAGATGTCGAGTTTCATACCCTCAGATTACAAAGCCCTTGATCTCTCTGGAGATAATTATCTTGATTGGGCTATAAACACTTCAGCCGTCTTGAAGTCTAGAGGACTTGGGAAGTGCATCAAGTATGGCAATGACACCCTTGCGTGTGAAAGACACAGAGCCATAATGATTATGCGACACCATCTCTGTGAGGACCTAAGAGACGAGTTTGGATATGTTAATGATCCTCATAATCTCTGGTCATTTTTGAATTCTAGATTCTGTGAGCCATTGTTGCACGAATCCAAGAAAAAATGGGAAGCTCTAAGGTTCCAGGATTATGAATCCGTGGACAATTATCACTCTGATCTTATGAGAATCACCTATAGTCTTAGACTATGTGGTGAATTGGTAACAAACGAGGATTTGTTAAACAAAACTCGTGACACATTCCATTCAGAGGAAGTGTTGTTATCACATCAGGCCAAAGGTTTCACCACCTATTATGACATGTTCTCATATTTATTAGACATTGAGCAAAAGAAGCAGAAAAGGATGGATAACATCAGACGGTTTAATGACATCATGGAGATATATTATGAAGTACTAGACAGTGAGATGAAAATCCCTGAAGCTAATAAAGCCACATTTGATAAGAAGAGATCTGAGGAGGATTCCGAGTGGACACTCATGGACCATGAGGTCGGATTATACATTGAATAATTTTCCGACATTCTGATTTTATGTTTTCATATCTGATTTGATTTATTTGTTATTCATTTATGTTATTGAAATAATAAAAACGATTTTGTTTTTATATATTATCTTGCTTGGTCTTGCTTGATGATTCTTGATTAAATAACAAATAAAACCTTAATAAAAGGATAATCAGTCCACTGATAGTTGATTTCATGCATGGTTTAACTTTACCTTGATTGTATAGGTTTAACTTTACCTTCCTGCAATCACATAAAATCAATTGTTGGGTGTAGACTAATGAGTCAGTTCACTGATAGATTGATTTCTCGCATAGATTTAACTTCATCTTGATTGTATAGGTTCAACTTTACCTTCCTACAATCACTTGAAATCAATTAATTGGTACTGACAATGGCAAAAGACACGACATTATTCAGACCCATTGAGTTATAAAGATTTATAACATTCTACATTGAACCAGTGAGCAAAGAAAATACGATTCCTTTCAGATTTTTGAAAAATCGCCTAAAAGCATTATGAATGCCTATACCCATATTTTCTACTGATTTATTCTATGCTAAGGATCAGTATGAAAGAGGCATAAAGCCATGGTAACCAGTATGGTTCACCACGAAATAAACACTTATGGCATGACCAGATTAGCCATCTTGATCCAAAACATGATGAAAAATTAATTAAGGCACAAAAGTGATCCCATAAAATCTCACAATGTGTTATAAGTACACAAAAGGGAAAATCACTAAAATAATTAAGGCTCCACTGTCCTAAGCACTACGAAATTATGAGTATGTTCATGAGGGGGAGAGAGGACTAAAACCCACAGTCCATGATCATATCATAAATTCGGATTCCATGGTTTACAACCATAATATACACGGCTGGAAAGCTTTAAAGCCCTCACTAATGGTACATCACCCACGTCCAGCCTAAAGCTTAAGGACATTATGTATATAAATATTGATTTACATCAGGCCATACATGTAAGCATAGACATTCCCACCTCTGAATGATTAAGGGTCATAAACCAGACATATACACAAACCATCTTAAGAAAATACGAATATTCCACCACATATATGTGTGCCATTTAAGATGGAACCTCAGATGAGGATTGGGAATATATATTAGATAAATAAGACTTCCTCCACGAAACTATAATGTATCTTGTGCCAAACATGGATGATTTAATCAAGTGGCCAAGAACACAGATTACAAAAGATAGTAATCTGATTATCCAACTTTGAAAGGAGAAAGTTATCAGGCTGATAAAGAGTAAAGAGTAAAAGAGAAATATAATGGTATCAACCATAGTTGTCTTGGCAAGATCCTCAGACCAAAGATTATGATCTAGACGTTCTAAAAGAATATGATCAAAAGATATAAAAGCTAGCAGAAATATATGCCAGACACACTGACCCGAAAAGAAAAAATGACTATGTCATACCAGCTTAAGCACCACGAATTAGATGTCTAAGAGACACAATCAAGTTGCTACAATGTCTATTAGAGATAGACAAATAAGTTCCAAATAATAAGGAACCTCGGAAAGTAATGAAAGGTGCTCAGAATCGTACAAATCCGAGTTCATAAGAGAAACCAGTTCAGACAGAGAAATAAGGTTGCGCAACCACACATCTAAGGTACCAGACCATGTAGTTTGGGACGCCAAACTGCAAGGTATAAAGGTCTTGGATAATAAGATCTCAAAATCTAATTAGATCATGTCTGGAACAGTATGAAACTAAAGATAAAGAGTGTTAACACCAAAGATGTATTTACATACATAAGAGCTCATAAAAGATTGTAGTACTTGGGATTTGAAGGATATAACCTGAGGATCATGAACCCACGTAGAGTACTCATAAAACCTATATAGGGACGTGGGGTGTTCAAAGAATTCAAAGTAATTATAAGACAGATGGGCGTAGTAACCATGTACATACAGAAAAGCCATCTAAGAAAGAAACCAGTGAATGGATCTTGTGAGATAAGAAATTCCGTGAGATTAAAGGACATGACCACATGGTATAGTGTGTCCATGTTCCTTCTAAATAACGTTCAAGTATAGCTTGATTACACAAGGATACTCACAAGGACCAAGGAACAATTTATAAAGAGATATGCTCCTATATGGTGGATGCTACTACAGAAAATCAAGTTTGATTTTGTCTGGATATTTACTAAAGAAATAATGGTGTAGTAAGCAGCAAATGGATCACTGGATAAAGGTATCAACGTACCATAGAAATATGAGAAAGAAATTCTCATAGAACAAGCTTTGTTCCTAAGTTGTTTATGGATTGTAATATACAGCAGCTGTAAGTAATATGAAAGACTAAGTATTTACTTAGTGCAGTCAGTCCATACAGAAAATATTATAATTTCTTATGATCATAATAAAGACCAACTGAGAGAAAAAGTTTAATGGTTCAAAGGTTCAATAATACAAGTTATCGATTGATTAAACAGGCTATGTTTTACATATGGAAAGTCTGTAGAAAAATCATAGCCGTGTGTGTGTATGATTAAGTCAGCACGTCTAAGTGAGAACCATAAACCAGGATAGTGACCAGAAGGATGTCTGGTCGTGGCTTAATGATTATAAGCATTGCTAAAGCAAGAAAAGATCGATAACCATGTACAAAGGACATGAGTGTATGACTGCGAATTCATTGTGTGATGAGTTTCATTGCAGCAAATAATTATTGATGGTATGACCTTAGACACTCATGATTATGAACGAATATAGACAAGGTCTATAGCTCAACATGGATCGACAAAAGAAAATAAAGAATGATTGGTTACAATGGATAAAGCCATTGGCACATACGAAGAGATATAAGTCCGAATGAACGAAAGATATGAAGTAAAGTTGTTCGTATGTGTTCTGGGTCTATGACTCAATATATATTGAATGTCCACGTTTTGGGAAAGCCATATAACCAAAGAGAATCCGTGGGACATGAAAAAGGACCTGCAAGTAAAGTTTTATTGCAGATTATAAAGTCCATCCGAGCACCGTTTGAAGCACCATCAGTTCAACCAAGACATGGAGTGATCAGCAGCAAAGATGTACATCCTGACCACATCTTAATGGAGTTCCAAAAGACATACCAACGTCCAAGACTTACAAGTTCATTCAAGGAGAATCCAGCTGATCATCTTCACCAAGTCATAGGCAACTTCAACGTTCAAGAAGACTCGGATACCAGATGGGAATGCGTCTACTACAGTGATGCATTCATCTGGGGGAGTTCATGTGTTGTACTCTTTTTCCTGTCCTTGGTTTCCCGTTTTGCCACATTGGTTTTGGGGTTTTTCAGGAGAGGTTTTAATGAGGCAACATTAAGCATGCAACGAACCTGTACCGGATGTGTCGATCAAGGGTGAGTGTTATAAACCAAATGATGATCGACCATGGACCAGTCTGTACTGCAGACCCAATCCGGGACATGATAAAGACAACCAGAGACTATGTGTTTATCTAGTATATATTCCATGTATATATGTAACATAGTGTTTATCCTTATTCTTATCTTGTTAGGATAAACATGACCTTATGACGGTCTAATACCTTGTATATATATGGACCTTCTGGTCGACAGTAATGATAACAGAAGTATTTCCCCAACACTTCATTTACAACAGTTGCGAGGTTCTAATTTATTATTATTGTTTTTTTTTTTTGCAAAAGGTCTAAATTTGTATTTTCTTGTACAAGGTCCAAAAGGACTAATTCTTTACTAGCTAAATCGAATACATATTAACGTAAGAATTTATTCAGAATGAGAAGTATTATATCGTAGTAGAGTCAAGGAAACATCCATAATCTACATGAAGAAAACATATTATATTTGTTCATTTCATCATAATTCAAATTTAAACAGTAATAGTAATCCAGTGATTCTCATTTGTTGGTCAAGACAGTAGATGAACTTCTATCGAACATTTAACTTTCATTCCATTGAATATTATATCGCATTTCGACACATAATTCTGTTAAGAAAAGTGTAAAAATATATGCATATTTACAATTTTGGAGTTGTAATGATCGAAAATGTAAAATTTTAATTTTCCATTCAAATTAAGCAAAACTTATTATAAAATTAAATACAAAATGATTAAAAAATAAATAATTTGAGCGTGTATATATATTCAGATTCTCATTTCTTCAAATTATATGCTTATATATTGTTTTCCAGAGTAAACATATACTATAAGAAGCATTTTTTTTCTTTTCAATCATAACAAACAACTTCAAATGAAATTAATGTAAACTCCCGTTGACAACAAACTATCCGAACTTTGTTATTTTCTTGGCACTCCGCAGAATCATATATATATAGTTTTTGACTAAACGCAGAATCTTATATTTGGAACGTAAAGTATGGGCTCCAACTTAATTATATACATAGAATTAGAAGGAATCAAATGATTTGTGCAAAGACACTAATGTACAAAAGCGTGTGGAGCGCATTATGAGTAGCAGCCCTACAGGCACGCTCGCACACTTTTGTCGTCGCTCCGGTGGGTCAAGTTGTGTGCCAGTGCTCCCTATTTTCTCCCAACTTCGTGTCGTTTTTATGTTGCCTCTCATTTAATTATTCCTAATACTTTTAATTTAAATTATGAAACATACCTCAATTATTTTGCTGTCGTAAATACAACCAATACAACCAACTTTAAAAATAGTTGTTTCATGACCGTATCCAGCTTCTATATTACATATTATTTTTAAAGATATAAAATCATTTGCATTCTAAATACCTTTTTGCTATGTATATAGTAAATGTATTTATAATTTTGTGCCAACATTTTTAGATTAATGAAAGCTTTTTTTCTTAACAGTATTTGGTCTTATATTAATCGTCTATTTTTATTTGGTATTGAATACCCATGTTTGATTATCCTTTATATAAAGTGAAAGCATACGAGGTTGGATTAGTCGACGTCCCTAATTATCTAATATATTAATTTAGAGTTTTATTTTTATCTACCATTAACAAGTTATAGTATGACCACTTAAAAAACTATTTAACATGAAATATTTAATTATTTACATTAATAATAAACCAACTATAAATTTGAATTTTATTTTTTAATTAAAACAAAATCTGTTAACAAATAATCTAACAAAATCTTACTTCAAAATATTTTATAAAATAACATATTAATAAATTTTGTAATTAGTAATATAATATTGTTATAAACCAATGTTAACTAAAATTTTATTATAAAACAAGTAAATAAAAATTATATATTATTTTTTATAAATTCTATAATTATATTATGTATTATATAAAAATAGAAGTGCTATATGAATTAAATATGAAAAATTATATCAAATAGGTAAATTAACAAATTTTATTTTTCAAATTTTTTTCAATTTTTAAAATAAAATAATGTATTAATGTAGTAAAACAAATTCAAAATTCATATTCCAAACTAAAAAATAATATTGTAATTTTTCAAAGTTTTCTTGACAAAATAAATTTTTTTGAAAATAAATATTCAACTCAAAATGATAATATTTCAAATTTTACAAAAAATAAAATCATAGATAATAAAGAATAAATTTTTGGAATGCATCACGAAAAAACAAACTATATATGTTGTAAAAATTAAATAAATCTAATTTTTGACATCTTAATTAAAAATAAAATAAAAATTAAATATCTTCTATCAATAAAATTAACTAAAATAATATGATAGATGCTACTATGTATAAAATTTACTAAATTAGTAAGGCTATATTATTTAAACAAAACTGTGTTTTTACTTATAAATCCCGCAAAGTACTAAAATAATATATGTTAAATTAATTTTTTGTAAGCACAACATGTAAATATAAATTATCTTAAACATATTTTTTCTATAATATAAGTACATAAATTTTATAAATGCATTACAGCAAAATGTATAAATTAAAAAAAAAACATATTTTGAAAGAAGTTATCTATTTGATTATTTCATATTTTTATTTTATTGTACTTAACTCCAAAATATATTAGTAAGTAATAACAATTAATAACAAAGTAAAATGTATTAAACAATCACTATATATTAATAATATTGAATAAAAAATATAAACAATAATATTATATATTTACACAATATATAATACTAAAATAGAAGTTATATATTTAAAACATTTGTAATAATATCAAATACATTTATAAAATATAAAAAATATCTGCACGGACGTGCTGGTTAAAATCTAGTAGAAAATTATAACTTGATAAGTGAAACACCATTTTGTGTTTCATCACATTTCCTTAATTATTTATAGAGATGTGTAACTAACTTAGAATTATTGTCAATTACATTACATTCGTTTCTGATATATAGAAAATCAGTGTAACACAAGACTTCATAAAAAAAAAGAATGAAAAAGTTTTGGCCATATATATATCCAATAGGTTAATTTTTGATAGCAGAGAAAAATATTAATAAAAAAATGTGTGATAAAATTTTGAATTTTATTGAATTACAGTAATAATAAGTACAGAGTATACTGTAAAATATCAAGGATGATTTTGATTTTTAACATTCTAGTATCTTTAAATTAGCTTTAATAGTTTATTCACTGAATTTATTAATAAAGCTATAACGTAATTTCATTTTAACTGATCACATAAGACTATAAGAGTAGTTACATAATTATACGTTTAGCTGAATATACTATCATTGTGATTTTACCCCAAGAAAAAAAACTATCATTGTGATGTTTATATAGAGGTATAGCTAGTGGTGACAAGAAGATGATTGTATGATAATGATTTGTAGCTAAACAATTAGCAAAGGTATTGTGACACCAAAACATTGAAAAGAAACCTAAAAAGGTCCGAGATCTGTATTAAAGATGAATAAGTATAGGTGTATAATGTACATTTACTTGTCTGCATCGTTTAATAATAACGAAGACAAATTAAATTAGAGAAAAAGTGTCTTCATTTGGAAATAAGAGATGCGTTCCCTTTGGGGAAACTCTACGATAATAATATTTATTACAAAACAAGTCAGTCTGGCACCACTCCGACTTTTAAAAACAATGTATAATTACTTTACTGAATATTTTATTGACCTTTTAATATTTCGAAAAAAATAATCGTATGTTGGGGGTGAGTGGTGGACAAACAACTCTGACATTTTACTTAAAACTCTGATATTTTAAAGTTGTAAATGTGGACATTAAATTATTCTATAGCTTTAATAAAATTTAATTTTGAACCTCTGGCGCTTCTTATTAAAATTTGATATTGTGAAGGCCTCTTTGCTACTTAACCTCGTCCGATGAATTAATTAGTTCTGCATGGAATGGTAGACTTTTTTTTTTCTTTTTTCTTGAAACTTGATGGAATGGTAAACTGACAAAAACATTTCATGAATATGAATCCAATTCGCCATATTTTAAAAAGGTTGAAGTCTATGTTTGAGATTCTTTTTTTCCTTTCTTTTAACGTCTGTTTATATATGTACATATTCTTCCATATATTTTATGCGTTATCTAAATGGTATCGAATGTGCATGAAACTTTTAGACTAAAAACGATGGTATTGAAATATTGAGAATCTAGCTTTTAGTTGGTATGTTGTTGAACAAAAAAAAAAAGTTGGTATGTTGTTGTTAGGTTCGTTTTCGCATTAGGATGTTGTCCATATAAAATACTTGTATATATGTATTTTTGTAGCAATTTTAGGAAGTGCAGTATATTTTCAATAAAATAGTCATAGTTCAGACATTTTGTTCACCCTATTAGTTGATTTTTTTACTCAATATTTTTGTTCACCCTAGTTGATGTTAACATTCGATTTTGTTGAGGGCATCCCACTTGTTTTCAAAATAATTCACTTAATTAGTAATTATTTAAAATTTGGTCGAAGATATATTTAAAAGGTATATCTTAACTATGCATATGTGATACATAATTAATATTCAATAATATCATTTCGCATACGAAATGGTGGCAAATCCAGTGGGCAGACATAGTTATTCAAATTGCATTACTGCATGAATGATATCACTAACTCTTTTTATCATAGCTTTTCATGTTATATGTTAGCTAGATTAATATATTGATTATCCTTTTAAAAATATATATCTTCGGAATACATAAAATCAATGCCTTAAAATAAGCGATTTTTTTTACAAAGTAAAAATAGAGTATATATTTAAAATATAGCGATTTATCTATTGCTATTCAGAACTGTCGCCACCCACACCCAGTAGTCAATCCAGCTTGAATAATATATTCTCTTGCAATAATGCATAACATATAATTTTGATGTTCGTCCAATATTTAATACACAACTAGGTTTATAAAATATGGCAATCCAGAACTTAAATACACATGCACTTATGTGATCTTGTACCGTTTAACACATGAACTAAATCCGAAGATAAACGAATGTTTGGAACTATCAAATCTGCTTGGTTGAACAACTTTAATTAAAAACAAATCACTAAAAAAAAGATCAAGATAAATAAACAATTATTAGTCTGCTAGATTTCTTTCATTCCTTTTTAACACCAGGTTTCTTATTTTCTTGATGATTTTATATGATTTTTATTTTTACTTTTGTCAATTATTTTACTTGTTTTTTTTTAAACTTTCGAATTATTTGATTCTGTTAACTAAGTTTTTCTTTTATATTTTACAAGTTATAGTATATTACTATTATAGTACAAATTTTGAATATATGCGGGATTTAGTGTAATTGATAATAATAATAATAATAATAAAATCTGAACACTTTTGAGAATTATTATGTCTGTTATGGCGTGACCACTTAAGCTACCCAACCCATTTATATAAATCATGACTGTTCATCTGTTTTAAAAAAAATCATTAGCGACACAGAAATGTAAGTGTTGTCCCATGATACGAGACTATGGATTACAGTTGACGGATCACTCAGCATTGTAGGATAGATATGTAATTTTATATTTTTTATATGATTGCACTTGTTTCATATGCACAAGTTTATAAACTATAGAATTATGGTGTAAATTTGGATGCAGTTTTTAAGACGTAAAATAAAGAATAAAAAGAGTTCAAGAGAATACTTTTTTTTTTATCTAAGACTTTCGTTGATTAGTTGAATGACTCAATAACAAGAAGTTTAAAAAACATGTTGTCAATAACAAGAAGTATTTTTCCAAACTCAATACAGAAAGAAAATAGAAATATAAAACTATTTATTTCCGTTATATTGTGCCGTGGGGAGCAAGCCTTCCACGACCCTCTTCGCTAGCGAAGTCTCTTTATGTTTACTCTGTTGGGGCTTACTCAAGTGATCCAAAAGTTATGACACTGCGACTCACTAGGATTCCATAAAAGTATATACATATTTTAAGTTGTTTACATATTTTAAAATATTTTTAAAAAACTATAACACATATACAATCAGGTGTATCTCAAATTCTAATGAAACTGGCTATATTATATATACATGCAACCAAGTTTTTATAATGGAACTCTAATTTGAATTTTTTTTTTCGTTTAAGCTAATTTGATTTTTAGGATAATAGTCTAGTAAGTTAGGATAATCAAATTCTAATGAAACTGGCTATATTATTTGGAATTTTAGATGTTAGAATATCACCATGACTATATTTCTACCTTAACTAATTAATGTTCGATCTCTGGCTAAACACCATTATTTCGAGTTTGTTATCTTTAAACACGCAATTATGACACTATAACATTCAAAATTTATTTGATTACTTCCTTGGTGTTACAAAATTGGTTGTGATTAAACCAAGAAACTAAGCAAGATATCATTATTGCATAATAAAATATCTTCGCTAATAGTTGGCCCCCCCAAAAATTATTGACATATCCTATGCGATTATATTTTTTAACCAAAAGTTTCATACTAAAACTCAGGTTAATTTTCAAAATATATAATCATGATATAACTTTGTAATGGCTAATTAAACAAAAGCATTCATAAATAGATTTTCGATCTTGACTAACAAAGCAATGACCACTAAGCTTTCATTATTTAGTTATTAGCAGGATTAGATCAATGTTTCAGTTTTTATGCTAGTTGGTGTAAGTTTCTATTAGGATTATATAGTTTGTAAATATCTTGGACTGGGACAAACTTTATGTGCCTATCGTTGTATATTAAACATAGACTTATAGATTGAGGTACCAAAAAAATAAGGCATAGTTTGTGGAATAATATGTTGTTTTCCCGTTTCCTATCATGCTAATTTTTTAAATATACATCCAACCACCAGTCTCTTAATTTTATCTGTTATCAAAATTGTGGTCCAAGCATATATATATTAGACGTAATCACACAGGCGTGGCGAGTGGTACGGTAGGCTTGGTGCTTAAACACTATGTATTCGAAACCTATCAAATTTAGATTTATCTGCTTGTATAGCCAATACTGGTGATAGACCTCAAGAGAACTAGTCGGCTGAGCATGGTCCACTGAACACTCCACGATGATAAAAAGAAAACATACAGTAGACGTTCAATTGCTCAAAAAAAAAAAGACATTCAATATACAAACAAACAACTCATGTGCTCAAAAGATTAAATGTCAACACCATCTATTATTCACTGAAATGCCCTTGTCACCGACCTTAAATCTTGTTAGCCAATGAGAATTGCTCCTCGTTTGTGTGTCTTGTATGAGTCTGTGATTGGCTCATCTCTAAACGTCTCTGGCCTATAATTAGGCAACATTTAAGCCGCAAAGACCCTCTCCCATTAGTTGAGTCATTTAATCATTTTCATCCATAAAAGAAAACATAAATCAATCAACGGTCCTCGAATGCATACAAATAAATAAAAGTTCTTTGAAACAAATGAGATCTGAACACGTGTGACTGACCGATCTAGAGTCGACACATATATTTTCCTTATTTATGTAAAGGTCTATCACAGACATACAAGAACTAGTGTTTATTGGTTGGTTGAATCAAAAAGGTACTCTGAAAAATAAATATCAAAAAGAGTGTTTGATATCAACTAATCTCACTCTGTATTGATATATTTTTAATTTCAACTGAATTAGTAGTTGTTGTACTATGTTGATGTGGAATATTTACCTAAGAAAATTTAAGAAAAATGTTACTATTCTATAGTGTATACATCAACATTAACATGGTGTTGGGCAATACATTTTGTGAAGCACCCTTGTAAATCTCATATGAAAAATATATTTATCAAAACTAAAATTTGTTGCACGCATGTTTATGTGTACCATTAGATTTATGATTTATCCTTTAGCATTAGAGTTTTAGTTTAAGATGTTTAGAAATATAGTAACAAAGTTATTTTTGTCATACTATTGACAATTGGTAGTTACTTCTTTATTTTATCCCAAGAAGGTTTAGTAGTAATTACTAATTAGTAGTAGTATCTTCGAAGGGACGTTCAACAGGTAATTAATTTTGTACGTGATCAAACAATTTTCAAAAAAGTTACAAAACTCATAGTAGATCTTAATATAATGACTTTATATAACTAAAATAATTAAAAAGCTCAGAAATTTTGTATGGGAAATAGCCATAGACAATCACAGCTCAACAGCTTTTTAACTCACCTCTCACTCTCAGATCATTCTTGTTTCATATTCTTTCCTCTCTCTCTCTCCCTCTCTTACCTTTTCTACTTTGGAGTTTGAGAGAAAGAGAAGAAGAAAGATTTTAATCATTTTAGCAGCTTCAACTTTCTCAACCCAACCTTAGTTTCTCTCCATTGCTCTCATGTGAGATTCAGTCTTTTTCATCACTTTTCTTTTGTGACTTTGTCTCTGTTTCAGCCTTCCAAATCCCAGATCCTCTGTTTTCTTCATTTAAGTTTCCTTTTAATTTTTTTTTTCTCTAGATTGGGATCTGACACTAAGAAACTGGTTTGGTCCTTCAGACAGGAAAGTTCAGAAACAGAATCTTGTTCTTCTTCTTATCATCTCTCTTTCTCTCTCAGATTCCATTTCCAAAATGCCATTTCGATAGATCAAAACCACCAAACGTTTCTATCTTTCTTTAACATCCACCATTGATATATATATAGAGAGAGAGAGACACAAGACCAACAATCGTTGAAGAAACATGAACAGAAGAATCGAAGTTCTGTCCTCAGCAACATACTTAGACACATCAAACTGGCTGTTCCAAGAAAACAGAGGAACTAAATGGACACATGAAGAAAACAAGAAGTTCGAAAACGCTTTAGCGTTTTACGACAAAGACACTCCCGACAGATGGAACAAAGTCGCCGCTATGCTCCCTGGAAAAACAGTCGGAGATGTCATCAAACAGTACAGAGAGCTAGAGGAAGATCTCAGCGACATCGAAGCTGGTCGTATCCCGATCCCTGGCTACGCCTCTGATTCATTTACACTAGACTGGGGAGGCTACGACGCTGGAAACAATGGGTTTAACATGAACGGATATTACTTCCCCGCCTCCGGAGGAAAGAGAGGATCCGCCGCGAGAGCAGCGGAGCATGAACGGAAGAAAGGTGTTCCATGGACAGAAGAAGAACACAGGTAAAACTAAGTCATCTCTTTCTCTCTCTCTATACTTTCTTTAGATTTGGACTCTGCACTTTTAGATTTTTTTTAAAAACGTACGTCTTTTTCATGGAGACGTGTTTATGTATACGTATAAAGATATAAGTATATACGGTCGTATAATTATTCTATATTCTATAGTTGATCAAGAACAATATATAGTCCATCCACCAAAACACATTGCATCTTTTGTGCTTGTCGATATTTCGTACGTATGGGGTTGACAGAGAGACAGAGACACACGTCCATTATACAGTAGTAGTAGATTAGTTACATGTTTATACTGCATGAGTTTTACTTTTACAAAACACACACATATGTATATCTGGTGTTATCTTTTTGTTTTTTTTTAAACTGAAGGAGGATATTTAGAATATTTATTTGATTTATTTTTTTCATAAATTGTGGTATTACTTTTGAAACCAAAATTCTAATTTACACGTAATTCAAAACTAGTAAATAGTGGAATTTAGTAAACATTCTCAATATAACTTTTCAAACCAATTTTTACAGTTTATTGCTATCCAAATTAGTTATTTCTGGATTTAAATTCTTCTCTTTTAGTTAGTGGTTGATTGAATAAAAGTGTATTTGTAAATTTAATATTGTTTGGATGTATAATGATCTATAGTTGATGTAGCTGTCAATTATTTTTCATTTTTATGTCTATGAACTATGTCTACTTATATGTGAAACAAAGGGATATAATTTTTTTTTAACAACTACGCCATTTTCTCATGTTTGAGTATATAAATCCATTGGTAAAAATATATACATATCAGATTAAGTCTTGTTTTTTTTGCTACTTTCTAATGCATTTGATATTGCTGCGGTTAATTGTTTTTCACTCACGCACATAATCGCACATGAAACATTGGTAAGAAAACACGGCACATGAAAATTAATTTCTTTTTTTATATGAAGCTGTAATTAAATAGTGATATTATGTGTAAATAGTCTGTTCTTAAGTTCGGTGCGTTTTAATGAATACGCAGACAATTTCTGATGGGTCTGAAGAAATATGGAAAAGGCGATTGGAGAAACATAGCTCGAAACTTCGTGACCACACGGACGCCAACGCAAGTCGCAAGTCATGCTCAAAAGTATTTCATAAGGCAAGTCAACGGCGGCAAAGATAAACGCCGTTCAAGCATCCATGATATCACCACCGTCAACATCTCAGACTCTCCTGATGCAGCGGCCGCTGATTCCGCAACCGCAAACGCCCCATGCTCGCCGCCGTCAGTAGGAGGAAGCCAGCGAGAGGCTTCAGATCACTGGGAAGGTCAAACGACATACGTTGAAACAGCGGCTGCGTTTTACAATCAAAACGTGTTTCAAGAAACGCTCCTTGGAATGTCCTCAACGCCGTATATGGCCAAACTGCAGGAGCAGAGTTTTCTAAACGCATCACAATTCGAATCGTACAATGCGTATCTCCAAATGTAGCACAAGGTGAAGATCTCGGAGAAGTTACCGAGTTAATAATCATTAGTAACTTTTTTTACTCTTTTGGTTTTTATTGTTTGATCTGCGCGGCTTGCATATACAAAAAATATTAGCTGCTCTTTTTTTCCGAGACTCTTAGTGTTTTTCTCCCTATATTTTTGTGGTTGATTCAAAGATATTTTTAGCAAATTAATTAGAGTTTTGGTTATTTTAATTGCTGAGTGGTGCATTTTGTGTTTGTGTGATTTGGACCTCTTGTGAGCTCGAATTGCTTTTTTATAATTTATGTTTTATGAGTTGTGTCATGTAGTCTATTATTAGATTTTGTACCTTACTGATGGATTTTTCAATTAATGAGTACTATTTCCGTTTTATAGTATTATTTTGATATTTTTCACACAAATTTAAAAATAACTGAAATTAGTTATATTTTTAGTAATTATATCTATTTAACCAATAATATTTGAGATAAAAATATATTTATAAAACCAATATATTTTACAATTAATATTAAGTATAAATTAATATAAATTGTATTAAATTTTAAAGTGACACTCTTTGAATAAATAGAAAAATATATCAATATTAATACTTTTTATTAAAAAAAAAGAGAGAGTAATAGTTATTGTTTCGCTTTGTTTAGCTACTTTGCAACTTTCCCTTTTGCTAGTTTTCATCTCACTTGTGCCAATTTTGCAAAATACGTTAAGGTTAAAGTCTCAGTGCGAAGATTGAGATTAAAATTAGATAGGATGTGTAAAATATAAAATGTAATATAAAACCTAGGGGATACTGATATATTTTGGTTTATCAACTAATTCAATTGCTATTTTCAAAGCTTTATATTTTGGTGTAATCTATTTTCCCCTTGTAATTGTTTTTTCTTAAGAAAACATTTAAAAATAAATAAATAAAATTAGTTTTAAACGGGGAATGCTAGTTTAGAATGAATTATGAATTATCTATTGAGGAGTATGAAGCTAAAAGTATATATGTTAAGTGGGTTTTCCATTTATTTAATCTAAGATATTTAACAACTTGGTGTCGTGACAAATCTGTAATCGAAACCTGGCTTAGTGTTGGTTTTTATTAAAAACTTTTTAATTACTTTACTTTCCCAAAAAAGTTGTTCAAAATTACTTTTTGAAGTTCGAAGTTGACAAGATAATGAGAATCTATAGAGCCTAAGAAAACCCATAAACAAAAATGAAAAAGCCATAATGATTGATATGCTTTTTTGTTCACCAAGTTGGCAATTTTATAAGTATTTTTTAATCATGGGGCTTTAATGTGAAGAATCATAAACTTCTAACCTTATAGTCAATCGCAGTTGAGTAGATTAATTAACGTGCTCTTAACTAATGTTTGACAAAAAGTAAATGTAGAGGCAATTTTATTACCTTTTCGATCAGCATCAGGAACTATTTAATCTTGGACTCTTGGTAAATTTGTTCTTTAAACTGATGTTTGATTTTGTTCAAAAAAAAAACTGATGTTTGCTGTGTCCCATTTCGATGCCTTCGGTGAGTAATACAAGAAGTACTTCATATGATCCCAAATTAGACTTCTGAGAGCATTTCCAAAAGAAACTGTATAACTCCAAATATAAAGTTTTTTGCTCTACAAAAAAGAATTTGAAAAGTGAAATTCCAAATATAGAGTTTCACTTTTCAAAACTTCATCTTTTTATTTGCAAATTAGTCTTTACAATTATATATCATATTTATATTTCTTAAATATTTTTTTGTTTAACTTTTTAATCCTTAAAACTTTTATATCTCATAAATATTTCAAATTTGTTTTATAAATTTAAGTTTTACACATGAAATTAAATAAAAATTTAAAAAAAGATTTATAATATTTTAAAACTAAAATTAAACAACAAGAATATTACAAAAAACCGTAATAAAAACTTATTAAAAAGACACATGAAGATCAATGGCAGAAGCAACAGTTGAAATGACGGAAAATGAAGATATCCGATTTCAGCAATTTTTGGCTCGTAATCTACAAATAAAAAATAAAGAGAATCATTTCTTACTTCGAAATGCACTAGTTGATCATATATGGAAGCATTACGGAAATAATTTTATGGAATAATGTAATATTTGCTTGCAGTTTAATATTTAATTATGTACTTTTATTTATAATTTTATATTTTAATGTATGATTTTTTTAATTAATATTTCTGTAATATATATATATATATATATATATATATGTACTAGTTATTTATAGAAGTTTTATGAATTTACATTAACTATGACAAATATAAGGATTATAGTGTAAAATATAAATAATTTTGAAGTTAGGTTTGAAGTTTTACTTTTGGAGAAGAACACATTGAAACTTCAAATATAGAGTTTTAGAAACTTCAAAATAGAGTTTTTTTTTGGAGATGCTTAAGAGCATGAACATCCCAAGGTCCTTAGGGAAGTTTTTTGACAAAATGTGGGTCTTACTGACGCGTGGATCCTACAAAAATTTAAAAACCACTCCCCAAAATCACCAAATAAGGATCGGTAATCGAGGAGTTTTGGCACTGTTTGCAGACCCCACCGACACGTGGCGAACCGCGATTGTTTTAAAAAAATAAAAAATAAAAAAAAACCTTAAGGACCTCTTGCGATAATCATGGTGTAAGGCAGACCGTCGATTCCTAATATTTATTGCAAGTCATAACCTACTTTATTTTGTTTCTTAGTAAGTCAGTCAATGTTTATATATTGGCTTAGTTTCAAAGTTAGTCTTTCCTTATCAATGTGTGTGCCAAGAAGTTTAGTTAACTTTTTTGGACAAAGAAGTTTAGTTACCTATTTTGTATTCTTAGATCATCTCCTATATATTTTGCTATTTTTGTTTCTTTCATCGAACCCGCTGATGAGTGGCTGAAAGTACAGTATACAAATGATGAGTACATAAATCTCACAATTTGGGATGTACAACCGGCATGGTTGGATGATTTGCCGAAGGTGAAGATAGATAGAAGGACAAAGTATATATGTTTCGATGTTTCCAAATGGAAGATTTACGGATGGAATAATATCAAAGGATGTGGTTCATTGTTTTCAACACTATTAAGAGATCACAAGTATCACAGAGACACAAAAGCTTGGATTTTGGAATTCATATTTCTTAAGTGGCGAGTTGGTGCACATCATCATCTGCACAAGACATTTAGAAAATGGGATATGACTAAAAGAATAAAGTCAAACCGAAACCATGTTAGAAGGTGTTAGATACGAAAGCATTGGTATCTATTTATGGCAACAAGATTTCAGTTAACAGAAGCATTGGGGTTTACTATGCGGTGTATAAATAAAAGTCTTAGCTTGAAATTACTAGCTAAACACACAATTCGCATCAGAAGTTCGTTTCTAGAGAAGAAAATAACAGAATGATCCCTCTGTAAGTCTTTACTTCGGGAGGCATTATTAAATTCACTTTTCTTGTTTTATCGTCTTCAACTAAATGACGCATATTTCTGCTTATATAATAATTTGTTCTCCGGATATTCTTTCTATTGACTTTGTTTTCTTTTATATATTTCATATGTGTATCCAGACTTTGTGTTTTGAACATAAATAAAGTTCTAATTTCGTCGAAAAAACTATTCACACACACATCATGTTGCTTAGACAAGGTCGAGCAGTCGTTTTGTTTTCAAAGCTACACAACACAATCATTTCTTTAATACCCATGGGACTAACCAGTACATGCACTTGAAATCTTGCAGTCATCTCCTTCTTAACTTCCTAAGGTTGGGGACAATATCGCTGACTATCTATCGATTCTTGAGACCCGGTAAATATAGCTTAAATTCATTGTTAACGTGGCCATATACTCGACTAGGTACACGTAATTAGTCGGGTCTCAAGAATGCCATAATTTTAATATAGATAATGCCATGGGTTATGAATGGAAGGGCAGGACAAGTGCAGTTCTCCTGCAATACATTCACCATTCACGTTTTTCTGTTTGCAAAATCAGTTTAAGCAGGAGATCTGCATGCAGTTCAATATTTTTGTTTTTTTGTGGAAAAAAACGGGAGATCTTATTTTTGTCTTTTTGTGGAAAAAGCGGGAGATCTGTATGCAGATCACATCCGCTAACATTTAGTTATATTTCGGCCTTATAATTTTCCTAAAACTTCTCTCTTCCGGGCTTTCTAGGGCCGCTAAGCTTCTGCTTTTGGGTTTCTTTTTTGACACACTGGGTATATCTCTTTCATCAAATATAATGTCTGTAAAACATTTAGGCCTAAAGCTGTTATATCTGAAGAGTTTTATTAAGATTTTTGGTTGTCCAACCTAAATCCCCAAGATATAAAATAGGGTTAATTTGTGTGATGTACATATTGGGACAAGAAATGAAAAAAAACCATGTAACAGTTACATGGTGGAATGTGAATTTTCTTTTTAAATGAATTTTTGACTTTTTGTGAGTAGCCATAATATTTTTTTTTGATGAAATGTGAAATTTATTGATCAATGTAAAAATAATAGAGCTTTACAAAAATTTGAAGAGACTATAGAAAAGGATATACAATGCTAAAAAGAATGATCGAACATCTAGTAATTTAGGCTGTAACTTCAAACCAACGTCGCATTAATCCTTCGAGCTTGTGGTCAGCTTTGTATCTAAGAGTGGTAATACTATTCCGCATTGCTTTATCAATGATCCTGATCAGTTGATCCACTGTCCGAAACCCTGTGTGTAGCCATAATATTAACGTGCTATTTCCCCACAAAAACTATCATACGATATCAATTAGATTTGTTAATTAATATAATGATTTTGACCTTTTTAAATATGTTTATATCTAGATATATAAATTCTAATAAACTTTAGATTTTTTTTTTAGTTAAAATACGTTAAATTGGTAAAAAAATTAATTTGTTAATTAATATAATGAACCTATAAATTTAAATAATTTTTTAATCATTTAATTATTAAAAATATTTTATTAGTGTTGCTTTAATTTTGTATTTGTTGATGCACACTTACAACTAATTTTTAAATATATGATATATATTAATATATATGATATATAAGTTGATTAAAATATATTTGTACTATTTTATTAATGTGATATATATATATATATATATTTATTAATTTAATGGTTATATATGAGTTATCATATTTAAAAAATCTTGCCAAAAATATAAATCTCTATTAAAAAAATTGTACATGTCAAGTTAATGTCATTTCATCATTTTTCAAAAGCAATGCCTTTATTTTTTGTTGAAATTTAATGCGGTAATGACACATATACAAATCACTTCACAAATAATGTTTATGAGATATAGAGTGTAAATGGATAAGCTCACCTAGCATCTCGAGAATATAGAAATAATATATATATATATATATATATATATATATATATATATATTGAATTAATAATATACAGAAAAATGTACAATTTATTGAATTAATTATATTTATGTATTTGTGGAACGAAAGATAAGATTTCCTAATAGATCTTATTAGTGTGGCACCAATTTAACTAATGAATTTTCCATAAACTTTAGATCATGTCCATGAATTGCTACAAAATGAAAGAGAAATTAATCCCAAAGAGAAATAAAATTTATATCTTGTCCATATGATTTTTTATCACTACATCACCAACATGTGGTTATCAAAAACTATTTGTAGTAGTAGTTTTTCATCTTCAAATAATCATAATTTTCGTTTGAAACCCATGATCTGACAATTTTCTATACATAAATTGATTAACTCAATTTCTATCTCAAAGCTTCCCAAACAATCATGAAAAGAGGCTAAGATTATTTATACTAAGAACTTTGAACATATGTGGAGTATATGTGCTAAGTACGTAGTCCCCACTTACCTACTACTAGTAAAGATGAGAAAGCAAATTTATTCTCGATGAACACCCTTTCCTCGATTTCAGCTCGCTTTTATTGCTAATAGATTTTATTTCAATTTCATAATATTATTTTGTAGTTAACATATCAGACCCTACACAGTTAAAATTACACAACACACCACTTTTGTGTTAATGGTCCTTCTTTTATCGCCCCTTTGTAATGGATCTTAACCTACAATAGTTTGCCAATTCGTTTTTTTCTGTAACTTTTTTTTTTTTTTGGTAAAAAAAAAGTGTTTTCATCTCTTTAACAGGAACCCAAACATTGTAAATAGTCTCTCAAAACGCGAATCGAATCCGGGTGGCGGAAGTTACAGTCGCAGCCTCTTTACCACCAGAGTTGACTCGTTATGGTTTTTCTCTAACTTTGTAAAAGGAAACCCAGAATGTGGTTAGGTTTCTTTATTTTCTCTCTTAATATACACATGAATAACGTTTGACGTTATTAATTAAAATAACATTAGGAGAAACACTGAGAAAAACTTTTTTTTTCCGAATTCTACCGTGTGTTAATATATGATCTGTTTCAGTGAGTTGGATGGGAATTTATTAGAAAACGAAAGGTGGTAGCCTGATGCTCACACGAATCCGACTAATAATTTTAAAGCTTATTTTTGAGCCATTGAAATTCATTTTTTCTTAAAAGTCCCATTGATTTTTTTTTTTTCACAAGAAAGCAGGTGTAGCCTTTTCTAGGTTTTTGTTTATATTATAGGAATTTTGGTGGTTGATCAAAAAAAAAAAAGAATTTTGGTATAACTGTTTTAATTACTATTCGTAGCCTTAGAGCAACTCCTACAAAGAATTCTCTCTTTGAGTGATCCATATTGACAAAAAAGTGATGAAGTAGGAAAAGTTTATGGGTTCGATGGAATCTGAGAGATGGCCCAAACTTGGACAGCCGGGAGGAACTCAATGAAGCAAGCAGGCAAACATTTGCAAGGCACAAGCCGCACATGAATTTCTTTTTTTTTTGCTAAATTGTAAATATCATGAAAATGTTAATAAAACCTCAAATCCTTTTTTTAAATAACTATTCTGATTCTATGAACCCCAAAAAGGGTAAAAAAAAGACCCATAGAATCAAACGCAAATCAAAGCTTTCCTAAACAAGAACAAGTTATGAAGTACAGAGAAGCAACAAACATGAGTTATTCTTGGTTCACCAACCAATAGGAATTAGTTATTTCATATTTAGTATATTTAAAAAAAAAAACAAAATATTGTCAATTTATATCATGATTAAAAAAAAGAAGTTTAGTTGCAAAAACAAAATTTTTTTAAAAATATTTTTATAAAACCCTAAACTCTTGGGTAAACATTAAACTTTTGGATAAACCATAAACCTTTGATAAATCCTAAACCCTAAATAAAAAAAATAAACACTAAATCTTAAAAATACTAAACCCTTGTATTTAGTATTTTTAAGATTTAGTGTTTAGTATTTTTTATTTATTTAGGGTTTAGAAATTATCCAAGAGTTTATGGTTTACCCAAAGTTTTATGGTTTATTCAAGGGTTTAGGATTTACGATGTAGGGTTTAGTGTTTTGCTGACGGTATTTTACTTTGTTATTTTAAAATCATGATATAAATTGACAATATTTTTTGTTTTTTTTAAAAGATACTAAATATTAAATAACTAATTCCCGGTGCTCAACAAGCAGCATCATTTGCTCCAACACAAGCGCTTCTTCAATCCAAGACTTACCTACACGACAATGGAGAAAGTCCCGGTGCTGATTTGCCGTTGTCTAACCCGAAGGTTCTCTCAGGAAGCGACGAAGGAAGGGCTGGCAAGACTCTCTCTGGTGCAGTCCGAGGAAGACCGCGTTGAAACCAATCACCTACAGGAAAGAGAAGAAGATCTACTTGTGCTGATTTGTCGTTGTCTAACCCGAAGGTTCTCTCAGGACGCGACGACAGAAGGGCTGGCAATACCCGCTCCGGTGCAGTCCGAGGAAGACCAAAGACCACACAGGTTGCATCCTTCAGTACAAATAGATGCTCACACTCACATTAAGCACATGGGAGGTCCTGATCAAGCACATGCAGTACTGACGCTCCCTGAAACGAAATACCTAAGACCACACAGGTTGCATCCTTCAGGACAAATAGATGCTCACACTCACATTAAGCACATGAGAGGTCCTGATCAAGCGCATGCAGTACTGACGCTCCCTGAAACCGGCCACGCGATACAAGGGCCTCTTGAATGATAGCGCTTTCAACAAAATGTCAAGGAGATGCTTCCAGGAGCTTGACAGAGGAGTTGAAAAACTGGAAAAGTCGAGTGACTCCTCAAAACATACGATCTCCACGGCGAGCAAAAGCCCCAAAGTCATGACCTAGGGGGTAACATGTCGGGTCTGTCCAAAGACCCTAAGTTACCACACACCAGAATCACAAAGGAGAGCCAAAGACTCGCCACCGGAGGAGAACCGTGGTTGCCGATGCTTGCAGCTAGGAAGGGAGGTTCTAGGTGACAAGCCTCCACGACACCTTTCTCTAAACTGAGATGAGAAGCTGTAAAGTCCCAAACCGCAGATCTGTTGCAGAGTCGACATGACAATAAGAAGACTACTAGAGAGAGGGAGGCAGCGACGCTACCACTCGCCCGAGAACCCTTGGGAATCAGAACTGATCTCTGTTAGTCCGCAAAGAATCGAGAGCTAGGGACCCCCAAGACGACGACGATGATCAGTGCCGTCCCAAAATTTGATGTGGCCTAAAGCACAATAAAAATTATGTGGCCTTTTATATAAATACTAATGGAAAATAGTAATGCAAACAACACAAAAGTGCTTAAAATCATTGAATATGGCTGAATCTGTAATAAAAATGTGACCCTAAAATTTGTTATATATCTTGTGGCCTAAAGCATGTGCTTTACTTGCCTTATAGCAAGGACGGGCCTGACGATGATGAAACTCTTCGCCTAAGCTCCGGAGAAACCTCACACACTCAAGGCTTCAGCTAGATTATCTGTTAAACTAACGGAAATCCAGAGGCTTGAGCAAGGAAGAGAAGAAGAATCGAGTTCAACCGAGGTTGATGCAGTGAAATTAACGGAAAGAAGAAGAGACGGTAGGTGACCGGCGGCGAGAGCCACCAGCCACCACCGACGCGGTTCCGATGTTAAAAGCCGAGAGAGAGATAAGAGAGGTGTTTGTTTGTTTGCGGCTATGCGTCGCACAAACAACATTTGCTGGTACCAAACGCTACCACTAGAGAATCACTCTCTCAATCGGTCACTACCGGTCTTTTTACAAATACAACATTTACTGCTATCACTCAAAGATATATAACAATTATTTTGCTTATTTAGAGGGAACAAAAAATATTGATTGAGAACGTACAGAAAATATCTCTACGTTATAGTTATGGTGAGTAATAAGGAAAAGTAGACGAAGGATGAGGTGAATCGAGAGATGTCTCACGTGGTGTTGTATCCGGAAAGTTAGGCATCTGACATTATTAACACAAGATTATGTATTCATATGGAGCATAGTGTCTTAGTTGTAGTTTCATCTGTGGGCATTAATTTTTGCAGTTCTATTCTTCTTTATTTGGCTTATGGTGAATCATTGTTCGTTTCACTGACATTGGCTTTGTTTATTTACAAGGAGCGTATAATTATTGGTACGATAAATATATCTTATTTAAGTTAGAAAGAAAAAAAATATTTTATCTATACTATTAAAACAAAATACCTCTTAGGATATTGCTCATAGTTTTGACACTATAATTACAGCTCTATGCCATTGAAAGAATATTTTGATATTAATGTTAGGACCCACTAAAAATCATAAAACAGAGAAAATAAAAAAATGAAAAAACACTCGGAACCCACCTAAAACATTTATCGCTAGAGAAAAAAAAGAACAAATAGATCAACCTATAACTAGTGTTCACTGGAAAAAGAAAAATTAAGCTACTCTAATATTCATCTCTACTAATAAAACCAATAAGTATAAACAATACAAAAACTATAAAATTCACTCCATCTAATTACAATGATGAGTACAAACAACACAATTATGGAAGTAGTTGGTTGGGTTGTAGTTTTAAAATATGTGCTGTAAAATTTAGTCTATAAAGTTTTTTTGTTGTGGATGTATCGGTTGTAACTGTACAAATTAAATAGATTAATACAAGAGTTCCAGACAAAATCAAGAAACTTAAAAAAAACATTACTTTATGATTTTTTTTTTTTGGAAAACGGTCATAAAATCATATTTTATGATATTGTGCTGTATTTATTTAAATAAATGCAAATTATTTTTTTACCCACGAGGCATTTGTATAGAATATATTTTGTATTTTTTAGTACATTAAAAAACCCGGTTTCTTTTAAAATTTTATAGGTTACATTTAATAAAAGTTACTAATAACAAATAAATTACATTAAAATTACTAAGAATAAAATTTTGTAATTTTAAACTCATAAAACAATTTCTATGACTATAAATACATCCTTTTATTTGACCATAAGAAATACATCTTTTTATATCATGTCTAACATATAAGTATATTTTAAATACATAAAAAATTAACAAAATTATAAATAGATTAGATTATCTTATATAGAAATACATCATCTTATAATTAACAAAATTCGACCAAAATTTAAAATAAAAAACAAATCCCGCTCTTTGTCAAAATCTAGTTTATTTTTATTTTAAAATTGTTACTACGCAGGTACATTTTGGTATTCTTAGAGTCAACAAAATCAAAAGTCAAAACTACCCAATCCAAAAGGAAAAAGTCAAAGATCTAAATCCACATTACGAAGACCTAATTTTTTTTTTTTTTTATTTAAAGACCTAAATCTTTTACAGAGAAAAAAAATAAGAACCACTTTATTGACTTAATACTTCAATGATCACGTGTTCTAAAATTTCCAGCACGGAAGCCTACGAAAGTAATTACATGTAAATTTTGATTGTGACAAATTTATTAGTGTTATACTCCCTCCGTTCTTTTTAAAGTGTTGTTTTAATATTTTTTCACACAATTAAAACATAAATTAAGTGTATATTTTTTTTTTATAAATTATAAATATTTGGCGCAAATATTTGATAAAATTATTTATGAAATTAATGTAGTTTGCAACTAATATTCAACTGAAAGTATGTATAATTTACAATAAAATTATAAAATGACATTTTGTTTAACAAAAAAAAAAAAGGTTAAAATAGTGGTGGGGTGATCAGGTTAAAGGCTAGACACTTTTTTCTTTTGACTAAAGGCTTCACTAAAGGCTTCGCTAGACACTCTAAGGAACAATGATCACAAATGCTTTCATGCTTGGTCTGAAGATATATATTATCATACAGACACATGATTTTAGTTTACCGCATTATAGTTTCATGTTAATGTCGTGCACCATGGAGCCTCTTTGAATAAAACATGTTTCTGAATCATCATCCATATTTTCCAACATATCAGACAATATAATCTAAATCTTCACCTCATCAAGAAACATTTTGTTGACTAGATTTATTATGTTAAAAAAGTTGTCAACTATATCGAACTTTATAAGAGAAAATGGTATGTGAGATTGTGAGTAATTAATACTAAAATATCTCGGTGATATATGATATATATACTTTTCTGTTTCATAATATAACTTGTTTTACAAATATAGTTTTTAAAAATATAAGTTGTTTTTCTATTTCTATACATCTTTTTACCTTTATAGAATATGGTGTAACCAATAAATTTTTGTACGTTTTTTAATAATTGGTTGAACTATATTTAGTTTTATATGTTAAATGATACTTTTTGAATAAAAATATTTTTTAAAAACTAAGTACTTTTATGTGAAATAACTTATAATGTGAAACCGATAGAGTACTATTTATAAGTTTATTTAATTTAAAAGTAACATATCTTCTAATTAATAACATATCTTCTAATTAATGGCATATTTTTTTAGTTAGTGACAGCTTTATAAGACGTGTATATATATATATATATATATATATATATATATATATATATGAGAAGAGTAACAAATACATTCTCAGAGTAATTTATTAAAAACCGATGGAGTATTTTTGTATTCTAGATTGGAGTGCAACTTGGAAGTGTAAAAACTCTTTCGTTTGTGAGAAACGTGATGGAGCACATCGAGAACGTAATGCCGGCAACGCGATCTCAGCCGCGGCTCTGGTTCCTTAACCAAAAAGGCTTTCCAACATTTATAACAATTATAACATCTAATTTGGAAAATTGATTGAGTAAAATTTACATCTCGCTATCCGTTGAAATTTATGATAAAATAATTAGTGGCTTTTCTACTATGAGTTTAATAATTAGTGTTGTAAATAAACTTGAATCAAACTCGAATAAATCAAAGAGCAAAACGAATTGAGGTAAATACTAATTTTAGGGTTTATATATTGTTATCTGAATAATTAACTTTACAATTCTTAGATCCATATTTACGGCAGCCTCAAACCCAGATTTTTTTATCCATTTAAGAATACATTCTTATTTAGAAAAAGTAAATTTTCCTAGATGTCAACCTTTATAGTGAATTTATCTTCTTTGCGTCTACGACGCCCACATTCGGATGATGGACTTTTACTGGTGCACAGATATTTAAGACACTTTCAGATGCAACAATTAGCAGAGATTCTTACGGAAAAAGATGGACAGTAAAAAAAGAAGAAGATTGGCTTCATGATTCTTACTTCATTTGCAAACTTGTTTTTCTATAGATTCGATATGGAGTCATAAGAAGAAGAATACAAACACTACAAGCCAAATGAATAATTGATAACGCCTGAAATTATTAAATTCAACTTTATTTTTCTTACCTCGAATGTTAAATAGTTTTAGTGTGGTTGGTGGCTTTAGCCGCCGGTTACCATATTCTTTATTTTGTTTTGTATATAGTCTTCGTTTCTTTAGATATTTTGTTGGGTTTCAACCTAATTCGAATCGTTTGGGGGCATAATTCTTATCAATTTCGATTAGGTTGATTTGAATAATTCACGTTGGCGATTCTATCTCCCGCTAATTGGATTATATTTTTCGCTTGGCGAGCTTTTGTGGTGTTCTGAACCCATCCATGTTTCGGAGGCGGTTTCTGTCAAGACCCTCCTGCGCAAAATCATTCATTGAAGTCCCATTTAGCTTGTGAAGTGTTTATCTTCTTTGAGGGTTAAGCCATGATTCTTTCTTCACTGAAATTAGTCTTAACCAGGCTTGAAGCTTTCCAGTTAAACGGTTCTTGGGTTAAGCTTTCATAGTGGGAAAGGATGAAGAGGTCGATGGATTAGTCTCAATCAGTTTAAACGCGATTCAACAGAGTTTGGCGTTCATAGAACGGTCCAACAAAAGATCTACTTCTGGGTTCGATTGGCCAATCCCTAAATTAAAATCGAGAGAAGATTGATATCTGTTTTATAACGACGTTGAAAGACGGAGGAGGGCTTAGTAAGGTGATATCATACAAATTTACATTGTTTTTATCATCTATTTTTGTACATTTTGATCATTTAGACTATCATTTAGGTTTGTTTAGATTGCATTGCATTACATTTGTGTGTTTTGAGGTTTGGAAACACACTGATGAGATCTTGGAGCTAAATGAGTCATAAAACGTTCAAATGAGTGGAGAATGGTGCAGTAGCAGGCAACTAACGCATGCAAGTGGTGGATGCGATGACACATGGTGACCGCATGCAACTTTCACAGAATGAGGATGGTTGCGACCGCGTCACGACGAGTTCGACCAAGGCATTTTGCAAGCCATGTTCGCAACATGTGTTGGCCGCGGCCGGATCATGACGATCGTGGGCTGTGGTCGCGGCTGAGAGGTGGTTGCGGCCGTGACTTGAAGCAGATTTTACCCATCTTTAGTTGGCTCGGCCAAGGGTTATTTGGTTGACCTAGTACGAGTTTTAGCTTAGTATAAATAGATTTAGACCTAAAAATGTAATCTTATCTCATTTTCTCTCAAGACTTTGTCTAATCTTGTAAAAACTTGAATCTTTTGATCATTTAAAGAAGTAGTTCATCTTATATTTGTGTTTCTCTTGCTCATTAACATGATTAGCCTTAATCCTTACATGGGTTTAAGGTTTCTCATGGAGAGTAGTGAGTAGTGACCGTGTGATTCATGAGTTAGGTGAATTAGGGTGATTAAGTGAATATTTAAGATGTTTCTTGCTTGATTAACATTTTTCTGCGCTTTTTAAGTGTTTTTAATGCTAGATTAGACTTGATCACTCTCATCTTGACTTTAAGCTATTTTATGCTCGGAAGATGTTTGTTAAAATGCTTGAATGAACTTAGTATTGCTCTAGCTTAATAATCAAAGGGATTTGATGTTAGGATTGCTAGATGGTTAGTAGACTTGAACATAATGCATGCTTGAATGTGTTAGGCCAACGGGATTTGATATTTAATGCATGATTAGCATAGAGATTATTATCATAGGAATGGATTAACCTATTTGAATGAGATCTAGACCTATAGATTTGTTGATTATTTTGTTTGAACGTCCTAGGTTGAACCTTAATTACCTTATATCTATTATCATTTCCCATGGATCCATCATTAGAATTTGATTGAAAGTTTAGTTTTTGCACTTATTTCTTGATTGGATTTGACATTACTTTGTTTATATTTCTTGGATTTTAGCTTGTTATCAATCATCCATCTCCTTATTTGCTTGGATTAGGAAAGTTTATTATTCTTACTATTATAGATCACTGGTTTATTGTGGATTCAATTTTAAAATGTTTCATCGATATACTGTTCGATTGTGGTAGCGTGCACGTCGAATTAATCGACTTGTGGTAAAACGCAGTAATCATAAAGAGTAGAGAGTTTGAAGAAAATGGAGGCGTTATGGATTGGAAGAGAATCCTAGAGTTACGAAGGGAAGGTTGGTCGGCGGAGAAGAAAACTCAATCCCGACCTGCATGCTTCTTGAATGTTCTGACACGTAGCGTAGGTTAAATTGAAAATCTTCCATGTGTTTTCATGTGTACGTGTGTCTACAGGGACGGATCTACAGTATACATGGAGGGGCAGTTTGCCCCACAAAAAAGTATAGATTAATTTATTTACATGCTAATTATTAAAATTTTTGCAGTTCATGTGGGTAGTAAATACATTATTTAGCCCCCACTAGTCTTCTGTTCGAATTTCCATCAAACCCCTTTAACATGTTTTTTAATTATATTACTAGATTTCGTTCCGCGCAACTGCATAGATTTTTGTTTTTATTTATTTTTATATAAATATTTTGTTTTCAATTCTAAATTGATATATATTATAATATATATGTGTCTATCAATTTAAAAAAAGATAAGTTTACGATATATTTTTTCCATTGAATAGATTGTTTCAAACTTTCACATGTATTTGTATATTCTTCTATATATATATTTTTGGATTATTATTTAATTATTAAAATCGTAACTATATATATAAATATTCGTAAAATATTGTTTATTGTCATATTCAAAATATTGTAACATTTCATAAATTTAGAATTTTTTTTTAAAATTAAACTTTTCCCTTTACAGATTTATATCATCGAGTAAATAATTAAACATTTAGTTTTTGTTTAATTTTTAAAATAAACTATATAGTTTAAAATTTATTTTCATTGGTTTAAGGTAGTAAAGATTAATCATTGTTAGATAATATGATTTTGTTATTTAAAAAAAAATCTTTATAATTTTAAAAGTTGACATCGACAAATATTTAATATAAATCTATGAAGCGAAAAGTTTAATTTTTTGAAAACTTTCTAAATTTGTGAAATGTTACAATATCTTTGAATATGACAATAAAACAATATTTTACTAATCTTTATATATATAGTTACGATTTTAATAATGAAATAATAATCCGAAAATATATATATAGAATAAGATACAAATACATGTGAAAATTTAAAACAATCTATTCAATGAAACAAATATATCGTAAACTTATTATGTTTTAAAAATTGATAGATACACATTTACAATATATATCAATTTAGAATTGAAACAAAATATTTATATAAAAATAAATGAAAATAAAAATCCGCGCGGTCACGCGGATCGAGATCTAATACAACATTAAATTTTATTTATTTAATTTATACTATCTATAAATCAAATGGATCTTCTATTGTTTAAATCCAATTATTGATAGGCTAATAAAAATTTCTGGTAGGCCAGAATCAATGTTGATATATAAAATGACTTTTCTTTTCTGATTATTTTTCCTGCCCACCTCTCGTACCTTTTTTTTTTCTGTACCATTGTTTTTTTCTCACGTAATCAAGTTATCTTTTTTGTAGTCATTTTGTTTATCTCACATAGTTTTTTTTTTGTCATTCTAACTTTCAATATTTTTTTTCTTAACAACTTATTCTATTATTTTTTATTTTATTTTTTTGTGAATTCATCTTATATTCCTTTCCAAAACAATTATTTTAGTTGTATTAATATAACTTTATTTTTTTAATATATAAACATATTAAATATAAATATATTTATCAGTTAATTAATTTATTTGCCTTTACTCAAATTATTTTCTAAATCCACCACTCCGTGTGTAGTTACAATTTTGTCCACTTGCGTTTTTATGATTAACGAAAAAGGACAAAGAAAAAGTTTTAGTAACATATGTCAGAATGGATCATTGTGTGTGGACTGACGACGCCATGCTGGTGTCATTTCGCACCTGGTATACTTTTGACCATAAGTACACGCAGTGTAGAAAACTCTTCTATGGATTTAGCGAATCAATTCTGATTCCGTTGGTTTTTTAACATCAATTTACGAGGTTTTGTCATTAATTTGTGGATTGTTTTAACGAATCAATTACAGTGTTACGATAGTAGACTAACTAATAATCTGAGAATGTAATTTATGTCTAAATATCTAATGTATAATTCTAAATTCTGGGAACTAGCTCTTAAAAATAAAATAAATCCTATTTCTTACTATAAATCAACTAATTGAAAAACACTTTGGGTTGTAAGAAAAAAACACTAGATCTATTAATGATACACATGTGGTCCAGTCACTACCGTTAGGAACACAGTAGTTTCGGATGTGTACAAAAATTTACGGATGCAAGTTGTTGCAGTTTTAAATGTTATTAAGTTATTTGTACGGATGATACAACGGTTAGAAATTAGTGTATTTGTGAGATAATTATAACTGACTGACTACCAAATGCATCAATAGTTTAATAATAAATTAAGAAATTGAAATTTTATATCATTATAAAATATGAAAACCATATTATAATAATAAATATAAATTTATATTTGTAAAATCATAGTATTAATTTTTAAAATTATTTTGGGGTTTATATATACATGTATAGAAAATAATTTTCCTTTTAAAGAAAAACGGAAAGAGCGGACAACGAATGAAAATTGTTTTATAATATAAATTAAAATATCATATATAATAATATTTATATTATCTCAATTTAAAACAATCAAGTAAATATTTTTATTTTATATTCATATGGTTTCTTAAAAGTATATTTTATTTATTTTTCCGCAACCGTAAATGATAGATGAAATCAATTTTTGATTTTGAGAAGTTTGGAGTGGTGTAAAGCTATTTACATCATTTTGTAGTTGTTGTAAAATGTTAAAAACCAATATCACCCGCAAATACAATATTTGCATATGATAATGGCAAAACCAGTCAAGCCCTTAATGGTGAAAATAAATTATCCATAAAACATGTTTGAAAAAGAAACAAAGAAACGGATACTAAGCTAAGTACGTGGATGCAACCCCTTTAGTTCAGTGGTTTGACTAAGATTATTAATATTTCGACACCAGAAAGTATGAAGTTCAAACTCCAGAAAATGCAAGTTATGCTGGTTATAGAAAATAACATTACAAGAGATTTTCAGCATGGTGCATAGTGTACCTTCGAACATAGATCTTGTAGGACTTCGGAGTGGCGCAGACATACGTGAATTTTCATAAAATGGTAAAATTGTCGACTATAAAATCATCTATGTAATATTTCTCATCGTTTATAATAGCATAATTAAATTAACCAGATGCGAAAAAAACAAAGAAAAAACTCAGCATATGGAATCATAAGTAAAATTTGGTTTGACATTTTAAAAATGATGAAAAATGAAAAGCCGCAAAAAGGTGGGACCTAAGTGAAGGGAACAGAAGAGAACAAGGTCCGAGAACTGATCCCCGTTGGTAAGACCAATCTCTGCTCTCCATATCCTTCTTCTCATCATTACTTCTCCCAATCTTCCCATCTCTTTCTTTCTCATTTTCATCACACTTTGCGTAGATTTCTGTGCATTATACAACCCACCAAATAATATCATTTCCTTGTGAATGTAGCAAGTCTTATGTGGTTTTACAATGTATTGTTAAATGCACTCTCATGTTCTTTTTTATTGTTCATTCATCTCTTTTGTGTTTTCGGTTGCAGGGCTGATTCGGAATATAGTCGACATTCGTTTTACTCTTCCTCCCAAATTTTAAAAAGCTATTATGACTTTTAAACAGTGACTAAAAAAGTTAACAAGAGTATATACAAACACAAGACGATGGTAGAATAATTATCATTTTTTTAGATGTTGTAAGAAAGTGTATAGTGTGACTAAATACATATCTTAAACAATGCTACATTCATTATCACCACAACTCTGTCTGTCACTCAAGATGTATGGAACAAATTTTTAAATGCTAAAAATTAAATTTGGATATACAACATTAATATAACACTTTTCTGCTATGTTCGTGCGGTGGAACATGACGAGCCGACAATAACTGAAACATTCGTCCATAGGATGGTGAGAAACACCTCAGCTGCTAACATAAGAATTTTGAGCTCGATGGCCCGAACGTCTTTATTGATTCCAAGTTTCAACAAACCTCCGTCTGTATACTTTTCCAGCACTTGTCTTATTCATCCAAATGCAACTTTTCTTTACGAATAAAATTTAGGCGTTCTTCGTATTATATATACGCAAAAGCTGCAATGCAGTGGACGTCGACTAACGTTTGTAATGCACTTATATACAAATAAACTACTTATCACAAAAAGTTGTAGAACACCATTTCGTAACATAGTATTCTTATATCTTTCCACTCATGAAATATCGTGTTTTGACGTTAACCATAAACAAAAAGATCATAAAAGATGTTCTTATTAAGTGTTCTTATTTGTTTTCGATTTTGAATCCGTTTCCATTTCGGATAACAAAATATCTATAATTTGTTTTTGTTAGATTGTCGGATCTTTGGAACTCAAATCATGTATAACATTCAACAACTTGGGATTGGTTATATTTGATAAAGCCATCTCTGATTTGGTTAGCAAACCTAGTTTACACTGACACTATAAAGATATGCACATTTGCTAGGTTCCACAGAAAGTGCTAATGATACATCTCGTACAATAGATTTTAACACACATGGTGATCGTTTTGCCATGCATTTAATGCTTTCTGGACAACTTCTACTTTGTGCTATTGCGTCGATCGGAAAAATGTCTAGAAAGAATATAATATATGAAAAACTTTAAACTGGAGATTTCATTTTGATTTGACATCTAAGCATCATAAATTTAGTTGATATCCAAATCTGAAATTTTGCCACCAACACTATACAATTATTAGAGTGTATTTTGAAAACGTAAACTCGCAAATTATTTGTGGAAGCTCCCTTAGTCCAGTTGTTTAACTAAGTGTTCATTAATATTTCTATATCAGGAGGCCTGAGTTTCGAATCCTAGCAAAGGCGAATTATGCAGATTTATGGAGAAAAATCATACATGAGATCTTTGGCATGGCACAAAAAGTACCGTCAGACGTGGATCTCATAGAACGGCTGAGGATGATGCAGACAGACGTGAATTTTCATAAGTCATGTACAATTGCCGGCTGTAGAATCGTCTTGTAATATTTCTCATAGTTTGTAATAGCATAATTAACCATCGACAAAAAAAAAAAGCTCGCATATTTTGTATTAACTGAGACCAAAGCCACACTGGATAAGGGATTTGGCAGATCTGACTTGTAATAGTTTTGGAAGAAAATTGATGACTTTGTTACATATATAAATATCTCTTTTTAAAAAAAGAGATAATTATATAATGTTGGAAATAATTATATGATGTAACTGATGAAATTTTGTAATTCTTAGATGCTGGAAATAATTATATAATCTTGGTGGTGATGTGGCTCTACCATTTGGGTTTTTTATTAGGATGTAGTCTTCCCCATGTGACCAAAGATACGAATATAGTGTTAATACATCATATATTAGTCAATAACTTAATGGGTCAAACGGTATAGTACAATTAGAGTATAATGAAAAATGTGAAAAACATTTTCAGTTGGTTTACTCTGATTTTTACCAATCAAAATAATAAATATGAAAAATCATTTCTACTAGTTTACTCTGAAGATGAGAATAAAACAATAAATTAGAGTAAAGTTAAGTTAAAAAAAGTAGTAAAGTTTTACTTAACTTGAATGAAGTGAAAAATATTTTGCTCTAGCGATATTTTCTGTTCATCTCAATTCCACTTTTTCCATTTTTTACTCCGTTATGCAACCAATCATACTCAATATATTTAATTTAGAAACGAACCTCACTAATAAAATTCAAGGATTTTATAGAATTAACACACTAGTAAAGATTCCCGAGATATGTCTATATAAGAAATGGACCCAACTGATTTGATAGCTACGTTGTCAACCGGATTAATATTAACACTACATCTTGACCCGCACAGTTGTGCGGATGATTATTTTAATTTATATATATATAAATATTTGGTTCACAAGATTAGTGATATTCCTTCTGTTTCATTAAGATATAACTTAAAAAAAAATGTGTTTCACAAAGATAGATTTTTTATGTTTTCTATACAAAAACTGAAAATTTCAACAAAATTAATTGAATTTATTGAAAGACTATTGGTTAAAAAGCATTAGAATTTGATAGTTTCAAAAAATGATGCATAATTGATTTTTTCAATTTATTAGTGATATATATTTTAGTAAAACATAACACTAACTAAAACCTTACATTCTATGATATTTACGTTAATTTTTTTGTTTTGGACGAAGTAAAGGGTTAAACTCGGGTCTATTAAAGACACAGACCTAACCTCCGGATGAGAGGTGCAGCCCACGGATAGATCATCTCCCGGGTATTCAAATATACCGAAAAGCAGTAGCCCATATCCGTGTACGATGACCAGGAAAATATAACTTAATTTCGCATGACAGGTGGATCGAACTTGAAATGTGGTGACATCCCAAGCTCTTTCCCTTACCACTTGACCACAAGCTCCCGGTATAAAAATTTACGATAAATTTCATTCAATTTAATATTAACTTAGATATTATTATTTTTTAAGAGTACACTTGTATTTTTGGTTTTTGTCATACATATATGTTAATTGGTATAAAAATATATTTTGATACATTTTGCGGATATACATTTCAAACAAATTAGTTAACACAATTCAATTTGGTTTAAAATTTTGACAAATAATTTTATACATTAGTATATGTTACACAATTTCATAATTCAGAATATTAGTATGGATTATTATTATTCCATAAAATAGTTGTATACAAATAATATAAATCGAAATATTTTTTACAAATGACACAACATATTTCAATTTATATTCTATGCTTCTATAGTAACAAACATCATTATAAATGGATCATGGATGCAATTCAAAATTTTATGTTAGTCGAACATGTGGAATGACAAATACAAATTAGACGCTAGTATTTCTAGAATTTTTACTATATGTTTTAACAAAATAAAAAAAAAGGTCTTTACTATATGTACAATACTATTTTGAGGAGAAATCTACCCATACAACCTAGTTGTTGAAATAACAATTATCATTCAAAGGTGATTTTTTCTGGTTGTTTTTTTTTTCAAACATAAAGTTGTATTGCATAATAAACTCATGAATATGAATCATTTTGCATATATACTAACTCTCAGTTTGTTCTGCGTGTTAAGAATACAAAAGCATTCTGGTTTTTTTGCTTTGTTACTTATGTTGAGATAGGAAGGTTCATAGAACTAAAGGAAAAGAAATTCAAACGGCCATGAGCGGTGCAGCTACGCGGCTTTTCGGGACTTAATATCTTCTTTATTTGGTGGAGAGCCCTAGCGGAGAGTTCCTGTAAAAGAGGACTGAGTACGATGTTTAGTGAGAAACTTGCTTTCATAGTTAGAAGTTAGAACTAACGAAACGCTTACCCCGAGAAGCAAGCCACAAATCTTGATTCACCACGAGAAGATGACTTCTTGAACCATCTGCTTAGGAAATACGAATCAAACACAGCTCTTGCATCACATATTTGCATATCTCTCAAGAGTCTAGTTACAACATCCTTGTCTTCATGACATTCGCCGGTACAAACTGATTCTTCTTCACCACTTGGTAATCCTAATGCAGCATTATTTGATGTGACCTCTAAGCCATCTTATAATGTAATCTAGACACTTAAAGTATCTATAAGCCTTGCAGTTTTCCCAACAGCAGTTCCTCAGCAATATCTAATCCTTCAATGGGATCACAAGTTTCTGTCAAGGAGACAAAAAAAATCATTCCTAAAAATTATAAAATACTGAAAATGTTATTGTATACGAAAGAGGAAATGGCCATCGCCAATATTCTATACAGATTCCTTAAAAAATTTCACCACTCTTGGCTTCTTCTAGTGATCTCTGCAATATCTTCTCGAATAAGTTATCTAACATCAAAAACAGAACCAACCACATATGAACTCCAATCAACACAACTATCAAAAAAAGTAGAAAGGAAAACAACTTGTTTATAAACCCAAGCATTTTTCAAGAAAGACAAAAGTATCACCACTTGAAAAAAAGAGATGAAACTGAGATAGAGAACCAATACAAGAAACAAAACCTGTCTTGAAATTAAGAGATGAAATTGGTTTTATCCCAACGTCATGGTTAATTGGACATCTCAACATTACGAATCAAGCCAACAAACGCAACCATCATATAGTCATACATTCTAAACTGTTACACTATCTTTGTAAAGACATAAATCGATGTTACAGCAAAACCTTATATTTCAATTAAAAACTTCTAAGACCTCGTCGGCAGCTGGATGGTTTCCGCTACCTTACTATGACCAGAGGCTTAATCCCTCAAATCCAATTCAATTCGACACCAAGTTCCTCGTGAACTCAGCATCATGTCTTTGTTGATTCTGAAGTTTTCTTCCAGGCTTCCATCAAGAAGCGTTCACGGAGATACATGATATCAAATAACAAATCAATGGTTAACAATCACATTTATGTAATAGTTAATATTGAGTTAGTTATATATTGATGGGAATAAATAAGAGAATCAAATATATTGTTAAGATTTTACTATACACATACAAAAATGATATAAATAATTTTCTAGTGAAAGGTCCATTTCAAAATATCACATGATTTCTATTTTAATAGAGAAGATGTTTTACAATAGCATAATTGTCATGTTCAGAGATACGACGGACGTGAATAGGGCGGTCAGTTCAAATTGACGAATTAACAAAAGCTAAGAGATTAATCAGAGAGTATTCTGATATTCTTTTCTTGGGTTAAACTCGTTTTAAATCTATATATTATAGTTTATATTTGTATTGTTTCTAGTAAAGCTGTAAAAGTTAACTTAAGTATAATGGTTGGATTGTATCGAGGAGTACTCATAGATAGGATTGTAATATTTAATCATTTAAGATTTTTTAAAATTTTTAATAATTTTAAATAATTTTATTATCAATTGATTTTAAATAGAAAACTTACAAAAAGATAGATAAACTTAATAATTTATAAGCAATTGATAAATAATTTACCAGGGTTATTTTGTCAAAAGTAGAAGTTCTGGATCCTAGACCCAAAATCTCTTAACAATTTAGAGTAATATGTAAATATTTTGATTTTAAAAATGCATTTTCATACTAAAAATTATTTGAACTAGAGATACAAAAGAACCAATTCCGTTACGCATCCGTTAGACCATCAACACTTCGCTCACTTCTTTAAGATTAGTAAACGAATTAACATTTGATTATGTTAAATTATCAAATTATAACGATGGCACAATATTTCATTTCTTATTTATAGGTGAGATAATTGGCCATGTCTATATTTTATTTTTGTGATATACTTTGCTGTAGTTTTTTAATCAAAATTTTAATATATAACAAGAATATAAGACTTAAAGTATTATTTTGTACGTATATAAATTACCAAAACTGAGTAATAAGATTCATTATTTTACTTTAGATGTGAACAAGGAAACACCATAACTTTTAAAAATAATTAGGTGCTCGGAAATTCAAATTAATTATTTTAATAAATTATATTAATATTGCGTGAAACAGAAGCAAATACAAGGAACTTGTTGGGTAAAATCTGCAGTTTCTGTACCAAATTAAAGAAGACCTGCATCATTGCCGCCTTTACATAAACACAGTTCCTATATACACATTGGGTCTATCAGTCTATGTCTATTTGCAGTCTTGTATATCTCTCTGAAATATTATGCAAGTTGATTAAATTTCACGGATCAAAGAGTTAATTTTCTAAAGTTTCAAGAAATAGTCAAGTTTCATTGTCTACCAATAATTAAACCGTTTCTTAAGAATGGGAACATATTACACGATAATATATTCACCATTTCAATATTATAAGGCTATATATAGAGATAATTACTCTATTTCAGAGGTATTCCATATAATAGAATTCATCTTTTTAAAAGAAAATATAGAGAAATATTATTTTTAAAATATACATTGGAAAAAATTTATCCCTATAATAAAGATTCTGTTTAAAATATATAAAAATAAATATAAAAACAGGTTGGGGATGGTCTTACAAAACATAAAAATGGAAGATTGTCACATATGAAGTTCAAGAAAAGATTACCATTTTATATTAATACTAAGTGCTACTCGTGTAAAGCACATCAATATTAATTTTTAAAAAAATATTTATAGATTTTTAACAATTTGAAAGCATCATATCCAAAGTAGATGTTATATGAATCTCATCATGATATAAAATTAGTAAAACTGATTAGACCCTTAGTGTCGAGCTACCTTTGACATTTGGGATAAAGTATCCAATTTCTTCTTGAAATAACATAGAATTACACAAATATCTTTTAACATGCAAAAATGAAATAAATTATTTGGGATAATTAAATATTCAATACTAATAAAAGTAATATGTAGTTGTGATGTGTAAACATGAAAAGAAGAAATTTAAAGTTTCACCGTGATTATTCTCAACAATGTCTGTAATATACATTCTTGTAAAACTAACATGTATTTGGTAACACGTTGTTACAAGGGGTGAAGATGATGTTTCTAGTAGTACTTTCTCTTGGTGTTGGTGCAGCGGTTCGGTCATGGTGTTGATTGTTAATAATCTCCAGTTTCTCGGTTGAGATTATCCGGCGTCAATCCTTTGTTATGAGCTCCTGAACTTATTTTCTAAAGCTGTGTAAAGTCGCATCTTAACTGTTTCTTTCTTCGTTTTCCTAGATTGAATTTTTTTTTGCTTTCGATTTCAGTGGCTTCTATGTTATTTTGAGTAAAACTTAGCCCTATAAAACTCGATGGCTAATTATGTTCAGCCTTTATAGTCTTGTTTCAAAAGTCTTTAAAATTTAAGATTTTGATACATGGTTAGGTTACCTTGATAAGTTGAACCCATTTTAACGTCATTGCTCATCAGTCGAAGCCTTTGGTCCAACTGTCCAAGATCAGGTGTCTGAGAAACTTGTCTGCTCCTTAGAAATTTGAACTTTGGATCATAGAGATTCGAAGGTCAGTCCAGCTAGAAAAAGATTTATATGAAAGTTAATTTTGATTTAGTGGTTACTCATATAAGTATACCACACATGATTACGTTTTGGCACGGTGTTAAGTTATCGTATATTACAGATATCTAATTATAAATAGCTGTTGAACAAAACACTAATAGATCTCTAAATCTAGATGCTAATAAGTCAATAGATCATCAATGATGACTAATGATTTCGTAAATGTAAAAAATGTGGTGTTGCATTATTTATTTTGCTACCATGTCTTAATTGTTTTCGAATTAATGACGACTAATAATTTCGTAAATGTAAAAAATGTATTACAGTATCATTTATTTATACGACTATTGTATTTTGAACCCTTCGAACTACACAAATTGGTGGATGGTTCATGGACCAGCACAAATCAATTCGGTGAGATTGGATGAGTTTGAAAAAATAGAACGAGAAAGATCTAACTTACGAAAACACAGAACATAAGGAGATGGGAGACGACACTACAGTCGGAATTGGAAACGATAAGATGGACAATGCAGAGTATGTTACAGCATTCTGACTGCCAGAGATTTGTGACAGATTGCAAGGACTTGATTGCAATGATAAATGATCCATAAGTTTGACCAAATTTCTCAACTGAGCTGGAGATCATCCAAATTGTTTTCCGGACTTTCAAGATCAGTTACTTCCCGACAACCGTTTGTTGGAAAAAAAAAAACTAATTTGCTGTTGAAAAAAAAAAAACTAAACAAATTAGTTTTTATTTTTATGGTAGAACCCGGAAATCCTGGATGTCAATATTCACATTAATTAATAATGCGAAAACGTAAAAAAAGAAGTTAGATGCTACCGTTACATTTTTTTTTGGGTGCACCGGATGCTACCGTTACCTAAAAGGGTTAATGCCTTAATAGTGTGATTTTACAACAGCTGTTTTATCTGTTTTATGTTTTTATTATAAACAAATATATTTTTTTTGTTCAACACTAAAAAAAAAATATAATAAAAAAGAGAGAGAAGAGGTTGGTATATAAAAAAGAGAAGGGGTGAAGTTGGAAGCATCTTATAGTTACTTAACTTCATTCCTTCTTCTGCTCAGATCAAAGAAAGTCTACAGAAAGAGTGTCTTTCTCCTTCTTTTCATAATCCACACTCTCTGTCTCTCTCCTCTGCCCTTTTCTTCTTATGCTTTGTTTCTTGAATTCACAGAAAGACAGACAGAGATTTCTTAAAAAAAATAGAAAAAGAAGAACAGGTGAGAACTAAAGGACCCAGTCAGTTTTGGTCTTTGTTTGCTTCTGATTCTGAAAGAGAAAACGTAAGTCACTCTCTTTCTACTTAGAAAAACGTGAACAAAGAATAATTCCACACTATGATTTACGTAACAGTCTCCTCTGTTCAGTTCATATGCTCTGTTTGATTTTATTTTTGTCTATTTTCCATGTTCACTTAGGTTTGATTCTTCTCTCTGTAAAGTGTTTAGTGACCTTAAACCGCGTCATATATTTCCTCAGATCTTGAGGCAAAAATGTCGGCGGGAATGAGGCACGGAGAAGAGGCGATAGTCCCAAGCGGAAATGACAACGAAGGAGTTCAGGTAAACGGAAACAACACCGGAAAAATCGACGAGCACGACGGCTCCGACGGTTCTAAGCTAAGCAGTTTCCTCTGGCACGGTGGCTCCGTCTGGGACGCTTGGTTCAGCTGCGCATCTAACCAGGTAAAATAAAAAATACACACTTTATTTAAAGACAATCTTGATTTCAAGAAAATCTTCATTTCAGGAAAATCATGATTTAAAGAAAATCTATTTTTTTTATTCAAGAAGATCTTGATTTCACGAAAAAACGAAAGAGAGATCTAATATTTGTAATTTTTTCAGGTGGCGCAAGTGCTTTTGACGCTGCCGTACTCGTTCAGTCAACTAGGAATGTTATCAGGAATAGTACTTCAGATCTTCTATGGTTTACTCGGAAGCTGGACTGCTTACCTCATCAGTGTTCTCTACGTTGAGTATCGAGCTCGTAAGGAGAAAGAAGGCAAAAACTTTAAGAACCACGTTATTCAGGTAAATAAAAATCTGTGTTTTAAAAATCTTTATATACGGCGTATTATTGTACGCGGCAAATTAGTCATAAGCAAATCAAAATTTCTAAAATGATTTTTTTTAAGAATCGGTGTAAAAATCAATGTTTTAATCGTTGTTAACTTCACTAAATCTTAATTTACAGTGGTTCGAAGTGCTTGATGGATTACTCGGGACATACTGGAAAGCACTAGGGCTCGCATTTAACTGCACTTTCCTCTTGTTCGGATCTGTAATCCAACTCATTGCTTGTGCCAGGTCTCTCTCTAATCTCTCTCTCTCTCTCTCTCTTAAATTATTAATGGATGATTAACTATAATGATGATTGATTTGGTTGCAGTAACATTTATTACATAAACGATCACTTGGACAAGAGAACATGGACTTACATATTCGGTGCATGTTGTGCAACCACTGTTTTTATACCGTCGTTCCATAATTACCGGATTTGGTCATTCCTCGGCTTGGGTATGACCACTTACACCGCGTGGTACTTGGCCATCGCCTCCATTATCCACGGCCAGGTAATAAATTATTATCATTAATTATATACATAAATTTCTCACAACGAAATAGTATAAATATAATAGTAATAAAGATGACTACATTGTCTTGTTCATATTTTTATGCTTTGCAATGAAATGATAGTATATGCCTTCATTAAAAAGAGAAATAATATTCGTATTTCTCTTTATGATCAGTGTTAAAAGGAATTGAATTTTTTTTCTTATAACTTAAAGGAATTGAAGGAATTGAATTATTTCGTGCATCTAAACCCAATTTTGTATATTATTTCTTCTAAACTGTTTTTTTTTTTTGAAAAAAATATTTCTTCTAAACTGTTTAATATTCTCTCAATCTAACCATTGTTTAATATTTGTTTCTGAATTTTGTTGTTAATTTTGAAATTTTAGACGGAAGGTGTGAAACACTCAGGTCCAACGAAGCTAGTTCTTTATTTCACCGGAGCTACCAATATACTGTATACCTTTGGTGGTCACGCGGTTACTGTGTAAGTTTTTTCTTTAACTGTTTCTTTTTTTTTTTCCCCTCTAGTAATTCATTAAGGGACTAAGCCCAAACGGACCCAACAACAAAACAAAAGCCCAAACGAAAAGGGTCAACCTAAAAAAGGAAAAACAATGGGCGAAGCCCAACCCGTTAACGAAACGGCGCCAAACCCTCCACGCGTCCAGAAAACGCGTTTGGAAGCCCACGTGTTGAAACCCACCCCTTTCGAGAACACGCGTCACCTGGTCACACCACCGCGACCGGCACCGAGAAGACATCGCCGGCGAAGACGAAACCACCTATAGTTTCGACGGAGCACGCCGGAAACTGAGACCATCTCACCCATCTGTTTCGCCTGGACTCTTCAACGGAGAACTACATCGAGACTAACTCGAGATCTCCTATAGAACCATCGAAACCACCGCTAATCGAAGAACCGCATCCAACATATCCTCCTTCACCACTTGGGACCAAGGGTATCAAATCAACATTAATCGAATCACAACTGCGAGATTCAAAAGTCAATTGAGCCAAAGAAGTACAGAAGGTCTTGATCGGACATAATCGGAATAGGCTGGAGAAAGCGAAAAAACAACCATCTCTCGGAAAAACAAAAGCCGGCGAAGAAGAACTGGAGAAGCTTCTTCTTCCCAGAGACAGAGCCCGATGACCGGGAAACAACTTTATCGGAGAAAATCCGGCGAACCAAACCCATAGCTTTCTCTCTCCTCTGTGTCAGATATGAACGAGAGAACAGAGCTGAGAGAGTCTTTAGTTTTAGCGGTTTATCCTTCTTTAACTGTTTCTTATAGATAGCCAAATTTTGTTTATATAAAAAAAAAATAGATTATGTCAGACATAGTTGAATTCCTACTATTTAAGCTATAGGCTCTGTGTGGCAGAAAAGTTATGTTAAAATCGGTGCGAAAATATTAAATTATGTTTGATGTATCATTTCTCCGCCGCTTCTATTGCAGCTTTTGCCGGCAAGTAAGGTGTAACTATAATTACAGTCCTGATGATTGTCGTTATTATTTTTCTATACTTGAAATAGTAATAAAATGTTACAAAAAAATTATAAGTTTATAAAATTAAGTATTGATTTATATTCCTGTCCCTGCACCATTGATTGCCACACAAGCGCACATCTAATAGTAATACTACGCCTTTATTTAATGTCAAATATACCCTTATGCTTATCATCGGTATTAACAGTAATTTGATTATGCAGTGAGATAATGCATGCAATGTGGAAGCCACAGAAGTTTAAGTACATTTACTTAATGGCGACGTTATACGTTTTCACATTAACGATACCGTCAGCTTCCGCCGTTTACTGGGCCTTCGGAGACGAACTTCTCGACCATTCCAACGCATTTTCTCTTCTCCCCAAGAACGGGTGGCGTGATGCCGCCGTTATCCTAATGCTCATTCACCAGGTAAAAATATAATAAACTTTCACATATTAACGTTTGTTATTTTTCTCATATTTAGTATTATTTAAATCATGATGAGGTTAATTATGTTTATGTAATGTGTTTATGCAGTTTATAACGTTCGGATTTGCGTGTACCCCGCTTTACTTTGTGTGGGAGAAAGTGATAGGGATGCATGACACAGAGAGCATTTGCTTGAGGGCTTTAGCTCGTTTGCCTGTGGTTATACCTATATGGTTCTTAGCTATTATTTTCCCGTTTTTCGGTCCGATCAATTCCGCGGTTGGTGCTCTTCTGGTTAGCTTCACCGTCTATATCATCCCGTCCCTTGCTCACATGCTCACTTACCGATCTGCCTCCGCTCGTCAGGTATGCTATTACATGCTCAAACGAACGGTCAGTGGAGTAATATTTAATTAGGGTTGTGAATAGTTACTCGGCATTGGAGGGTATAAAGGTCTTTTTCTGAAGATAGATGATGTTAATGTGTTCCGTATCTTACGGAAGATAGGATTAGCACCCACATTCGTTACTGGCGCCCCCTCCAAATATTCATCTGAGTTGGTTTCAGTCTCATTCTTTTATTATGCTTTTCTAAAGTAAAGATCCAAACTCATGTTTTCAGGTTAGGTTAGAATTAGTAATTGACCATGAATTATTTCTTGGTTTTTCCTGTTTTTTTTCAAACTCTTGTATATTATATTCCCTTATATATTAATATAGTAGGAAAAACGTTAGAAAAGGGAGGAAAATAAGGGGAAGGGATAGGAGAATAGGTAAGGGTCATAATCAGAAATGAAAAGGAGCTGTACAATAGAGACTCTTTGCCTAACATTAAAACTAAAGTGAGAGTCTGAGTATGACAAATCACAATCATATCTATCTCTTTGTCATGGGTCAACAAAGCTTTGGATCTTGTCCATTACTATACGACAATGCCCACAAAAGCCACAAGCTCCTTTTTTTTCAATGGTTCTTGATTTTTCTTTTTTGGATTTTTTCTTGTAGAATGCGGCGGAGAAGCCGCCGTTCTTCTTGCCGAGCTGGACGGCGATGTACGTGTTGAACGCTTTCGTGGTTATTTGGGTTCTAATAGTTGGATTCGGGTTCGGTGGATGGGCAAGTGTTACCAACTTTGTTCGTCAAGTCGACACTTTTGGTCTCTTTGCTAAGTGTTACCAATGTAAACCACCGGTTCCAGCTGCAGCCGCCGCGCACGCTCCTGTTTCCGCTTTACACCACCGCCTTTGAGAGATCTAGCCTGCATTGTTTAGTGCTTGCGTGGAGTTTATTTGTTCTTCTTTTGCGGTTTGTATTCTATACGTGAGAGCGTAAAAGTCACGAAAATAGTGTACCTTTTACGCATCCCCTTTGAATGCGTGTTAAGCTATTAATGTTTTTGGGGGGTTTTGTAATTTTTCGTTCACTCCTTAGGTCGATAACATAGTAGCGTGTGATTTCTTAATTTGGTATTATTAAAACAATAGGTTAAAAAAATGTATATGTGTTCTCTTCTTTTTACCTGGCTTGTAGTAACATAATCCTTATGAGCATGCGTTTTCTTGTAACAAATGCTAAACCCGTTTATGATATATTGTAATTATATTGTAATTATAGTGTATATAGAATGATTTAAGAGAAATTGATTTTCTTTATCAATATTATTAAAGTGCATTTTTCACATATTTCTAATTTTTTTTTAATAGTTAAGCGTGTTTGAATGAAATAATGGAAACATGAGTGTTCTTTATGATATTTTGCGATTAAGTCGAAACACAAAAAAATATCATGTAGAAATTGTAAAATCACTAAACAAGCAAATCTCAGAATATTATCGCACTGTCCACCGCACATTTACTTGCGCGCAAGCAACAATAGTTATGAACCTGATCGACGAGCGCTAGAAAGAATAGATGGGCTACCAGCTGAGTAAATGAACGTAAAAAGTCTTGGAGTCGGAGCGTTACAAAGTAATTATTTGTGTAGCTCTATATTGAATTAATTAATAGAAGAGATAATATGGGATTGTATCCCTTTTAGACCACCATATTAAACTCCTACCTCAACTGAAGAAGAGAATTATATATTCCCGTTTTGGCCCTACAAATCTACGAGTCTACTTCCGCTGCAACTGACACGCATCCACTTACCTTTACAGACAGTCGGGCTTTCCTATGCACGCAACTGACACAAGGTGTGTAAAATCCAAGGGACACAAATTCAATTCCGGTTTACATTTAAACGGTTCGCGTATCAAATTTTTAAAAACCGCTATCGAACGGTTGGTGTGAAATTAAAAGGGGGAAAGCTCTCTTGAATTTAATTGGTTCTCTATTTACTTCCACTTTACTTTTTACTTTCTTATCATCATCCCTCCTATTCTCTCACCGGAAATCACGAATTCTCAATCGGAAAAATGGTAACCAACCTAAATCTACCAAAAAGGCTTTTTGCCCAAAATAAAAAACCTAAGGGCGAGAGGGTCAACAACTACCACAAGATTAAAAGAACTGCAGAATCTTAGATGCTCTCGACCCGGAAGAAGTTGAGTTCCTCCGAGGCTCGACTTTTGGCAAGATTCTCGCCGATTACGACAATCCCACATTCTCCGGTGCTTTTGGATACAGCGTCGTGCAGAGGCGACTTAAAACCCAGAAAAAGCATGAACTCTGGTTTCTTTTCGCCGGTAACCCAATAAGATTTTTGTTGAGGGAGTTTGCAATTGTCACAGGTCTTAAGTGTGATCCTGTTCCACCTCAACAGCCACGGAAAAGGAAGAATCCTATAGAGGATAAACTCTACTGGAATGAGTTATTCGGATCATTGAAAACATGCACAACGGACATGGTCATCGAAATGCTGAAGAAACGCGTTGTTAAAGACAGAGAAACAAGAATCAAGTTCGCTTGTTTGGCAATTACATCATCAGTTCTACTCCCAACTTCACACACCCCGAAGATAATCCCAGAGCACGTCGAGTTGATTTGGGATATTTATGAGTTTCTTGACTATCCTTGGGGCAAGGTCTCTTTCAGTCTTCTCGTATCGAATCTTATCAAGAAAGACGAGATTGCTCTGTCCCAAGACTCCGTCGCAATCCAAGGATATGTCGATGCCATTCAACGTGTGCTTATTGCCGCAGTCCCACAACTCAAAGAAGAAGTCGCCACTGCCGAACCGGCCCCCCGTGGTTGACTACGACAGCGAAGGCGACGCAAATATTGAGGAGGCAGGATCGGCGGCTCAAACTCCGGCAAGGAAGACCTCAACCGGCACTCCCAAATATGTTGTTATTCCTGGGCACGCGAAGGCACTTGATTTTGAATGCAATGTAACAGTTATTTTTTAACTTTACGAATAATACTGAACATAGGGTATAACTTATCTTGTAGCCATCACCAGTAATATTAACCTCCAACACTATAATTAGACGCAACAATAATTATTGCAGGTTAAGGTGAACAACATCATTCCGAGTCCTGATGATGAGTGGCTAATGAGATCTGATTTCTCCTGGACAGACGAGGTGTTGGACCCGGAAGTTGATACTATGTTGAAGTTGATAGATGAAGGTTTTAGATTCCGCAAGGATATGTTCACCGGAAGTGTAACTGCCCAAGATTTGTACCGCATCAAAGTGGAGAGACAAAGAGAGAAAGAAGCGAAGGAGAATAATGATAGAGACAACGCTGATACACATGAGACTAATTCTCCTGACCAAAACTCACCTCTTCCTATAGCAAACATCGTGGCAGACATTTTGAAAGACCAGTTTGGTGGACTAGAGAGGCGTCTTATTGACGCGATGTCCAGTAGATTTGAAGGTATGGAGAGGAACATAGAAGGTTCAGTAGTGGATGGCATCATGAGCATGCAAACCGTTGTTATCAAGGCTCTTTCCAATCATGAACATATTACTCGAACAGCAGCACCGCGGAGGCCAATACAACCCCAAACTCAACCCACTCCAGAAGGTGGTGGGTTATCTCCCCGCCCGCATGACAACACGGAATCCAGAATGGCCGACGACACCATTAGAGATGTTCTTGGTGACCTCGGCTCCCCTCATAACAGAGGCAAAGTAAGTACCTCTCTCTATTTTCTTATTTTTCGCGGGAAACATAGCATCTAAATTAAGTTGCAGGAACTAATAGTACGTGTAGCCGCTAAGCATGACGGAATAAGCGATGTCTATGCCCGACACTTAGCATCTAAATTAACTCATAGATGCTAATAGTACGTGTAGCCGCTAAGCATGACAGCATAAGCGATGTCTATGCCCGACACTTAGCATCTAATCATCTTCTTCATCGTTACTAACCCCCCCCCCCCAATAATGTTGTCGTAGGACCCTGTGACCTCATCTGGCAGCGTCATCGGTAGGCGTACGTCCAGACATGTTGCTTCAGACGGTGCTCCAGCCTCATCTCCCGAGGTCCTTGTTTAACCGATCGCGTCACAGTTAACATGTTTTGTTACAGTTACCAGAATACGTAATCGCTAATAAATGTCTTATATAGGGTGTAAACTTGACGACGGACCCGCTACAAACCGACTCTGCTCCTGCTGATCAAACATCTGAAGCCTTCCAGGACAAAAGACCAGAACCCGAGGTCTGGTTACATCTATCTAATCCTACGCCCAATAAATTATACTTAAATATTTATATTTTACGTTTCCAAACTTTCCAAACACCTAGCAGATAAATTGTCCATATTATCGAATGGAAAGTCCGTCATTCTCTCTTGGACTATCGCAGGAGGAAACTAACGAGGAGGGGGATAGGGAAAATGTTGGTGCATCCGACCCCGTTCAGCATGTTGTGCGCCCAGAAGAAGCCAACCCAGCTAACGCGGAGGGAAGGAAGAGCAAACGAAGCAGGCAACGTCCGGCTGTCTACAAGGATTACCAGTGTGATCCCAAGGTCCCCGGTGGTTCCAAACAGCCCCCATCGGTAGAGTGTTTGTACGAAAAGATGGTTGATAACCTCAACATTCTTGGGTAAGATGTACAACGTTTTGTTACCATCTACCTTACTTCTTAACATAACCGTTATACTTAACCGCCACTTACCCCATGCAGGCATATAAAAATTGCTCCGGATGTGGCGGTGCCCACAGGTGAATTCCTTAGCATAGCCCAACGCACGCAGCCAATGACAGCACAGGTACAAACCACCGGATAGCCCGTGTATCCCTTATTTATTTTTTTTTTAAGCGGAAACTTAGCATCTAAATTTAGTCGTAACAATTAATAGTATGTGTAGCCGCTAAGCATGACGACATTAGCGATGTCTATCCCGGACACTTAGCATCTAAATTAAGCCGTAGCAACTAATAGTATGTGTAGCCGCCATGTATGGCGGAATAGGCGATGTATATGCGGGACACTTAGCATATAAATTAAGTTGTAGAAACTAATAGGTTGTGTAGCCGTTATATGTTTCGTTAGCTGCTCTGTTTGTGCCACACTCATGCATGTGTACGCAGGTAATGGACTCGCTCGTGCGCTTTCTTTCTAGGCACCCGACGGCCACAGGCGTCAACGTATGTTTCTGCGATACATCCATGCCCGCAACGTTAATGGAGCAGTACGTTTGGTTAAGACCGCTGTGAAAGATACGTCAAAAATCAAGTTCCTCGACAAGAAGTTATGCAACCCTCCCGTTACCACAGCAGATAGACTGTACTTCCCCTTCAACCTAGACCAGAAACATTGGGTGGGTATTTGTGTCGACACGATGGAGGGAACAGTTTACATTCTCGACTGTAACACATCTTTCAAGACCGAGTCCCAAATGAAGAAGGAGCTCAACCCAATCGCATTCATATTCCCTTACATTCTCAGAGCTCGAGACCCCACCACTCCGACTTCACTGCTGAAGCCGTTCTCGGTTGTTAGATGCGGCGGCATTGCCCATAACAACAATCCCCTCGATGCTGCCATCACAACCGTCCTCCTCATCAAGGGTCACTCCGCCGGCCGTCTTCATGGATGCAAAGCAATCACCCCTACTGTTATCACAGACGCCGCGAAGTTGTTTGTTCTCAGTTTTTTCGAGTACATTTGCGATAATGCCGGTCTCCTCAAGGTTGAATGATATTTGTTTTCCTATCCACCAACTCTTTCCATGTTATTTCGTTCAAGGCGCCTATGTATTACGTGCCTTTTGTTATGACATTTTATGTATTACAATCATATTACTTTTCGGTTTACTTTCTTTTACTTCTCCCTTTCCTTTAATAGTTTCTTCCGAATGACTTAATGTTAGGTTAATAAAATAGTTAAGAAATAAAGGATAACTTAGCAGCTAATAAAATAGTTAAGAAATAAAGGATAACTTAGTAGTTAAAGATTCAGTTACAAGTGACAAGTCTTTACTACATTGGAGTGCAATCTTATTTAGCCCCCCCCCCCCCCATTTCACTAACAAATTTGTCAATGAGGGGCTGCTTAGAGGAACTTTTTCACTTTATAACATAAGAAAATTAAGGTCGCCTCCGATCAGACCTTCAACAGACCAATCCTTCCTTCCTATTGCTCCTCCCCACATAAGTTCTTACCAGTACCTTACTATATAGGGTTTCTGCACGTTGTACGGTTATGGTCTAGCTCACCGCACCTTGTGCAAGTCCTACGTCGCTTGAACACACCAGATCCCTAAAAACAAAAGTGTCAGTTAACGATAACAATACCAGCCAAAAACATTTTTAATGCACAAGTCCTATTGTTAACACGTACTCTTATCTCTCCCGCCGACAAGATCCTACACTTTCGTGGCCTCCCAGGCGGCCTTCGCGTCCTTGGTGGGAGGAGTTTCATACCATCGCCTCCTTCTTCAGCCTGACCAACTTGTCCACCATGGACCGGGTTAATTGTGCCACTGTAAGCCATCCCCCAGTAGTCGTTACTGTACTCCTCAGCCACGAGTGTTTCAGCACTCATTTTGGAGGTAACAGCGGCTGAAACAACATGAGTGCAAGGGATTTTCAGTGTATCGAACTCTTTGCAAGAGCAACTCCTTTTATGCAGATCCACTCGATAATACACCCCCCCCCATCGTCACAGACCTCATATTCCGCATTGATCAAATGCCTCACCGCGTACCCAGTTGACACAGCGAAGCTTCGTGTCAGTGCCTCACGAAACTTAGGAGTCACATCTCCAATGTTTGAGAGTGACGCAACCCTTCGAGATGAGAACCACCCCACCATCATTGACCGTATGTACTCGATCAATGAGACACTGGGATACTCCCGGGCCGTAGCAAGAGCTGCGTTAAGGGACTCAGCTAGGTTGCTAGTCATAATGTTGTACCTTGCCCCTGAGAAATGCAACCTCGCCCAGTGATCTAGACCTATCCGGATTAGGTAATCGGCGCAAGCTATGTCGATCAATTTTATCTCATTGAAGTGGACGTAGAAATCCTCTAGGCGGAAATCTCTAGCAGAACGTGCGATCAGATAGATTAGGTGTTTCCTCTTGAATATGGTCTGAACGTTACGTTGAAGATGCTGAGCCATGGGGTACACCTATATTCATAAAACAAGACGTAGCTGTTATTCAGTTTCATAGCAGATAATACAATGAACCAAACGTTAATGCTAAAGGTTTGAATAGTAATACCTAAACACATTTCAGTTACGTCCTTCTATTCCTTGTTATTTTGTTTAATAGCAGATAATAGATTCACGGTAACCTATTTAGTTAATGGGATATTAAATTTGTAAAACCTAACTAACATCTTAGCTGTTAATAAACACGATATGCTATATTATATAACAGCAGCATCCGCAGGTAAACGTTACAATCATAAGTGACTGCTACTATCTAAATGTTAAGACGAAGTCTGACTGCTATATATTGTAATACTTGTTAATATATTATTTAACAGTTAAGATTAATTTATGCTATCTCGAAGTGTCCTTACCCTTCTTATGCATGCGTAGATTAAGCCGTGCCTGTCCGAAACAAATACCAGGTCATTCACGTCCGGAACGACAGCTGAAAGTTTTGTGAAGAACCATGTCCATGCCTCGTCGTTCTCACTGTCTACTATACCGAATGCAATTGGAAAAATGTGGGAGTTGCCATCTTACGCACTTGCTGTAAGAAGGCAGCCTTGGTATTTCCCCTTTAGATGTGTGTCATCTATGATAACCACCTTCCTCATATATGCAAACCCTCTAATGCTCGCCCCAAAAGCAAGGAAAAGATACTTGAAACGGTGTGCCCCTTCTGCTGCCTCAGTTGACTCGATAGCCATGATTGATCCCGGGTTTGCCTCTGCAAGCTTCGCCAGATAAGAAGGCAATGCCAGGTAAGCTGTCTCAACGTTTCCGTCCCCACGCGAAACTGCTATTTCTCTCGACCTCCATGCCTTCCAGTAACTTATCGGCACGCTATGATCGTTCCGCATGATCTCTCTCACAGATACTGGTCTTGGGACTACCCCACCGGGCCCCCCATATCGCTGGCGCATCATATCACCAACGATGCTAGCAGTTGCATGGCGTCGGAACCCCCACCTCTCATTAACAGAGCAAGTATGAGCTGTATCAGCTGTCCTAATCTCAAACCTAGTGGTTCCTCCAATCTTAACCGCATAGGCTCGCCACCCGCAATTAGCACCCCCACATTCTAGGACCATCTTCCCTGGCTCGGAACGCTTCACAAGGTACTTGAATTTGTTAGCAATTGCGTACATAGACATGTGGAGCTTAAAGGCATCACTAGTCTCGAACACCTGCCCCACGTAGACCTGGCCTTTCGAGGCCATATCACGTCCATCTGTAAACATTGCACGAAAATACTTTGTTAGCTGACAAAACTCATTGTTGACAATCATCTAAAATAATATCCTCTAACATGATATATAGCTGATAAATATATATATATACATCACCTATAATCCTACAATCATCAGACTCGTCCTCGAATGGGATGCCCATAGGAATTTTGCTAGTATTAGTGTGGCTGTTGATGTCCTCATGTCCCACATAGGGATCATGAATAACCGCATCTCCCGTTGACAATGCGCGTTTTCCAGCCGCTTTGTTGTACGGTACTCCAGAAATTCCCATAGTCACACCTAACATTAACATTTACCGCTAACGTCAAGAATCACTGTTAACTCTGATAGATAAACGTTACAAATTTACTTTGCTAATAAAATAAAAAATCCAGTGAAACCTAGTGTACGTATTTACCATGACTGGGGAAGCCTTGTCTTTCCCCTCCAGGTAGGATTACCCGGGGCGGATCCTCCTCTCTTGCCTCTGAAATCCCGATACCACCCCACAACGCAGTTAGACTTGTCTCTGCCGCCTCGCTTGTCTCTATCTCTTTGCCTTTTAGTGTAGGTGAAATAACCTTCGAACCTGGTACTAATATGTGTAACCGTTATCTGCATAATTTACTGCTATAGTATGTGATATCAATAAATGCTTCACCAGAATTTTTTTACCTTGGTCATTTCCGCTACGCATTGCGGGGGGACCATCTGCTAAGCTTATCACACCACAACCTTCCGCTGCCTCTTTAGTAACCAGCGCCAAGCTTGACAAGTCTGCTGACGAGTCTGTTGAGTCGCTATCATACATGTCTTCACCGCATCCGTCACCCTCATAGGGAACCGAAGCCTTTTTTATTCTCTCGAACTCCTCCGGGGTGCAGATTTCCCGGAGCACACTCTCGCTAGCTAAGAAGTAACCGGGACGCCGAATGTCTAATAACATTTAAAAAACCGATTAGCATCCACACTATTAAGGTAACGGTTAAACACCGACTTAACTGCAACGATACTCACCTGGTTGGCTCATCCGTTTTGGGGCCCTCATCAAAACCTCGTCGTCCTCGATGCCGTCCTCCCCCCGACGCTGACGCCTATAGAGAGAAACATCTCGGTCTCCAAATGTCACGTACATTTCCAGTCCCGCTTGGTCCATCCTTATCACCATAAACAACTGAACATCGCCGTCATCTTTTATCTCAACAGGCGGAGAAGTGTAATCACCCGTTAGGGTTGTGTACTCAGGGAAGTCGTAAGTCAACAAAACCGGCTCAGTAGGCAACAACAACTGATCTAGCTTGTATTTTGAACGAACTATTCCCATAACAGAAGTAAAGGTCTCGTTTTCTCTCATGATGATGTCATATTTAACCCTAGTGTGATCAACATGAAACTTCCAAAGACCTGGTCCACCCCTCTCCCAGTCTCCTACCACAAGCTTCACCAAGTGGCTCATACTTCCTGCATCGAGCAGAAGACAAAAATTGTTTCCCACAATTGTTAATAGTTGAACCCGAAACTACTAAATAAAACAAAGAGAAAAGTAGATCAGAGCTGATGAATTATGTAACAAGCCATACCTTCTACCTTTGTGCGATAACGTTTAGAGATTTAAACTTCTCACTTCCACTCACAGGTTTCATTTTCGCCTCTATCCCAATCCAACTCCTTCTCAACTAGCTAACTCTTAAAATATCTCTCTAAAAGAAATAGTGAAGCCAATTTTAAATTTTAAATATCTTAGGTTTCTTTACCGATGCAACTTAGGTTATTGCGTCTAAGTTTTGGACACACAAAACGTAGGAAACGTGCGGTGGAGATGCGTTGTAGGCCAGGCCTATGCTCAGCAGTGGTGTACTTTCCATGTCAGAAAATCCAGGTGCGTCTTCTCTCCAAGCCAAATCGCCGGATTTTGTGTCAGTCGAAGGCGAGGGCTTTTTCGTCCTTTCCAAGCAGGAAAGCTACCGGCTGGGCCTCAAGTGTCAATTCGTTCCCACTATTCTATAACGGGCCTGCGTTTTGTATATCCACCTCATTGTCTCTTAATAGAATCGCTTACAATAGATGCTAGGTAGTAATTTGCACTGTGCGCGGAATAAAATAGTTTATTAGATTGTTTGTTGTACGTTGTACTAAGAGATTTGTCGTATAATTTTTTTTTAGAGGATGGATATTTATATATCGTATCGGTTCGGATTCAGTTGATCTATTCGGATTTCAGATTTTTAGAGTTAAAAATTTAAATTTTATTCGGATATTTACAAATTTTGGTTTGGATTTGGTTTGAGTCAGTTCGGTTCGGATTCGAATCTGGAGACCCATTTTAATTACATATTTTTAACAAAAATTCAAATATACTCAAGTCCTCAAAATCTAAAAATAAAATAATATAAAACATAAAAAAGAAAATAATGTAAGACTAAATATTTAAATTTAAATAAGAATTAGTTAAATTTAAATATTTGGATGGAGAACAAATAAATATTATCAGTATTTTGAATATTTACTGTTATTTTTAGATATTTACTTGTGACTATGTTGACAGTTTTTAGATATTTTATATTTTTGAATATCTAATAGATATGAAATTTAAAATAATTAATATATTTAAGTATATAATTGTGATTTAAATATTTAGATATCCAAAATATTTTAGTTTGAATTAGATTCGAGTCTGGTTATCTGGATATTAAACTTTTAGATCCATCTGAGTACTTAATCAGTTTTAGTTTGTGATTAGTATTACTTTCAAATCTAGTTTAGTTCGGTATTCGAATCCATATATTTTACCCGTACTTAATTTCTTTTAATAATATAAAGCAAAATAAAATAAATGTAAAACAAATATTCTTGGCTTATTTAACATACATAATTATTGGATTATACTTTAGAATACCAATACAAATGGTTGGACGTTGTGTCAATATTGTTGGACATGTTGCAAAACTGACGTAGTCTATAACTAATAATGTGTATTTCTTATTAAAAAATTCTTGGTAACTATAATAAAAACACGATACAATCATGTGAAAGGGGTTAGAGTTGGGTGTAAAATAATGTGATTTCTTTACTCGACACCTGAATTTTAGTTTTTCAATCGATTTCACGATTTTTTTTCTTTTAAATTTTTCTGATTTCTGATTTTTTCTAGCAATCTGATTATTTTTTAATTTTTTTGGTTTGACATGAAAATTTCATAAAGAAAATCAATACTTGGCTAAACTAAAGATTGATATCTTATGTATTTACATGGATTTAAGCTTCATTTTAGTTCTCTTATTGGTCATTTAGATGCATTTAGAGTTCAATTAGGTTGCATTGCATTGCATATGTCCTTATCAGGTGATGAAAATGTTAAATGGTGACTATAGAGCATATGAAGATGGTTTGAAGGCAAGATTAGTGATTTTCGAGGATGAGATGAAATGACCCAGTGTCCCAGCGGCCAAACCACCTTACAGCGGCCTGTTGAGCTCGACGAGAAGCTACTGCACGTCTGGAGCGGCTTTACGCAGCTATGTGTCAAAGCCGCTGGGAAAATGCACCTGCCCCTGCTCGATATGTACCAGCTGCGACACTTAGAAAAATCTGCACTTCTGTTTTTACCAAAATTTTATCCAAATTATCTTGGGTCAACCCAGACTTGTTTCAGCTCGTTTTTAGGCCACTATAAATACTTTTTAGACCTAATTTTAGAGGATATCTTGTTTTCTATCAAATCAAAACCACTTTTGGGCGAAAGATCTAAACTTGATCATTATCATTTGTGCTTACTTGATTACTTTGATCATTAATCATGTTTAGTCTTAGATCAACTAATGATTTAATGTCTATCATGATAATGAGTGAGTAGTCATCTTTGGATTCATGGGTTAGGATGATTAAGTGATTATCTAGAGTGTTTAGAGTTAGATTAATCTATTCCTTTGCTTGATTGAGTGATCTTAATGCTAGTCTAGAGCTGGCCTCTTTAGATTAGAACTCTGGACATTTCATTGTCTGGAAGGTGTTCGATGAAATGTCTGAGGCAACTCAACTTGCTCTTTGCTAGCTTAACCAAAGACATTTGATGTTAAGAGAGCTTAGATAGTTAAATGACATGTTCTTAATGATTGCTTGATTGACACAAACCAAATGCATTTGATGTTTGATTAATGAGAGTAAATGAGCATTTATCTTGACAAAGAACTTGTTTAGGATTGTTGTCTAGACTTAAGGGAATATGTTGATTGATACCTTGCCATTATAGATAGGATCTTAGTAATTTGAAATCAAATTCCTAGACCCATGATTCTTCCTTTATCATATTGCTTGAAAGTTTGTTAATTTGTTGTCTTAGAGTCTTGTTAGTTAAATCAAATCACTTCATTCACTGAATGCACTTAGATTAAGTATGAACATGTATTCTCTTTGCATTGAAACCACGTAAAATTGGATTGACTCTTAAATACTACATTGATTTGACTTAGGATTAGAAAGAATCCTTACCAAAGATCCGACTTTGTGTGTGGATTTTTTACCTCAGTTTTCTTAATTTATAACCAATCACAATTATTTGTTGCTTTCGTGTACAGAAAACTCAACCATGGACAAGTTCGGTAAGTTATGAAACTTTCGGTTTTTAAAATACTCTCATTCCAATATTTTAGTTGATGCGAATTTTGATGATTTTGTATTTTAGTAATTGTACATAGATAATTTCAATTCATTAATACAAAGGTTTAAAATGTAGAAACTAAAAATGAACCGATTAAAAAAATAGTGTGTGAACACATTAAATTGTCTGCGATAGAGTTAAAAAACAGTATGTGAACACATTAATTGTTAAATGATTGTGAGCATTCTCGAATTGAAATCGATGTGAAACTAAGATGTGTCAAATATAGTATGAACGCATTGATGACAAATGTTTCTATTTTAATATATTAGGGATTCTTAAATAGACTTGTTTAATTAATTAGTAGATATTGAATAAAAATAGGCTTTTTAAATTAATAGAATTATTTACAGAATATATGTTTCAGAAAAAATGAATTAGTTAATAGATTTGTTTAGAAAAAAATTATTTTTCAGTAAAAATAGATTTTCTCTAACATATTCTAAGCGAAATAACCAATAAACTGAATATAATCTGTTTACAGAAACAACTAAGTCTTTAATTTGACTTCAACGTTGACTTTTCTTTTATCAAAACTCATTAAACTGCAATATGAAATATTTGTTTTTTTTTTCAGAAAGAAGAAACGTATACTATTAATTTCGAAAGTTTTACTTAGAGCATGTCCATTAAGGATTTCTAAATAAAGTATCTGACATTTAAAAAGAAAAAAAATGAAAAAGGATGACAAGAGAACAACAATAGCTTCTGGTTTTAGTCTTTTAAAACCTCTTTTTATATTGTACTGCCACTTGTAGCTTTCTTATAGGTTTAAGTATTAACATTTAATTACATAATTCAGTCATAATTGAAATATTACTATTTTTTTCTTTAGATACTTGAAATCAGATATTATCCAATAAGGTTGCTCTTAGGTGGGAAATAAGTCGGGAAAATGGACAAGTTGGACCTACGGAGCCGGTCATTCTATATGGGGCACATGGGTGTGGGGAAAGATCGCACGTGGCTTCTTCGTCTGAGTCACGTGCCATTATTTACTTCTCACTCTTTCTCTCTGTACAGACACTTGAAAGAATGGATCTTCAGAAGACCGTTGTCGTCTCTCTTATTAAATATGGCATGTGTTCATGACACTACTCAATCGTTACCCTCCCTTATCATAGGCTCTCGTTTCACATGTACTTGAACATCCACTATATATATATATATATATACATACTAATATTCTCGTTTGAATTCAGTGACTATTCATGTACTTTCAATCTGACCTTTTGTTGTTATTGTATTAAAAAATCCAAAACGATAATGAGAAATGTTTCTTTTAATAGCAAATAATGATGAAAAAAAATAGCAAATAATTCTTTTCGAGAATGAAAAAGTTATGAACGAAGCACACAGTGTGAATGTCAGTGATCTGCGTTTGCGATGTGGGCTAAGTAACCCTGGTTAGTGAGTGGGTCAGATAGTCATAACTATGATGCGAAAGGTGAACTGTCTTCAATTTGTTCTGTTTTTGGCCATGTGAGTTTTGAGACAGATGTTTCTTTCATCTTTTATCACACCTTTTATTGTTGGAACTGGAAGATGGATTATTTTGGATACACAAAATCTTGCTAACATAGATGGATTGCAGGTATTGTTTTTAAAAAAGGTGATTGTGCAAAAGAAAAAGAAAAAACTAGTTGCTATTGTTCAACTCTCATAAATTTCTCAAAAAACTTTGAACATATATAATTATTCAAAAAACATTGTTTATGTTTTATGTCCAAACTTAAGCAAGCATAGATTAACATGGTAGCTGATAGGTTTTGTAACAAAACTTTAACAACTTTTTTTTGACATTCGTGTTCTTTTTCATTCACTTCAGCCAATACTCCATGTACATGAGACAAGAATTGTAGAAACCCTAATATTTCTTTAAACAAAATAGAATTAAAGTCTTTTTATGTTTATTATCCTTTATACAACATTTTTCCCTATGGCCTTAGGATGAAGTATGAAAAAAGAAGTGGCAACGTCATCCTTTAAAATTCGATTGCTTTTGATGGGTTTGATCTTGTTAAAGTATTCGAAGAGGCTCAGGGAACAAGAGCTTCAGCCGAAAAGCACCCATACCATTCAAGTAATAGTGGTATAACCGTTTTGCTCTTATGAAACTGAGTTGCTTATATAGAGCTAATGCTCCTAATTTGTTATTCACATTCACCTCCATGTTACCTTCAATCATAATAGTTTATCATTAAGTAGAATCTCATCTTGTAACCAGACTTGCATATGAAGAGTTTGAAGAGAAAATGCCATTCAATAAGGTCCTTTCTTGCAATGTAGACTTGCTCAAACTACAGTTAAGAAATCACTAATGTGCATCATAAAGACTACATGGAGTCAATGACTAACACAAGACTTATTACATAGGTATATTAAGTATGGTTGCAACAATCATAACAAGGAGTTAATGAGATTCTATTCTAGTTTGACAAAAGGAAGAGACCTGCCATGGAGTTTATAACTTTCTGAGGGAGCAGAATAAAGAGAGGAGTGGAAAAATAATGCAAGAAACGAGCTTTGATTGATCTGTAACAAGCTTAGTGGCTGTAAAGCACAATGAGAAGTTAGCAAAACAAGATTTAAACTAAAGAGAGGCATGCTTTGCAATTGATCAAGATACAATCAGAATGACAAGAAGTTCTGATGGATCTCAAAATCCACTTCAGAAATTAGGTTTAGGTTTTGATTAAGTGTATAGAAGGAATGTATAAAAGACGATGATTATGTATAAAGAAGTGTTTTATTGATGATACGAGTAGAAAACAAGTACGAATACAAAAGATATCTAAGAACAAAAAATAATATGTATGTATTGAAAATATAGTATTACTCCATAAGAATTCAGTCCTTCTTGTCTTTGGTCTTGTTTTTACAGGCCTTGATATCTACGGTTGAATCATAATGGCCTCGTGATCTCTGGCGGATATCATGGCCATTAATGATGTTGCTTTTGATTCTCTTTCAGCTCAGGTTTAACTATGTAATCTCGGCATGGGGCGTCTTTCCAGCTCGAGATGGGCCTGGGCCTGCTGTCTATTTTCCGGTTTAACCGATACTGGGTTGGGTTTTCGAACGAAGTCTAGAGCGGGGTGAAACCCGTCACCAACAAGTTCAACTATAGTTTATTCCAGGAGCAGTTTCAAATCAGTAAATCAGTAGAGTTTACCTATGCTTCGGCCACGATATGGTTTGATGACAACCAACATGGCAATGTACCCTCTGTAAGTGACTAAGTGTGTTGATGCTCTTCTATCTTAGAGACTACGGTTCCTACGCATCTACCTTTGTGAAACGCCTTTACTACGGTTGACGGTTCCTATCCATATATTTCTTGTCACTTTATTCCACACATGTATCATGTAACTCCCTTTCCTCATGTCCTTGTACCGTCTTCTCTACCCACTTTGCTTCTCTTGAGGTTGGGATCTTAAGCCAGTTCACTAGATAGAAAGCATCTGGCGGAAGGTTTGTTAGATTGTGGATGGATCATGGATGTTTCCTTTAATTTCTTCATATGTATTTGTATACTGTTCTCAAAATTCTCTTTTTGATTCTTTAAATGTTACGTTTAAAATTCTATCTGTCGCTAACCTTCATCTATCACAACACACAAATATGGGCAACAAAACAAAGGGGTGTCAGTGTGGAGTTTTGAGCTTCTGATACGTATGTCAAAGGGATTTCAGTGTGGAATTTTTATTTAAAAATAAACTCGTAACCGATTGAGCTTAGCAGAACAATACAAAAATTTGTCAACCACAGACGCAGGCCGTCTGTTTGACACCTCAAGTTGCAGCTAAACAAGTGAACCCCAAACTCTTAATAACCACGCAAGACATGAGAACCGTCGTGATTTTCAATGTTCTATTTACTAAATTTTTAGTGTTTCTACAGAGAACAAAAAAAACAAAATGTTCTTTGATTTCTAGGAATTATTATGGAAGTCTGGTCGATGTGGAGAGGACTTCCCCAAAAGCACCAAGTTGTTTTTCTAGTTGCGTGTATTTTAACACCTTGTGATCAATATTAGTTCACTTAGTTTGGTCAGTAAGTGAATATTGGTAAACCTTTTCATTAGCGAAAATGATCTCTAGTGTTTCACCGAATTTTGTGTTTGAATTGCTCCCATGTATGAATGATCTTAAGAAAAACATGTATGAATGATCTTCACTTGAATGCAACAACTTGTTTTGAAAAGTTTAGTGTCAGAATGGTATTATAATTTTTTGGTAGGCGACATTTTCTCTACAAAGAGGCAAATATATACATTGTTCCATATTAAAGGGATTCAAATAAAAACTTGAGTCAATTAGCTAGAAAAGTTGGAAATTTGCGAACTACTCAAAACAGTAAATGTGTAGGAACTACACTGCATAAATAATATGTGCAATTACTTTTAGAATCCTCTAGTAAGAATGGTACGATTTTTAAAAGTAAATAAAATTGTCATTTTCTCTTTCATTATCCTTTTCGTCTTCCCCCACTTTCTTTCCCATCTTCTTCCTTTGTTTTTTTTTTCTTTTTTTTTCTGATGAATCTAAAAAATTGAAGAAGATGTGTTCCAGATAATGATCTACATAATCACTGGTCTATATAAGCAGTTGATCACACACACACACACACATTCACTAAATTCTGAAATTACTTTCATGTAATACAAAAACAGTTTTCTTCAGGACAAACGCCACGGGATCTTTGCTCGGTTTGTGCGCAAACTAGTTCTGAGACTGAGTCATATTGATTATCTTAGGGATTGACCCAAAGAAACTTCGAACAAAAGAGGAACGAAAAAGTTGAACTCCGCGAGGTAGAACATGTACATAAAATTGAAATAAATATTAGAATTAATTCCAGATATGATATCATTAATTGGTATACAATATTATACATATATTAGCCGTCTAACAGTGAATTTACAAATCTAAACCGAAAATAAACTGTATATACTGGATAAATAAATTGTTACATGTTATTAAATATGTTAGTCGTGTAATAATAAATTTTAGCGGTTAATTTTTAAATACATAAAAACTAATTGTTACAACATTACAATCTTTAAAAATATTTCTCAGTAGATATGGTGGATAAATTAATTATTATACAACATTATATATATATTAGCCATTGAATACTGAATTTAAAAGACTAAACCAAAAAATAAATTGTTATAAAATATTAGATATGCCAGATAAATATTTTTTATATATAGTTAAATATGTTAGCCATATAACAATGAAGTTAAAAATTAATTCAAAATTACATGTAAAATATATAAAATGTTAAATGATATTAAATATGTTATCGGGTTAAAAATTGAAAAAGACTGTTATGTGCTATTAGATATATTTCCGTTTTTTAGAGAAATGGAAAACTTATTTAAAATATATCCGGCTAGAATCTGTGTGTTAACCCACTTGATTTTGTTATAAGTCATTAAAGCAGAAGTACAAAGATTGATTACACAGCCAAAAAAAAATGAAGGCGACTTATGATGGTGCATATAAGTACACGTGCTGAATATAGTTGTGAATGTGGTCCATGCGGCTGGAAACTAGAGAGTTTTTTGGTTTCTCCACCTTCCAACTATGCAAGAGAGAGAAATTAGTGTTTCATATTTAATTTAAGCAATATGGAAAACATAGTAATTGCAACTTAAAAAAATTGTGGGAGAACAACTAAAATGTGTATATACCTAAATACAGTATAATGCTTGTGTGTGTAGTGTAAATACTCTAAGAACTTATTATGTTAGACCCAAATTGAGAATCATGTTTTTAAATATTAGAAATGTATCAAATTTATAAATAGGTAAGATTTGTTTGGTTAATATTAGGAATGTTTGATATTTGGGATATGCAAATCTCAACCTATTATTGTATATTAAATAAAAAATCTGTTTTTTTTTATTGATTCCTTTTATTTATATTAGAAAGTATTTTTAATTTGTTGTTGAGAATATTTGAACAAAAAAACAATTGTTGTTGAGAATAAAGAAGTATATTCTCAAATTTGTTATACATATTTTAAGTTTCAAAAATATTTCATATCCAAAAAAATTTATTGAAAAAACTAAAAAGTATTATAGTTTTGATACTCAATATGTTTCTTATATTAGAAACTAAAACTAACTTAAATTGCTCTCTACATTGACCTTAACATAAGTTAGCCAGATGCAAGATTGAGATGAAGATGAGGAGTAATTTGAAAATGAATTTACAAACCTAAAATCCTTCATGTTTTTTTAATGAAAAAGACCTAATATCGTCATGTATAAAGAACTAGTAATAAATATCCGGCTGTTGTAATTTTTTTTTTTGCTGAATTCGGCTGGTAGTTGTACATTAGTTTTATGGATGAAATTTCATCTTCTATCACTAGCTTCTTCATGAAAGCTTATGACTAGCTCAATGTACAAAAACGAAGGAAACTTCATGATTGATGAGGTTTTATATAAAACATACTATGTGTGATATCATTTAAATAAGTAAAAGAGGATCAACCTGAAGTAAACACTATTGTTGACTGATATAAGAAAGCTAGTGATATCACACTACCTTTCGACGATCAGCTACCGTGAATCCCAACGAAGATCCTATTAAGTATAATGCAATCATAGAAATACACTTCGTGTGGTTGTGTATAATATGACTCTTGAAGACAGAAAAAATATGCATAACTAACAATATTTTCTTAATCTCAGACTCTCAGTGGCACAAAAACTAAATATCTTGCAAAATCAAAGAGGTGTCAAGAAGCATTCTTGTTTTAATAGTATTAACTAGACATTGATCTGCGCACCCGCACGGATATATTTTCTGTATTGCAATATTCAATATTTATTACTGCTTACCTATTTGTTTTATATTTGTATAAATGTAATCTTGTTAATTTTGTATTTTTTCCATGTAAAAAATTAAAAAGATGAATTACATTACTTATTTCTTATCAAATCCACATCGTGAAGACAAATGTTTTTTTTTCGAGAAAGGGTTTTATAGAGAAATTTTAACAAACTCGACTATGTTGGTTGGTTCATCGAGACAAATGTTTGTTCATCTTAGAGTTTGTTTGTATACATAACTAATTTGAATAAACATTAATATGTTTTATACATTAATTTGTTACCAAAATAAATAATTTTTTATTTCTTACAAAGAAAAGTTAATGAGAAATAATTAACATCATTTTTTACTATAGATCAAATATAGTTGGATAGATTATATCTTTATTTAGAAAAAAATGACTTTAATATTTTTTTTTTAAAACTAAGCTAATGTTATATTTATATAATTAGATAATTTATAGTCGAATTGGAATATATAAAAAATCAGTTAATGTGTCAAACAAATGTTTATGGGCTTGCGGTTTGCCTTCCTGTGTGAAAGCTCTCTAAAATTTGTTAATATGTAGAATCAATATCAATGGCATTCATCTGTTATTATTTAGAAAAATTCGAGTCAATTCAAATTTGTATTTCTTTGTAATAGATTAGATATAAGATAGATTATCACCAATTAGTTTTAGAATAAAAATTCATCTAATTTAATAATAACTATCTTTGATAACTTGCATGAATTGAAATGTACAATTTACTAATTTTTAGTTTTTCCACAAAAAACAGAAATACGTTGACTAGATGTGGCCACATAGGATTAGATATACTGTATATTCTTCGTTTTTTAGGAATTAATAATTACTAGATCTTGATCCGTGCAACCGCGCGAGTTTTTGTTTTCATTTATTTTTATATAAATATTTTTTTCAATTCTAAATTGGTATATATTATAATATATGTGTCTATCAATTTTTAAAACATAATAAGTTTACGGCATATTTTTTTCATTGAATAGTTTGTTTTAAACTTTCACATGTATTTGTATCTTCTTTTATATATATATTTTCAGATTATTATTTCATTATTAAAATCGTAGCTATATATATAAAGATTAGTAAAATATTGTTTTATTGTCATATTCAAAGATATTGTAATATTTCACAAATTTAGAAAGTTTTTAAAAATTAAATTTTTCGCTTCATAGATTTATATTATCGAGTAAATAATTAAACATTTAGTTTTTGTTTAATTTTTAAAATAAACTATATAGTTTGAAATTTGTTTTCATTGGTTTAAGGTAGTAAAGATTAATCATTGTTAAAAAAATCTTTATAATTATAAAAGTTAACATCGACAAATATTTAAATATTTAACATATGAAGGTATAATATTACAACATTAAATTATATCTATTTAATTTATACTATCTATAAATCTGATGGATCATATATTCTTTAAACCAATTATTTATAGCCCAAAAAAAATTCTGGTAGGCCCAAAATTTAAATGATAAGATTAGAGATTAAATGTAACATGATTTTCTAGGAATATGTCCATTAGGTCCATTTTAAAAAAACTCACACATGAATTAAAGTTGTGACTTCTGTTTTAATATATAACTAGATCTCGATCCGCGCAACCGCGCAGATTTTTGTTTTCATTTATTTTTATATAAACATTTTGTTTTCAATTCTAAATTGATATATATTATAATATATATGTGTCTATCAAATTTTAAAACATAATAAGTTTAAGGTATATTTTTCATTGAATAGATTGTTTCAAATTTTCACATGTATTTCTATCTTCTTCTATATATATATTTTCAGATTATTAATTCATTATTAAAATCGTAACAATATATATAAAGATTAGTAAAATATTTTATTATTGTTATATTCAAAGATATTGTAACATTTCACAAATTTAAAAAGTTTTTTAAAAATTAAAATTTTCGCTTCATAGATTTATATTATCGAGTAAATAATTAAACATTTAGTTTTTGTTTAATTTTTAAAATAAAATATGTAGTTTAAAATTTGTTTTCATTGGTTTAAGGTAGTAAAGATTAATCATTGTTAGATAATATGATTTTTGTTATTTAAAAAAAATATTTATAATTTTAAAAGTTAACATCGATAAATATTTAAATAATTAACTTATGAATGTATAGTATTACAACATTAAATTATATATATTTATTTTGTACTATCTATAAATCCAATGGATCTTCTATTGTTGAAATTCAATTATTGATAGTCCAATAAAAATTTCTGGTAGGCCCAAAATTTAAATGATAAGATTAGAGAATAAATATAATATGACTTTTTAGGAATAAATCCATTAGGTCTATTTTTTTAAAAATCACACATGAATCAAGGTTGTGACTTCTGTTTTAATATATAAGATTTTTAAAATAAACTATATAGCTTAAAATTTGTTTTCATTGGTTTAAGGTAGTAAAGATTAATCATTGTTAAAAAAAATCTTAATAATTTTAAAAGTTAACATCGACAAATATTTAAATATTTAACATATGGAGGTATAGTATTACAACATTAAATTATATCTATTTAATTTATACTATTTATAAATCTAATGGATCATCTATTCTTTAAATTCAATTATTTATAGCCCAATAAAAATTTCTGGTATGCCCAAATTTAAATGATAGGATTAGAGATTAAATTTAACATGACCTTTCTAGGAATATGTCCATTAGGTCTATTTTTAAAAAAATCACACATGAATCAAGGTCGTGACTTCTGTTTTAATATATATGACTAGATTTGGACCCGCACAACCGTGCAGATATTAATTTTCATGTTTATATTATTTTTACATAATTAAAAAATATTTTTTAAGTTACTTATATATTTAAATGCTTATATATAATTATTTTAAATATAACAATTTGATAGTTTTCATGCTGTAAGTTAATTGATTATTTCAAATCATCACATATATTATATATATTTTAAATTAAAAGATATTAAATTATATTATGATTTAAGTAGCTAAAAGATTATATATTAGCATTAAGAAAATACATTTAATAAAAAATTTAAATGATGATCTAAATAAAAATATCACACATGAATCAAGGTGAGTTTGTTAACCAATCCGGGTTTTTAGGAGTTGATGTTATATTAGGAATGATATATTAGTAATTCATATTACTAGTAATAAATGAATAATAACTGATTTCTAGTGAGGATCCATTTTTAAAAAAATCGCATATGAATCAAGGTTGTGATTTCTGTTTTAATATATAAGATGGATCAAGGTTGTGAATTTTGTTTGTGACTTCTGTTTTAATATATAAGATTTTTAAAATAAACTACATAGTTTAAAATTTGTTTTCATTGGTTTAAGGTAGTAAAGATTAATCATTGTTAAAAAAAAAATCTTTATAATCTTAAAAGTTAACATCGATAAATATTTAAATATTTAATATATGGAGGTATAATATTACAACATTAAATTATATCTATTTAATTTATACTATTTATAAATCTAATGGATCATCTATTCTTTAAATCCAATTATATATAGCCCAATAAAAATTTCTGGTATGCCCAAATTTAAATGATAAGATTAGAGATTAAATGTAACATGACTTTTTAGGAATATGTCAATTAGGTCTATTTTAAAAAAATTACACATGAATCAAGGTGGTGACTTCTGTTTTAATATATAACATGGAAGTGTCAATGTGGCTAGGATCTAACTACCAAATGATTAAAACTTTATGTTGTGATCAGGAATATATTCTTTGTTTTCTAGAAATGCATGTTCCTTGCCCAAACATAAAAAAATAATTAAATATGTTTTATTCTGTTAAAAAATTAATTATGTTTTATTAAAATAAAAATTTTATGGATTTGGAAATCCATTTTAAATACTTGAACGAAGGTGTTCTAACCAATAACACACTTCAGTTTCATTACTCTGAACATTCACCAAGCAAAGTATTCTCCAGGCGAGAGATCGATCAGACCAGGGAAGCTTAGCCATGGTTGGACCAGGAAGGCCCCAAATCGTCCTTTTCGGTTCTTCAATCGTTCAGTACAGCTTCATCAATGGTGGCTGGGGAGCCACTCTCGCTGACGTCTACTCTCGCACGGTTTCTCATCTTCTTTTTCCTTACATGTTTCCCATTTTTAGTGGCATGTAACTATTGAATCTGTTCTCAAACTTACTGGTCGTAAGTGGATAACTTTCACTCATTATTTGTGTTCAGTATAAACACCATAATGATTAATGATGTAGCACTTACGGATTCAATCTTTTCATGCATGTTCACAGGCTGACATCATCCTTCGTGGTTACGGTGGTTGGAACTCCAGATATGCCTTAAAGGTCCTTGACCAAGTCTTCCCAAAGGTACATAAACTCTGTTCCGACAAGTGTAGTTGAACAAGCGAACTAGGTATGTTTTAGTCAGAGCATCTCCAATATAAAATTTATTTTGGAGGTAGCTGATCTTTAAAAAGAGAGTTTTAAGAGTTGTTCCAAAGATAAATCTCAAATTGATATATCTCTAAGTTTTTATTTGCATTTTTCATTTAATAATAAATCACTATAATCACCAAACTTTTGTAAATGATTAGTAATACATAACAAAAATATTATACACAAATTTACAACTTATCTATGTATATTTTGGTTTCATTGAGTGAGCATATCTTTAGTTTCTTAAAAAGTACATGAGCTAGGGAAAATGGTTACAAATAGGCATGGGTTCGCGGGTCAACCCGCCCCGCACGATCCGCCAACCCGCGGATCGTTTCTTTTTTTTTAGTTAAAATTTTGACCCGCTCAATCCGCAAAGAAATAAACTAATACCCGCACCCGCCCCGCTTTATTTTGCGGGTAACCCGCGGGACCCGCGGGTTATATTTTTAATTAAAAAAATAATTATTTAATTAGTTTTTCTATAAAATAATATATTTATAAGTAATTTTTTATATTATTTTTTTTTTAAATTTAATTATTTTTTTTAAAAAAATAATTATTTTTCTAAAAAAAAATCGAATTTTTCAAAAAAAAAGATTTTTTTTTATTTTTTATTTTATTTTGCGGGTTGGCGGGTATCCGCAAATCAAAATCCACCAACCCGCACCCGCCCCGCAAAAAATAGTCTTAACCCGCACCCGCACCCGCGACTTGATTTTTTCAAAACGCTCGACCCGCATCCGCCCCGCGGCGGGTCAAATGGGGCGGGCCCCGCGGGCTTTGATTTAAATTCCCAGGCCTAGTTACAAACTGATACAATAGTGTATATAACATTCAATTTTACATAATACTATTCCATATTAATAATTTTGATTTTAAAATATTTATATATTTTACGTATTAATAATATATATACAAGATATATTTGAATATTTAAGTAAAATATAATTATAAAGATAAAAATGATAAGAAAATCAATAGTGTGGACTTTTAAGGTTTGGTGGAGATGTTCTTATAGTGAAAGTGTCTCTCCTTATGTAAGATTCTTTACTGAGAAGTCTTTTTACAAAAAGAATTAGCCTTTCTTGGCGTATGCTTTTCGTTTTGTTTTGCTTAGGATGCTGTAGTACAACCTTCTTTGGTGATAGTCTACTTCGGTGGGAATGATTCAAAGGCTCCTCATCCATCAGGCCATGGACCTCATGTTCCTCTATCTGAATTCGTTGAAAACATGAGGAAGATTGGGGAGCATCTTTTGGTACTTATGCCCTTTTCAATGCTCGCGACTTTTTCTTAATATGATGCTAACTCATGGTGTCTTCTTTCGTTAACAGAGCCTTTCGGACAAGACCCGTGTCATTTTTCTCTCTCCCCCACCAATGAATGAGACACAAATCCAATTAGTTTTTGGGTACATATATCTTTGAGAGCTGCTTAATCTTCCTATTAATAGTATTAGAAGCTTGATCAATATCACTTTGTAACATTGGTAGAAATGCACTAAAAGGACGGAGTAACGAAGTTTGCCGTCCATATGCAGAAGCCTTGTTGAATCTATGCAATGAGATCAATGTAAAAAGTGTTGATCTTTGGAACGCAATACAGCAACAAGATGATTGGTTGAACACCTGCTTCACGTGAGTTACTCAACACTTTGTATGATGCATTCCAAAATTGATTATTCATCAATCTAACTCCTTGCTTTTGTTTTACTTCGTAGAGATGGGATCCATTTCACAGCCAAGGCAAGCGAGGTTGTCGTGAAGGAGGTATTGAAGGTAGTGAAAGAAGCGGATTGGAAACCGTGTCTTCACTGGAAGTCGCTACCAGTTGAGTTTCCCTTTGATTTTGGTGTACCAAACTCCCTAAGCCTTAGTGAGATAGAGTTAATGAGAAACGACCAGTTGGAGCCAGCCCCTAGTGCGACTCTTCTGTAAAACGTTAATAGAACATGCTACTGGAGTGGTGTACCAGTTTCACGCTTTGTTTGCATGCTTTGTTTTGAATCGTTGTCTTCGGATCTTAACAAGGTCTTTGAATAACATGTAAGACTATCATGTAAGTTCACATATGTTGGGGTCTCAACTTTCAAGTACTTTAGGTGTCTTTTTTCACAAATATATCCCACAGTTTTGACATGGGCTGACAGTGCAAAACCATTGAATCCAGCATATTTTTTTGTAAGTTTGAAAGCCCTACAAAGTCTTAAATTGTGACTCAAACTTTTAAACTATTTGTACAAATATTTTATTTTTATTCTAGTTGGTCAATAAGCTCATAATTATTTTGAACCGGGCTAGATATATTTTTTTCTTTCTTTTGTGTTGAATGATTCCTTTTTTAATAAACCTCTCTCGAGATCGTTATCAACATTTTGTAGATTTAGAGATAAGAGTTAATGTTCTTGCAATAGATTTGAATCATTTGAAATTGTTATCTATGCTATTATTTATGAAGCGATTTTGCTGATTTGTCACATTCTCAATGATTTTAGCTAATTTTGCTTATTTGTCATATTATTGTTAGTTTTTACCGATCACAATAAAAACCAGTCAAATCAATATATATTATTGTTAGTTTTTACTGGTCATATTATTGTTGCTTCATATTATTTTGCTTGTATTAGTTTTTGACTGGTAATTTAATACATTTTCCTTGTTCAAAAATACAAACTAGATTAAGAGAGACCAAAAGTTCACATTTTTCGCTGTCCAAAAAAGAAGTTCACATTCTTATTTTACTTTATTATGTGTAATATTTAATATGTAATTATGCTTTCATGGTTTCATATTTTTATACCTTTTTTTGTATTAAAAAGATGTAGACCGAGATAAAAATTAAAGAAAACTAAAATGATTAAGAATATAAAGAATAAGTTATTGTCATGTTTAAATCATAAGAAATATATTAATAACTATTAGTAAAATGATTATGCCTACATGTACGGACAAAACACCTAGTATTCTATAATAAATTATTCTTTCTCCCTACTAGTCTAGGATATATGAAGCTCATAAAATATTTAAAATAAGCTATTATTGGCGTTTACTTTGGTTTCTTTTTGCATTTTAAATTTATATATTACATTAAACCTCTTTTTAGGTTTTAATCAGTATGATTCACCTTTAATTTTTTCAGAAAAATAATAATAACCATGATCCAATTACATATACATGAAACATAAAAAAGCTAAACAATAAGCTAGCATTCACTAAATCTCTCTAAAAACTCTGCCTTCTCTTTTGATTTCTTTTCGACGCCGTGAAGAGTATTTTCGGCCGATGGTGTGGGCTTCTACGGCCACCGTCGGTCCGACTGTGTTTTTCTTTCTGGTTTCTTTCTAATTTCTTTAGGTTTTGTGGTTCGGTTTTTCTGTTTGGATTTCCGACTCCGGGAGGTGAAGGTTTCTAAAGCTCCGCCGTCGCTGGTTTATAACCCCGGGGGATGAATCCTTCTGAAGCTCTGTGTTGCCGGCTATTGACGAAGGTGGTTTGGTTCTTTGGAATCGGCTTTATTGCCGTTTTGTGGGATGTATCAGTGGACTGATGTAGCGGATGAGATCTCATCGCCGGATGATTGAAGCTCTCCGATGGATGGATTTCTAGTCTTTGTGTGTGGTGATTTGGTGTACTGGATGAGATCTCGATTCTGTTTCGATGGATGCTCTCCGGTGGAAGAAGCTAAGGTGATAAAGTTGTGTGTGTGCATGTTCTTTCTCCCGGCGTGGTCCGGTGAAACGTCGATCAGTTCTCCAATGTTGATTTTCTAAGGCGGTAAAGATGTGGAGGTTTGTGACGCGTGGCTCCCTCGTAGTTTGAGGTTTAAACACGTGTTCCATCTTCAAGCTCTCTTCACGCGTGTTATTGTTTTTTGGTTTAGATTGTCTTTTTTGGTATAGGCTTTGGGTCTAATTCTTTGTATGGTATATGGGCTTTTGGCTTTGTTGGGCTTTCGCCTTTTAATAAAATCACATGTAAAAAAAAAAATACATGAAACATAAAAAATTAGAATTCCTCATACACACATGATTCAGTACTAATAAATAAATAAATTAAAAAGAATCAAGTGTACGTACAGGTTAACCGAGTGAGCTTAGCAGAACAATACAAAAATTTGCAACCACGAGAGGGGCCAGATAAAAAAACAGACCGTTTTTGTTTAATATCTCAAGTTGAGGCCTTTTTTTTTGGGGGGGCTAAACCAGTGGAACCCCAAACTTCTAAACCAGTGGAACCCCAAACTTCTAATCTACATTATAATGAGCCAATTTTATCACACCTGATGCGACACGTCAGCAGGTAAGTGAGCCCCATTTTTAAAAAGGGGTTATGAAATCTACATTATAGTGTGAAAAAATGCCAAATTTGTGGCTCGAACCCGGATTACTGTGATATAAACACCAACATTTATACCACTAAACTAAAAGATACTTTGTACATTGATTACCGAAACTAAAATATATTTAAGAAGGATTTCTTATAGTAGATCCCACACATAACTGTAATGTTTCAATACTCACGTGTAACTTTGATCATCGAAACCTATTTAGTAAGGATAACGCTTCGGTTTATCGGTGGCCCAATAAAACTTATAAGTGGGATAAATCTCTTTTGTATGTATCTAGGATTTTATAGTACTTTGTTTCCACCGATAAACCGAAGCGTTATCCTTTTAGCTTATAAAAAAAAATTCTGAAACTTTTCATCTTCACCTCTCTATATCTCCAACGATCAGTTATGGTACCGTTTCACCTCTGAAACGATCCGTCTCAGTATATATAATTCCTCAAACAAACCTTGAGACCCATATCTCTTATTAAATTACTCCTAAATTGAACTGTCGCAGCTTTTAGCCAACCTTCGAAGATGTCAGCCTCCGGTGTTGTTGTTGCTTAATCGGTCGTTGTCCCCGCCACCTTTCTCCCCTAGAACATAGTACCCAGGAAAAGGTATTGACAATTTGATTTTCTATGGAATACTATATACCATATTTGTTTAATCAATATTCAAGCTATCAGTTTTAATACTTTAAACGTATGTTTCTCTGGGCAGAATTCCGAGATCCACTGTTCTATCCTAGTTCGTGTGAATCACTACCATCCATCGCTACGATAGGGGGCGATCGTGAAAGTTGATTGATCGCTTTGAAGTTGTCCGATTAACTAATATGATGTAAACTCTGTTCTGATGGACTATATCGGAAAGTTATTTGGTTGCTAGGACTAACAGAGGCTGCAAGGCTGGGTACGTCTCATGCGGAGCTGAAGGACGGTACAACTAGATCGCCTATTGTCCGGTTTTTGTCGTGCCAACGGGCTATGGAACTTAAGCCTTCCTAAGAGAATCCAGATCACTTTGAAACGTCGGCTGTCATTTTCAACAGGTACCACCAAGATGTAAAATTTTTTATGTTTGTGGTGTGGTTCGACTCAAGATTGAAACTTTTGCTGATGAAATAATGATTTTGTGGATGCATGTCAATTAGATTTACGAGGCTACAAACTGTTCACTGTACATTGGCAGGGAAAAATGGTTATGTATGGTTCAGTTGTAACACCGGTGTGGTGAAATGGGGATGGACATGGTAACCAAAGGTGTGCATAATGTTATTGAGTTCCTCAGTGATGATTCCTTTGACATGGATGTGATCGGAATCTGTGGTGAGTTCCTTTTGTATGTTATTGGTTTGATTTTAAAACAATATCTTTTAGCTTAGTGTCATCTTGAGACTTAAAAACTTGAAATTTATTGGTCAGATAACTTCTTCTCCGACATTAACAAACCTGCTGCGGTGAACTGCATCGAGAGACATGGCAGTAATTAGCAGAGAGATAGAGAACAAGGTGTTGAAAACGAGTGTGTCTGGCTTGGTGGAGCTCAATATACTCAAGAACCTCACCGTCTATGTTGTTGCAGGCTCTCTAGGTCGATTCAAATCTCATGCCAGCAACATAGTGTTTGATGTATTCATAGCTACTTGCCAAGATCCAGCCCAAAACATGGAGAGCTCTCAAATTGATGGAAGCCATTAATAGCAATCACCGTACCTTCACTATCTCCACCATCACTGAAAATACCATCATAGAGAATCATGGCAATGTTGTGTAATTTTACATGTCATCACGTTCATGTATTTCAGGAGCACAGTGAGAACATTCTTCCAAGCAGTGAAGGTGACGTAGGATTGGCAGCATCATCGGGCCCGTCTGTTTTGGGAGACAAGGTCGATGAGGAATGTGCAACAGCAGATCCTCCAGAGATTTCAGACGCTCAGAACAACCGCAAGCGCTGCCGTGAGTGATTGAAAATATCTATTATATTCCTATCAGCCCGTCACCGTCTTTTCTATGCCTTTTTAAAAACTGCTATTATCTTTGTTTTCCATCATAAACTTTGGATATTTTTTCTCTTGCATGTTTTCTCTGTTCGGAGATTTTATTTCTATTTTGGATTATTAATGAAACGTCGACGGGTTCTAACTCATACAAGATTTGTCAGTGGTGTAATTTTTTGGTTTACCTATTTCTGATTTTTTTTGTCCACCATAAACTATTTTTAAACTCCAAAAATAAATAATTTTGCAACCGTATAATTTTATAAATTTTTCTAGTTATAATTTTTTTTTAAAAAGTAGTTTATTACAATTCTATGTTTTGAAATTAATTTAGGTAAAATAAGAAAATAATTTAATTTATTGTTCGATAAATTGTTTAATTTTTTGAATTCAAATTTTATATTTTGTTCTTTACACTATTTGTTTTATATACTAACAACTACCTAAGTAAATACTAAACAACTTCATAAAATTTATCTTTTGAACATGAAAGCGCTAATAAAGCTAATGGTCGATCAAATCATTACGAAAATAATGCATATGAATTCGCCGGTCATTCTTATATCAACTTAATCAAACTGTGTGACTTCCAAATGTTATGTTCATCACCATTATATACAACACGGAAAAACAAAAGTGAAAAAAAATAAACGATAAAATTCCGTATACAAAACTACATAACGATCAATAACTTATCCGGCTCTGCGCTTGTGCGTAGTAAGTAATAACCACGCGAGACTTGATAGGCGGCGTGGTTTCCACTGCTTCTATATTTTAACAGAAAACATGTCGACTAGGTGAGCCCACATAAGATTAGGAATATATTCTTTTGTTTCTTTCTAGGAATTATTGTGGAATTCTGGCCGATGTGTCACTAACAACGCAAATGATTGAACTTTTTGATCTGATCTATTAATTTATAATCCTATTTTTTATCTACTTATAAATGTTATTAGACCAATTCCCTAAAAACTTAATATGTCTTATTTATTATTTAATTTGATCAATTAAAAGTATAATATATTAAAAAATTTAGAAAGAATATTATTCCCCTACATCTTTGCAAGTAGGTTTTGTAACGTGATCTTATCCACAATTTCGAAAATAATATATATTAAAATAGTAAATATATTTATTTGTTATTTGAAAGTATATATTTGGTTTACATAATCTTAGGTATATATATATTTTTTCTATTTATTGTAAACATATCTATATAAGTTTTTGCATCTTTGACAAAAAAAAGTTTTTGCATCTAAGTATATACATAATATTTTGTTATTCGTATTTTATTTGAAATTGAAAATATTTTTATAATAATATAAGTATAGTAGAATATATGAAATTTTGAAAAATAGGCTATGCAAACTCTATAATGATGAAGGTTTAAAATTAATGTAAGAAAAGTAATAGTTTAATATACGATATATATGTAAAGAGATATTCTAATTTAAAAATATATATTTTTAAAATCTGTTTGTTTTGATATAAATATATTATTATCTTATTTAAATTAAAAAAATTAGGATGGTTTAATATTATTTATATAATCAAAGATTAGTTTACAGTTTTAAAAAATTTGATTGGCTATTATTCTTATATATTTTTTAACTTATAATATTAATGAGGCCAATTTTAGTTAAACTGTTATAACCTTTTGATAATTGACAAAACACTTTTAATAAATTAGAATTTAAAAATAAAATTAATTACATTACTATTAATCTCAATATTATAAAAAAATGTAAATAATATCGCGCTTTCGTGCGGATTTGAGTATAATATTAGACTAATTAGTTAAATTTAGAAATAAATTGGACCAATAGACTTTACACTATATATATAAGGAGTCATGTAGTATTTTTTTCAATCACAACAAAACCATAAAATACTCTGAAAATAAAAGCCAACAAAACCATGAAAAGTACATTCATTTCCAATGGTTTTTTTTTCAAACTTATCACCTTACTCAAATATGTTACCGTTTAAAACTGATTTAAAGAATTCATGTGAAAACTACTTATATGATTTTTTAAATGTTATTAGAAAAGTTATAATTTTTTATAAGCATATTAATTTTGTATGTTTTATTGTCAAAATAAATTTAATAATATTGCCAAAAAATAGATAGAAAATTGTTTATAAAATTCATCTTTTATAAAATCTATCACTACTCAAGTAAATTAATTCTCCATAACACTTTATATATGGTACATATTTAATATTATTTTCATATATCTAATTCAAAATTCATGGTCTTCAATCTACAAAATTAAGTTTAACGATTAACACTAATATGACATAAAAAAATGTAAATTTCCTATTTATTTGTAAATTATATTTATATTTTACAGATTGTGTATTAGTAGTACATAATATTAAATAAAATTGAATATCTAACAAGATACATAAATCTATCTTTTAAATACATCTATGGTTCAAAGCTCATTTAAATAATCCAATTCACTCGAATAAAAACAGCAACATTTTACACAAACACTTTACACTAAAGTTAAGCAATACCTTCAAATCAAAATTTATTAAATTTGAAACTGAATAAAAAATATATATAAACATAATCTCGCGCGACAGCGCGGATCATAATCTAGTTGTGATTAAAAACAACTTCATATACTAAAAATAAATAAAAAATAATTATAAGGATAAAATTAGAAGAGATACAAGGAAAATATTTCATTTGAAATATCATAAGATATTTTCTAGAATTGCTAATAACATTAGTCAATTTATATATGAATAAATTTTCTTTTCAAACATGATAAAATCTCACTCCATATACTAAAAATAAATAAATAAATAATTATAAGGATAAAATTAGAAGAGATACAAGGAAAATATTTTATTTGAAATATCATAAGATATTTTCTAGAATTTCTAATAACATCTGTCAATCTATATATGAATTAATTTTCTTTTTAAACATGATAAAATCTCAATAAATTAAATAAATTTAGTTAATATACTATTTAAAGAAAAAATAGAAATCCATTTTAAATACTGATCAGTTTTGTTAATAATTCGCCAAGCAAAGAAAGCCATGGTTGGCCCAGGAAGACCTCAGATCGTCCTCTTCGGTTCTTCAATCGTTCAGTACAGCTTCAGCAATGGTGGCTGGGGAGCCACTCTCGCAGACGTCTACTCTCGCACGGTTTCTCACTCACTCTTCTTCTTCTTCTCCTCTCTTCTATGTAGCTATTGAATCTGTTCGAAAGTGGAGAACTTTCACTCATCACATGTTTTTTCACTGTCACCAACCTAATGATTGGTGCCTTTTCGAATCAGATCCATCACTGTAACACTTAAAGATTCAATCTTTCAATGCATGTTAACAGGCTGACGTTATCCTTCGTGGGTATGGTGGTTGGAACTCAAGATTTGCCTTAAAGGTCCTTGACCAAGTCTTCCCAAAGGTAACATACACTCTGCATATCGAAAGTGTCACACTTTATTTATGATGATTCTTGACGTCTCTGTTTTTTTTTTTTTATTAGGATGCTGTAGTACAACCTTCTTTGGTGATAGTTTACTTCGGTGGAAATGATTCAATGCCTCCTCATCCATCAGGGAAGGGAGCTCATGTTTCTCTCTCTGAGTTCATTGATAACATGAGGAAGATTGGGGAGCATCTTTTGGTACTAATGCCCCTTTTCAAAGTTGGAGACTTTTTGTTTCTTACTGTATTGTTTCTTAACAGAGCCTTTCGGACAAGACGCGTGTCATTTTCCTCTCTCCTCCACCAATGAATGAGAGACAGATCCAGTTAGTTTTTGGGTATGTATCTTTTGAGATCTGGTTAATCTTCCTCTCTTAGTATTAGAAGTTTGAATCAGTATCACTGTGTGACATATGTGGTAGAGATGCAATAAAAGGCCGGAGAAACGAAGTTTGCCGTCCATATGCAGAAGCGTTGTTGACTCTATGCAATGAGATCAATGTGAAATGTGTTGATCTCTGGAACGTTATACAGCAACAAGATGATTGGTTGAACACCTGCTTCACGTGAGTTACTCAAAACATTTTAACTCTAAAATGATACTCTATCAAACTAACTCATTGGGGTTTTGTTTAACTTCATAGAGATGGGATCCATTTCACAGCCAAGGCAAGTGAGGTTGTGGTGAAGGAGGTGTTGAAGGTAGTGAGAGAAGCAGAGTGGAAACCGAGTCTTTACTGGAAGTCATTACCGATTGAGTTTCCCTTTGATTATGGTATACCAAACTCGCTAAGCCTTGCTGAGCTAGAGTTATTCAGAAACGAACAGTTGGAGCTACCACCTAGTACGGCTCTACTGTAAAACGTTTAATAGAGGGAATTGCTACTGGATGGTGTACCAATTTATTGTCGCTTGTGTGCATCAGATATACAGAACAACTTGCAGTTGAATCTAAAAACTCTCCTTTCGTTTGGTGAACAATGATGGTTGTCATTCATCTATGTTTTTGAGCCGTTTAAGATTATCATGCAAGTTCACATATGTGGGTGCCAAAGTACTCTAGGTGTCGTATTTCACATATCATGAGCACAGCATAGGTGTTCGCCCCATTCATGTTTGATGATAACATACATAGGCATAAATAAGTCTTCGGATCATTTGTAACAAAAATAATTAAATTTTAACTAGATATTTATGGTCTCCAAATCTTAGAACCAGCCATAATGCCTTAGATTTTTTTTTTTTTTTTTTTTGAACAACAATGCCTTAGATTACTCTATATGTTACATTTACAACGATTCATGCTTCCTCCCGAGTAGTCTAGGATCTACAGTTCACACCATATTTCAGATACACCAAACTATCGTTTGGCCTTATATCACAGCATTTTGTTCTACTTATCTATAATGTTTAACACCATGTCTCTTCATCTCATATGACTACTAGTATACAGATTCTACTTTTGACATGGGCTGACAATGCACAACCATTGGGATCCCACAATTTTTTGTTTAGTTTGAAAGAAAAGACTCAAAATGTCTACAGTATAAGTTTTCTTTGGTTTACATGATTAAAATTAAGCCGAAGGATCCAAATAGGTTTATTTCAGTGGTTAAATCAGTTGTGATATAATTTAGTGGTTTGATATTTCATATTCTACAAATACGTTATTCTTCCTCCCGACTAGTCTAAGGATATATGAAGCTTATATAATATTTTAAACAAGCTTAATCATAATGTTTGACTTTTTTCTCTTTGCATTTGGATAGATAGAGACAAATGTAAGTTACGAGCATGCGTATAGATTCAATATGTTATCCTCTAATGACACATTGAATCTATTTCAGATAAATATATCTGCATGAAAAGATTTAGTATGGTTTGGTTTACTCTCTCTCCGGACTAATCTAAGATATATGGTGGAGCTTATATAATATTTTAGACAAGGAACCTTAGCGCTGACTTTCTTGGGCATTTTTACTTATATATTATAAAATACTTCTCTTAAGAGTTTAACTAATATTTTGATAAATTTAGACACGTAAACCACGACCATGATGCATGCAAATAAATTCAATATGTTATCTTCTATAGTAACATATTAATCCTGTTTCAGATAAGAACAACATTTTATTACAAATTTATAACATTGTATTCATTCAATAATCAAAAGTGATTTTTAGTAAAGCTATGAGATTTGATTATTATTATTTTTAAATGTATCCAAACATTATAAAATGATTACAAAGATTGTAAATATACAACTTAAAATAATTCAATAAAAGTGGATTATCAAATTAGTTTTTTTCAAATAACAAGTTTAATAACATTAGATTTTATTTTTTCTTAACTTCGTGTTTGAATAATAATTCATTTATCATTTTAACACAAATCAACTTAAACTTTTAGTTGAATACATCTGTTTTAATATGTTATATCTAATGATGACTTAGGTTTCCTCATGACTAGTATAGAATATATGAGTTTACTAGAGTTTAACTTGTCCACCCGCGTAGATGTATTTTTATTTTAAAATAACATTTAGAATATAGATAAATTATAAAGATATATGTTTCATATCAATTTTAGTTTTTTGTATATAATATTAGTTTGAAAATTTTGTAATTGGTGAAATTTGATTTTGATGAAATTTTACTACTCATATATTAACCAATTGTTTTTTGTTTGCTTAAAAATGTAACACCATATTAAAAAGTTTATTTTAAACATTAGTTTTATATGAACTATTACTAATGTTATCAGAATTTTTGTTTGAAATTTGTATTTTTGAAATGTTGATATGTGACTAAATTTTGATTGATGACATAAGTTACCTTCTATAAAGTTTGAGTTAGACTTGTAACCCAAAAGATTTTATAATATCTATTATCCGAACGTTTAACCAATTATTATACAAGTGTAAATTTTATTTATTAATAAATATTTATTATTTGTATGTTTATATATTTAATATTTTTATTTTAGAATTTATATTGCATCCTATACATCAAAAATGTTACCAGCATAAATTTTAATAAAATGATAAAAAATTTACTTGCAAACTTACCGCATAAACTTATAGTTCTTACCACATAATTTCAACTGCAAGTTTCATTGAACTCCAAATCATGCTGTAATTCAACTGTAATACTACATGTCACCAGTCGAACCTTTAATAATATATTTTCAAAATATTGTTTTATTTAATGTATTATATTCCATTTTGTGTTTTTATTATTACCAAAAAAAATCGTACATATAAATTCGTTCACAAAATAAATTATTGTTTTTTGTTTTACATAAAAAGTTAATATTATTTTTTTACAGATTTTGGGATATATTATTTCTTCCAAAATTAATTACCCAAAACAAATGAAATCTATTAAGATTTAGTTAAAAATTTATTTATATACTAGTCTCATTTAAATTTATTCCAAAATTTATTATATGATTATATTTAAGTTGATTTGTTAAATTGCTAATTTAATGGTCCAACTATAACTCTTCTACAGTAGAGTGTTTTTTTAAATAACTCTATTTTAAGACAACAAATATAATATTTCAGATGAACTAATCTTGTTTCTATTTACATCTTGTTTCATTTATATATATTGCTTATTATAATATATATATATATATTGCTTATTAATGCATGCATATCAATACTTAAGATTATGCACCTGACTTTTCCAACTAATTACAAAAATTTCCATTACATTTTTCACTTATTTTTAATGGTTTTCGGAAATTAAAAGCCCAACAAATTCAAAAGTATCATGTTTATGTCCAACTAAAAAAACGCAACCCAATAATTTAAACAAAATATCTATCGTTTTTAAGCCCATTTCGTGTATGTTTATTAACTCATCCATATTCGTTTGTGTTCTAACTCTATACCCTAAAAACACTATTCATACCCTAACTTTATTCAAACTCTATTAACACCATCAAAAACCCATTGTCCAAAAAACTATACCAAATAAATTGGAGTTTATTATAATATCTTTGTCTTATTTAAAATTTTCTTATACGAAGTTGCCGAAATATATTAAATATTATCTTTCAATAATATTAATTATACTATTATAGTATAGGGTTAACATATTTCGAAATCATTGGTTTTCAATGTTATTGACCTTTTAAACAGCCAAAAATATTTAAATAATTAAATATTTATATTTAACAAATTTGGTATATAAATATAAATATAAAACGTAATAAATAGAAACTCATATATTTTCGAATTCAAATCAAATAAATTCCAAGAATATTCTCTATAAAATCCATTTTTGTAATTGATGCATACAATAAATTCAAAAGATAATATATAGAAACAAGATTTTCCGATTTAACTAAATTAACTTAATGAACACGTAGAAAATATATTATGTTTGACATGGTAACTGAATTTTCGGAATACTAATCTTAAAAGATTGAGATATTCGATAATAAAGAGAAGATCCCCCAACTTTCTCCCCAAGTTTCTCCTAAAACCTAAGCATTCTCTTTTGTCGGTTTGAAGATACTTAAACCTGTTTTAGGTCGGGTTATAGAAAACAAAAGTTGGCCGTTGATTTGTAAGCCCAATTTACAAGTAACCCTTCATGTAATTTTTGATCTTATATGCTTTAAATCTCAGTTTTTATTTTTTTATATTCGTTAACATAAACATGGATAATTCTGTTCTTATTAAAAATGATTATTTTTAGGAATTAATTTTAAAATGGTTCTTATTTTGTATTATAAATGTTAATTTTAAAATAAAAAATCTTGATAGTTTTCGGGAAGTTATTATATATTGTAAGAATTTTAAATATAATTTATTTTCATTATTAAAATCATCTTCAATATAAATAGATTTATAAAAGATAAGAAATATTACTATGTAAGATACAGATTTCTCAATACAACGAAATCACAGGAATAATATATGTTAAATATTTAAATTTAGCTGATTTTTTTTCTAAAAATACAAAAATGTGATTTTTAACCTTATTATCCAAAAAATAGATACCGAACAGCACCAAATTAAACTCAAAACTTTATCGAATTTTTAATATTTTTATCCCAAATCAAACTGAGAGGTAAACTAATTAATCCGAAATCAAACCAAAATTCACAAATAATCAAACGGTCCCTATATTTTTTAATTCGAAAAAAACAAAATCACAACCGAACCGAAAGCCAAAAAAAAATAACAAATTATCGTTAAACTGAAAATTGAACGCACATGGCTAAACATAAACAAATAGATGGATTAATAAATTTTTCAACGAAAAATATTCGTCGCTTTCAAAGGCAGATCAAAATCTAGATTATTATTTTAAAACAAAATCACATGAATTTATTATAAAAGTACAAAAGTACCCTCGAAGAAGTCAAACATTATAAAGCCGTGACAACCGTCGTTTACCTTTCTACCGTTCAACGACGGAGAGAAAAGAAAAGACGAAGACTCGCAGGTGAGACCACCATTTTCAAACAGTGTAACCGTTACTTTAATTATCTCCATGGATCCACCTCCTCCTCACACATTCTCAGGTCTTTCTCCTTCTTTATATCTTAAAAAGGTTTCGTCAGTTTCATCATCCTCTCCTTCACCCATCACCTGATTCCTCTCCCTCTCTCTAGATTGCCCGAGATGGATTCAGCTCCTCCTCTTCTCCCCTATGTGTCTTCTTCTTCATCTTCTAATACAGAGGAAGAAGACGTTAACCAAGAATTTGATCCCCGGTTTGATCATCGGTATGCAGGGGATTTAAACCGGCCCGATCTTGGGACCGCTTCAGTGGCCGGTGTTGAACAACGCGTGTCCTGCTTCGCTGTGGTTATCATCTTCTGGTTCTTTGGTTTGTTTCCGACACTTTTGACTTTTCTCTGTTTTTGAAGGTCTTGTCCTTTTTTTTTGTGGAACGGTTGTCTGAATTTGACTGATTATCGTTGACTCAGTGTCGATGGCTATGATTGTTGGTGTTTACGGACCAAGAAATGTCTGTCTTGGACCCAACTCTTCTGTTCTTATTGAACCAAACACCATTTTTGTACAAAGCGTAAAGGTTGTTGACTTTTTTACTCTTATCAGGAGAGACACTGCTAAGTTGCTGAGAATGTTTTTTTTTTCTTGTTTGGTTAGGTGAAAGAGTTAGATGATTCAAAATCTGGACTTGAGTTATTTGGGTTCTATACATCTCCTCCTCTTGATGTTGTAGTGAACTGGTCTGAATCTCGCTTGGCCTCTGTCTCACATAACTCTTACAAGGTATGTTTAAAGATTCTCATGAAAACCTGAAGTCAAAAGATTCGAACTTACCTGATTTAACTTTTTTCAGGAATGGCCATACTATCTGAACAAAGGAGCTTCGTTGAATATTTCATATAGTGTCAAACCAGAAGGCCGTTCACTTCGGCTTGTGGTCGATGAAGGTTGGTTGGTTTATATTCGGTTGTGATCTCTTTTTTTATTCTTTGTTTGGTCATTTTTCTATGCTTGCCTTCTTGTTTGATACAGTTAATATAGATTGATTGAACAATCATGATAGTAATACACAAAACAGATTCATAAAACCCATAAGGAAAGTCGACAACTTTCCTAACTAGACCATTAACTCTTAATAAAATAAGGAAATAGAGGGTAGAACTATAGAAGAAGTCTTGATATGATTGAGTAGTTTGTTTGTAAGTTTAGCCTTTTAGGGATGTCAATTGATTATTTCAATGCTCTCAATCAAATAGGAACGGACTCTTATCAGTTGTTGGAGGAACATGCATCTCAGAACACAGCTCTCTCATGGAATCTGATTCGAGGTTACTCAAATAGAAGTTCCCACTTAAATGTATTGGTTGTCTCAGGAGTTAACAAAAGTCCTATACAGGTAGTGGTGTGATTGAAGTGAAGATAAGTAAGTCTTCAAGTTATTATGTGGCTGTGGCTAACTCCAACATGAAGGACGTAGAGGTAATGATGACTTAGGAATGAGTTTTGTTTTTGTTTCTTCTTGCTCACGTCCACTTCTTTTACTTGAGATGCTTTTTTTTGTTCAGGTGGAACTGGATATTGATGTGAGGGCAATCTTGTATGATACTAAACAATCATTCTACAAGTGTACCTTCAGCAACGGCGAGTGCACATTCAATGAAATGTGCCTTGTTGGAAACTCTATTGTCTTAACTTCACCAGCACCAAGACAGGTATGCATTCACAAGGAAACACACCCACAGAATCTATATATATTACATGCTCAATTCTCATTACCTCTGAGCTTAGGGAGCATCAGTTGAAGAAGAATGGTGTATCAGGTTCTCATATCAACCTAGATGGACTTCTTATGTAGTCGGCACAGGTTGAATATATTTCAATTATTTTAAAGCAATTTATAATCAGATTTGAGAAATGGAAAGTTTCTATTTTTAGGTTTGGTGACTTGCTTCATGCTGGTAGCTATACAACTCTGGAAAAGGTTACAGTGTGATGGTGAAGAGAGAGATCAAACCCAAAATGATTCAGCGAGAACACGACTACTTGTAAACAAAGATGAAGATGGTTCAAGCATGGGTTCGTCTAATGAGTCTTTTGCAGCAGATGATGCTGATCTTGAAGACTTTACGGGTAATGAGGGTGAAGCAAGTAATAGCACTAGACGTCTCTGTGCCATTTGTTTTGATGCTAAACGAGATTGCTTTTTCCTCCCATGTGGTCATTGCGTCTCTTGTTATCAGTGTGGAACAAAGTAAGTTTTTCTCAAACTAATATGTCTCTCAGCAATCAGCATGAGCTAATATAATATACAACTGTATATATATCAAATCTACTGCATCAGGAAAAAAGTTGTTAATATCCAAAATATGTGCACAGGATAGCAGAAGCTGCTGGGAGTTGTCCAGTCTGTAGAAGGACGATGAAGAAGGTGAAGCGAATTTATACAGTATAAGATGTAATGTTCAAGAAATTGGTAAATGGTAATTATGCATTTTAGGACATTAGTCTGTGTGGGGTACCGCATAGACTGATTTAATCGTTTTTAGTAAAAAAACCTTTTGTTTTTTTTTTTTGACTGACGACTAGGAGTTACATAGACCGATTGCTAGAACATTAAGGTGTAAAAATCTGAATCCGAAGAAACGAGTCGAAAATGTAGTACCGAATTCGAACCGAAATTGATTAAATATCCAAACGTGTTCAAAATTTTGGTATCTAAAGAACCGGAACTGAACCCGAACTGAACCGAAGTATTTCGGGTATTCGAATGTATCCGAAATAGATTTTTATATCTTCCTATATAAATATATTTTAGATTTTTTTTTGTAACACATATATTTTAGATTCAATGTCTATTAAAAACATCCAAAATATATAAGTTATTTTTAAATTTTCCAAAATACTTGAAAATATATACAAATAGTCAAAAGTAAATGTCTAAAATAACTATACTCAAATCACCAAAAATACTTGAAATATCTATTGATTATCTATCCAAATATTCAAACCAAATCAAATTACATGTTAAGTTTAGGTATTTTGACATATGTTATTCAAATTTGTATGTAATATATTTTGTTTATAAATTTTGAGAAATGTAAAGTGTATAATGAATTTTAAAATTTTAAAAATAATTTTAGTGGGTTATCCGAACCCGAACCGAACCCGCAAAGATCCGAACCGAATCTGAACCAAAACTTAGAAATATCCGAATGGGGCTGAAACTTTTTTTAACAGAACTAGAGTTTGATCCAAACGGTCGTTCGGATTTTTTTTAATTTTAATATATTCACTTTATAATTGATAATTTGATGCTGCATTATAAAAGAATGAGCTATCTTTTCTTTGGTTGGATTCCTGGTTAATTTAAGTGTTGGTCGGTTTGGATGTGTCTTATGTGTTCTCTAGTTAGATCATTCGAGTATATTCAAATGGTACACCGGTCTAGTAATATGAGAAGAAAACAACCAACCATGATGGAAAAGACAATCCTGAAGATGACAAAATGGAGGAAGTGTATTGAAAAAACAGACAATTTCTTTTAGATGGTTGTCTTCAGAGAACCATGCCTCAACAGTATCAAGTTAAGCACATTTTTTTGCAAACACCTGAACAGTTTGTTAAACATAAATGTCTTTAGAAGGAAGCTCCTGGGGAGTGAAGTGAGCACCTTTGTGATTTATGTTACAAGTGGAAGTACAATGTTATTAGACTTGGTTTTGTTTTGGACATAGTTTCACGTAGGCGTGAAGTGAGTACCTTTGTGATTTATGTTACAAGTGGAAGTTGTGAGAGTTGTTATGTTTCCATGTCTTTAACTCTCATTTTCAGACATCTTACTTCTGGCAGTATGTATCAGAAGAAGATGATAGTTATGTTTCTTCCCCACCACGGGTGGCTTCGGTTGTAGAACAAGCAACGCCGTCTTCATCATCTGGTGGACTGATAGGTCTCACCAGAGTAAGTAAGCTGACGTGGAGGTAGAGCTGAACCATTAGAAGAATAAGAGTGAAGACTGGGAATGGAACAGAGGGTTTGCAGTTGCAATCCAGGAAGTATAAAAGAGAGAGTCGGAGCAGTGCCGTGTGAAGGTTTTTGGGGCCTAAGGCAATTTTTTCTTTTTTTTTGGGTAAAAGCAATCTCTTTTTCCTTTTGACAACACATAATGCAAAATTTTCTCAGATGATATATTTATATAAGATTTTGGTACGTTTACAAAGAAATAAACTGGTAGACACATAAAAAATTTTATAATTAAAATCTAAAAAAAGAATCCAAAATGTAGAGAAAAATTTGTATGATCAATCAAACTCTATATATATGCATGTATGTAAGAATTTATAACACTAACTAATGTATTGTGTATATAAATATGGGGCCCTAGATTTTAACTAAAACCTAAGAGCAGTATTAACGCAAGGGAGGGGAGCGTGGGTTCCTAATTTTTTTTATTTTATTTTATTTTTGTTTTGTCCGATTTAAAAAAAAAATTAAAAATAGACCAATCGCGGACCGCCACGTGTCAGTGGGACCCCCGAACAGTACAAAAACTCTACCGGACTCGCCTCTTGCAGAAGAGGAAGAATGGGTGGGTTTTATGATTTTTGTGGGCCCTACACCTCTTAAAGCTCCTTAAGATTCAGCGTTAATGCTGCTCTAAGGGGTCTAATAGCATGATTAACCCTAGCTTTTTATTTGAGATTCTTAATTCATGATTTGACACTTTTTTTTTCTTTATACTTTTCGGCTAAGAGACGTCTCTTATATCTCTTATTTAAGAGACCGTTTTTAGTTTTTCGTAGTTAAAAGCTAAGAACTATCTATTAGCTGAAGCTAAGAACCCCAGTTAAAAGATCGAGGTTAATCATGGCCTAAGGGCACCAGCAGTGGAGAGTTCTTCCCATGAGACTAAAAATGACACATGTTGAATTAGCACGAATCGTCCCTCTCCCGAGAGATTTTCAAAAAGTCAGAGAGACTAAAAATGATACATGAGACTAAAAATGTCACATGTTTCTATGTGAATGGTGCATCTTATTTTTAAGTATTTAAATTTAATTCAAAATTAAAATATATTTAAAATATTGATATAATATTGTTGAGAGATTAAGTGCGAGAGATGAGATGCATGAGTACAGATGCTCTAAGGCTCTTGCCCTTTTTTACAAGGGGTGAGCACGGCTCTGAGAAGGAGAGTAGATGGTATTATGCCATGTATGAAATTTTTGGCCATGGCGCTACGAGCTTGGTGGTGATCGACATGAGATCACTGATCCGATCGATATGAGATCGTGATCCTTACCGTTTGTAATCGTTTATCTCTATCAATAAAATGTTCCTAGCTATCTTCATACTTAACATGGACATGCTTGTGCAATGGCTGCACTTGCTGAACGCCAGCAAATGGTTGGGGAATCCTCTAATCATAACCACAACGTCAACATCAACGTTTCTTCACACAGTATGCCACCTGGAAATTGCGACAGTTACTACGACATAGAACAAGAACAGATGACATTGACCACCACTATCTGTAAGAATATTTTATATTCTACGTGACCTATGTATCTATTGGTTTAATATAAAGTTCAAGTTCATATTAGTGTTTTTAGATTCTAATATGAAAGACGATACCGTGATAGATCGGTTTCGATTAATGAGTTAGAATCCGGGTGTATTGATAACCCTCCTACTTTATCTTATATATATATAAATGTCCTTAATCTCATGATTATATATATGTATATGTAAATGGTAATAATAATGGAATATGTTACCATAGATTTAATATATATGATGATACATTATTTAGCACTTGTGCGGTTAAAATAGTGAAGGGTTGCGTTGAAGTATTATGTCCGAGAGTTATGTTGGTTAAGACACATCTCTTTGATTATTATAAAAGTGACTTGTACGTAAGGAAAGAGTCTTTCTAAAACACACAACAATAAGATTTATCAAAAGGAGAGATTAAGGAAGCTTTGAGATTTCTTGTCCATCAAGGAAATCACCAAAAGGAGAAGGTTAAAGAGGAGAAGATCAAGTGGAATTGCATCCAAGCATGGATCAAGGTTAGTGTTTCTATCTTCTTTAGAAATGTGTTAGGGTTGAATTAAACTAAATCTAGATTATGGTCTTGGGGTAGATTTCATAATTGAAATCATAAAAGTTAATCTTACATGTGGTATCAGAGCCAACTAGATTTGTTTAATTCACCGTTATTGAACGTATGGCGTCATAGCACGTAAACGTATTGGTAATTGTCAAGCGTGTGTTCATGATCGTCATTGCGTTAAAATTCTGAATGCATTAGAAAGTCGCTTTGGTTCGTAATTGTTTAGAAGTAACTAACGTAGCATGCATGATTAAGTGATTCTGGAATTTTGTTAACATGTGCTCTCATTAGTTTACGGTTTGCATCATGCCGTAAAGTTTAACGTTGTCACCGTAAAGGCACATGCATTAATTTTTTAATATAACGAATAATATATTCATTTTTTTTCATGAACATATACGGTGTCATCTGTTTTAAAGAGTGTTTATGGGATTTGTTTTAAATCATCAAAAAAAAAAAACTGACATTAAAGGACGGCATCGTATGAGATAAAACGTATATAATGGTACGGTACTTGATCTTGTGCACGAATGTTTAATTACATACAATTTTTTTTATAATGATATGGTATCACCCGATCAAGTATGGCACTCTCGTAATGATATACGATGCCATAAGCTTTACGTGTCTGGAATTTCATATGCATGACGTTAGCATATGGCAATTCACTTAGTGTGTTGTATACACGTGAATTATCTATCAAACTAAATGAATATTTAAATTAAACAAGATGCATTAAGTTGTCGTTGCATGTTTCGGTTAATGGTGCTCTCGCCAGTAACATTGAACATGACACGAAAAGGCATGAATAAATAGATACTTAACTGAAGTTTATTTTATTAAAAAAAAAAAAAAATAAAATAAATAGTTAAGTCTAAAATGCTTCCGCTAAAGTAATTGTGTTATGAAATATTAGCACAATTTAAGTAGTTTTCCCCTTCGAATTTTTTTAATGTTTATATGTATATAATATGATAGTCACCAAAGTGACCTTGTTATATTAGATATAGATATTAAAAACTATAGAATTCATAATTGACCTTGATCAAAGATGCTAAATGACATAAAAGTTTGATCGATCAATTAATTTATTTTTTATATTCTAGAAGATCATCCAAAGGTGGATCATTGAATATGATTAATTATAAGAAAAGAATTGGTCATTTCTTATTATAGTCGATAATATGTATATCCAAAGATAACATACTTATTTGATTAGTGTTTGATTTGATTAATATTAAAGTATTTATTACTAACATCACTGGAAGTATTTGTATTTAAATATTGCCCAAAGGTTATTTAAAATACAAGTGTTAAAGTTTCTATTAGTCTAAATATATATTAAAGTCTCAAAGCACTAACGGGTAAACATGTATGAATGCTTGCAGCTTCATCAAATGTGTTTGCATCTGCTAACTCTGTGGTAAAGTTTAATGGTCTCAACTATGGTGAGTGGTTCGAGCAAATCCGGTTTACACTAGGTGTAATGGCTTTGGACTCTGCCATACTATCTGATGAGGAACCTTCAGCTATTACAGTAGATAGCTCCAAATCTGAAAAGTCTCGTTATGAGAGATGGGAGCGATCTAACAGGCTGAGCTTGAACCTTATGAGGTTAACAATGGCGGAAAGTATTAAGCCATCAATGCCTAAGACAGAGAAAGCAAGGGAATTCATAGAGAAAATTAAGGAGTGTTCACAATCGGAATTGGCTGACAAGTCGATTGTAGGAAGTCTCATGAATGAGCTAACTACAAAGAAGTTTGACTGGTCTCAGCCAATCCATGATCATTTGACGCACATGTCTAATCTGGCAGCAAAGTTAACGACCTTGGGAATGGAGGTACATGAGCAATTCTTGGTCCAATTCATCATGAACTCTCTACCTCTTGAATTTAGCCAGTTCCAGGTGAATTACAACACCATTAAGGATAAATGGAACTTTAAGGAATTAAAGTCTATGCTAATTCAAGAGGAGGGGAGACTAAGGAAGATGAAAGATCAAGTTGCTAACCTCGTAGGTCTTGGAAGTGCTAGTAGCAGCAAAAGAACATCAAGTAGGAAGGACAAAAGTGAAAGGACCTCAAAGTCAAATCCAAAAGGAAAAGAAGTGTTTCTTTTGTAAGCAAGTAGGACACTTCAAGAAGGATTGTCCTAAAAGGAAGGATTGGTTCGACAAGAAAGGTAAACATTACAGCTTTGTTTGCTATGAAATGAATCTTGTTGAAGTTCCTAATAATACTTGGTGGTTAGATTCTGGTGCTACTACTCATGTGTCTCATATTAAACAGGGATTCAGTTCGATCCAGCCCATAAGAGGACCTAAACAGTACTTGTTCATGGGAAACAAGATGAAGGCGCAAATAGAAGGAATTGGGACGTATAGATTGATCTTGGACACTGGAAGTCATGTGGATCTTGAAGGGTGTCTCTATGTACCTGAGTGTGCTAGAAATCTTGTTTCTGTTAGTAGGTTGGACAATTTAGGATTTAGTATTAAGGTTGCACATGGTGTTTTCACATTTTACCGAAATGATTACTTTTATGGTAGTGGTATTTTATTTGATTCACTTTATAAGTTTAACCTTGATGCAAAGTTTTCTGAATCCCTATTTAATGTTGAAAGTCGAGGCATTACGCGTAGCGCAATTAATGAAAGTTCTGCTTTCTTGTGGCATCAACGACTAGGTCATATTTCCAAAGAAATAATTAAGAGGTTAATAAAGAATGAAATTCTTCCTCAGTTGGATTTCAGTGACTTAGATGTATGCATAGACTGCATTAAGGGAAAGCAGACGAAACATACTTTAAAGAAACCAGCCACAAGAAGCACTCAGCTTCTTGAGTTAATACACACCGATATATGTGGCCCTTTCGATGCTCCTTCATGGAGTGGCGAAAAATATTTCATCACATTTATTGATGATTACTCACAGTATGGATATACCTATCTACTGCATGAAAAGCCTAAGTCTGTGAATGTCCTAGAGGTATTCATTGACGAAGTGGAAAGACAGTTAGATAAAAAGGTGAAAGTAGTGAGATCTGACAGAGGTGGTGAATTTTATGGAAAATTCGATGAAAGTGGACAATGTCCTGGTCCATTTGCAAGGTACTTGAAAGTAGGGGCATATGTGCACAACACACAATGCCCGGTACTCCTCAGCAGAATGGTGTAGCTGAGAGGCGGAACTGTACCTTAATAGAGATGGTTAGGAGCATGTTGAGTAATTGCTCATTACCCCTTTCTTTGTGGATATATGCGTTAAGAACTGCAACGTATGTGCTAAACCGGGTTCCTAGTAAGGCAGTTCCTAAGACTCTTTATGAGCTGTGGACGGGAAGGAAACCTAGTTTAAGACATCTACGTGTATGGGGTTGTCCAGGAGAAGTAAGGCTATATAATCCACATGAAAATAAACTTGATTCTAGGATTGTCAGTGGATTTTTTATTTGCTATCCTGAGAAATCAAAGGGGTACACATTTTATTGCCCTAACCATAGTACGAGAATAGTTGATTCGGGTAATGCTAGGTTCATTGAAAATGGTGAAACTAGTGGGAGTGGTGAACCACGAAAAGTGGACATTAATGAAGTTCAGGTTGAAGTTTCTTCACTTGTAGTTCCACCTGAAGTAGTTGTTCCTATTGTTGCATCAGACTCTAATGGCACAATAGGACAACAAAATGATGAGCCAGTCCCACTAGCTGAAGATACTGTTGATGAACATGTCATAATTCAAGAAGGAAATAGTGAACCACAAATACCTTTAAGGCGATCTGGAAGAGAAAGAAGATCTGCCATTTCAAATGATTATGTGGTTTACACTATTGAAAATGAATGTGACTTAAGCATGGATGACGATCCGATCTCATTCAAAATGGCCATGGAAAGTGACAATTCTGAAGAGTGGTTTGATGCCTCAAAAGAAGAAATGAAATCTATGGATGATAATCATGTATGGGACTTAGTAGAGTTGCCCGATGGTTTCAATACCATTGGTTGTAAATGGGTCTACAAAACTAAACGTGACTCAAAAGGTAAACCTGAAAGATGCAAGTCTCGCCTTGTTGCTAAAGGTTTCACCTAGAAAGATGGCATTGACTATAAAGAGACCTTCTCTCCGGTTTCAAAGAAGGATTCTCTTAGAATTTTTTTGGCTTTGGTGGCTCATTATGATCCTGAGCTTCACCAGATGGATGTAAAAACCGCCTTTCTGAATGGAGATCTTGAGGAGGAAGTATATATGGACTAACCAGAACGATTCGTGGTCACAGGAAAAGAAAATTTGGTGTGTAAGCTGAGAAAGTCAATTTATGGACTAAAACAAGCTTCTCGACAATGGTATATAAAGTTTAATGATACCATCACATCATATGGTTTTGTAGAGATCATTGTTGATCGATGTATCTACATTAAGATCAGTGGGAGTAAGTTTGTGATTTTAGTCCTATATGTTGATGATATTTTGCTTGCTGCAAATGACATGGGTATGTTACAAGATGTGAAGAAGTATCTCTCTAAGAACTTTGAAATGAAAGATATGGGTGAGGCATCTTATGTGATCGGGATAGAAATATTTCGAGATAGATCACAAGGACTGTTAAGTTTGTCTCAGGAAGGATATATCAATAAGATCTTAAAGAGATATAAAATGGAGAAATGCTCTGCAGGAATAACTCCAATTCAGAAGGGGGACAAGTTCAGTAAAATGTAATGTCCAAAAAATGAATTTGAGCGTAAAGAAATGGAAAGAATTCCCTATGCATCGGTGGTTGGGAGTTTGAACTATGTTCAAACATGTACTCGACCTGATATCAGCTTTGCTGATGGAATGTTGGGTCGATATCAAAGTAATCCCGGAATGGACCACTAGAAAGCTGCAAAGAAGGTTCTCAGGTACTTACAAGGCACCAAAGAAAACATGCTTACATATAGGAGATCTGATCAGCTGGAAGTCATTGGATATTCAGATTCAGACTATGCCGGATGCGTTGATAGCAGAAAATCAACGTTTGGCTACTTGTTCCTATTAGCTGGGGGAGCAATATCATGGAAGAGTGGAAAGCAGTCTGTCATTGCTACTTCTACCATGGAGGCTGAATTTGTGGCATGCTTTGAGGCCACAATTCATGCACTATGGCTGCGGAACTTTATCTCAGGGCTTCGGATTGTCGACACTATAGCCAAGCCGCTGAGAATTTACTGCGATAATTCTGCAGCTGTCTTCTTTTCAAAGAACGACAAGTACTCGAAGGGTGCTAAGCACATGGAATTAAAGTACTTGTCTGTTAAAGAAGAAGTTCAGAAACGGAGAGTGTCATTCGAGCACATAAGGACGGACATGATGGTAGCGGATCCGCTAACTAAAGGTTTACCACCCAAGGCGTTCAATGGCCATGTAGAACGTATGGATATTATAGATAAGGCTTTGCTATTTTAGTTATGGGATGCTCATTATGTATTTGACACTGAGAATTCACATAAAGTTATGTTTCTGATTTACTTATTATGTTATCATTAAAGTATGTGTATACACTTATGGTTTGTAGATAACATATGGTTGGTTTGAGAAATAAAAGTTCTTCTCATATAAGGGATGATACAAAATTAGAATTGATTTTTGATACATGGAAGGGACTATGTCGTTTAATGGCATACAACCGCCATGATTCGATCAATCCAAATTTTAGTAAAGATCAAGTGAACTTGATATAAAAGTGCACATTAAAGTTATTAAACCCTGAGTCGACACAAAGGTCAAGTGGGAGAATGTAAGAATATTTTATATTCTATGTGACCTATGTATCTATTGGTTTAATATAAAGTTCAAGTTCATATTAATGTTTTTAGATTCTAATATAAAAGACGATACCGTGATGGATCGGTTTCGATTAATGAGTTAGAATTCGGGTGTATTGATAACTTTACCTTATATATATATATATAAATGTCCTTAATCTCATGATCATATATATGTATATGTAAATGGTAATAATAATGGAATATGTTACCATAGATTTAATATATATGATGATACATTATTTAGCACTTGTGCGGTTAAAATAGTGAAGGGTTGCGTTGAAGTATTATGTCCGAGAGTTGTGTTGGTTAAGACACATCTCTTTGATTATTATAAAAGTGACTTGTAAGTTGTTTGACTTGTACATAAGGAAAGAGTCTTTCTAAAACACACAACAATAAGATTTATCAAAAGGAGAGATTAAGGAAGCTTTGGGATTTCTTGTCCATCAAGGAAATCACCAAAAGGAGAAGGTTAAAGAGGAGAAGATCAAGTGGAATTGCATCCAAGCATGGATCAAGGTTAGTGTTTCTATCTTCTTTAGAAATGTGTTAGGCTTGAATTAAACTAAATCTAGATTATGGTCTTGGGGTAGATTTCATAATTGAAATCATAAAAGTTAATCTTACACTATCATCATCGGCAGCATCATAATCATTACCATGCAAAACACCGAGATGGGAGAAACAGAGAGCAACAGCTATGTAAGTTCTTACATGAACGGCGAGAGCTTCCAAAGCTTTCCTCCTCCTCTGGTCATTTCTCCAGAGAGTTTTAAGGAGCAGATGATGATGGCTATGGCTGTGTCTTTAGCAGAAGTTCATGCCACGACCACAAGTGCACCAGCTGAAGTTTCTTGGCGATAAGTAGGGTAGTAATGGAGACTCATGTGTCTGAATGTGATGATGATTGATCACTTCATAATGTTTGGGGGTTCCTATATGAAGAAATAAAAGAAAAACAGTATTTTCAGTTTTAGTAGAAAAAGGTTGGGTTTGTTTTCAAGCGCATCTATCTCGTTAGCCGGACCGCCTTCCGGTTTACAAAGTTGGAACCGGTTTACATTGAAACTGGTTTACGTCTTTTAACGAATTGTTTCTGTTTTAAGTTTCATAACGAATAGGGTCCATACGGATCTGTAATCTGTTCGGTTCAATCTCTTCAGATTTTTTTTTCTGACTAATAATGCAGCTCCCATGGCCCATGTCCCATGGCCCATGTCCCATGTCCCATGTCCCATGTCCCATGTCCCATGTCCCATGTCCCATGTCCCATGTCCCATGTCCCATGTCCCCAATCCAAGTAACAGTGTACGCAGTTTATTTTCTTTTAACTTTGACCAAATCAATATTTTAATAAACTATAAATAGGTTTGTCGTATATCCGATACAAAATATCAAGTGCTTATGCTGTTTAAAGTCGTTCGCAGAAAGTGTTTATTTAAGAAAATAAAAATAAAACTTGTTGGAGATGTCCATGTCGGTCCCATGCATGTGAATTTGTCAATTCACCGACGACTCACTTTCCTTCAAAAGAATGATTCCATTTTCAAAAAATTTTGGTGCCCAAATCTACTTTTCGGACCACAGTCCACGTTTAGCATTGAGATTTTCGGTTGTGATGTCTTTATCTATTTCTTATTACTGTTATTACTGTTATTACTGTTATAAGTTGTTAGCATATAACAATATTTATACTAAATTAATTTAAATATTAATTTAATTTTTGTAAAATAATCTGTAACTAAATAATTAATTCATTAAATGAAAATATTGTAAAATTTGTAAAATGTAAAAAGTTATATTATTTATATATAGCTTTATATATACATACATATATTTATGCATATATTAGATTAAAGTAGATGATGTCCCTCTTTCAACATTGTAGTAATTGTGGTTTGTTGTATATTAAGCGGACATTACAATTTAATTTGATTTGATCTGTACAGTTGCCAATATCTATTTTTTAGATCGAATCAAAATGGATAACAAATTCAAACAGATTTTACAAAGCTATAAATCGCGTTTAATTCTAGTTATTGAGTAACAATTATTTCAATAATTACATATCGGAATATGCAAGCATATTTTGTTAATTCTTAGATAATTGTTGGAAAAAACATGTGCCATTTATTTTATTTTTAGTGGAATACTGACAGTAGAAAACAAAAACAGTAACATCTTTTCAATTATTGGATTTTTTGTCTTTTTCAATTATTAGATTAACATTAACTTAAAACATACATGTATATATATATGGCACACTAAGAACAACAAATCACGAACATAACCTATCAATCATTCAATGATACAGCTTTCTTTTCAAATGGCTGAAGCCTATTATCAGACAATCTAGAGTTATAGGTAGAGTTTTTATATTCAGACCAAGTGAACTCTTCGTACAAACTCTCGTCTTCATTGTCAATGAGACAAGTCAAGGGAGCGATTCTCTGAGTTAACGAAGGTCCAGCGAAGTAAATCATAGAAACCCTAGATTTCCTGCTGTTCGCTAATACCCTATGCTTAACGCTCTTAAACCTCCCATTTGTCAACACCTGCATGATCAGCACCAAAACAAAAACAAAAGTTTAGATCTATTGGTCTATAATATGGAAGAAAGATACTTAACTATTATAGCAGCTCCATCAGTTAAATTTTAACAGGGTATCTAAGCAATTAGAAATAATAAAATACAAAACAGTTGGAGAGAGAAAAAAAATTGGAGAGAGAATAAATGATAGTATCTCTGCAGCGGACTGATCAGAATCTCCTTTTATGTTTTTGTCATACATGTCTGTAGGTAATAAATGGTTTAATTTTACAATAAAAAATAAAAGTTAACTAAATAATCAAAATACATTAAAATATCAATATAAAACTTAGGAAAACCTACTTTTAGATACTATACCAATAAGGGTGCTATGTGACCAACGCATGTTTAATGGGGTTTTTTAGGGTGAAATTTTTAACTTTGAATAAGAACCGTTTTTTAGTCTTTCTTAGCTTTTAACTAAGAAAAGCTAAGAACCGTCTATTAAATAAAAGATATAAGAGTCGGCTCTTATCCGAAAAGTGTAAAAAAAATAATTATGTCAAATTATGAGTTAAGAACTCCAAATTAAGAACTCGGGTTAATCATGATCTACCATCCGCATCAAGAATCTCTCAACTAGAGTTTCTTAAGCTGTTGACTGATTCTCTTACTAAAATATTATTATTTTTGATGAAAGACTCTAGTTGTAATTGAAAGACCTCTAATAATAATGCTTTTATAAGCAAAGATGTAGTTAAGGATTGAGACAAACCTGGAGAGAGTCGGAGACGTTGAAGAAGAAGGAGGAGGGATCTGAAGGGACAGAAATCCAGGAGCCGTCAGATAGATTGATTTGGAGACCGCAAGTGTTATTAGATCTTAAGACAGAGATGATCTGAGGATCGGTGTGTTCGCCAAAACCGATCACAATGTTGCTACCATTGGTATTATTGTTGTTGATAAGAGGGCATGGTGGATAGTGATTAAGCCTGAATATGGAGTCAGTGTTTTCACCAGAGACAAGCTTGCTATGTGTGTTCCTCGGTTTGATCCCTAACCCATCAGTCATCATCTCCAAAACATCGCATGTCATTTTCCTCACTGATTTTGTGTACTCCAACAATGCATTCTCCAGAACGAGAGTCGAGTGTGAAAAAAGAAGAAGAGTTGACTGTGAGTTTTAAAACGGGAAACAGTGAAAAAGATGGAGTCACATAACATTACATTATACTATAAAAGTAACAAACAAACAGACAAAGAAAAAGACGGAACATGAACTCTAAACAGAGGAAAAAAATGAACTAGAAAGAGACGGAACATGGACAACACCAACAAAGATATGACATAATGGCTAAAACTCTTCGATCACTTAATAAAGATCATAATGTTCGATTTCGGTTGAGAAAAGTGTACTCTTTTTACATGCTCTTAAGTTTTGCCCTAGGAAAAGTATTGACAAAAACCCAAAACCTCTTAATCATTATTAAAAAAATCACGTCGAGTCCAACCTGAAAGTTTCGGGGTTTTGCAAGAGACCCGGAGGGAATGGATGGGAACCGAAATCAAGATTAGCATTCATCAACAAGTACTCAACCCAACCAACGTCCCCACTGCGACCAATCGCTCTCTTCCCGTATCCAAAGGGATAACCTGCGACTTGGGTTTTCTGGGACGTAGGCAATGAGAAGAACTCGACGGCCTCGTGATCCAAAACAGAGACTAGCTCCGAAGAAACGCTATGGTTGATCACCTTGAAGAATCCAAAGTCTTCACAGGCTTTTTCCATGTCGTGTTTGGATTCCGGGTCAGAGATATCTATAACCGGGATTGAAGAAAATCCGGATTTTGGTACTTCGACCAGTTTAGACGATACCGTCATTGCTATAAATGTATGTTTCAGAGATTTTCCTTTTCTGGTGTCCCTTTTAATAGCTTTGAAGGATGAGACATCCGAGTAATGCGTGTGCGGTATATATAGCCGAGGAGAGGATAAAAAGCGTAGACCATGATTAATCCAGACTTTTAAAGTGAGGTTTTTAGATTCGGCTATTAGATTCTCAGCCGAAAAGTATAAAAAAAAGTGTCACATTATGAGTTAAAAATCTCAAATTAAGAATATGGGTTAATCATGCTCTTACGTACGAATAGGATCATCAAACTATTCAAAAATTCAAGCTAATAAATTCAACTGTTTTGTCTTTAGTGTATCGACATCAATAAAATTGATTTTGGGGGAAAATATTGAAAGCGTCGTCATTCATTATCATTTTGCTAAATAGTAGTATAAACTTTTAAATTGCTTTCGTCGTGTCATTTTTCTGGTTTGCTTGTTCTTTTGTTGGTTTATCGTGGAGGTAATCTATATTTTAAGGTAATTTGTTCTAGATAAAAACATAAATATCTTTTCAACATAAAATATTAATTTGAGAGCCATAGGCATATGAGCTTTCATGACTGTTACGTATACACCCTCTATTTTTGGTAAAAGTGGCACTTCAAAAAATTTCATGTATATTAAAAAATTATTTACCAACTTTATTTTATCTTTTATTCACACACTAAATATATTTCTCTCTCTAATTAATACACTAATATAATGAAGCTAAAAATGAACATATACTTAAAATTTTGCATTAAAAACACCAAACGATGGTTTTTGAAACAAAAATAAAACTCTAAAACATCACACTTTAAGAAATAGAGAGAGTATTATTAGTAAATTCGTTCAATAATTTGTTTTTTCTAATTGTCTTTTTCGTGAATTGCATATCAAAACTCAAACGTCCATATCCAAACTGACCCTCGTTCTCCATTTAACCCGTTCGATGAATCTAACTAGACCAACTAAATTAATCTTTTTATCTATGTACGTCAATGTTCGCAACGAATAACGGTCTTAAAAATACGAGATATATTGTTTTGATACTGTCTCCACCAACAAGACAAACAACTTCAGATAAGATGTGCACGGTATGGCTTCGAATGGATCCGAGTGTTCTCTCTGTCACCAAAAATATATATATCTTTACCTTTTTTTTTTGTCAACTGAAATGCATTAATATATCTAAACCAAGGATTCAATACAAGGCGGGGGAGGAACAAGAGAGTGCAGCTTTCGCTAGGGAATCAGCTGCAACATTGTACTCTCGCCCAACAAAGGAAATAAAACAAAAGATAAAGGATGATGATAGAATCTCGATATCCATGAGAACCCCGAAGAGCTCCACCCGATAAGACTCCGAGAAGATAGCTCTCGCGAGCTCCCGTGAGTCGGTTCGGAACCAGACTTTTGTTAGAGATAGGCGCTTAGCTTCCAGCATTGCTTCCCTCATAGCCAGCGCTTCCGCTACGAGGGGGGAGGAGATATGTGCCAGTGCGCGGGATTGTTCCTGGATAACAGTAGATTGTAGATCCGTGAAACACCAGCCAAGACCCGCTCGGTGGTTTGCCGACGACCACGCCGCATCAGAATTGCAGAGCGTCACGTCCATTCGTGTTGGCGGGATTTCGAACTCTAAGAGAGCAGGTCGCAATTGTGTGGATGTCGGCACCTGTGCCTGTAACCATTCACGACCAGAAGAGCATGCCTTGGAAACCACGGTAGTCGCCGGGATCTGTCTGTTTTCGAAGACTAGCAAGTTCCGAGCAGTCCATATATTCCACAGAAGCCAGGAGGTGAGGCACGTTGACACCCCTGTGGGCGGGAGACTCACCATTGTCGACATGAGCAGAAAGGCATCATGGAGTGTTTTCGCATCAGAGAAGTTAGGCTGGGTAACGTAAGGGGCTCTTTCCCACACCTGAGCCGCAAAAGGACATAGCAAAAACAGGTGCATCGCCGTTTCATCCTCGTTGCAGTGAGGGCAGAGGCCCGGCGTGTTGATTCCCCGACTACGAAGGTTTGCCCCGAGTGGGAGAGCTCCCCGACACAACCTCCACAGGAAGATTTTCAGTTTCGGTGATGTCGTTTCACGCCAGATGAACTTCTGCCAGTCAAAAGTAGCCACAGGGAGATGTTGTTGATGTTGATTCCTTTGATCTTCGCGCATTGCGTAATATCCGGATTTGACGCTATAGATACCGGACTTTGTCTTCTGCCAGCAAAAGGTGTCCTCAACTTGGAAAATACTCGGTTTGATTTGGTAGATATCCTCAGCTAGTTCGGGAAGAACAGCCTCTACCATGTGGCGGTTCCACTCACCTGTTCCTCGAAGTAGGAGGTCAGAGATGTAGAGATCTCTTGTAGCCTCTGTTGGTGGACCGTAGACGACGATGTGAGAGGTCGTCGAGATCCAGGAGTCATTCCAGACCTTGGTAGAGTTCCCATTTCCGATTGCCTTACCAAGCTGCAGCTTAAGAAGATTAAGTCCCGCAATTACACCTCGCCAGCCGTGAGACGCCGAGGTAGGACAAGGAGACGTGAGGAAGCTCGTATTGAAGCAGTATTTTCCTAGTAACAGGCGCGCTAGGAGACAATCCGGGGACGTCAGTATCCGCCAGGCGTTCTTAGCCAGCATAGCCGTATTGGAATCCAAGATATATCTGAAGCCCAAGCCCCCATCACTCTTGTGTTGCGTTAAGGAAGCCCATGCTACCCAACATAGTTTACGCACCGAGGGATCCGCGTCCCACCAGAATCAAGTGAGGACTGACTGGATTTGCTTACATAATCCAATGGGCAGTGGGAAACAGGACATAGTGTACGTAGGGATGGCCGAAAGCACGAACTTTAGCATTGTAAGCTTTTTGGCTGGAGACAACCGACGTGTAGACCATGAGGCCGCCCGGAGTCTGATTATGTCGACTATAGAGGAGAAGAGATCCCGCTTCCTTCTGGTAATGAGTTTGGGTAGACCAAGATACTTGCCGACTCCTCCTTCTTTATCAATGCCAAGGATAAGTTTGACCCGTGATCGGGTCTCCTGTGGCGTCCTTGACGAGAAGGAGATATACGATTTAGCAGCATTTATCCATTGACCCGAAGCTTTCTCATAATCTCTCAGGATCAGCGCAAATGATTCGCAGCTTCCGGTGGTGGCTTTTGTGAAGAAAATCGTATCATCGGCAAAGAGCAAGTGGTTGATACGTGGGCAATGATGTCCAATCTTCACCCCAGTGAGCTCTCCACTCCGTTGTCCTGCCCGACACAGGCCCGAGAGTACTTCTCCACAAATGATAAAGATATACGGAGACAGATGATCCCCTTGTCGGATACCCCTTTGCGGTGTAACTGCGCCGTGGGCTGAGTCATTGACCAAGAAGGAATAGATCACTGTCTCTATGCACTGCATGACCAAATTGATCTATTCTCTAGCAAAGCCCAACCTCTCAAAGACCAACCGGATAAAGCTCCATTCTAGCCTATCATAGGCTTTGCTCATATTTGTTTTTACCGCTAGGTAGCAATGTTTCTTTGCCTCCGATCCTTTGAGATAATGGAGAATCTCATGTGTGATGAGGACATTATCCGCAATAGATCGTCCCGGTAAAAAAACTGATTGGTTCTCAGAGATTATCGATCCAAGGACTGGCCGGAGTCGTAGGGAGAGAATCTTTGAGATGATCTTATAGTAGACGTTGCACAAGGCGATTGGCCAAAAATCTGAGACCTTTAGAGCATCACTGCTTTTCGGAATGAGGCGGACCTGAGTCATGTTGATTGATGCCGGCATTAACCCTGACGAGAAGAAGGCGCGAACTTCCGAGACTATAGCTGGACCAATTGCCGTCCAGTTAGCTTGAAAGAAGGAGGCTGAGAAGCCATCAGGCCCCGGCGCCTTGTCTGGATGAATGGCAAAGAGGGCCTTTTTAACCTCCATGGCGGATGGGAGAGCGGTCAGTGTTTCGTTGGTCTCTGGAGTAATCGACGGAGACAGGCCTCGGGAGATAATATCCTCAATCATCTCTCTGTCTGTTCCAGTGGTCGTAAATATCTCCGCAAAGTACCGTGCTATCTCCTTAGCGATCTGCTCTCCCTCATAAACTGAGGTACCACTCGCATCCTCCAACATTGTAAGCCTATTACGAGCTTTCCGCCCTTTTGCAACTGCATGGAAGTACCCTGTATTTTTGTCGCCCAAAGTCAACCATAGCATTCTACTTCTTTGTTTCCAGAAAGCTTCCTCGGCTTTGTAGGCTTCAAGGAGTTCCTTATTTATGCTTGCGACTGTCTCATCGGGGACGTCATTTGACATGGCCATGTCTAGCCTCTGTCTCAGCGCTTCTATGGTCTGTCGACTATTAGCGTGGTGGATTCTGCTCCACTGAACAATGGCTCTCCTGCAAGCGCCTAGGCGAAGAGCGACCGATAGGTCTGAGGAGGCGTTCCATGTGTGTTCAATCAGCTGTCGGACTTCCTCGACATCCTTTAGACGTCTATCGAACCGAAAAATCTTTCCTTGGTTCCTCCGTGTGGCATCAAAAGCTTAGAATACCGGACGATGATCGGAGCCTTCGAATCTTAAGTAATGACTGCATCCTTGAGGAAATGCGTCATACCAGGCACTGTTAGCTAAGGTCCTATCAAGACGGCTGTGAACCAAGTGTTGGCCTCTCCTTCCTCGCCAAGACAGATGATTACCCGTATGCTTGAGATCGAAGAGGTCATTAAGAGCTAGGAACTCACGAAAAGCTAGGAAGGTCCGTTCCGGCCGTGCCGGGCCGCCCGACTTTTCGGAGTTGTCGAGAATTTCATTGAAGTCTCCTGTGAGAAGCCAAGGAGATGCTCTATTCGCTGCAAGAGATGAGATCGCATCCCATACTCCTTGCCGACGGGGGATCTTCGGTTCTCCGTACACAAAAGTCATGTGGAAACTGTTACCCTTGAAAGTAACAAGCGAGTCCAGGTAATTGTGAGACTGAGCGAAAATAGAGACGGTTACTTCTTGGGACCAAAAGAGGGCTAGTCCTCCACCCCCGGACTGTGAGGAGAGACGAGAAAATGGTTATCATAATGAAGAGGTGCGAGTTTGTTCAACACAAAGGAATCCGGGTTCTTGGTCTCCATGAGGAACAGAATATGTGGACATATGGATTTACACATGTCCTTGATACGATGGACTGTGTCGGGGTTCCCCAGCCCGCAACAGTTCCAGCTTACAACAACTAAGGAAGATCCGGAGCTAGGTGGTGAAAATCTACCTGTTCCCTGAGGTTATCCTGAGTTCTTCTGTTTCGTCGCGATCTCGATGGAGTCTGTTGTTGATGTGCCCGGCTTTCATCTTCTTGAGATGAGTGGTTGCGAGATTCTCCTCTTCTTGGCTGTTGCACTTCTTGGTCCACCGGCACGTTATTCTGCGAAGATGTGTCAGTTGGGCGTCGGCCGTGTCTTATTCTTGATCCATTAGCTGGGGTAGACAATTGATTATCCTCAGCCTGTTGGCGAGTAGCTGGCGAGCGTTGCATCAAAGTTAAGTTGTGCTTCCTGAGATTTGCCCCCATGAGGCATCTAGAGGCTCCACTGTTTTTCTTTGTGCGAGGCGGATGCGCTGACCTTAAGGTTACATTTTCAGATGGAACCATTGATGCTGATTCTCGTTCAGCACCATTTGAAAAAGAGATTTCCTAGCCCGTCGATCTGTAGATTCTTCCCTCCGGTTGGAAACAGATGAGTTGTTGTGCAGGTGACTGAGTCGTTGCAGACACAATGATACGTGCTGCTGTCTCTTCCATAATCCCTTGTGCGTTTGTTTCTAAGACTCGTTGTATATGCGCTTCTCTTTCAATAGGGTCCGGATGATTAACATACTGATGGGATGCTTCTATAAGCTCCTCCATAACCTCTTCTGTCGTCGGGATCGATCGAGGTGGGGGGAGCTCCGGGAAGATCAAGGCACGCTCCAGAGGGGGTCGTGGGAGAACCGCACCCTCTTGTTGGTAGTCACTAGGCAGGAGGTCACCTTCCACTTGTCTTGGTGTCTCCTGTTCATCAGAGTTGCCTGTAGCAACATTTGTCCTAGCCACTTGATAAGAACTATTGCCCTGCCTTTCTGCGCCCGAACGGCGAGGGGCTCTGTTGGTAGTGTATGAAGGGGAGGTTGCTTGTAGTTGACCTGGGGGAAACTGGGGGGATACATTTCTTTGATTGTGGTTCCTCCTTTCCCTTTCCAGGGCTGTGTCCTCGTTTCCTTCTAGGTAGTGTCCTTCTCGAGAGGCCCCGTAGCTCCTCCTATCATCTGCTCTGTTGCGGTACTGAGCCTTCATGTAAAAACTGGGGCCGTTGACTTTGTTCCCATGCCTGTTGGACCTCTCATGTCCTGATAGCTTCTGAGGGATACTTGGTGTGATTTTGTTTCTTAGGGGGCGAGCTCCATTAGTGACAGCAGATACCCTATCTCCAAAGGGTCTGCTGTGTCTGTCAAGTCTCGTAGAGAAGGCTTGCAAGCGATCAGACTCCTGAGAGACCGTGTCATTGAGGGGAACATGTGATACGTCCTAAATTAGGGAAAGGATCACTCAATCGGACTTAAGGATATGAACTCGCCAAAAGGGAGAACTGGTGGATTGAATGGTGACACAAGAGGGGGGGAGAGTCTCTTGATACTACCGAGCTTCGATTGTTGCTTGATATGACACACAAGTCCAACAAAGGAAGAAATGGTGGATTAAAGGGTCGCACAGCAGATGCGGAAGGCTGCTGATATTCCCGAAGACAATTTGTTGCCGGATGTGACGCACCGGTCCAACAAAGAAGCAATCTCGATCTGTTGCTTGATATGACGCACAAGTCCAAAGGGAAAGATGTGTTTACTTGGAGCTAACCACACCAAGAAAGAAGTGAGAATCCATCTCAAGGTTCCAAAAATAATAATCAAAGCTTATTTTATTTCATTGATCAAATGGCCTTTATATAATAGGCAAAGCATACAAAAGGTTGGAATACAAAAGACTAGTCAAACATAGAAATTAGCAACTTATAAAAACAAGGAAGACTTGACCAAAGACCTTGAATTGACCAAAAATCATAAATGTCTTGACTTGACCGAAATTGAAAGATTGTGGTCGCCAAACTCTTTGGCTGATCTCGTGCTTCCACATGGTCGACAGTCTCTGAATTGCCGTCAGATTGATATATTATACGACCATCACTTATAATTTCTTGTTGGGCCTTTCTTTCTTTAAGCGGATACATGTTCATAAACACATTTGCAATATACTTCAAGCTCATCTCGATTAATCGCAAACCCATAAGCCAAAACATCTTGATTTGTTTCTGCTGCTGATTCGTGGCGCATCAACATGGGTCCTTATAGGGTAAGCCGAGACCTGAGCATCCACTATATGGTCGCCGGGTAGTACCTCCTTTCTGTCCAAGGAAGGGATGCTTGGGACCATCGGCTCAATGGGCTCGGGGGGAGGGGCTCAGAAAGGGAAATCCTGAGCTAGGTGAGACAGACGGTAGCAGATCGAGCAATGGTTCTTAAGGCCTTCGTATTCGAAAGTCACCAGGCTTTCTTCCCCTGAGTTGTAGTCTACGATAGAATATCCATGATAAGTGGGCTGAGACCATCCATCAGCACTCGCATCCTTGCTGACGTCTTTGTGATCTCATAGTGATCTAAAGTGCCCAGTTCGTAGCCAATGTTGTAGATCATTTGTTGATGCCAGAAGTGTAGGGGCAGACCTTGTAGTTTAATCCAAAAGGGGATCTCAGATGGGAAGGAGTTGGAAATAACAGGTTCCCACCTTTGTAGGATGAGCATCCAGTTATTATGGTGGTAAGGGCGATTGGCAAGGACTTCTTTGAGATTCTTCTCCGAGCTGAGGCGAAACTGGAAGCAGGAATGTCCAAGATCCACTCCTGTGATTGGTCCTTCGAGATTCCACCGACGGGGAAGACCAGAGACGACATCACTCACACTCTGCGCCTGAGGATTGGTGAGACGTCCAATGATTGTGAGTGAGTTCGCTTGGATGAGGGCAGATGTATCGATTTCTGGGGCTCGAATGCGCTTTCGTTCCGGCGGTGCGTGGAGGAGACCTTTCCCTTTCTCTGCAGCTGTCAGACGGCGAGACATCGTAGGATACTTGATGTTGGGATATGAGAAGGTATTTGTAGAGGGCAGTACTTGAAGAAAGACTCCGGAGCAGCAACACAAGCAGACCTGTGGTAACCTAGAGAATTGAAGATGCAGGGCTTGACCAAGTGAGCAGGTGAGCCTAGAGGAGTACGACAGTCGACTCTAGGTTCTTAGGGTTTCAAGGAAGCTTCGACAGGGCCACCGGACTACCAAGCTTGTGACCTAGCGACTGCTGTGAGGGTATGTAGTGGTTGCCCAAACGACCAGCGACGGTCATTTTGCCGTTGGAAAACAGTTCCCGCCGGGAAGGCGGTTTTGAGATTCAAAAAGATTACCCAAATAGGAAGTAAACCGGGCAGTTGGGAAAAGTCAGAAAATCTGAACCGACAGTATTAGCTAAAAAATGTAGTAAACCGGATGTGGAAATACCGTGTGTGAAAGAAACCCAGCTTAACAACGTGCCTCGATAGTCGTGCCCGAGAGAGAAAAACTTATTACTTCTTCTCTAATAAATTTACCTATGATGCTTTTTTCCTACTTTTGATTCTTATATATTGTAAGAAGAATATTATTTATCATTTTTTGTTTATTTGTATTAAATTATATTTCAATCTTCAAAGAAAAAAGTTACTATTTTGATAATGTTTTCGAAGTTTTATTTCAATAATTGTCTCATTTATTTATTTTATGTTATAATTAGTTAAAAAGAGTGATTAGGGTTTCGTTCACTCAAGAAATACTATACATGGCCTAAGAAGTTGACAAGTGAAAACAATGAACCATGCTGGACTGGTCACACCTCGCAAGCCTTTATATAAATACTACATGTGACGCGCGATTCAAAGAACTCGATTCTTCTTCTTCTTGATAATTTTTTCTCTTTTAAAATTATTATTCAATCTTTTCGTTTTCGACTGCTTTTGGATTTTAGATTTTAGCGAACGTGGAGAATTCTTGTTCACAGAGAGAGGGACATGCTCACCCATTTCTTTGTTAAGAAAATAATTTTAAAATATTAGCAAATATACGACAAGTTTGGTTCAACGATTTGCACAACTGCAAAATGTCTTGATAAGAACTGTACATGGAATGCTTATAAGTTATGGTAACCATGCAAAATCAGATTCGTGGTCCATAAATATTCTAGACTGATGTCTAAAATATTGTAAAATTTGTCTAGACTTTTTTTAAATAAAAGAAAAAGAAAATAATAAGTTTCAAAAAATAATAATAATAATAATAATCATAGTAATTAACAATAATACCTCCTGATCAATATATATGTTATATATATATATGATTAATTGACATGACAGTATACTGTTATTAATGGAATTCGCAATAAAGGTTTGCTTATATAATGCATAATGGGCGAAAAACACGTGTCAGTAAATCTTATGCCGAAATGTCGCTGACAACGAATCAGCAATGTCTTGTTCCATTCTAGAGTCCGTTATTGTACCACGTCGGCTATATATCCGGCGTCAACTTTTTTTTTCTTTCTTTCTTACTGCTAATACTTTAATAAATGCTTCAAATCATATATACATAAACGTGAGTTTACATAGTTACCTGCAAGACAGATTACACCATATCTTGAGGTACAAAGGAGTAATGAATGGACTATGTGACTATGTGTACATGATCGGAGCTTATATTCCTGCAATTTGTACTAGTAGTAGAACTATTTTATAATTAGCAATATTGTCATTTCATAATTTGGATTCATGTTTGGAAGTGTGTGAGTTATGTTTATGTTCATAACATAGATCGTTTCTCGTAATGATAATTAACAATTAACTCTTTTGTGGAGGCAAATTATAACTTCAATGCCAAGTTGACTTGCACAATGGCCCACCTTTCAAAAAATAGAGAATATTTTCTTTTAGCATATAAAATACGCCTTATTGATATATATAATTCTGAATGGTAATATGTGGAACTAGCTACTACGGCGTGATTTTAATAGTAATAAAAATATATATATATATATATATATGTAATTTTTTTTTTGTTATTATTATCTACGATGTTGTGTGGTTCAAGACGTTATATTCAGATAGACTATTTGAATTATGTGCATACATATATTACACATTATTCACCTTGGAAATTCATGTTGCAACATTCTTCCATTTTATAAAGTTAAATATTTTGCAACATCTAATATATTTTTCTTATCGAAGCAAATATTAAGAATGTACTTTAAATCTAAATAATAAAGTGCTAGAAATACTCCGAATCTCATTTGTGATTGGGTTTTAAGTTACAAAAGAAAAGTAGATGGGGATTTTTAAAAGACTGTTTATCCTACTTTATACGGAATGGATAGATATGTTTTCATGCAAATAACAGAAGGCCCTTAGAAGAGAAACAAGTCTTCTGTTTTAGAGATGCCATGTAGAAGGCTATCAGAAGGCTATTAGAAGAGAAACAAGTTTTCTGTTTTAGAGAAAAAGATTCGAAAACGCAGCTTCGTGTTGGTCGTCTACACCGATAGGTTCCTCGCATGTCCACCTCTTTTAAAGTTTGATGTGAACTAATAATAATGTTGTATTACCAAAAATAATACTATTAGATTTTCAAACATTTAATAATGACTAGTAACTTAAATAATTGTATTGGATTTGAACAACATCATCTACGGACCACTGGACTGAGCCACTAAGAGTTGAGTGATTGGATAGCCATTGAACAAAAACCGACATGTACGGGCCATAACAAATAACCTTATGTAGTTTATCATTTTGGGGGTTCATCAGTATACAGCACGAAAAAATGTTATGTCGGTACGTTTATTTCGAGAAATGAACAATTTAAGATAGGATTAAAGAATAGAACAAAGTTTTGTACATTGCTTGTCTACGAAACTACATGTGGTTAAATTGCCACAAAAGAAAAAAACAATCGAGGGCTTGCTATTTAAATGCATTGAATACAAAGAGTTAACAAAAAAATAACTGATCAAGATTATTGTTGTTTTCTATATCGTTATCCTCTAAACATCGTGAATGGATGATAAAGAACTTTTTCAAAATAAATAAATATATATATTGATAAAGAAGAAATATGATGCCATCCCAATCTTTATTCAGTAGGTGAGTAGATAAAATATCCCATAACATAAACCTACAGAAGTATATATGGACAGTATCTAAGGCTGGCTTCAAGTTGTTTCGTCTTTTTTGGATGTCTTGTTGCTTCAATTATGTGAATGATGTCGGGCCAAAAATACACTCAAGATCCCATCCATTGTTGTTTTGATATTTTTTTTTTACACACTTTACTTTATGTGTAAATAAGATACGAACGACAATTAACATTTAACGCTTGGATGCAATGCAAGAAGGACACTTCGACGGCTTCTCATCTTGATGATTGGCTTCAAGGACAACGCCAGTCTGGAGACTCTCCGCAGATTGATAGCTCAGGCCAGGATTGATTGAATATATAGAAACAATTTACTCCACACCTCACTTCTAACTCGCTCCAAACTATTTTTAAAATATTAACTAGATTTTTATCCGCACACCCCCGTGTGAGTATTTTCAACTTTTATATTGTCCAAAATTTATTTTATAAGATTGAATATAATATATATATATATATATATTAAAAAATTATCAATATTAAATAATTGTTTAATATGCTTTTTTTTAAACACACAATTTGATAAGAGAGATCAACAATAATTTTATTGTGTTTTCAACAGCAATAATAGTAGCCAATTATATATATATATATATACATATATATATATGTGTGTGCGTATTGTTATATTTTCTTTCCAGTAGAATCAATAATGTAAATATGCGCAAAAATACATATTTATAAACAATTTTTATTTTACATAATAATTTTCCAGTTGGTGATGTTAATGGATTATTTACATGTGTTTTAAATATTTTTAATTCTTAGGAATAAATAGTTAGGTATTGGATGCTATTTTTAAGGCAAAATATTTCACATTAATTTAGTTTTTTTAATTTATAAACTATTTTACGATAAAATATTCCAAATTAATTTAAAACATTTTTAATTTATAAAATATTTTACGATAAAACATTCCACATTAATTTAAAATATTGTATAGTATATCATATTTGGTTAGTTAAGATTTTATATTATTATTTTGTAGTAAAACATTTAATTTTCTATTATGAAGTAATTTTATAAAAATAATATTCATGTTTCAAGTATTATATTAACGATTTAATTGAAAATTGACATTTTTTGACATATGTGATAGTATATATATGAAAACAATCTCGTTGCTCATTTTTATTTTAGTTTTTCTAATACTTAATTGTTTATCTACTATATGGTTAGTCAAGAATATAAATTGTGCACGAAAGATTGATTTTGTTTTAGTTAATTTGATAGCAATAAGTTAGGGATGCCTTAGTTTGACATATCCTTGATATTATGAATATTTTGTGGAGTTAATTTTTAAGTATTAGAAATTTTTCTGTTTAAAATAGATTTAAAACATACATTTATTAATATGTAAAAGACAAAGAAAACTTAAAAATAGTTTCATTAAATATATCAATGGCATTGGAGTGTAAATAACTTGCAAAACTAAGAAGTATTTTTATTTTGTACTCCTCTTTTAATAGATTAGATGAATCGATTGGTTTATTGATTTTCTGTAGATTTGGCTCACTCATAAATGTTACTAGATTACATGTTAGATTCTCTTTATTTTATTCCTTTTTTGACAAAGAAAAAAATCTGTTGGTATGTTCCTTTTATGATATTTTACAAACAATATTTTTCTCATGAAATACAAATATTTAGTGAAATATTCTCCCGCATCAGCCCGACACACCAACAGCCTCTTCGTTGGTGTGAGTTACTTTCTGACTCCGAGGTTCACCGATCAACCCTTCGGTCTTTCTTCGTAGACATGAACGGTCATGAGCTAAAAGGCCCATGAAAACAGGACCGGTCCTGAGCTAAAGCGCATGACACAAGGATTTTAGGCCCCAGAAAATCTATAAATATCAGAGGCGTCAGTAGTTAAACAATCCTCTTTAGTCTAGTGGTATGATTACCTGCTCTATCACCAACAGAATGCAGGTTCAACACGACCTGTTATTTTTTTATTATGATAATAATTACTATAAGATTTGATTCTTTTAAACATAAGGACGATTTGGTTATTTATTTAAATAACCTAGTTTCTTTATTTATACATAGTATACTAAATAATATATCTACTCTAATAAAACTGAAGTACAAAAAAATACTTTCCTAAATTTAAGTGTTTTTTACAACTTTCATTTTCTTTTTCTAATACATTCTATCCACTTCATTTATTGTCTTTTCTAAATAATTTGACAGCATTTATTCCAAAAGTACAAAACAAGAATTACATATTTTAAAGTGTTTTATTATATTTTTGTACATTTCCTTTTTAATTCTCCATAACTAATTCATTAATTATCTTTACCATGATATTTTAAAATAATTTATTTTACATATTAACCATAATAATTCGACATGTTTAAATGAATTTACTTATGACAAGAATTCAAAACAATTAACAAATAGTCTTTTTTATTTGTTTACATAATCAGTTATATATGAACATTTCAGTATCCATTTAGATATGTATTGTTCTTTTGGGTATCAGATTGTTTGGGTTTTTAAATTAGACCCTGCTAGGGTATTTTAATTTTCTGAGTGAGTTTCAAGTCGGATCTTCTCAGGTCTGGATGAGTTCGGTTATAATGTATAGAAATCTTAAAATATCCAAATGATCAATGTATCTGAAACAAGTTCAGATATTTTTACCAAAATAACCATATTATTCGGTTCAGATTTTTTTAATACAATTAATTATATAGCGACATATCGAAAATATATAACACTAATCATAAAAACAAATATCAATGCATTAAAACGTAAGAATTAATATCCGCGCGAACACGCGGATCAAGCTCTAGTTATTAGATAAATAATTTAATTAAACAAAACTTAATAATGTTTTTTGCTTTATTATTTGTTGGCATTTAGTGAACAAGAGAATGTATACCAGTTTCATTACTTTATCAGTTAATTTCTATTTCTTGTTTTATTGTTGATTATTTTTGTTCGAATACCTTGATCTACCATGTAAGTCTTTGGGCTTTTTTCTCCTTTGTGTACGTTTTATATATATTTTAAATAGAAATTCTAATAAATATTAAATTGTTATAAGGTTTTAAAATTTCAAATCGATTAATATTTATTTTCATTTTTTTGTCACCATTTATTTTCATTAATTATGACATTTTGTACTTTATTTATTCAAGATAAATTATGTTTAAATTTTTTAAACATAATAAAATAAAAATAGTTGATCAAAAGAAAAGAAAAAATAATAATTATAATTAGGGGGCACCATTTTTATATGGGCAATTCTCATAAATAGACAATTTTCAAGTTTTGGTCACAAAAATAGACCAGAATGAGGAAAATGACCAAAATATTTCATTTAATAGGTAAAATGATACTAATACCATAAATATATAAAAAATTGAAAATTAAAAATTAAAAATTAAAAAATAAAAAATAAAATAATAAAAAAATAAAAAAATAATAATTTTTTTATAGTTTTAGATTATATGTTTTCATATTCGAATTTTTTTATAAATTTTTTTTTCTGATTTTTTTTGTTGAAATATTTTTTTTATTTATTTTTTTTAATTTTTTTTTTGTAATTCGAAAATACTTTTTGAAACTATTTATAAAATTTTTATTTTCAAATTTTTAATATTTATTTTCTATTTTATAAAATTTTAAACCTCAAATCCAAATCTTCACTCTTTTAACTCTAAATCCTAAGATTTGGATTAGTTAACCCTAGGGTTATAAGTGTATATTTACTTTTTTAATGAAATATTTTGGTCATTTTGATTATTATAATCTGTATTTATGATAAAAAACTTTTTTTAGTGTTATCCTAGGGTATTTTTTTTTATAATAGCCCAAGCGGCTATCGTCCACCTCTAGAAGCAGCGTAAGAATGCTCTTTACAATCATATCTACATCCTCACGGATGAGGTCTTGTGGTTAATCGACCGTGACGTACGTTGCACCATTACTCTAAAGAGATATAGAAATCATTTCTGCTCCTTGGTATCACTTTGGTTGAGATAGACTTCTTTGTCTATTCCTATCTTTACTTCCACTTTATTTTTTTTAGCTTTTTGCCAAAGTAGATGTGGCTTAGACTAAATTGTAAAAAAGTAACTTTCCATTTATATGAATATTAACGCCTCTAGCAAAAAACAAAATTTAGCGAAAATGACATCCAACGATTTGAAAAGAATAAACACAGCTGAACATAGCAAAAAAAAAAAAAATCGAAGTTAGACATATGTGTTTCTCGAAAATGCACAGGTTCAAGACTTTGTGATTTCACCACTGATGGCAGAAGCCATGGCGGTTCGATCAACTCTCCAAATAGCAGAAACATTGGATCTCTCTCTCTCTCTCTCTCTCTCTCTCTCTCTCTCTCTCTCTCTCTCTCTCTCTCTCTCATTTGGTTCAGTCTCTTTTGTGTTTACCCCTCATTCTCAGAACGAGGAAGTTGATGAGTTGGCTAAGACCGCTTTCATGCTTTCTTCATTTGTAACAAAGCCCTAGACTGTATGGACTCAGACTTGGCCTCTTTTCTATTTTAATTTTATTGAATCTGGTTTGATCAGAAAAAAGGAAGAACGTTTATACTCTATACAACAAAACGTGCAAAGCAGGAAGAAGAGAGGTTCAGGGATGAAGATGTTTGGTGAGCTGTGGAGGAAGAAAGGACAAAAAATGTGATAGAACAAAACATGGCTTGTGACTCAAGAAATAAATGTATTTTTTTTATTTAGAACATATCCATTTTATTGTGTTATTTTTATTTTTTATCATGATATTTAAAAATGAATCCAGTATAGTTCAATTCTAAAAAAAGAGATTACTATTTTTTCTATATTAAAAATAGTAATTTCTATTTTTAATTCTATATTTAGACTAATGTTATTATATAAAATATGTCGGAAAAAATCTATCTTTATTTAAAAGGGAAAAATAGCAAAATAATTTTAATATTGTACCAATGATGGCTGATCATTTCCGGACTGTGTGATTATTTAGAGATTTCTTTCTAGTAATAAAATGAATATTTATACAATCAATGATGCTGCTTCAGCTTATCGAATTTGCCAAAATGTGCTGATTTGGTCTGCAATCATCTTGCTTAACTTTGGCCTCTCTTGCTGGCCGGACGGGCTTCTGGTTTATCAAATCGGAACCGGTTTAAGTCCTTGTTACAAATCGCTCCGGTATAGTTTAGAACGAATAGGGTCGGTCCAAAAAAAAAAAGGGTCGCTCCATATGGTTCGGTTCGATATCTTTTCAGATTTTCTTTTCTGGACGAATAAATAGGCTGAAGTCCCAATCCAAGTAACAGTGAAAGAAAATAAGTTATGTTCTTAAGAATTTTAAAAATCTTTGGATGAATTTTCAGATGTTTGATGTCGTTTACAGAAAGCTTAAAAAATATACAACTTGTTGGAGATATTAGATATCCATTTTGGTCCATGCATGTGAATTTGACCATTCAGTGACCAGTCACTTTCCTTTAAAAGAATGGCGCAGTCTATCTAAATTTGGTATATAGATCACTAAACATTTTCGTGCCCAAATCAAATTATGGACCAGAATCTGCCTGTAGAATTTAAAATTCAATCGAACTAATGCAAATGTACAATAAGTTACAATAATTTAAAGGTCCAATTTTTCGAATACCATAATTACACTACAATTCTGTTTTTTTTTTTATAATAAAATAGAGGTAAGCCAAGAGAAATATCGATTGCTGTTTTTATGAAACTAATAACTAAGAATGCCAAAGAAATTATGAAAGTCAATACGAAAAAGCATCAAGCTTTAGCACAATTCGCAAGAATTCAGAATTACAAATCAGAAAACCAAACATAGAGATCATAAACGCGTTTTAGAACTCAATATTTTGAATTATATCCAACTTGCTGTTGTAGCAACGATTACTATACCTAATAATTTTATATTCCAGATTGTTGTTTGTATTCCGAAATTTATAAAATATATTAATATATAATGTGATATATTTACAAAGCTCTTAAAATTTTATTTTCATCGACGAATGACTCTATGTTTACAAGATGTCTTCAGCATGGTGCATGGCGTATCATCGAACATAGATTTTATAGGACGGTAAAAAATTTATCATTGTAATAGTATCTCTATAATATTATTTGAAAAGTCAGTTTCGGTCGTGCTCACGTTAACTCTCACGATGGTTGATTACACTGATACCCTTAATAAATTAAAAATATTACATTTAAATACTATTATTGAATTTTTTATTTAGTTTCCTTTTTAAATTTTTTCAAATAACATATGTAATAAAAAGGAAAATTTTATAAAATTAAAAAACAAAATTAAAAACGAAAATATATGTATATATAATATAATTTTATTAAAAAAGAAAGTTCACAAAATAAAAATATATCATTTAAAAAATATTTTTAAATAACATAAAATCTACTTTTGAAGTAATAAAATATTTCTTTATATCTATATTTTCTTAGATGAAAATATATATTTGCATATAATGTGATTTCATAAAACAACATTCACACACATAATCTTGATATTAGAAAAGAAATATTATTTCTTTTAATACATAGTTTTTAAAAATACAAAATATATATTTTCAAAGTAATAGAAATAATTTTTGTATATCTATCTATTTTCTTAGATGATTACATATAATAATTAAGTAACATAAATTAATATATATTTAATTGACTAAAAATAGTTTATAATTAGTATTATTGAAAAGTTTTATTTATTTTTTCATATATTTATTTGACTATAATATCTTTCAATTACAGCAAAAATATCTATAAATTATATTTTTACTTATATAATATGATTTTTAAAATACAATCACACAATTTTTTTAAACTACTTATCTTTAAGAGATATTAAAAAGCATTAACAATAAATATATTTTGATCAAATAATTACAAAATATTTAAAATAACATAACACTATATAGTTTAACGAGGTAGGTATATTATATTTTTTATCATTATTAAAATTATTTGTTTTCATAATATTAAATTTGCTTTTAAATTTTATGTTTTTATGTTTGTGGAACTTAATATGATTAGAATTAAAATACCAAAGCAAATATGAATTCTCATTTTTAAGATTATTTAAAATAAATAAATTTCAGTTTACCATTTCAGTTTAATTATTGTAATTATTGATATATGTTCATGAGTTTCCCAAAAATGTATTAGTTACTTTTATAACTTCATATTGATCATCGCTTTATTTTCTGATATTTTTTTTTAAAGAAAATCAACATATAATTTGATAAATGTTATGAAACTACATTCACATTTAAACGATAAATAAAATTAATTTTATTTTACTTAATTATAATAAAAACAATTATACTTCAGTTTGAATTTGAAAAAAGTATATATAACTCAATATACTCATAACATGAGTGACTCGACTAGTCCAACTTATATCTAAAATCATATATTTAACTACAATAAGAATATATAATTTTATAATAATAATTTATTTTATAAATGTAAATTATAGGATGATTCAAAACATATTAAGAAATGAAAATAAAATATTAACCAACTGTTATAATTTAGTTATTTTGTAAAATTTATATATATGCCTGAGACTGTAGAATATGATCGTTATATTAATTTACATAATTTAGAATCAAACACTTTAGTTTATTTTATATTTCATTCTAAGACCAATATATCTTAAGTTATACATAATCTTTCTCAAATATATTTACATATCTAAGCCAACAACCAATGTAAATGAAAATAAGAAAATTAATCATAATTTAAATAAAAAAAATTATCGTTGAATTCAGAGAAATTGATGCAATCTAATATACCCAAATAATAGCGAAATCGACTCTAAAAACAACAAAATGACTAGATATAACATATCTAAAATCATATGTCTAATTAAAGTAATATAATATTATTAATATAAATTATGCATACAAATTATAAATTAATTTAAAATTATAAATAAAAAACAATCAATTATTAAGTATATTTATTTTGTAAGTATTTATACGCGTGCATGAGCACGGGAAAATCACCTAGTAATTAACCAGACGATCAAAAAATATGAATAACTTTTTGTTTATCTATATTATTCATGCATTTAAACAAATAGTTTGTGTTTTAGGCAACTTAACTAATAAAAGTTTAACACTAAAAGTACCAATAAAGTAGAACTAGAAAAATAAATTCATATACCAATCTGATTTAATAATTCATTAATTCTATTGAAATCTTAAAATAAATTATATTGAAATTTTAAACCTTAATCATGAAAGATATTGTTGAATATTAACGAAGAATAGCAAAACAGTTTGACTAATAACGAGAATCAAATACACAAACTCGCGACACACTCTCTGATGAACTCATCGACGTAAGTTAGAAAGTTTAAGTTTGTAAAATTATGGAAAACAAAAGAAGAACACAAAAAAAACGTAGAAGATAGACACATAAATTGTTTTGCCAAAGTTCGCATAAAAGGCTATGTCTCTGAAGCCTCGCAAAGAGACAATCCACTATAATCTTAAGAACAAAGATCAAGCACCTATTTCTCTCTCAAGCCTACAAGTCAGCTTGCTTGGTGTGAAAACCCATCCAAGAATAGAACACAGAAGCTCCTTCCTCTTATATATAATGAGTCTGTTACATTAACCAGTTGGATTAGAGCTTCTCATCCCTTTCCATAAATATGTTAGGAATATTTCCAAAATAGTTCAAACTTCCATAACTCCATGAAAGTAATATTTTCTTGATCCTATCAACTTCCATAATACCATAGAAGTAATATTTCTTTTTCCTAATAAGACGTTCTCGTTTTGGTTTAAGTTATGCGAATTTGTTTGATTTCCATCACCAAATCGTGACGAAGTCCTTGACGAATCCCAACAAACTCCACCTTGTTGACATCAAACATGATCAACTACTTAGGTTACAAACTCATGCTTTCGTCAGAGAGTGTAACATGTTTCATGTTAAAACCTTTCAATGGAGGTACTCTAAAGTCGTAAGCCATGAATGAAACATGTTTCATGTTAAAAAAAAAAAGTTTCATGTTTATCCACCAATGTAGTATGTGTATATTTCAGCTTAAGAGTTTTTCTTTACACCACTTTAAATCATTCTACCTGTTATTCCGTGAGCAAAGAACAGAGGGTCAAATGATAGAAAGAAAAAACAGATGTCACCAATTTTTTTTTTTTAAATGGGATAACGAAAGCATGTCACAAAAAACAGTCACATTCTTGCAATTATTGGATCATCATTAACTTAAAACACATATATATAGGTTATAAGGCACACTTAGAACAACAAATCACGAACAAAGCTTATGAATCATTCAGGGATATATTTACGGCTTTCCTTTCAAATGGTTGAAGCCTATTATCAGACAATCTACAGTTGTAGGCAGAGATTTTATATTCAGACCAAGTGAACTCTTTGTACAAACACTCTTCTTCATTGTTCATAAGAAAACTCGGCGGAGAGATTCTCTGAGTTAACGAAGGTCCAGCGAAGTAAATCATAGAAACCCTACTGTTAGCTAAAACCCTATGCTTCACGCTCTTGAACCTCCCATTTGTCAACACCTGCATGACCAGACCAGCACAAAACAAAAACAAAAAGAAAGATACTTAACTATTAACCAACTCATGGTTATTTATTCATTGATTGATTCATCTTGAGCTTCCTCCATGGCTCCATGTTATAAGCAAAAATGTAGTTGAGGGTTGAGACGAACCTGGAGAGAGTCGCCGACGTTGAAGAAGAAAGAGGAAGGATCTGAAGGGACAGAAATCCAGGAGCCGTCAGTTAGATCTATTTGGAGACCAGAAGTGTAGTTAGACCTTAAGACAGATAAGATTTGAGGATCAGTGTGTACCCAAAAACCGATCACATTGTTGCCACCATTGGTATTATTGTTGATAAGAGGGGAATGGTGAATAGTGATTAAGCCTGAATATGGAGTCAGTGTTTTCGTCAGAGACAGGCTTGCTAAGTGTGTTCATCGGTTTGATCCCTAACCCATTACTCATGAATCATGATCATCTCCAAAACATCGCATATCATCTTCTTTTTTTGATAAGTATGTGAGTATCGTTAATCAAAATGAGAGTGTTTGTACTACTACAAAAGTTTAAGCTAGAAGTAATCCCAAGCCAAAAAACATAAAAACGGGGGAGAACTTAATATAAGCATTGCATCTTCCTCACTGATGTTGTGTATTCCAGCAATGCATTTCTGCATAACGAAACATGAGTGTGAGTTCTAAAGCTGGAAACAGTAAGAAAAAATAGCCACATAGCAAGATATTATAAAGACCCAATACTCAAACTCCTACTAACTAAAACAAGATATTGAAGAATATATATTTTAAATTTTCATATCAACAATACTAATTGTCTCCAACAAGTCTCATACAAAATATGATTAAAAATTTTAAAAGTAGTTCGGGACCTTGTGGTCGGAGGTTAAGGAGACGTGTTTGGGACACTAACATGTTTCAAGTTCGATCAACTTACTGCGCGAAATTAAGTCACACTGTTCCTAGACATCTACAAAGATATGAAATTAAAAAAATATTAAAAGTATTAAATAAATAGGAAAACATGGAGTCGTTTATCATAGAAGAAACAAAAAATGGTGCTAGATCTATATGCCACTTGTCGTTCCTTAATTCATATATTTTTTGAACATAAAAAGTGTTTATATATATATATTTTTTTTTCAAATCCAAGAATATAGATAACATGGTTCTCTTCCTAGTTCTAGATGAAAATCTCAAAATACGTAGTTCCAAATCCATCGAATATGGTTTTAGACCACTAAATTTGCAATGCAGAATATACCAAAAAAAAAAGAATTGTGAAGACTTGGATTTGCAGTTAAGGCTACGACTGGCTATCAAGAATTCAGAACCACACAATACTGAACCGAAACTTCTTGCAAATAGCAATGGTGATGAAACATTAACGCAATACAATCGTCACATTGATATCTATACTAATAAAGTTGAAGAGAAAGTCTCCACAATGTGCCACGTCATTCTTCCTATCCCTATTTTGCGACACGTGTCGAGTAAAGAGACAACTTCTTCTTTCTGCTTTTGTTTCCAACTCGCGGATCTTCTTCTTCTTCTCTTTTTAGTGTTTCTAACTCGCCGATTAGCTTGATTTTATGATAATTTATTGGGCTTTTATGTCTATTTATTAGTCCATACTTTATGTTTATATTCATTATCAATTTGTTTTAAAAAATCCTCTCATTCTATCTCACATAAACCAAAACAGAACCTACATATATAAAAACTACACTACATAAAACATAAAAGTGTGTGAGTTCTAGGTATAACTGACACGGGCACACCGTCTACAAAAAAAAACAAATATATTTCCAAACGAACATCTATTATAATAAGAAAAAACTCATTGCGAGAATCATGAAAATACAAAAAATAGCTAATATTATCCAGCTCTCATACAAATACACACTACACATCATCATACATGGTCTTCGAAATAAGTAACAACTCAACATAGACAAAACAACAAACTTATCACAAACCATTGACTCAAAATATTAACGCCCCCTGAATAAATGGACCTTTAAACTAAACGGTTGAAGAATGAAAGAAAAAAACTTAAACACCTTCTATAAAACACAGCTATAACAACTTATCCTCACACAAAAAACTACACCATGAATAACGGACAACTTCTCTCTTATCAGCTCTCACACCAAACATAATCTACATGGCCCAACACACAACAATCCATCATTGATTTTCAGCTACCGTCTATCATTGACAATCAAAGTAATTTAAAGACTCAACAATTGAGTACATCGAATTCATGATAACATACCATCACATCACCACCCCGACTCAACCTTGTTTATTCAAGAGACTACTGAATATGTGATGAATAAACTGCCAAAAAGCTACAATACCATAGCTAATGATCTCCAAGTTACTCTTACCAACTAAGACTACAACCAAAATGCGACTGCAAGACTTGACGTCGATCTTATCATCACAGATCTAGAGGAAACAAATAGGCCTCCAACTACAGAAGAAGAAAATGATATATGCACTATATGCTTCGAAAATTACAACTATGGAAACAAACTTTGCTCTCTTACTTGCGCTCATAATTTTCATTTTACATGCATTGATCAATAGCTTCGTAGAAACAAAAATTGTCCAATATGTAGAGAAAGTAATCTATGATTCCACCCTCAATATGATTAATAACATGGAATATCATGTTTTAATTTCCAATTTTATTTGTGTAGTATTTTCTACTTTGGTTTTTCATTTCCAAACAAAATAATTAATAATTTATCCTCATTAATAAATATTTTCCATTCACAACATTATTTTATTATATAAAAAATAACATCACTAAAGACAAACAATACATGACACACAAAAAATTAAGATTACTTCCTAAAAATAAACTACAAATGTCGGATTATTTTATACAATTCACATGTTTCTTACGATCTACCTACACTACTTAAACCATAAAATTATTAACACCACCATGAATCAAGATATTGCTTTACCATCTAATATATAACTAAAACTTTTAAAATACCATCCACCAATCAAGATATGCTACATAAAAAAAATTCAAATTACAGCAAATGACAGTCGCCCCGTGCGTAGCGCGGACAAACCACTAGTATATAATATATAAAAGACAAATGAAAAGCAGTCAAGGCAATTTTAAAAGAAAACAGCCCAATTAATTTTTTTTTTTGTTCCAGTAAGAAAGTATTAATAACATTCATTAATGTGGCAATGTGTTTTTACAATTTTATGTTTATTTATTGACAAATTCTCTTATATACCACAATTTATTTTTGTTTCCAATTATTCACAATTTTCTTTCAAAATTTAAAACACTGATTCTGACAACTGATATAAAGCCCCACTTTAGAAAGGTTAAATGAGAAAACTATGGTTGACGGTATGAGATTATCAGCGCTGTCAAGAAAAAATATGTGGATAAGGATCCACAGACGAATAGGTTCTAAACTCTAGATTGGTTTATGTTAATTCTTTGTGGGGGAACTGATTATGTTTTATAATGAATGATAATGGTGTGATGTTGCATTGTTGATTGTTTTCAGTTAGTCAGTTCTGGTTCTGCATTGGATTGTCTAATGATTCAGACGAAAATACTATTCTAGAATTGTTTTACTCAATAGAAGTGATGGATATGGTTGAGTTAGTGAATTTAAACAGAATAGAACATCATTGATCAAAAAAAAAAAAAAAAACAGAATAGAACACCTCTGAAATTTATGGGACCATTAGTGGGATATGATGGTTTGCCTTATGGCGTATGCACATGATCCTAACCCGCGCACCCGGTTTGCCCACCCGGGTGTTGCAATAAAGCTTTTGTCGTTGCTGGTGAAAAGCAGGGCCGGCTTAACTTGTTGAAGGGCATTAGGCAATAAAAAATTAAAAACCTTTTAATTAATTAGTTTAATATAATTATTAAAAAGAATGTTAAATTTTTTTTAATAAAATTAGCTGAACTCATTATTTTGTTTTGCAAATTAAGGTTTAAAAAACTTTGATTATCATATCTTTTAAATTTTGTATAAAGTCAACACTAAAAAATACAAAATAAAATTGTGCCCTTGTTGTTGCAAAAATATATAAATATGGATTCTTATTATTTAGTAAATACATCATATTTAGGTGGGCTCTTGGACAGGAGCAAGTAATGAGTATAGAGATTTTTGTTGTTTTGTCTTTTTTTATTAGTAGAGTTGGTTTAGTTAAAATTATGGGCTTTTTCAATAATTTAACAAATTAAAAAGAGCTTTTAAAATAACATTAAAGAAATTATGGGCCCATGGATCCAGGGCGGTTGCCCATGTTGCTGTGGCAGAGAGCCGGGACTGGTGAAAAGAATCATATGGTTGACTTTTCTAGTCTTCTTAGTCCTCCGTGACCGATAAGTTAGAACCATGAAGACACACGGATTTTGGAGGAAGTGTGGTATAAGTTTACCAACAAGTCTCTCTCATATTTCCTGAAGATATTATTTCATGTGTTTGCATCATGTTCATAGAAAATTCTCAGTAGTAGACCTTTCGATTATACCAACAAAGGTCTTAGAAATGAGCGATCTTTCTAGTAAAAACAAAAATAAAATGACAAACAAAACTTTGTCCACATAGAGTTAGTACACGAAATTTCCCCACAAAGTGAACTGAATTAATCTGGTTTAGAGTTAAAATTGGGAAACTTATTGAAGATTTACTAGGTCTCCGGATGGAAGAAACACCAACAAATTTCAAGGGAGGTAATCCGACAAGGGGAGGTCTACGAGCTTGGATGTTTTTACTCTGCGGTGTTGTTCTGATTCAGCTGTTTGCTGGTCAAACCGATGCTCAAAGATCTAGAGGTCCATGGCAAACACTCAGTGGTGAGAGTGCTCTCACTTTCTCTCTCCTTCTTTAAGCATGAATTTACGTGAAAATTAGGAGAAAACAAGAGAAATTAGTACTCGGACTTTCTTTATAAAGATGTGTAGTGGAAGTTGGGATAATCATAGGTATTTCATTTTATTAAAGTAATTTGTGATTACTTTTTCTTTGTTTTTACCAGGTGATGCTCCACTTGTGATTGCTCGTGGTGGGTTTTCGGGATTGTTTCCAGATTCGAGTCTCAAGGCTTACAGTTTCGTAAAGCAGACAAGTGTAGCAGGTGCTGCTCTATGGTGTGATGTTCAGCTAACCAAAGATGGAGCTGGGATTTGCTTTCCTGACTTAAAACTGAACAACGCTTCAACTATTGACTTTGTTTACCCAAATCGCAAAAAATCTTACCTGGTTAACGGAGTCCCTACGCAGGGTTGGTTCACCATCGAATTCTCCTTGAGAGAACTCAGTAATGTTACTTGTAAGTGTTTATGACTCAGTTGGAAAATAGAATTTCGGGTTTTCTTGTTAGTCTCAAAAATGTGTCCTTTTTGCTTTCACCTGTTTGCAGTGAACAGAGGAATATTATTTCGGTCAGAAAAATTCGATGGAATATATCCGATTTCGACGGTTGGAGATGTAACCACGCAGATAAAACCAGAAAGTTTTTGGTTAAATGTTCAGCACGATGCGTTCTACGCGCAGCAGAATCTGAGCATGAGCAGTTTTCTGATATCAGCTTCCAGAAATGTTTCCATTGACTACGTCTCTTCCCCTGAAGTGAATTTCTTTAAAAAGATTGCTGGCGATTTCGGGCCTAATGGACCGAGTTTCGTGTTCCAGTTTCTTGGAAAAGAAGAGTTTGAGCCGACAACAAACCGAACTTACGGCTCTATCTTAAGTAACCTGACTTTTGTCAAAACGTTTGCTTCAGGGATTCTTGTCCCAAAGTCCTACATATTGCCACTGGATGACAAGCAGTACTTGCTTCCTCCTACATCGTTAGTTCAAGATGCTCACAAGGCAGGATTACAAGTGTATGTGTCAGGTTTTGCCAATGATATTGATATTGCTCACGACTACAGTTTCGATCCAGTGACTGAGTACCTATCCTTTGTGGACAATGGCAATTTCTCTGTAGATGGTGTGCTCTCAGATTTTCCCATAACTGCATCTTCATCCATTGGTAAGCAAAATCTCTTCAAGTGGTTTATTTATGTCCTTGAAACATTGCTCGAAATACTCAAATCGATTATTTTCTTCTCATATTTACTCAAGAATGTTTCTCGCACCTTGGCAAAAACGCTACAAAACAGGGTAGTAAGAGTAATTACTTTGCATATTTCTTTTTTGACTAGTAGAAAAAAGAAACCTATATATAGCTGACTTTATCTAATTGTTTCATAATTCAGTTGATTTTCTTGTTATATCAAAAAATGGAGCGAGTGGGGACTATCCTGGATGTACAGACATGGCATATGATAAGGCTATCAAAGATGGTGCTGATGTTATCGATTGCTCCGTCCAAATGTCCAGCGACGGTATACCCTTTTGCTCGAGATCAATAGATCTCTCGAACAGCACAGTGATCTCCCATACGCCCTACGCGCAACGTTCAATAAATGTTCCTGAGATTAGCTCAAATGGTGGGATTTACACTTTTAGTCTCACATGGGCTGAGATCCAGAGCTTGACTCGTAAGTTTCTACTCCTAGGTCACATCTAACAATTTTACATTTTCTCCTAGGTTGATACTATATGGTTAAAATAACATACCTGACTCGCATCTTTTGTGCAGCTGCGATTTCAAACCCCTATAGGCTATACAGTATGTTCAGGAATCCGGATGAGACAAATTCTGGGAAGCTTATTTTGCTTTCTGAGTTCCTAAACTTGGCAAAGAATTCAACTTCGCTCTCCGGTGTTTTGATCAGTGTAGAGGTGAGTTCTCCTACCTCTCAATATTATGATCATTAAAAAAAAAAAATCAGACTATGACGTCTTATAATGGCAAAGCCACTTAATTTTATTGTGTCCTTCAGAATGCAGTGTACCTGAGGGAGAAGCAAGGTCTTGACGTGGTTAAAGCGGTTCTCGATACCCTTATGGAAACTGGTTACAGCAATGGAATAACCACAGAAAAGGTCATGATTCAGTCAACGGAAAGCTCGGTTCTAGTTGATTTCAAGGAACAGAGCAAGTATGACACTGTCTACAAAATTGAAAAAAACATTAGTGATATTAGCGACGCTGCTATCCAAGCGATAAAGAAATTTGCTAACGCTGTTGTCATTAGAAAAGAAACAGTCTTTTCGTTATTTGATTCGTTCATCACTACGCAAACCAATGTTGTGAAGAAGCTGCAAAAGTCGTGGCTCCCGGTTTATGTGGAACTGTTTCAGAACGAGTTTGTGTCTCAACCATATGACTTCTTCGCTGATCCAACAGTGGAGATAAATTCATATATCACAGGAGCCGGTATCAGTGGAACCATCATAGAGTTCCCTTTCACAGCTGCAAGATACAAAAGTAAGACGGCACATATATATATATCTATAAAAAAAAAATATGTATATATATGTATATGTATATTTATATTTATATACTGAATAATAAAAATATCACCATAAATCTTATCTAATAAAAATTTATAAACTAGAAAGATTAGAAAGAAGGTTATAAATTCAAAATCTAGTTTAAGCTTCTATTTTTTATTTGGAAGAAAAATAAATGAGTAAGCTTAAAAAGGATAATAATAAGGTAAATCTGTTCTGAAACATTCCATAATTAATGGTTGCCGTCTCCGGCTGTCCCCGTGCCGTCCCCAAAGTGTCCCGTCTTGGAAACGTCTCCGGTACGGATACGTCAATCACTTTGACGTCCCCGCGCTTCATTTTTAGAACCAAAAGGTTTCACAACAATGCCTAACTTTGTTTCTCTTCTGAAGGGAACCGATGTTTGGGAACAAAAGAACCTCTACCACCTTACATGTCCCCTGTTCTACCGGGTGGTCTCTTACCCTTTCTGAATGCGAAACCTCCAGCCCAAGCTCCAAACCCGGTTTTCACAGAGGAGGATGTCTCAGCTTATGATCTTTACAAGCGATGCAGTCAACCATTTCCCAACTTCAACCTCAATTGTAGCGGCGGATTCGCAGAGATTACAGTCTCCTCCGTGAAGTTCAGAATCTTAAAGGCAAATTACACCTCTCGTATTATAAAACTTGCCAGATCGGATTATATCGACACTCTTTGTCCTTCAGACCCACTAAATGAGCCATTCTACCAAAGCGACCTTCAACTGGTTAATGACACGGATATGATAACAATGCTTTATGACTGCCAAGACTTATCAGCTCTTATCTATAGCAGCGAAGCTTACAATTATGTTACAGACTTTCAATGTAATGATCAGAAGGAAGGTCTAAACAACTACTGTGTTGTGATAAACAGCTCGTCTTCCTTATTCAACGGGAGGGTTGGTATAGATTTCTTGTAGAAAAAATGCACAAAAGACGTCAGCATGCATGTTTCAGGATCGAAGCTACACACTCTGGATTCAGATAATCTAAAGAAGACTCTTGAACAGGGTTTCGAGGTTGAACTTAAACAAGACTGCTCAATGTGCCTAGATTCTAAAGGTGCTTCTTGTGGATATAATCAAACTTCAGGTAAATTCGTCTGCTATTGTGACGATGGGACCCATGGCCCTAACTGTAGTTCTGGAAAGAGAAGTCACGGTAAAACCACCGTCTTCTCTTAGTTTGCTCTTTTACTTTTCAGATCAAGTTTGTTTCCATTCTGACAAAATTTTACTTGTTGAACGGTTAAACAGAGTCTTTGGTCAATGCAGTTCGCAAAGGTTAGTTTGCTGGGAAGATAGACTTTGAAACTGTTTCCGATTTATTAAAACTGAAGTTACTTAACTCACCAATTTCTTTGATTTTCTAGTTTCAGGCTCAATAGCAGGCGTTGTTATGTTCTTTGTCTTACTATCATTGTTTCTTCTTTTTCTCCGGAAGAGGCAAGTACGACAGAGACAACAGAATATGAAGTCTCTTATTCCTCTCAAACACTACACTTATGCACAAGTGAAAAGAATTACAAAGTCATTTGCAGAAGTGGTTGGGAGAGGCGGCTTTGGAATTGTTTACAGAGGAACTCTTTCTGATGGCCGTATGGTTGCGGTGAAGGTCTTGAAAGACTCAAAGGGTAATGGTGAAGATTTCACAAATGAAGTTGCAAGCATGAGTCAAACTTCTCATCTCAACATTGTTACCTTGCTTGGTTTCTGCTCTGAAGGTTCCAAAAGAGCAATTATATATGAATTTTTGGGTAATGGGTCCCTTGATAAATTCATCTCAGGCAATACCTCGATGAATTTGGACTGGACGTCATTGTATCAAATTGCTCTTGGAGTCGCTCGAGGTCTGGAGTACTTGCATCATGGCTGCAAAACAAGGATTGTACATTTCGACATCAAACCACAAAATGTGCTCTTAGATGAAAACTTTTGCCCCAAAGTTTCGGACTTTGGCCTCGCTAAGCTCTGTGAGAAGAAAGAGAGTGCATTGTCATTGCTGGACACAAGAGGTACAGTGCGGTACATTGCACCAGAAGCGTGTCTCACAAGTCAGATGTATATAGCTACGGAATGTTGGTTCTGGAGATGATTGGCGCAAGGAATAAAGAAAGAGCTCATCAAGACTCCACTTCTAATACAAGCTCAATCTACTTTCCTGAGTGGGTATATAGGGATATTGAATTAGGAAAGTCCAGGAGGCTTATCGAGAATGAAATCAGCAATGAAGAACATGAGTTAGCAAAGAAGATGACTTTGGTTGGTTTGTGGTGTATTCAGTCTTCTCCATCAGAACGCCCACCGATGAACAGAGTTGTAGAGATGATGGAAGGAAGTTTGGATGCTCTTGAAGTGCCTCCTAGACCTGTTTTGCAAATTCCCATAGCACCTCTTCAAGAGTCTTCGACACTTTCAAGGGATATGTCGGTTTACACCGAAGAATGATTCAAGAAGCTTCGGAACTTATCAATGCAGGAACATAACGATGCACTTATTCAAGAAATGTCATATATTGTCTACACTCCGAATTAGAAAGGGAAATGTATGTGTAAAAATAGATTTTTGAATTCTGGTTTTCTAAACACTTTTGTGTCAAAACATAATACAGTAGTGTTATTAAAATTTGAACTGTTGATGAGTATAGACAAAGAGTTAAAAGAGAAAGAAGTGTGGATCAAACAAACTGTAATCAGTTCGAAAGGAGTACTACTAACAAAGATACCTTTTACTCCTTCAGAGGAAGAGGAGAAACTGAATCCCAGAGCAAGGAGTGCTAAGCTAAGAGTGATTCGGAATTTGTGAGTTATTGCTCTCTATGAAATGTTTTCCTTCTCTCTTTAGTGGGGTTCATTCATTTCAGTTTTGATTAAACCGATATGCACCAAAACAAAATTTTCACCCGGTTTAATTCCAAATTTTCGAACCAGACCGATTAAAATGCATGATTCCTTTAACCATACGACCACTACCAAAGTATCTCACTGTCGTCGTCGTAAAAAGCCATTTTAGACCTTCCAAAAAAAAAGACCTTGAAACCCTTGTCGTGCTCCTCCTCCACCTAATAACCAATGGGAGCACTTGATGAAATATTTGCTTTTGTTCTTTTTTTTTTGATCAAATGTTTGCTTTTGTTCTTGTTGACATTTTCCAAACCAAACTCGAGATTGCTTTTAGAATTTAACTAAACCGATCTATACCAAACCAGTGATTGGAATCAGATATAATATTCGAACCGGCCGATTTAAAATGCATGATTAAATACCTAAGCCTTGTTTGGAAACTCGTAAAGCGCCACGCGTGCAGTGCATCCGAACTTAATGATTTATTGAAAAAGCGGGAAAAAATTGGAAAGTACTGAGAGATGAATTTTTTGTATTTTATATGTATAATACTCTAATTATACATATATTACCAATTTTTATGTATAATAAATGTTTTTTACACATACATAATATATATATATATATATTATATATTTGTGATCCTTCAGTAACAAAAGTATCGTAACTAGGTTTGGGACTTCGGATATTCGGATCGGGTTCGAGTAAGATCCATTCGGATCGGATCTTTCGGATAAATGAATTCTCTACCCAATAGGTACTTGATAAATTTTGGTTCGGGTTTCGGGTCGGATCCAGGTACCCATTTATTATGTAAATCATATAAATATTTACTAAATAAAATAATTTACTTGTAAATTAAAATGGTTCAGTGGTTATATACTCTGCTCTACTTTTATTGTGGCCAACCCGGGTTCGAGGTCCTTAAAATGTCAATTCTATAAAAATAATAATATTGAAATACTATATATATTTACAATATAGAAGAATACATATAAATTGAAATGGTATGGTGGTAACATAGCCACATTTCTACCTATCCAACCCAGGTTCGAACTGTGGTGATAACACTTTTTCTAATATTCTGGGGTTTTAGGCTATTCTTTTCGGTTTAAATGGGTATCCGATCGGGTTTCGGGTAATAACCGGAACCGACCCGATACCCACAAGTATTTGAAGTATTGACCCACCGGGTAATATGACCATATCCGAAACCGAACCGAACCGGTCCATTTCGGGTTGGATCCGGTTCGGGTAAACGGTTCGGTTAAAAGTCCCAGCTCTAATTTTAACTGCTGTATCTTGGTTGATAGTGGGTTTGTTTTAGATTGAAATTGATGAATAAAGAAGACCGAGTCTTTTGCTGTTTGTTTCGAGTATTTCTTGTTGTTTAAGTTATTTGAATAAGTCTTCCTCTGTTATAGGAAGTGGTTTAGTTGTTATCGAGTTTATAGGAAGTAGTTGTACGATTTGTTATTTAAGCAACGCTTACGTTGTCTTTGTTATAATAAGAAAAACAGAACTTTCAGTTTACAAAGAGTTTCAGAAATTGCCCAAGACGATTTCTCTGTTTTGTCAGGGATTCTGCAAAAAAAATTTGTCGCCGCCAACCATTATACATGTGAAAACCTCGAAATCTATGTGTTTTCTTCTTCTTGTTTCTGCATCATCAGCTTCATACATATGTTCTTCTCTATTGATTTAGAATACTCAAAACTTCAAAAAAAGAACTTTTTTGTTGAATCCGATTTCTTGGCCGAACAAGGTGAAATCGCCACTGTTGTCGCCGCCTAAACCATTTTAGACCTTTGAAAACCCTTGTCGTGCCTCCTAACAACCAATGGGACCACTTGATCTTTCTCTCTCACAGAGCTTCCTCTTCTTCTCTCGGCGCTCCTACCCTCCCTCCTCCACACAACCCCCGCTGCTCTGTCTCCTTGGGAAGCAAGTCACGGTGCCTGCCTCCACCCTTGCATTCAATGAGCAGCGACAAGGAGGTGAAGCTGTGGGGTGGAAGGTTCAAGAGAGCGTGACAGAGAAGGTGGAGAAGTTCACTGAGTCCATCTCTTTCGACAAAGTTCTCTACAAGCAGGACATCATGGGCAGCAAAGCTCATGCTACAATGCTCGCTCACCAGGGTCTTATAACTGATGGCGACAGGGACATCATTTTGCGAGGTCTTGACGAAATTGAGAGAAAGATCCAAGGAGATGAGTTTGAGTGGAGGACTGATCTGAGAGGATGTGCACATGAACATCGAAGCTGCTCTCACTGATCTGATTGGCGACCCTTCTAAGAAGCTCCACACGGCACGTAGCAGAAACGACCAGGTCGCTACTGATTTCAGGCTTTGGTGTCGCGATGCTATCGATACCATCCTTGTCAAAATCAAACATCTCCAGACTGCTCTACTTCACCTAGCTTTGAACAACCAGGCTTTGATTCTTCCTGGTTATACTCATCTTCAGAGAGCTCAGCCTGTTTTGCTCCCGCATGTCCTCCTAACTTATGTAGAGCAGGTTTGGCAGCAGTTACTTTTTTTTATTAGGCTACGTTAGTAGAACAAATCTACGACCATAATTTGCTCTTGCCTAGAAGCATCATAGGTTCTTACATTTACTCCGGCACTGTTATCTCATACTCTGCTTGTTTAAAAAAGATAAATATTTTAGACTTTTCACACATATTAAGAAAACACATTCATTGTTTTCTGTGAATAACAATTTTTCATAACTTTTGACCAATAGAAATACAATAAACACCATTAATTTTTTTGAAACTTACAATTTTTCATTAAATAATACATTGAAGAGGTAAAAAATTATCTTTTTGAAACAAATTTTTTTTCTATAACGTGGATCTTTCTGAAATGGAGGGAGTATTATGTATGTATATATGTGGTTCAGTAAATGTTTACTTCTTTGACTGGTACTTGTTGTGTTCAGCTTGAACGTGATGCTGGTCGTTATGTTTACTGTCGAGAGAGGCTAAATTTCTGTCCCCTAGGAGCTTGTGCTTTGGCTGGAACTGGTCTACCTATTGATAGGTTCATGACTGCAACCGCTCTTGGATTTACCCAACCTATGAGAAATAGGTTTGTTCCCTCCCTACTTCTCTTGTGCTTTTTAATCAATCCTGTGAGTTGCTGCTGCCTATTTATCAAGTCTTTTCTCCTTCAGCATCGACGCAGTTTCAGACCGAGATTTCGTGTTGGAGTTTCTGTATGCAAATTCCAACACAGCTATTCATCTATCACGGCTTGGAGAAGAGTGGGTACTCTGGGCCTCCGAGGAGTTTGGTTTCATGACTCCAAGTGATTCCGTCTCAACAGGAAGCAGTATAATGCCTCAGAAGAAGAATCCAGACCCGATGGAGCTTGTCAGAGGAAAGTCTGCTCGAGTCATAGGCGATCTCGTCACTGTCCTAACACTCTGCAAGGGACTTCCCCTTGCTTACAACCGTGACTTTCAGGAAGATAAAGAGCCCATGTTCGACAGCACCAAGACAATCATGGGAATGGTTGATGTTGCTGCCGAATTTGCACACAATGTCACGTTCAACCAAGATAGGATCAAGAAAAGTCTCCCTGCTTGACACCTTGATGCTACTACTCTTGCTGATTATCTTGTGAAGAAGGTAATAATGCTATTTTTCTTCTTCCATTGCTTTGTAGCTAGCTAGATCCAACAAGGTAAGTAATATAGTTTTGTTTGTTTTGGGTTCACAGGGGATGCCTTTTAGGTCATCACACGACGTTGTTGGGAAACTAGTTGGAGTTTGTGTCTCAAGAGGCTGTGAACTCCAGAACCTAAGTCTTGAAGAGATGAAGAAGCTGAGCCCTGTGTTTGAAGAAGATGTGTTTGGGTTTTTGGGAGTCGGAAATTCTGTTAATAAGTTCAGTTCCTACGGGTCAACTGGATCCAACTGTGTCGCTGAGCAACTCGGCTACTGGGTCAACAAGCTGAAGATTACTACCACCTGAGTTGGACCAAACCATCAGGCTGTTTGAGGAAGACTGGTAACTAACATTGGGTTTTCCTTCTCTAGCAAAAAATAAAAGCTTTGTTGAAGTTTCTTAGTATCTGAAGTTCTGAACCCGAGATTTTTGTTCAAGTTCTATGATTCTCATAATCTTAAATACATTTGCAACGTTTTTTTTATATTCAACAGTGGTAAGAAGATTTAACTTAACCGACTTTACAAGATCACATAGCTTGGTTAGGTCTTGATTTTACATATGATAAGCAAAATATCAAACCACATGAGAGTTTAGAAAGAAGAGAGAGGGGTCTAGTGAGGTTGTACATGTGCATCTCTGGGCGGTTCCAACTCATGGCTGGTTCTGGTGGCGACACCAAAGTAGTCTTCAAAGGTCAGGAAGTAGATTGAGTTGGGCTCCAGGCAAGGGCATTATGTATATGGATGTAAGTAAATTTTTTAACATGGAGGAGCCCACGTGAGATGAAACCCCCTTCTTCCATAGGAGATGGAACATCTGTTCATGTTATAAAAATGTATATTATCCTCTTGTTACAGCAGTGATGATCTCATTGGTGTTGTCTCTACATAAACAGTCTTTCTCCTTCATTTAATAATAATATCCATTTGATGGTGGAGTCACTTTCGGATTGTGACTCGGTCCTTGTCCTTAAATCCCATGTTAGCCACTGATTGATGCTTCTTTCGGATCATTGGTCGGAATATATTAGGCTCTACTGGAAGCCGTAACTCTCTTCACTTGGGATGTGCAGTGGAATGAGGTTACAGGTGAATCTCATCTCTTACTTTCGTTTATTTTACTCCTTTTGTTGTTTCTTTGCTTGTATTCATTCTAACTTTTCAGAGGACTTTTTTTTTTAGCTTCGAATCTTGTAGAACGATGGAGTAGACTGAAAGAATGCATAACTAGATTTTGACCCGCTTTAAAAAGCGCGGGATTAATTTTCTTTTAAATTTCTACAATTTTTTTAGTTATAAGATTAAGTGTTTTTATATATGATAACTATATACATTTTAATTTTATTGATTGTTTATGTTATAATTATAAATATTAGATATGCTATAAAAAATATATTTATATTTATGAAATTATTTTTAAAGAAGCTAATTTTTTAGAAAAATATTGTATTAATTTTAATTTATTCTAAAGTATTATATTTATATACTAAATATATAATCTCATTACATAATTTAATTTTTTTTTGCACATTTTATTTTTAATGATAATATTTTATTAAATTATTTAGATGCATATATTTGTTCCAATTATATAAAAACACTACTATATAAGTTGAAACAATGAAAGATATTTCTCATTACATATTTTAATATTATTCTTTGCAGATTTTTTTTTTTTTGCAGATTTTAACTTTTAGTGATTATTTATTTACTTATTTACTTAGATGCATATATTTGTTTCAACCATATAAACTCAAATATAAAAATTGTAAAAAGGAAATTTTGTGATTTTGTTATTTCTCAGAATTAGGAAAATACACTACAAAAAAACACATCAATTCATTTGTATCTCATAAATAAATTATATTAGTTTAATTTATTTATTACCCGCAAAATTATGTATACTTCATATGATTAGAAATATCTAATTATTCAAAACAAAAAAAATATATGGTCGAAAAGAGAATTGTTATGGGTATGTTGAGCTAGTTGAATGGCAATTAACATACACAAGACACGTTTTCTTAGAGTTGTTGATAGATGACAAAATTTATTTATGTGTTCTAGATGACTTTAAAAGTGAAGGAGATGGCGAACCAATTTAGGCGCCGTGCCACGGTTTGCAAGTCATTAATTAATTAGCTTATGAGAGAAACCAGAAGCTTATTCATCTTCATGTATAGTATAGTTAGTTAGTTGTCGAGTCCTACTGAATTTTTTGTCCAACTATATTTAAATATTTGTTTCTTTTTCTTATTTTGTTAATCAAACTATTTCAATATTTTGTACATATGATACAAGTTTGAAAGTAAAATATATTCCCAAATAAACTTTATGTACTATATCAATAATGCATTGCTTTTCAATTTTTGCACATGAATTTAAACTTAATAGTGAAAGAGTTTAGTACACCGAACACTTTTCAGATTTAATTACCCGTTGGACGAAACTAAATCATATTATTCTAGACATCCATATAGATATGGATCTTTGTTTTAGGCTAATCTAAATATTCAGAAAAAAACTATCCATGGATTGCACATCTCATTGAAGATTATTCCGGACTTTTCATAAGATTATTCATGTATTTTAAAATACCCTAGAATAGTAAAAAAAACAAACTTGTGAAAGAGTAGAAGGGCAGTGTTAACCAGGACGAGTTAATCTGGTGGTATACGGCTTGCGGCTGCAAGTACGACTTCCGGGTTCGATTCGCACTGGCCACCAAGGAATTTACATGCGGACTTGCTCTGGCGTCTGAGACCGAAGACCGTTCACGGTGAGCCACATGGTGACGCCCTGGCAGCGTCCTTACTCGCTTCGGTCTCTAGTCTGGACCACCACGGTGGGACTAGGACACTCGGTTATCAAAAAAAAAAAAGGGCAGTGTTTTAAAAATATTTTTCTTATCATACTTATATGCGACCTGAGGAGAGACTAAATAAATAATAAAAAGGTAACATGGGAATCTAATTTGATAACTTTTATTAAAGTTTTTATTTCTTACATAGCGCAAGTATACAGTTTACATATAATTTAAGTACAACTGTACTAGTACGTAGCAGTAAGTACTGATTATACTTCGGATGTAAATGAACTATCATGTGCTTGCTAACAATGAATCAACTTGATTCTTCCCACTAGGACCCTTTTGCCTAATCATAAGACGATACTCGTCGAACCTGATCGGTTTATAAAGAGCAGGTCGGTTATCGGTTAAGAGTTCTTCCACTGGTCCGATCGGAATATCACTTCTCGGGTTGTAGAAGAGTGCCAAGGAGACTCGATCCATACCGGAATTAACGATCACCTGATGCTCCACGCTTTTGTAAATTCCATTGCTAAGTATCTACAATTTGAGCCAACATAGTATTTGGTTAGCACTCGCATATGATCTCATTGCACGAACTATTCCAAGCATCACATTATACCAAGAAGATTATATGAAGTTGCCAAAAAGACTATCATCCTATAACTCGATGCATTAGCGAATAGAAACAATTAAAGTATTGACCGTCTATCTGGATATTCAAATGAAGCCCAAGGCATAGGCCTCATCCACCTTACAAGGTAAAAGTGTAGTGGGATGCTTTCAAGCAACCCAAAACTCGTCTGACACTAAACAACCACTTTATGGTTTAATGATGTATGTGTTGTTCTCCAAGTTATTGAGTAATTACAAAAACCAAGGTACAAACTAAAAAACAATAACCTGAACTTGATCACCAATGTTAACGATCAAAGCATTGGGGACGGATTTAACAGTAACCCAGCAGTCACCACGTCGGACCTGGAGGCCGGCTACATTCTCCTCGGAGAGGACAATGGTGATGCCACCAGGGTCAGAATGGGAAGAAAGACCTAAAGTTAGGTGTGGCTGAGGGCATTTTGGGTAGAAATTAGCCCTCAGACTAGCCCCGACTTTATCTTCTCCTCCAAAGGCCTTCATGAGATGGTTTGGTTCTAAACCTAAACTCTCTGACAATGTTTCCACCAACCTCTCACACAGTTTCTTCACTTCTTCACCGTACTCTTCGATCAATTCTCTGCACATTATTTGTTTCCTCCAAATGTTAATTACAATTATCTGTACGTATAACTATAAAACATAAAACGGAAAATTCATATGATTCGTTAAGTAAAACATTTTCTTAATATTGGTTGCTTACAGACCAACTATTTGTGAAATTGCTTTACTACTACATTTGTGAACTAACCATCAGTAAACAAAACAAATTAACAGTAACAAGTTAGAGGACGCAAATAAGACACTAGGTTTACATTATTACTTAGGTATATAATTCGACCAAAAATGTTATAATTATAGTATACATAGATGTATATATATATATATATATATATGTCGAGTATTGATATAGTAGATCATTTAAAAACACGGAAACAAAATAGCAATCGGAGAGAATGCGATTGCATTATAAGGTCTTTCATTGTGTTTAAAAGGTTGATATTTTATTTAATATAAGTTATTTTAAAATTACAAGAAAATTCTAAATATTAAAATAAGTACTAGAATATTGATAAAGAAACAGAAAACAAAAGTAATGGTAACAGTATATATTTATTATTTTAATATTTTTAAAAAGTCTAAAATCAATCTTTCGAAATACAGAAGAAAACTAAATATTAGTGTCTAATGTATGAATGAATCTCTGAAAATAAATAGTGAGCAATGGTTTTCCGTCTATATAGTGGTATTCATATATATATAAGGTTTAGAATATATTCGTGTTTCACATGGGTATCAGGGTATGATGACCACATGAAACGTGTTCACACATGAGACACGTGCCTAAACAAACATATAGACCAGACGGCTGTGGGTACGTATATGCAAAAAAAGATTGGTAAAAATCATGCATCAACACCTAAAAATCAAAACACACACAAGCAGCGTGTTACGTACGTCCTCCATGCAAACATTCACCTAGTAATATATCTTTTCCAGTGAACGGTTTCGTCAAAAAGCATATACACTCAGAAAATAAAATATGTATTTCTACTATATATCTAAACAATATATACACGTAGATGATAAAAAAAAAGAACAGCCAATGTCATGGACGTTTATATAATAACAGGTTTATTATATGACCTCCATATCAGTGCCGGCTAATTAGAAGGATAAGTGATGCGACCGCTCGGAGCCCAAGTATATCTTCTCACGTATTTTAATAGTTGAAGTACCTTAATATCTATATAAAATAAATAGATTTATATTAAAAAAAATTAAAATTTAATATTTTAAAAAATTAGATTAAAATGGTTCAAATAAATTATCTATGTATATAATTTTGTTTTCATCGCAAAATATACAAAATATTAGTGATTATTTTTAAAATAAAAAATAAAATTTAATCGAACATAAATTTGTATAAGTTAAAATGGTATTACCGTTAGTGTTCTTCAATCAGAAAATGATCAAATGTTTATCAATTCCCTTAAACAGTATGATATATTATATCACTAGTTTCGGCTAAATCCCGTTATCGATCTGAGTAATAGTGTATATGTATTTTTTGTGTATATGTATTGTGCATATCATCATATGCATATACCTTATCTTAGGAGGCTGAGATGGCCACATAGAAAGGTTTCTTATGGAAGATGGCAAGTAATTGAGGAAGAAATAGTCACTCCAATCTAATTTAGCATCTTTCACAACACCAATCCTGCTTCCATAGCCTTCGTACGTGTCGGGTGAGTTTGCGTACTTTCGTTTCATCTGTACCGGTAAATCAAAGAACTCTCGCCACGCTCCTCTCACTCTCTCCATCAGCCCGTGGTCTACACCATGGTTCACCACTTGGAAGAAACCCCACTCCTCACACGCCTTCCTCACTCGCTTCAGCCCCTCTGGGTTCCTCCACATGTCGCTCATGTCTAGCACGGGGATTTCCATGTCAAGACCGGATTGATCGGACTTGTAGACCGGTCTCTGATGCGTGGGTTTCACATACCGGTTTGGGACGGTGGATACGCCGGCTTGGGACAAGGCTTGAACTGAAACAATGGGCTCAGGCCAGCTTGCAACCATTTTTTTTTTATTTTGTGATTGAGAAAAAAGATTAGAAGACACTAAGGAGAGATGTAAGAGATCTAAGGGAAATAATGAGTGTTTTAGATGGTGGAAGAAGCGAGAACGAGTGGGGGTATAAATATAGAAAAATGAAACCTAAATGAAAGGTGAAACAATTTATGACACGATAATATTTTATTCTACCTTTTTTGTGTTTTGAGGTTGACCTAAAAAACTTTGCATGTTGGATAATAAAACATGAGACACGTTTTCTTAGAATTATGGATATATGTGGTCGATTTTAATTGTCTTTGAAGTGAGGGAGATGGCGAACGAATCTCGGCACCGTGCGATGGTTTTTGCAATTATTGGGAGAGACCAAAGCTAACACTTCATCTTTCTCTTTTTGTTTTGTAAATTATCGTATGACTCGTATCCTACTAAAGTCGCCCTACAAGAGTCACAGTAAAATTTCACTTCATTGACAGCTTAAATATTAGTTTTTGTTTCGCTTCTTCCTTTTCGTTTGTAGCAATATTAGATGCATTTACATAAAGTGATATATTAATAGTTCTATTTAAACTATTCCTATTGTGGAAGTATGGTATTTCACTATCCTTTTAACCTTTTCACATTAAAATAACCTTTTTAACAATAAAATAAGGAAAATTGCCTTACATAGCTTCAAAAAATGTTTTTCCTAAACTAGACACAAGGTTCAAAAAGTGTTTTTTTCGTCGGTGGTTCCAGCAGACACAATGTAATTGATAGGTTTACAGTTCATAGAATCTCTTTTTTGACAATGTAAATATCATTATTTTCTGATAGATCAATAAATTTAAAATTTCATTAAAAAAATTGAAGTGACCAGTTTAGATTTAGTTAAAAAGGTAAAGAAAACAATTATATCCAGTTTTACAAATATATATAAATAAAACTTTAAATTAAAAAAAATCAAATTAGCGGAAAATAGAATTTTCTTTAGAATTTTTGAAAACTTTCTTTTTGAAATTTGTTTTTGGGAATTTTCTTAAAAAGTTTAAGATGACATTTGTGAATGTTTATGATATCTTTTTGAATTTGAGTTATATGAATATTTAGAAAAACGTTACTGAATATGTATAATATGTTCTTAAAATTTAGGATGATATGGATAAATATATATAATATCTTCATAAAATTTAAGAAAATTTTCATACATGTGTATTTATAAAAAAATTCATGAATTTATATTTATGAATACCTTGCTGAATTCAAACCATATGTATATTTTGTAAAATACACAAAAAAAAAACAAAAAAAATTCCGATCAAAAACTTAAATATGTATAACATATCCTGAAGTCTTAGGAAGACCTTGATATTTGAATTTTATTCAGATATTATACATATTTAGAAATAAATTATTAAATTTTTTAAAATATTTTATATATTGCTAATGTTTTCCTAAATATGCATATAATTTAAATCCACAAATATGTCATACATATTTAGAAATACATTCCTAAATATACATACACGTTTACATTCAAGAAGTGTAGTTACACATTTACAAATGTATTTTTTTGACTTTATAATTTGTTTTATGAATTCAGAAGGTTAAAACAAATATTAGTAAGGCTTATGACAGACTTGAATGGTCCTTCATTAGAGCAGTGTTAGAGAGATTGAGGTCTCATCCTACCTGGATCAATTGGATGATGCAGTGCATATTCACAGTCACTTATTCCTTCTTTCTTAACAATGAGATAACAGGAGACATTCACCCACAGAGAGGCATCCGCCAAAGTGATCCCTTATCCCTTTATATATTTATTCTCTGTGGAGAAGTGTTGTCTGTACTCTGCAAAAAAGAACAAGATATTGGTAACCTACCGGGTATCAGAGTTGCAAGAAATAGTCTGAGGATCAATCATCTCTTATTCGCTGATGATACCATGTTCTTATGAAGCGGCTTCAGGGCAAAAGATCAACACGGGCAAATCTTCTATCTCCTTCTCTGTAAGACACCGCAGGATATTAGAACCAGAGTTAAAGCTCATTTGGGAATAGAGAAAGAAGGTGGAGTAGGTAAATACATTGGTCTGCCTGAGCACTTTGGCAGAAAGAAAAAGGATCTCTTTGCGTTAATCGTGGATAAAATGAAGCAGAAAGCTATCAGCTGGAACACGAGGTTCCTCTCCACTGCAGGGAAAGCTACAATGCTCCAGTCTATCCTGTCGCCCACTCCTACTTTCTCCATGTCATGTTTCAAGCTGCCTGTAGGTTTATGCAATCAAATACAATCGGTTCTCACAAGATTCTGGTGGGATGCAAAATATGGGGATAATAAAATTAGTTGGGTTGCTTGGGATACCTTAAATTTCCAAAGCGTCTGGGAGGCCTAGGTTTCCGCGATGTACAATTATTTAATCAGGCATTACTCGCCAAAATAGTCTGGAGACTGATCACTAAGCCAAACTGTCTACTGGCTCGCGTTCTCCTGGGAAACTACTGCACCAAAACATCCCTGCTCAAGGTTCCTTCTAGCCCGTCTTCGTCACATGGATGGAAAGGAGTATTGTGGGGCAGAGACCTACTCTTGAACCACCTGGGCAAAGCCATAGGAAATGGAGAATCAACAAGGGTGTGGGCTGACTCCTGGGTTAGTCCTACAGTAGACATCAAACCGTTAGGACCAATTCAGTTAAAAGACCAAGACCTACTTGTCTCTGATCTTCTCTCACGGGAAACAAAGGAATGGAACAAGCATCTGGTGGAAAACACTTTACCTCACCTAGCGGAGCTCATCCTCTCCATAAGGCCCAACATTCTTGGAACTGAAGATTCCTTCATTTGGACGCAACACCCCTCAGGCATCTATTCTGCGAAATCAGGGTATTACTCCTTTATTCTCTCAAAGATCCAGTCGACAAGTGATCTTATGATTAGAGATACCTGGAATTGGGAAAAGAACATTTGGTGTCCTCCGCTCCTCCCTAAAATCAAGTTCTTTCTCTGGAAATGCGCTAGAAACGCGCTACTGACGAGGGACGATCTCCAACGCAGGAACATAACTACTGATGCTTCGTGTCTACGCTGCGGTGAACAGGAAACATTGCTTCATCTTCTATTCCATTGCCTTTTTGCCGTAGAAATATGAAGCCTCATGCCTTGGTCAGCCTTCATTGATTCAACCACATGAACCTCTTTCAAAGGAGGAACTAGCGTCATCCCGATCGCGAATCATCCTCTCACCCGTAGGAATCATCTCTAATCTGTTCCCATGGATCGTCTGGAACATCTGGATCTCCCGTAATCACCTCTTCTTTGAGAAAAAAGCAACGTCACCACATGAAGTAATCATTAAGGCTACTACAGCCTGCAAGGAGTGGGAATGTGCTCAGAACAAACAGATCATACCAGCGCAGCAAAAAAACCCTTATCTCCCGCCACCACAACCACTGGCTGATACCGTCATGTGTTATACAGACGCAGCTTGGAAATCGAATCTCAGAGCGGTCGGCCTTGCATGGATCTTCACCGATCACAACAGCACAGAGATTTCTAGAGGATCTTGCTACCAAGACAACGTTTCATCTCCCCTCCTAGCAGAAGTTCTAGCAATCCGATCTGTGCTCACCCAAGCTGCTTCCCTCAACCTCAACCAAATCTAGCTTCGTTCAGATTCTCAAGGGCTCGTCACAGCCATCAACATGAATCAACGATCGATACAACTCTTTGGAGTCCTAGTGGATGTGGAATCGCTTATCTCCTCTGCTTTCTCCTTCGTTTCTTTTTCTTTTATTTCTCGTCGCTTTAACGGGTCTGCCGATTTATTGGCAAAAGTCTGCTTGTGTTCTAACTCTATAATGGGCTTTTAAGCCCCGTTTAATGGAAGTTTTTTAGTTGTTCAAAAAAAAAAGGGTTATAATATACATTCGGGAAGGTATTTTAAAACCTCTTAAAAAGAAAATTCATTGTATGAAAAATTTTCTTTTTTGAAAACCAGAATTAAAAAAAAAATTGAAGTTTTTTAAATTATATTTTTGAAGCAAAAAACTATTACCGATTTTTTATTTTCAAAAAATTAAAATTTATTTTTTTATATTAATAAATAATTAAGTAAATTGTAAATAAATATATAATTATTTTTTACCCATTAATGAAAGTTAATATTGAGACTTTCGTCTTCATATTTGGAACAAGAACTAAAAAGGACTGGGACAAATATATTAAAAAAAAAAAAGACTATTTGAAAGATGTCCCCTAAAATAAACACATAGTCGACTAATATATAGTTTACATATAACTTTCATGTTCTGATATACCGTGAGTTGAAAAGAACGAGACTGCGTATTATCCCTTTCTTATTATTTGAGGATCATTAGATAAAACTAACCTTTACTTCATGTGTTTATTACATGTGTGTCATTTCCTACGTGGCATCACCACAAGCTCTTTCATACTTTATATTCAAACACCCTTTCTTAACTAGATTAATTACAAAATTTGTCATTGCTAATTACATTAAAACTTCCGTATATACTATAAGCTTATTGACTAACAAAATAATTTATCCCATGCCCTACTACTCTTTGATTACAAACGTTTCCATTTTCAAATACGCAGAAATTTTATTACCATAACCAAAGATTCTTCATAATTATCGATTTCAATATGGAAATTCGTATAGCCTGACTTAAATATTAATGCATTTCTATATAGTTAAACTATATAAAATCCATTGTGTACGTATGTATCTACATATCTACTTATATATGTGTTGCTATATCATGAATTCGTTATATATGTGTTGTCAAACACAATGTTCAACAATTCTTACATAATCGCAAAATCTTATAGATATATACATACACTTTTTCAAAAAAATTACATAAAACGATCTAATATATAGTATTTTTAAAAGCTAATAATAGTTTCAAATCTCCTCCATTGTATGTTAACCACGTTTATCGTTTCCATAATTATCAATGCAATTGTAATCGACGATCATTTTATGATAGTTTGGATTCAAGGCAACACAATTTAATACATTACCATTTCGATTGTTCCGATAATATATGAATCAAAATTGATTTGTCAATACGGGATCAAATAAATTATTGTCAATGGCAATGTTAGCGTAGGAAATGGCAACACAATTGAAAAGAGGTGTTTTCTATAAAATTTATGATACAATATTTCAAATGTAAATGTAGATTTTGTTTTCAAACAAAGACTTCCTTTTTGGGTATTTTTTTTACTCTCAATAAGCCATATATAATAACATTGCTATGCATTTTAAAGATATAGTGTACATGAAATCCTTGCTATGCATTATAAATATCTTTGCTATGCATTTTAAAGATTTTCTTACAGCAATAATGGCATTGGTGAAAAGAAATATATATTAAAACTTACATATTACAATATTTTTCTACTTTCTTAATAATATAAGTTTTCACCTAAACGAAGGGATTGTCAATCACACAACACTTAATGGGACATACGATGATCTCCATGATATTTCAAATCAGGAATGTATAAAGATAAATATGACGCTATTGGAATAAATGTATGTTATAGGAGTTGAACTCAATAATTTATATACAAAAATTGCGACGAAAAATGAAAAGTTTCAAAATCAGAATTGATTATTGATTTGAGATCGATTGATTTTTTCAATCAAGCTGCAATCTTTGTTTCCTTATATTAAAAATAAAAATAAAATGTTTTCTAATTTTGAAAGATCAATTCACAAATGGAGTAATAAGGCGAGTTTCAAAATAGAATTGTAGCGCAAGTTATTCAGTATTAATTATTGAATATTACATATATTTAAAGCGATTTCGAATAAAGATAGCAAACCCTAGACCCAAAACTTCTTGTATATAAATATGTAGCCGATGTTAACATCTCCTCACCATAGCCTATATCTCAAAACATTGTTACCAAAACATTAGGTTTTTCTGGTTTTACCTAGGTGGTAACATTGTCATTTTGCCTAGGTGATAACATCGTGATTTCACTTTATTATGTTATTCTATCACATATGCTGCAATATCATGTTTTATGATTACAGTAACGTCATCATTAAGTGTGTTTCTTATGGTGTCCTTGCTCATGTTTTTCAAGAATTTTATTAGTTTATTGCTTATATTTCGTTTTATCTTATATGTATATTTTATTTTATGAAAACAAAAATTCTATTGTATGTGTTTTTTTTCCTTCATAATTTAGTTTATATAAGTTTTTGATTACTCTTATAGATTACCTTTCATCCAAATCACATACGATTTCATCATTTGAAATCTAATCATTCCTCATAGTATATATAAATAGGTTGTTTTGAGCACATCTACTCATCACATTCTTCTTCCCAAACATCATTACAAATTCGATCTTGCAAGCAAAACACTTATGGTGGATCTCAACACATTATATAATATGTAATCTTGTGACTATAAGTTTTGCATTTCTAATATCTATAGATTAAAAGTTATAATCTCTTTTAATCCATTCACTCCGCGCAGGGCGCGGGTATCACCTAGTATCTCTTATTTACGCTGGAACAGCGCAATAGAATGTCAGCAGTAAACAAAAGCAGCGAACCCATAGTGATCGTTTTCTTTTCATCTTATTTCTATAGTCGAGATCTCTTATATATATGTGATTCACTAAATTTACATTATAGTTTTGATTGATTAACTAAAGAAACAGAAATTAAGACCCCCAATATATTTTCCAAAACTTATTTTCTTTATAGTGGTTGATTCTTATTTTGATTCGTCTGCTAGATAAATAGTGGAACAACGAATTGAAATGGAAACATTTTGGTTGAACTGAGTTTTCTAAGTATACTCATTAATGTTCGAAAAATGATTTGATAGATTATGACGTTTTGATTCATTCGTTTTATCGGTATTTAACATAAATAATCAAAAAACCGTAGTCATATGACTAAAATAGAATTTTGGTTGAACTTAGTTTTCTTTAAACGATCATATAATATACAATGTTTATATATTATACATTTATGGTTTGGTTTTAAACTAAACCGAACTTAAAAATTGAAGTGTACTTAATTAAATTAACAAAATATATTAATAATGTTCAGATTTAAAATAGTTAACCATCTAATCTACACAATTAAATATAATTTTATACATTTTACTTTAAATGAATACAAAAAACACAAATAACAATAAAGTAAATAAAATATGAGTTTCCTACACAATCATCAAAACTGAAAGCTATCTATGATAGTTATAATATGTTTGAAAAATGATTTAATATTGGATTATTTCTTCTATTTTAATTATTATGCTTTATATTTAAATATTAAAAGTTAATGATTTAATTATTAAATGATGATTTGATTTTATATTTTATAAATTATATTTGCTTAAACGAATTAAACGAAAAATAAAAATTAATTTTATTAAACTAAACCGACAACAAATCAAACAGAACATAAACCAAAATAATTTTGGTTGGCTTATTAAAGTTTTTTAGAACCACACAAACCAAACTGAACCTAAACCGAAAATGAATTAAAATCGAAATGTACATTCCTAATTTTAGTTAAGTTTTTTTTTTGTCATAAGCATACATACTCAACTAGGATTCTATGAACCACCCTTGTAATTATGCATTCATGTAAACGACGAAAGACGATTGTTTCAAAGTAGTACGTGCGAGAATATCTACCTTTGAATTATGTGTTCTTGGAACGTATATAATCTCAATCGCGAGAAGTTGTCCTTCAGTTTCTGGATATCTTCCAAATCATTTGCAAATGTTTGTCATTCTTCTGATTCCAAAACCATCTTCACCAATTGAGAATAATCCGTTACAAACGTGACATGAAATTGTCTTAAGTTCCTCATTCTCTCCATAGCCCATATTAGTGCCTCCATTTCTTCTTGAAGTGGCGTCAAACTATGCCTCGTATTTCTTGTTCCCATTAGTCCATCAAATTTTTCCAAAGTATTGTACCATCCTTGTTCCAAAAACTTAGCCTGATCTTTCCATAATCCATCCGTAAAACACCACCGGCCATGTCTTCGAGGGTAATGACGATTATGTAGTCCTATTTTGCGAGTTCTAAAGTGTTAGTGATGTGCTTCACGCCAAAGTGTGGCTTCTGTTTCTGCCAATTTAATGGTATTCCTGGGGACAACATATATATTACTGAAAACCTTATTGTTCATGTCCTTCCATATATACCAAAGTATCTATGCAAACTGATGATCTTCCATTGGTGGTTCAATTCTCCAAAGCAAGTGATTCATATTAGCAAATATTGACTGAATAGGGAAAAGCAGTAGGTTTAATGGGATCCTAGAGAAAACCCAAACTTGAAAAGCCGGAGAACATTAAAAAGTATGTGATTTCCAAACTAGTTTTAGTTAAGTTATCACTCATGATAACATATACCAATATATTTAAATATTGTGAACTCTAAAAAGAGGATAATGTTGGTATATGTACAATGTGACTTGTTACTCTTAAAAACATGTGCAAACATGAGAAATTCTAATTTTACCATAAATTTGATACTATTTTTCAAATTTACCTTTAAAATAGTTATTTTCATATATATCTAAAATTTGTGATAAAAAGAAAGAATGTTAAATTTATTCAAATCAAAAAAGACTTTTGTACAAACTAATGCAACTTGAGTTTAAGCTTGTGTGATAGTTTTGAAACAAATTTTGTGGAGTAGAGCCCGTCTAATCTCTAGACGAAAACCAAACCACCATCGCGTTATTGAAAGATGTTCCAGCTCGTCCCCGGAGTGAACTGATTCGGTTTCGTATTTGCTTGTCGATGAACTTGATAAGAATGCTCGGATGTCTCTGAACCTTGCCGTGTCTCCTACCATTTCTCTCTAGCCAAATACTGTGCACTGAAACTTGAAAAGCGTATCTTAGGAGGAACCTTGTCTCCCCTGAGACAGTGTGTGTTGATATAAGATCAAGAACTTGACTCCATATGTGTGAGTAGTTCTGTCCAAGTAGCTTCCTTGTAAGGTTCCTCCAAATAGTCTCTGTGAAGGTGCAGCTAAAGAAAAGATAATTTCGGGATTCGACTGCAGAGTTACAGAGGATACACTGAGCGTTTGCCTGAGAGTTCCACAGCAGCAGCCTATCTCCTGTTGCCAGGCGATTATGTACAGCAAGCCAAGACATAACAGAGTACTTTGGAGTTGATCCAGCAAACCAGAGACCCTTATACCACTGAACTTTTGACTGCGGCACTCGAATAGAGTTCCAAGTTTGGTGTATGTCGAAACAAGGTCGAAACACATTGCCTTTCCCTTTCCACTTAACCACATCGTCCTCTTATGTAAGCCCCTGGGCTCTCAACTTCAGGATTTCCTTATCAATGGTGATCAAGTGTTCTGCTCTGTAGCGGCGGCTCCGGTAGTTTTGAATAACAAACTCGACGGTGGCGTTGAGATTGATCCCAAGCGCGATGCAACCTTGCATTTCGGTGAGGTCTATTATCCTCCCCAAGGGGGACCACTCATCAAACCAGAAAGAAGTAGTAGTTCCACTTCTTATTTCTACTTGTACAAAAGATCTGGCCAGAGCTCTATACTTCAGTAGCTTCTTCCAAATCCAAGAATCAAGAGAGCTGAGCTCTACTTGTACAAAAGATTTGTATTGTACTTATTTGTTTCGTTAATGAAAATTTCCAGTCATTTTCTAATATAGCTGAGCTCATCCGTTTTTCTCTAATCACCTTTCCACTTTGTTTCCATTTTGTACAGTTCATTTGAACTTTTCTTTTTAATACGTACGTTGTCGTTACGATGTAATATAGTGAGTTATATATCATTTTTTTTTTGGTAAAAGAGTGATATATCATTTTTTTGGTAAAAGAGTAATATATCAAATCCATCATTGATTATTATTTTTGGTGAAATCCATCCTTGATTCTTCTTATGTGATTGATAAGGGATCCGTTAAAATGCGTCCAACTTTACGCGCAGACATTATAGCAAATTGTATCTCGAAATTTGAAGAGTTTTGTTCACTTTGTTCCTTGCTCATGACTCCTAAACATGTTAATGTAGTACTATATAGCATATTGAGCTTCTTTAATTTTATTGATTGAAAAAAAACAATTATTGATTGAAAAGCAAAATTATCTCAACTGCTCACAATGAAAGCACAACCACTTAGTAATGTATTATTACTCCCTCTGTTTCTTATTAAGTATCACTTTAGCTTTTTTTTTCTTGTTACAAAAAAAATATCATTTTAAAATTCCAATGCAACTTTCAACTTAAAATTAGTTACAAATGCATAGATTTTATAAATAATTTAATTATCTCAAATACTATTGGTTGAATATGTGTAATTAATAAGAACTTTAATACATTTTAATTATTTTTTAATCTGTATAAAAAAAGCTAAAATCACATTCTTTATGAAACAGAGGGAGTAATATCTTTTATTGTCAATACAAATTGCATTTTTCAAAAAGGAATTTAAACACGTTTTCAACCATATGTTTAGTTGTCGGACAAAATGTTCTTTCTTTGAAATATTATTGATAATAAATTAATAATGGGGACCATACAGTAAAGAAGAGGTTATGTATATTTATGCGTATGTATCACATGTCTTAATTAAAATCGGCTGAATCAGTACAATAACTCATTGTTGCGACTGCTAGTCTTTTTTCTTCTAAACATTTTTTAATCACAGGCCTATGGAGAAATCCAAACTAATTTTCAAAGGGATAGTGTGGCCTTAATGTGAAGTATATTGGGGTGCCTTCGAACCTGAATTGATTGGTATAATTTATGGTAGCATCTAAAATATAACATAACCTAGAATACAATTTAAAATGCAGGACCGGTTCAACACTTTTATAAATTCTAAAGCAAATGATAATTTTAAATCCTTCAAGTTTGTGTTTGTTTAAAATCTAAACAATTTTATTTAGTTTTACATTTTTATTAATTAAATTTTTTATATTTTTTTTATAAAAATAGTAAGAAATCTATTTAAATCTATTAAGATAGCGAGGAATATGGAGTTAGATTCAAGATGGTTACACCGTCTGTACTCCTTTGTTAATGATAGGGTCAAGCTTTAAGTGTTAAATATAAACCACAAATACATAGTAATACACACTAATACTTAGGGATCAAATTCACAAAGACTATAATTATACGTAGAGTTTTTAAATATGTTACTGGCTAAAGCAATAAAAAAAGATTATTGTATGGTTTTTCGGTTCACTAAATTCAGAAAGCAAAAAAACAATTAACATGAGTTGTAAACAATTAGATAGAACGCTGAATGTTGAGAATTGTAAAAGATCTCATTTCAGTATTGAACACACAACAAGAATACATGGAACAAATTACATGGACGTCTCAGACTCGAATAACAATGCTAGAGCTAACCTATTTTTGTAGCGCTAACACCTTATACTCAGAATCCTAAATGCTACCTTCCATTGCATTTCTGATTTTAAAAGAAAACTTTAGATTCATGTTTAACCAGTTCACAAGGTAGAGTAACATCATCTTCCGTTGGTTAGGTGATCAGTTAAGTCACTGCCTTAAAAAAAATCAATAGACAAAGATCCAAAATCATAAATTCCTAATTTATCAGTTTTTAGATCAGTACAGTGAAACATCTCCTGTGAAAACTTCTTAACCCAACTAATAGACTACTCACTCATAATCAAAGAAAAACAACAAAATGATTCTATAAAACGTGATATAATTGCATTGAAAATGAGAGAAGGATAAAAAAATCTTCTCCAAAATGAGTACAAGAGAAATTTCTTTCCAAAAATCTACAATAATGATCCAAAATCTCACAAATCACCCTCAATCTCTCTATGGCCGTCAAGAACAAAAAATGATAGAACACAATCTTTGGTCAATTTTCTTGGTAAAAAGGTATTCAAAATGCTCTTTGTAAAAAAGACACTCATCAGTTAGCCAGTCATGCTAGTATGATTTATGTTTCAATCTGATTCAGATTTATGTTTCAATCTGATTCAAATTTAGGCTTTAGATTGAAGAAAGAAAAATTCAGTTTGATTCTATCTAGTATTTAATACTCTTTTAGTTATTCTTTTAATATTTTCGTTAATTATATAAAATTTTATATGAAAGAAATTATTCTATTGGCAAATCCCTAACATCTTACAAAACAATGCCTATATTAAACAGTTTTTGAAAATAAACGTGGTTGCTGTTAACACTATTAATAAAAATATTTTCTCAAAATTTTTTTTTTGAACCGAAACTAATAGATCGTGATGTTAACAAAGAAATTGTGCACCGACGATGTTGAATATGAGTGGTAATGAACAAAAACAGTTCATCTAACTTCTTGTTTGTTTAGAAAACAACAACTACAAAAAAAAAAGGAGAAAACGACAACTACGTACGTTGCAGAAAAGAAAGAAAAAAATGATAGCTACACGTGGGTAATGTCTTTCAAACGCACATGTGAACCCGACGTTTGTATCTTGAGAAACAGTAGCATAAATGTTCAACATATTCGCATTTTTTTTGTCATCTACATATTCGTATATACATGTATTCGAAGTTTCCTATTTTTAGATACGTCGAAGTTTCATATTTATATATACATATATAAGTTTGGGAAGTTTGCTCAAATATACAATATTTTAGGACAATTGGCTAGAATCATACATATTTTTTTTTTATTACTCGCATTTTTTAAATACCAAGCGTGCCTTTTTTTTACGTTATGAGAAAAAACGTACTTACAAAAATGTCATTACTTTTTAATGCCATGTAATCAAAAACCCGACACCACGTAGGAATTCGGTTATGTGTTTTCATTAAGTCGCCCGTAAAGAGCTATGTACGTCGTTACAGCTGAGTTACTGCTACGTTGCGGCTGAATTAAACAACGCGGCTGACTTAAGAGAAAACGACTGACTTAAGAACATAAATCAGCTGTTAGTTACGGCTAATTTACAGAAATCTGGCTGATTTATGGGATAACGGCTGACTTACGTACACAAGTTACGGCTGACTTATACATCGGCGGTTTGATTTCTGTAAAATTCGGCTGAGTTGTAGTTAAGACACGGCTGAGTTATGTTTCCACGACTGAGTTAATGAACATCGACTGGATGAGTTATTGAATTTACGGCCGACTTATGAGATGTTGTTACGGCTGAGTTATATTTAATCAGCCGTCATTGGATGGATTAATAGTAAACTCAGCTTATTTACGGCTGAATTATTAGCGAAAGATTAATTACTAGAATATCAATTGTTTGACGGCTGATTTATTTGAAGATATGGCTGACTTAAGATTTTTCATCCTAATTACAGCTGATTTATTAGCGAAAGATTAATTACTGAAATAGTATCCACGTTTCGGCTGCCTTGCATTGTACATGAGGGCTGATTTATTTAGGCTGAGTTATATATTCGTTTGGCGGCTGACTAACCAATTTTCCTTGTCATCCGCTATGTCATCAATTCGGATTTGTCATGTCATCACTAATATTACAACAATAAAATAAGGGTCTATGTTATTCTTCATTCTTCATCTTCTTTATCTATCTTCTTCAACTTATTCTTTATCTTTCTCTGAGATCTTATGGTTCTGGTAATTATTGTTTCCGCAACTGGGTCTGAAAACATAGATTTTTTAAAATTGAAAATCTGAGACAGATCTACTACAGTCGTCGTCGTTTTCGATGATGATCGGTTAAAGAAGAAGCTTCCTCTCCTCCAGTTTCATGTATGGCGGTCCTATATCCTGCTGCTCCCTCTCTCATTGGATTCGTCGTCTTGCAGAAGAAAAAAGACTCAAAGAGAGAGATGAAGAAGCTAAGTCCCGTAAATTGTAAGAAAAGAAGAGAGTTGAACAAAAAAAATAAGAAAATGAGAGAAGACGAAGAAGATGATGAATTTGAAAGCTGAGTTTATATGTTTGATGACTCAGATGGTGCGTCATCTGAATATGATAACTTTAGTTCATACATTAAGTCTCCAACACATACGTTATGGCTGAATTATCCTTACGTTACGGCTGAGTTATGCATATGTTACGGCTGAGTTTATAATTTTTGTAACTTTATAGTTTTAGGGTTTGAAGTTCAAATTTAAGAAAAGATTTAAGTTTTAATATTGTTTTCAAATGATTAACTTTATAAGCTGTCAAAAAAAAAAAAAAGATTAACTTTATAATTTTTATAACTTTATAATTCTATAGTTTAGGGTTTGAAGTTCAAATTTAAGAAAATATTAAAGTTTTAATATTGTGTTCAGAGTTGAAGGAATGAGTTTGTTCCCGCCCAAAATATTTTGTTCCCGCCCAAAAAACGAAACGTCGCGAAACAAATTACACTTGACGGCTGAGTTATAGGACGGCTGGCTTATACCATTCAGATACGTTACAGCTGAGTTATGCATACTTTACAACTGAGTTATGCATACGTTATAGCTAAGTTATAATCAAATTACGGCTGAGTTATGCATACGTTACGACTGAGTTTATAATTTTTATAACTTTATAGTTCTATAGTTTTGAGTTTGAGGTTCAAATTTAAGAAAAAAATAAAGTTTTAATATTATGTTCAAAAGATAAACTTTATAATTTTTATAACTTTATAGTTCTATAGTTTAGGATTTGAGGTTTAAATTTAAGAAAATATTAAATTTTTAATATCGTGTTCAGAGTTGAAGGAATGATTTTTTCCCGTCCAAAATATTTTTTTCCCGCCCAAAATACGAAACGTCGCGAAACATATTACACTTAACGGCTGAGTTATAGGAACATTACGACTGGCTTATACCATTCAGATACGTTACGGCTGAATTATGCACACTTACAGCTGAGTTAAGCATACCTTACGACTGAGTTTAATTATAAACCAATCCTAATCTATAACCTAGAAACAAAAAAGCTTGCAGTCGTGTTGACAAAATCTAAACCTAACTAAACCACCGCGTGTTTCTTCCATATCACGAGAGCCGGGAGGTCATTATTGTCTTCTTCCTTCTTCACCGCAGTCTCATTACCACGAGAGCTCCGACGTCTTCGAGCCACACAACGGTTTTGTTATCTCCTCCACCATCAAGCTCATCTGCCTTATCCACCTTCTTCTAGTAACAAGAACAAATTCAAAACACAGAGAAAGAGTGAGAGAGATTGAAAGAGAGAGAGGTGACCAGTGTGGTGAAAAGCGGTGGTAGTGGCGACTACGGGAAGACGGAGACCGGAAAAAATGGATCTGAGAAACAGAAACAAGGACGACGTTGGCAAGTATAGATGGCGACGAGCTCAATATCCGTGACGACGGCGAAGACCAGTCCTCTTCAACACTTTTTCTTTTTCTCCGACAATCTTTTTTTCTTCTTTGACGTTTCTTCTTCTCTCACTTCTAAGATTTACAAACCAAATATACTAAGGCATAAGAAATGAATGATAATGTATGAATCTCTCTTGTTTACAAGACATAAAGTGAGAGAGATGAAGAAGATCTGGAACTGTAAAGAACTCTCGAAGGAAAGAGAATAGGAGAAGGAGACGTCAAATAGAAGAGAGAAAGTGAAGAAAAAAATTCATTTTAAACCATTAAATCAAAACTAATCAATCTAAAAAATCTAACCAATGAGAAAGAAGTTAGAAGATAAGCACTAGATGGATTTGTAGCCCTTAGATTAAAACAATCAATGGTTAATGTTTTAATTTTGATGGTTAAAATTATATTTTATATTAAAGTGTATTTTTGATAAAGCTTTAAATTTTAAAACTTGAATTTTATGATTATTATGTTGATTTTTTTATGTATGGTTTAAATATGAAGTTTAAAGTTTAGAGTATATAACTGAGTGAGTTTAGAGTTTGGTATATAGTGTTTTGGGTTTCGATTTAAGATTTAAGATTATATTTTTAAATAACAAAAATATTAGAGTTTTAACATTTGTAGTTAGAATTTATGGTAGATGATTAATTTTTTTTTTTTAAAGTTTGAAGTTTAATGTTTTATGATATAGGTCAAAGTATGTGGTTCAAGGTTTAGGGTTAAAGGTTCGAAATAGATATCGTTTGAGATTATGTTTGGAAAATATTTAACTTTATAATTTTATATTTAATATTTGTAGTTTAAATTTTAATACATTATAAAATATTATAATTTTATATTGAAAATATTGAACCCTTAGACTAAAATCAATCAATGGTCATGAAAAAAGCAATATAATTTGTAATTTTAGTTCTTTTCAATTTGTTTTAAAAATTGCTTAAACTTAAAAAATGTAGTTACGGGTTTAAATCAAAATTTAAAATGGAACTTTAAATTAAAGATTATTTTTTTAATTGATTAAAATTTGAGTTTAACTCAAAACTACATAAACTTTAAACCTAAACCTTAAACTTTAAATAATAATAAAAATATTGGATTTAATGTTCAAAGATAAACTTTATAATTCTATAGTTTATGATTTGAGGTTTATATTTAAGAAAAGATTAAAGTTAGAGTCTTGTAAGTTAGAATTGTATAAGTGATTGTAAGAGAACATATATCTCAAGATCATGTTAAAGTCTCAACTTGAAGTTTAAGAAACTATACACATTCAGTTGATTTATATTCACTTGATATTGATAAGATGATCTTCAATATAAATTCTTAAAGTACTTGAATTCAGTTTTCCGATTTTAGGGTATGTTTGAGGTATTGCTGATTTATATAAACGATACGGCTGAGTTATCGAAACATTTTTTGATTTTAGGGTATGTTTGAGGTATGGCTGAGTTATGTAAACGACACGACAGAGATATATAAACGACACGGCTGAGTAGTGTAAACATAGCATAAATCAAACACACAATACATAGGTGAGTTATGTTTTTTACATAGAAAACCAAAAATACAGGTTTTCTGCACCATTCTGGTATTCGTCCATGTATCCAAGCTTCAATGAACTCCTCTGTGTCGTCTCTGCTGAATCTGTCACTTCTTTTCATCTCCTTCATTTTCTTTTTGTTCAATTTTCTCTCACTCAGATCTGAAAAAAAATTAGATTATCCAAATATGGGTATGAAATCACAAACAAACTTAATTAAATACATCACACAATTATCGATCTGGGTGTTTTTTGGAATGTAATTGTCTTTTCTCCTCGGAATGTACACTTCTTATAGCAAGGTTTTTGGAGATTGGCGGAAAGTAACTCAGCCACAACTGCATATATAAACGAAACTGCATATATAAACCAGCCGTAAAAGAAAAGTAACTCAGCCACAACATAAATTAAAACTCAGCCACAAACTCGAAAAACGCAGCAGAGAAGATGATTTCGGGTGATTACAGCGAAAAATATTTCGTAAAAACGATTGGAGACGACGATTTCGGAGAAGACAAGACAGAGAGTTAGTTCGAGGAAGACGGAGTAAACACAATGTCGATAAAGATTTCACGGAAGAGGCGGTTAGGGTTCCTTTAGTTCTTCGACGAAGTTGTGCTGTGTTGTTGTGTTTTTTTTTCAATGTTATATAATTAAAGAGATGGTTGATTGTTCTCTTTTACTGATGTGGATACTTAATTAGTGATGTGAATTTAATGTTTAAAAATAATTTCAATTAAAAAAAACTAACCAAAGGCCCTTATTGTCATTTACTAGGGGTATCCAAACACTCTAGTAATTTTTAAAATATGTATAACACTCTAGTAATAAACCAACTTTTCTTATACATTATAGTAATTTTCTCTATAAGTTTTAAGGTTGTATAAGATCACATGATAACAAAGAATCACTTTCTTTACTAATCTCTTAAGAAAACTCTCTCAAAACCTTAAGTTGTCTTAAACACAATCTCTAAATCTCACAAGTTATGCAACACACTTACCTCTTCTTATATAGAGATATATATTTCCTAAACACTCCTAACTTATCTAGATAACTCTTAAATAAGATGTGCTTCCTAATCATTACTAGATTAGGATTAGAGTTGCTTGGACTTCAAATTATCTTCAAGTTTATTGCCAACATTCTTCCCTTTAAACTTAAAGTTAACTTCTTCTATATCTTGAATTCCTACTAAATCTATCATTTCTTTGAACTTGATTCTTCCCAATGCCTTAGTTAGAATATCTGCCTTTTGACTGCTCCCTGGAATATGTTTGACATGGACGAGCTCATTATCGACGCACTCTCTTATAAAATGATAACACTTGTGTATATGTTTGCTTCGTCCTTGGAACAATGGGTTCTTCGTGAGTGCTATAGCAGACTTGTTATCAAGATGAATGACGATCTTTTGACTCGGTTTCTCTGTAACTTCTTGGAGAAGTTATTGAAGCAATATCGCTTGTTTTGCAGCTTCTGTAGCAGCCATAAACTCAGCTTCACATTATGACAAAGCTACTGTTTCTTGCTTTTGAGAACACCAAGTAATCGGACAATCATTGAGGTAGAATATGTGACCCGTAGTGCTTTTGCCATCATCTTCATCAATGTTATGACTTGAGTCACTATATCCTTCGATTACAGTCTTGTTCGCTCGCTTAAACTCTAGTCCAAGTGTGGAAGATCCTTTTAGGTACCTTAAGACATGTTTTAATGCTGCTCCATGTGACTTCTTAGGACTGTGCATATACCTGCTTAACAAGCCGACACAGAAGGCGATATCTGGTCGAGTGTGTAATAGGTATCGCGTGCAAACATCCTATGCTTTGCTGATAGTCTTTCTCATCTGTGCCTTCTTCTTCGTTTGCTTTAGAGATCTTTAACCCAAATTCCATCGGAGACTGCACTGCGTTACATTCATCCATCCCGGTTTCACAAAGGATCTTCTTTGCATATCTTTCTTGACTCAAGATTATCCCATCTTTGTGCTGCAATACTTCAATACCTAAGTAATAGGTTAATAAGCCAATATCACTCATCTCGAAGTTCCCCGCCATCTCCTTTTTAAACTTGCTTATCATCGCTTGACTTGAATGAGTATCAAGTAAATCGTCGACATAACTGCTACTAGAATAACCTGGTTTTTGACTTCTTTTCGGCATAAGGATGGTTCCTTAGAACACTTTATAAACTTCAATTGTTCAAGAACCTTGTTAAGCTTTTCATTTCAGGCTCTAGGAGCCTGTCTTAAGCCGTACAAGGCCTTGTTGAGTTTATATACCTTTTCTTCGCTGCCTTTAACCGCAAAGGCTTCCGGTTGACTAACATAGACATCTTCTTTTAAATCTCCATGGAGGAATGCTATTTTAACATCTAGATGGTGGATTTCCCAGCCGTTTGATGCAGCTAGGGAAATAAGGAATCGGACTGTCTCAATTCTTGCTACTGGGGCGAAAATCTCTTGAAAATCTATTCTTTGACGCTGTATATAGCCATTTGCCACCTATCTTGATTTGTATTTGTTTATGCTGCCATCTGTATTTCGTTTGATTTTAAAAATCCACTTTTAGCCGATTGGTTTGGCTCCTTGCGGTAAATCTACAAAATTCCACGTCTTGTTTTTGATAATCGAGTTGATTTCATCCTCACATGCATCACGCCATACTTTTTCTTACATAACTTCATTTAAATCACAAGGTTCTTCATTCAGTAGGAGCATAATGCGTTCTCCTTCTACCTCAGCAAGATATATGTAGTCTTCTATATATCTTGGATTCTTGCTGACTCTAGTTGATCTCCAAGTTTCAACTTGCTCTATTTCATTGTCTTGTTCTGTTTCATTGTCTTGCTCTGTTTTTTTTCTTCATTAGGTGAGTTCTCGATGTTAGTTGCATTATCTTCTTCTTCATGATTCTCTTTTTCTTCTCCATTATCGTTTATATCAGCTTCTACTTCTTCTAAGCCTTGATTGCCATATTCTCCAAGACTGATTTTAAACGTTCTTGGCTTCTCAATCGTTTCATGATCGACGTTTCTCCACTTCCACCTTTTATCCTCATCAAATATGATGTTCTGCTTACTACAATTTTCTTCAATAAGGGATCAAGCATCATGTAGGCCTTGGAGCCGCGTTCGGTTCCAAGATGAACTAGTGTTCTTGACCTATCGTCCAGATTCTTGGTGTTTGCAGATTCTATCTTTGTGTATCCAACACACACAAACACTCGAAGGTGTGTGATGTTCGGTTTTCTTCCTCTGAACGCTTCGTACGGTGTCTGAGACGCCAATGTTTTTGTTGCAGCTCTGTTGATCAAGTATGTCGAGTGTCGTACAGCTTCTCCCGTAGATAGTTTGGGATTTTCATATGCTTCAAAATACTTCTTTTCATCTCTAACAAAGTTCTATTTCTCCTTTCTACTACTTTGTATTGTTGCGGCGTGTATGGAGCAGTCAAGTGTCTTTGTATCCCTGATATCTCACATAATTTTTGGAATTCCAAGCTTGTGAATTCCCCACCTCTGTCAGTTCTAAGCGTCTTGATGATTGATCCAGTCTCCCGTTCGACTATTGCTTTGAATCTTTTAAATTTATCGAACGCTTATGCCTTCTCTTTCATAAGGATGGACCACATATATCTTGAGTGGTCGTCTATAAGTACGAATATATAACGATTTTTACCAGTAGTAGATGGGGTTATGGGTCCGCAAAGATCACTATGAAAGAGTTCAAATACTTTTTTGGTCCGGTAGGAAGTTGTTTGTGGGAAAGGTTTCCTTGTCTGTTTCCCAAGCATGCACAATTGACACACTTCTTTCTCGATGGTAAGTTTTGGTATTCCGAAGACAGGTTTCGTTCCAACCATTGCCTTCATCGTATCAACTCCTATGTGTCTTAAGTGTGCATGCCACCTTGTGGCCTCTTTTTGTGCTTGTAGTTGCAGGCACTTGGTCTCTTCCTTCTATCTTCATTAGAACTTTGTATAGATGATTTCTTGATCTTGTTGCTTTAACAATACGGTTTCTGTCTTTATTATAAAGTGTTAAATAATCTTCTTTCATCCTTACATTGCATCCTCCTTCAGTTGATTGTCCGAGGCTAATGATATTACTCTTTAGCTTTGGTATATAATACACGTTTGCGAGTATTTTCTTGTCACCGTTTTGACTTATGAATAAAATTGATCCCCTACCTTTGATATCTATTCTTGAATCGTCTCCAAAACATACTTTCCCTGTGATTGCTTCATCATCACTTTAAAATAGCTTTGATTGACATTCATATGGTTACTTGCTCTGTTATCCAAGTACCATATGCGATCTCCATCTGAACCGGATTCAAACTCTTTCGGCTTTACATTGCGTTCGTTCAAGTAGACAACTTCATGCATCATGAGACCATCAGCTTCTTGTGTTTCATCATCTTTATTCTCGGTTGCTTCTTGTAGCTTGAGTATTCTATCAGGACAAGATGAAGCGGAGTGGCCGGTTTTATCACATCTGTAGCACATGATTTTTTATAAGTCTCTATTATCCCAATATGATCTTCCTCTACCTCTTCATCTGCCGTTGTATCGACCTCCACGACCACATCCTCTGTATTCACCATCATAGTCACGTTGTGACTGGTTCTCCGTGTTGTTGATACAAAAGTTGCTTTTGATTCTCCAAGGTATCTTCTTCTTCACATATATGTTCTTCGAATGTTTTGAAGCGTCCTATGATGTTTTCGAAGGTCGTGGTGTTGAGATCGAGTATCTGTTCAAGCGATGCAACAATATGGATGTATTTTTTGCGAGGTAAGCATTGAAGGAACTTCTTAACAAGTTTTGATTCCACCATGGTTTCTCCTAACGCGGCAGCCTTTGAGGAGATTTCAGATAATTTGCCCACAAAGTCATCGATCTTGTTAGTTTCCTTCATTCTGAACCTATCAAATTCTGTCATAAGGGTTTGAAGCCGTGCTTCTCAAACGCTGACGGATCCTACATGCCGAGCTTTAATGGCTTTCAAAACCTTTTTTGTGGTGTCCAAATCATCTACTTGGAGAATAAGCGTTTCCGGGATTGATTAAAACAAATGTGTTGTTGTTTGTCATTTTTTCTGTCTCGTTTGATTCAATCTCAACAACCTCCCACGCCTCATGAACTTTGAGTAGAATCGTCATTCGTATGGCACATACAGTGTAAATAGTTGCTGTTAACATCGGACAGCTTATTGATGATGACCCTCCATCTTTCTTCGTGGTTGTCGTAATTATGTCTCCCATGGTTTGCGGTTCGGCGAGAAATCTGCGGTTGGAATTAGTTGTTTGTTCTGATACCAAATATAATTTTTAAAGATTGTATAAGATCACACAATAACAAAGAATCACTCTCTTTATTAATCTTTTAAGGAAACTCTCTCAAAACCTTAAGCTCTCTTAAACACAATCTCTAAAACTCACAAATTATGCAACATACTTGCATCTCTTTATATAGAGATATATATTTCCTAACCACACTTAACTTATCTAGATAACTCCTAATAAGATGTGTTTTCTAATCATTACTCGATTACGATTAGAGTTGCTTGGACTTCAAGTTATCTTCGAGTTTATTGCCAACAGCATATTCGTATATACATGTATTTTTGGATCTCCGCAAACTTTTTCTCTCTCAACTTTGTCTCGTGTCGACTACTAAAGCCTCATCCGTGAAACCTCCTGTGTGGGAGTGCCACCTAGCCGTTGCCGAAGGGTTTTCTTTTTCCCTTCTCCTTTTTCTACTTTTCTCATATTCTTCTTTTACTTCTTTTCTGTTTTGTGGTTTTCCTGGAGATCTAGCCTTCACAGCAAAGGACCGCGGCTGGAACCGGGTGTTTGGTTTTCGATCTCTGGTGCAACTGCGCGGTTGGAGCGGCAGAAGCAGGAATAGGGTAGGATCTTGGGGTTTCGTGGGTGATTCAGATTTTCAGTTGTTCTAGCTCCTTCGTGAAGCAGCGTCCCGTGGCAGTGGTGGGACAGCTTCTTCTTTATGTCTGCCGTGTGGTGATCTCGATCTACTCTTTTCAGGTCTGCGTGCGAAGTGGTTACGGTTTTTGGTTGGTGATGCTACCTTGGGGTCTCGGTGTGCCATTGCCTCTTCACAGTCGTCTGGAGAGCTTCAGAGGTTCTCTTAACTCGAAGCCGTATCTCTGATTGTGGTTCACCTTCGTGTGTTGGTGCTGCTGTCGCAGGTCCGTGGAGATAGGAAGAGTTGTTGCTTGGACTGGTCGTCTATGGCCAGCTCAATGAAGCTCAAGTGGTCTCTCTCTCCTATGTTCTCTTCTACCCGGTTTGGTTCATGTTCCCCGTTTGAAACTTTCCAGCTTTGTTTCGATGGTGGTTGCTCTTGATTCTCACTGTTGTCGTTTGTTCCGTTTGTCTCCGGCGCAAGCTTGAGTCTTTGTGAAGTTCACTCTCTTTCTTTTCTCGGAAGCGGCTCTAGGCAAGGAGGATACACAAGTGTTATGCGGTCTACAGTCTCTCCTCGGTGATTCCTTTTGGTGTGTCAACATATCCCAGTACCTTGGCCGATCAGTTGCTTTGTCTTGATAGTGTTTTTCGCTGTTCTTTTCAAGTCATAAGAGCTTATTCAGGCTTCTAAGCAACTGTTGCCTCAGCCCGTATTTTAGTCGTTTGTTGTCTTTAGTTCGTTGGGAGGATGTGCTATGTGCTCTTGGTCTCAGAAGTCGTCAGGTATAATTTCTTGGACCCTCTCCCTACTCAGCACTTTTTATGGTCTATAGAGTATTCAGCAAGGTGGAAAGTGGGATGCTATAAGCTCCTAACCCGGATAAACTTGGATGAGGTGGTGATGACGAAAGGATCCGGAGTTACACCCAACAACTTGGTTGTGTACTACGAATAGTTAGATCTACCAAGTTCGATGGTGTACCAAATTTTGCTTGAATAAAAATTATAATGTTTTGTAATGATGTCCATGTGAAGAAGATTGAATCATTCCCCCCTCACCCGCGTCCGTTTTTCTTAGAAAATATTATTTAATTAATTTACCTGTGCAATTTACTATACAACAAATCTCCGTTTTAGTGAGTAAAAATTACGAATGAGAATAATTGTCACGTTAATTTTATGAGAGATTAAAAGACAGTTTTGCAATCCAATTAAACGCAAAGTTAAGATGACGGTTGTCGTCCAAAAAGCATCTTAAGTTGAATAATCATATAAACAATGAAGCTAACCAATTCATTATAAATCTTTGGCTGAAACTTTGTGGCAACAAATTTTTTGATAATGTTGAAGCCAGGGATTAGATATAAACTGTTCTGTTTTAGGAATATGATTATATACGAGTATACCTTCAGATGTCCAGAAATAAACCTTGCTGGTGAGTCCATTGCGGTCAATGGTTTTAATGGGCCAAACTCACAAGGATAATGGACCGACCCACATTTATAATACTAATATTTAATAGCCCAAAAACTAAAACACATTCCATAGATCTCAAAATCATTTTTTGTCGACTTTCCATTAGTTTTTGGGCTATTACATATTTCTGCATTTACAATAAGATTCATCAACCTACACGTAATTTTGAAAAAATATAGAGGGGATTTAAATTTTATCACAAATTTGATATCATTTTTAAAATTTACCCTTAAAAGATTTTTTAAATACTTAAAATTTGTGACAAAAAATAAATTAACCCTACTGCATTGCAACTTTAGTTTTAGGCCACTAAAATTGCAATGCAGTTTTAGGCCATCAAAAATTCAGAACCACACAATACTGGACCGAAACTTCTTGCAAATCGCAATGGTGATGAAACGTCAACGCAATACAATCGTCACATTAATATCCTAATTAAATTTATTTGCTTTCAGGCTTCAGTAAGAAAGTTACACTAATCAATGTGGCAATGTGTTCTTACAATTATATGTATTTATTAAAATTTCTGTTAAATACCACATTTTATATTTTCTTTCCAATTATTCACAATTTTCTTTCAAATTTAAAACACATTACATGAAGGTTTCTGACAACTGTTTTTAAAACCCCTTTTAAAAATGTTTAGAAATCTGTAGAAAATCTTTAGAAAAATAATCCGTAGTATTTTTTAGATTTATCAAAATTAAAATTGAAAGTCATAGATAGTACTTTTTTCAAACACTGAAATTGGTATTAAATTAATGAAAATAATTAAATTATCATCAGACGCAACTTGAATTTGAAATAAAAATAATATATATATATATATATATATATATTATTTTTTGACAGTGAAAGACTATTCTATTACTCAAAATTAAGGTGAACAACCAATAAAACATAATTCTCTATATAAAGACCTCGCAGTTCTAGGTAAAGAATCTGAAATCTGATTTTGCACTCGTAGAATATGAATGATCTTGAAGTTCAGAAAGCATACCTGGTCTCTATCCTCTTCAATTATATTCCAAAGCGTGGCCATGCATGGAGCTCCTTAATCATGACGATCAAGTCTTTACAGTTCATCCCAAAGCTCTGACATGTCAAATGCTGGAGCATACTCGCTATCGTCCATCGTAGTGCTTCCATTTCTGAGTGCAAGGGAGACTCTCGCCCTAGGTAATTTCGTGTCCATATAAGTTAAACCTTCCCCAAGTTATCCATCCAAACTCATCCACACCCACTGAAATGTGTTGTGGATGTCCATGACCCATCTATCATGTAGATACCCAAGCTTAAGACTTGCGGTTCCTCAATACTCTGATTTTGTGGAATAAGTGGCACCAAATTGTTCGCATTAAACCAGGCTTGACAGTACTCTCAGCATAACGAAGTAGCTCCAACGGATCCCTGTCTATCCCCCAAAAGAGCTTGTCATTTTGGGCCTTCCAAATGTATCAGATTATCCAGGGATAAGGATCTATGTCTAATTCTGGCTCGACAATGCTGTTCTTTCTCAAGAATAGATAATCCATATTAGCATGAATACTCGACCCTGGGAAGATATCTTAATTCATTAGCGTCGCTGATAGGGACCAAGGTTGCAAAGCTGACGGACATTCGAAAATGGCATGAGTAACAGACTCTTCTTGTTCTCCACATCATGGACAATAGTTATCACATCTCATATTACGTCATATCAAACTCCTCGCTACTGCCACATGACATGTTATCAATTGCCATATAAGATGACATATCTTCTGGGACGCTTTTATAGTCCAAAAAAAGGCTTGAAGCTTAGTTATACTGGGTTCCAGTACCTCATTCTCTTCTTAAGTCTTCAATAAATTTCGAGCTACTCAATATCCAGCTTTAATTGTGTGTTGACCATTCTTAGTATAGTTCCAACTAAATGTATTACGGCGATGAGTTGAGTTTATGGCCAAACTTCTTATGAAAGGTATATCAGCAGGGCCAACATAATCCTCCAGTAGTCGAACATTCCATTCCTTCGATTCTTGATTAATAAGGTCGCTAACTCTCATGTTTGGGTGCAAAACTAGGGTTGAAGGGCGAGTTGGTCTAGCTGGTGTTGTAGGGATCCAAGGATCCTCCCACACCTTAACCTCATATCCATAATGTATCTTATGTCTAATTCTCAATAGCAATAGTTTTCGAGCCGCTGAAATACTTGTCCACACATAGAATAAACTGCTTACATAGGTTATTCGTAAACAAGAACTCATTCTGTATTATCTCCCCGTCAAAACTCGAGCCACTAAAGAATCAATGAATTGAATTAGCCTTCATAGTTGTTGTGCTGATAAAACCAGGTTGAACTCATGGATCATACGGAAACCAATCTCATCCTCCTTTGGTAAACAGAGTTTTTTTTATTTTGCCCAGCGAATTCCTCTTTTTGGGGGGGTTTGAGCTTCTCCAAAATTGTGCAATGACACTCGCGAGGTTCTCACATATCTCCAGCGGGAGCAAGAAGTTAGACATAACATATGTCAGAAGAGTTAACAAGATATATTTAATAAAAACTTATGTTCCTTCTTTTGAAAGTCATATACTCGTCCATCCATTCACTCTATGCATTAATTTGTCCTGGAGAAATGTGAGGATTTTGCATTTGATCCGATAATATCTTCAAGAATTCCTAAGTACGTCCCCATTCCTCTTTCATTCTGGATTCCAAATGTATCTTTAATCTGATGTCTTACATTTGCGTTGATCCTCTTACCAAAGAGTAGAGAGGATTTCTTAAAATTAATACATTGGCCTGATGCTTTTCTGTATTTCCTAACTACTTTCATCACTTCTTCACATTCATGGGGCTCCGCCTTACAGAAGAAATGCTATCATCAGCAATGAGAAGGTGAGATACTGAGGGACACGCGCGTGTAACATATTATCTTCCCTTGGTTCTCTGCATGATTAATAAGGCTAACGAGCGCTTATGTGCATAGAATATAAATGAAAAAAAGACAAAAGATCTCCTTGACATAGACCTTTCTATGGAACAATATTTCTCCTTGGTTGTCCATTCATATGCTCCTTGTATTTAACCAAGGTGATACATCGCATTGTCCAGGTAATCCAAAATTTTGAGAATCTCATCTTTCTCATAACTGCTTCAATGAACGACCACTCCATCTTATCATACACTTTACTCATATCTATTTTTATGGTCATCTTTTTATTACGTCCACTTGGTTTAGTTCACAGAGCATGGAATATTTTTGGGAAATCATAATACTGTCTGAAATCTGTCTCCCACCAACAAAGACTGACTGGATTTCTGAAATTTTTTTTGGAAGATCTTTTTTAATCTCTGGCATAAGACCTTAGAGATTATCTTATAGCTGACATTGCACAAGCTAATGGGCCTGAACTGAGACATCTCATTCGGTTTAGTTATCTTCGGGATGAGGCAGATATTTGTATCATTTAATCCATTCGCCATCGATCCTTCAAAGAGAAATTTATTAATCATATGAGTTAAATCTTCCTTTACTATGTTCCAGAACTTCTGATAGAAGAGAGTTGTCATCCCATCCGGTCCAGGAACCTTCTTTGGATGCATAGCAAAGAGTGCTAATTTGACCTACTATTCAGTGATCGGAGCTGTAAAATCGTCATTAATTGACTATGTAATAATTGTGGATATCTCAGATAGTGTTTCTTCTATTTGCCGTGGGTTGGAGGACTCAAAGATTTGCCTAAAATAATTAGTAGCAATGTCTACCAATCCTTCCTCATCCTCAACAACATTTCCATTTGTGTCTAAAGGCTGAGTGATATTATTCATCGCTCTCCTTTGCTTTGTCAAAGCATGAATTTTTTTGTGTTTCTATCGCTTTCTCTTAGTCAAAAAACTAAACTTTTTTGTTTCCAAAATATTTTTTCTGTCTTAAGAGTATCTGATACCACTCAAATTACCCTAAGGTGTGATTTATACTCTCTCAAATAAGAGGTTGAGTTGTAGTAATTAGGGATCGAATTCACAGGGAGCTAGGGAACCTAAGAAATCTAATATGATTTGTTAAGCAAGATGGTTTTAGAGGTTTAAATGTAAATTGCAGTTTAATATTGAACAAGTGTTTGTTCAATATGATTGGTTGAGGTTTTGGTGCTTAAAAAGGAAATAGTTAGACTTAGGGTTTTTATTCAGGAAAATTGGGATTATAATCCTACAGATGCATAATTAGTTGCATGCATGATAATGTAAAGCTCAACTACTTGATCAACAAGTCAATCAGCTCTCGCATGTTTTGACTTGTCTATTAACTAGATCTAATGATCTCAACTCTCGTTATTTTGATCAATAGAAAGTGTCGATCGATAATCCTATAGGGATATCGATCGATACACCTTTTGCTCCGTCGATCGATTATTCAAGTATGATATCGATCGACGCGCTCTAGTCAAGCTTTATGTGCGGGTTGAATAATAGCTTACTAAGCTCACTAGATCAGCTCTCGCCTTGCTCATAGCAAGAAACATAGTTCAATTATAATGTTTTCAGGATGAGAATGAAGCTCTCGCTTTTATCAATCAATCCTATGGCAAGTTCTAGGTAGCTAATCTAGACACATGCATTAATGAGCAATCCTAATGATAATTATCACAACTCAGCAATCTATAGTTGGGGCTAATCCCTCCTAACCTATTTAAACCCTAAAATCTAACAATGGAACTACTCAGACATGGCTAAGCAATTCATAACAGCAATTAAGTATGAAAACTTCATTAGAATAGTAAATAGATATTAATGGAGTTCCAATCACAAATTATAACTTTGGATCTTCTCTCCAATCTATCAAAATCCTAAAAACCTTTGCTGTGAAAATAATAAAACTAGAAAAGCACACTTTGCCTCTAACATGGCGGCAAAGCTTATATAATTAGGGTAAAACTTGTCAGGGGTAAGCTTGTAAAATGGTGAAGACTTGGGCTTCAAGTCGGCTGTGACCAAACGGGCTCTCTGCGCGCTTCGCTGTCGATCGATACACAGATGTGAGTATTGATCGATTATTCATCTCCAATGTCGACCGATGGTCGAGCTCGATGATCATTTCGGGTGCTTGCTCCAAATATCTCCAAAATGCTCCAAAATCATCACTTATCTCCAAAACATTCCTGATCTTATAAATATAATAAATAGACTCTATAATATAATAATTATTAGTAAAAACACCTATAAACTATGGATAAAAATGGATCAAATCCATAGTCTATCAACATCTGTTAGTTTCTTGAAAGCTTCTGATATTTTTTCGGTCGTGACATCATTATTCGAATACAAACGCTCTACTTTTTTTAAGTTCTTTCGCAAGTTATTCTGAGTTTAAATAGTGCTATTTCCTCCACTCGCTTAAGGTTTTATGCACCTCTAAATATGTTCTATAATATTTGCGTCAGGGAAAAAATCTGAAGATCTTTCAAAAATAGCTTTTGTTTAAGTTCTTCGTTGTCTAGCCACCGTTTGTCAAATTTGAAATTTTTTTAATTTTTTCGTTGGCTTCGTGAGAAGTGAAAACGACTGCTAGGAATGATATTTTATATATTAAAACAGAAGTCACAATTTTGATTCATGTGTGATTTTTTTTTAAATGAACATATTCCTAGAAAGTCATAGTATATTTAATCTCTAATCTTATCATTTAAATTTTAGACTTACCAGAAATTTTTATTGGGCTATCAATAATTGAATTTAAACAATAGAAGATCTATTGGATTTATAGATAGTATAAATTAAATAGATATAATTTAATGTTGGAATGCTATACCTCCATATGTTAATTATTTAAATATTTATCGATGTTAACTTATAAAATTATAAAGATTTTTTTTTAAATAACAAAATCATATTATCTAACAATGATTAATCTTTACTACCTTAAACCAATGAAAAAAAAATTTAAACTATATAGTTTATTTTAAAAATTAAACAAAAACTAAATGTTTAATTATTTATTCGATAATATTTCGAAGAAGATAGAAATACATGTGAAAGTTTGAAACAATCTATTCAATGAAAAAAATATACCGTAAATTTATTATATTTTAAAAATTGATATATTATAATATATACTAATTTAAAATTAAAAATAAAATATTTATATTAAAATAAATGAAAAAAAAAATCGCGCTGCGCGGAACGAGATCGCGTACTTTCTTATTATTGATTAGAATATGAGTCATAATTATCAAATGCAGTTGCAGACGATAAGATTGTGAATTTTCTAGAATAGTCAAACGAGAATAAGGTCTAGTTGCCCTACTGGCTACTAGGCCTGGGACTTTTATCCGAGATCCGGATTCGATCCGAGATTCGATCCGGATCCGATCCAAAAATCCGGATATCCGGAGGGGCCGAATCCGGATCCGGATAGTAAAATGTTGGATCCGTCAAAGCCGGATCCGGATCCGGATATCTTAATTTTTAAGTCCGGATATCCGGATCCGTAATTTTTATTAATAAATATTTCAAAAATAGTAATATCTATATATAAAAATTAATTTTATTTAATATATTTTCATTTTTATAATAATATATATAAATTTTATGTAAATTTTGTAATATTGTACATAGAAATAATTAAAGATGTTATATATATATATGTTAAATTGTTGTTAATATTTTATATATATATATATTAATATTATTTTTTATTTATTTTAAGGATCCAAATCCGGATCCGGATATCCGCCGGATATTACAATTTCTAGGAGGATATCCGACACCCGGATATCCGAGAACCCCGGATCCGGATAAGGATAGTAAAATTATGGATCCGCCGGATAAGGATCCGGATCCGGATACCTTAAAATTGTCCGGATATCCGATCCGTCCCAGGCCTACTGGCTACTAGTCGATCGTAGACATAGAATGTTATGAAGTCCAAATGATATCATATTATAGAGCTTTGTGAAGATATATGTTCGAAATAATCCGTTAACCCGATTAATTTTTTTATGTTGATTATCTGTGACACCAAATTACATTTGACTTTTAAAAAGTGTTCCTTAAGAAAAACAACAAATTAGACGTATTTAAACTAGCGTGAACTATTTTTGATTTTATACTAAAATACTAAATACTGTGTAAGTAAACAGAAAATGCATTTACTATATAAATGAGACTAATCAGCAAATCTAGTAAAAGAACAAGAGATCCACATCCTAAAAGCTGAATCCGTACAACAATAAAGTGCCAATTAATCTCAAGAACGAGTGGTAGCAAAACTATATCATAAACATTGATTATATATCAACACTCGAATCTAGATTACTATAGTCAAACTAAAGTGATTATTGCATTACGAAAAGAAAACGATAGAAATAACCACATCCGTGATCATCAGCCAAATTGTAAATAGATAATACAACTTAATTAGAGACTAATCTTTTCCAAATAATAATTTCACATAATCAAAATACGACACACTTACCGAAAGATTTTCTTTAATATATTTGTCAAAAAGAAAATAGAAAAAGTAAACGCGAAGACAGATGGCGACAGGAGAAAAGAATTACGATCAAAGAAACTAGACATCTTTCTCTAGACGTTTCACATTGTATTTCTCATTTTCGATCTTGAAAAGTGAAAGCTCCAAAAAATATCTAACATTTTCTTTAGTCTTCAGAGATCTTTGGTGATTCTTGTTTATCTTTTACTTGGTTTCTTAATTATTTCTTCATATGGATGGGCGTCAGCTTCACCACCTTCAATACCTTAATAAACATAATCACCATGTTCATCCTCAATCTCAAACGCCAGAAATAGCGTCACCCGCAACTGTGGCTGCAGGGGATAGGTTTCCACAGTGGAGCTTAGAAGAGACAAAAGAGTTGATAGCGATAAGAGGAGAGCTGGATCAAACTTTCATGGAGACAAAACGGAACAAGCTTCTCTGGGAGGTTGTCTCTAACAAGATGAGAGTCAAAAGCTTTCTTCGTAGCCCTGAACAGTGCAAGTGCAAGTGGAAGAATCTCGTCACTCGTTTTAAGGTCCCCATTAATCTTCTTTCTCTCTCTTTCCTTTTATTTGTTTAGGTTATTATGTTTAATTCTGTAGTGTGCTATACTTGGAGGTCGTGCATGAAACTATGCTATATACAAAATAAGTATACATGTTACAAGAAATTCCGAATCTTATTAGTAGTCCATAATCTTTTCGGGACAGAGACCGTACATTAGTATTCTCCCTAGATAGAGATCAAGTAGTTTTTAATATATGCATGTTATCTCATTGGTCATGTGTTTCTAGGGATGTGAGACAACGGATGCAGAGTCAGCAAGACAACAATTCCCTTTTTATGATGATATGGAAATTATATTTACAAGTAGAATGCAGAGAATGATATGGGTCGAATCAGAGGGAGGAGGAGGGGGAGCAAGTGGGACAACCAGAAAGAGAAGTCACTCAGAGCAGTTCTCTTCAGATGAAGAAGAAGAGAACGTGAATGAAGAGCTAGTAGATATCAGCAATGACCCGAAAATCCTAAACCCCAAAAAGAACATAGTGAAGAAGCGAAAAGGCGGTATTAGTAATAGTAATGCCAGTAATAGTGTAAGGGAAGTTTTAGATGAGTTTATGAGACATCAGATGAGAATGGAGAACGGGTGGAGAGAACGCTGGGAGGCAAGGGAGAAGGAGAGAGCAGAGAGAGAAGAAGAGTGGAGAGGGAAGATGGAGGAGATTGAGAAGGAGAGAGTGAAGATGGAGCGGATGTGGCGGGATAGAGAGGACCAAAGACGGTCGAGGGAGGAGACGAGGGCTGAGAAGAGGGATTCACTTATCAATGCATTGCTTGCTAAGCTTACTAGAGATGGTTAATTCTATCTAGGTCTAATATTTTAACGTAAGTTAACTTGTTCTTTCTATGCATGTTATGGGGTTGTAGGTTTTTAATTATTTGGTGGGAATAGTTAAGTATATCCTTGGAAAAACTGAACACTCATATATCGAGTTTTCTCGTGGGACTACAGGAATATATTAACCTCCATATTCTTTTCTTCCTGTTTTGATTTTGGTTAATCTATTGGGCCATATTATTATCTTTCCATTCATTTTTTACCAAGTTTGTTGTGAAATAATTATCTTTGCATTTTATCTATTTATTCCTGGATTTGATGAAATAACTATTCCAAATCATTTACTCCAAGTATGGTCATGGTTTTTGATTAGTAGTTCTTTTTCACTTTAATTTTTTTATATTAACTATGGAAAATTACAACAGAGCACCAAAACTGGATTATCCGTAGAACTAAATTTAATTTTTTTACAGAAATCAAAACCTTAACGATTTAAGGGAAGCTAAAGCCGGCATAAAACAATCCTCCGAAACTAAAAGAAATTACATATCAACCTTAAAACATGACGCGACGTAAAGAGTCAAATAATATGCTTCTATAATCCAGGGAAGAATGAGATACACTTAAACCACAAAAAACACAGAAAGAAGAGAAGACGCGGCACTGCAAAAGCAATGCCGGCCCTGACCTAAAGCTGGTAAAGCTAGGGCTTCCGGCGCCAAAATATATTAACAATTTAAGAGCATCAAAATTATAAAAGTCGCTTGTAGTCTAGTGGGTGTAAGGTAGGAGTTTCTTAGTTCGATTCTGCAGGAGCGCCATTTTTTATTTCGCTTTAGGCAACACATTTTACTGGGCCGTGCCTGCTGCAAAGCTCAGAAAAGGTTGCTGGACGGACCTACAGTTGGAAACCGAAGAGATATAAAACAAGGGAACTGCGAGCAAAGCACCAAAGACGACGAGAACACAACGATAAAATTAGTAATGATATTACGTCCGTTGAACTAGCAACACCGACTTCTATTGTTCATGATAGTTTAAAAGTTGAACTGAATATTTTTCAGTAGTTTCTTAATCATTCAACATTTTTAAGAAGTGAATTACATTTAATTTGGAATTTTTTTAAATACCATTTGTTCATTCATCTCCTAGAAACAGAGTATCTTTACATTTTGGAATTGATAGATGATTAAAAGAAGCTTTAAGATATTGAATTTGCTGAAAAGAATTGGACAGACAAAGTGGCAGACATAGTTATCTTTATCCCACTGGATTCAAAATGTTCAGAAAACGTTTTTTTCCTTGATGTATTTTGATATCAACATGGTAACTAATTAGTACTCGCAATTATATCTTCGTGGCCCATAAGAATATCTAACATTCTAAGCAAATCAAGCGGTATAACACTGAGAGAAAGATGATTCACGTGCTTAGCTTTGGCCTTTGGGTACATGAACTAGAGAATGGTAGAGCGTTTCGTTGAAAGGGACAACAAGACATATATACTGTCACCGACATTGACCTTTTTGTTGGCAAAGCAAATGCTACAACGTTAACTTGTGTTGTCTCCTTGAGACTTGAAAATCGGCCGTTAATTCCATTTCAAAGTGGGATAATTGTTTGTTTTCCTACCCTTTTGCTTTACTAGTCAAAAGAAAAAAAAGAATCAAACTAAAAACTTCTTTAAAATATACTTTATTTGTTTGAATTTATTCTGTCATCTAGCATGTGTTAAATATGTAGTTTGCATGTGTACTCTTTTGCAGATTCATAAAATCTAAGAAAGATCATGCACCTATCTTAAGTCTTAACAGCTATTAAAAGTACTTCCATAGCGGGATAGATATAAATATCTTGTTGATAAATAAAATTTAGAAAACAAAAACTGAAAAAATAAAAGACACAGTATCTTAAGAGAAACACTTGTAGAATCATATTAGGTAGTCACTTCACAAATGTAAGTTTATTATTAGCTTGATTTAAAAAAAAAACATATAATAAAACTATACTATAGTACGTACTAACATACAAATTTTGAGAAATTCGTATTGTTTTCCCAAACAACGGAGTTACTAAGGGCAAACCCAACGGGGGTATGACCACAGTTTCCTATTATTAAACAAATAAAAAAAATTGAAAAAAAAAAGTAGAAAGAGAGAAGCCATGGGTTGTTGGTTAAGAGCATAATTAACCCTGGTCTGTTAGTCGGGTTTTTAAACTCATGATTTGATATTTTTTTTTTTACATTTTTCGGCTAAGAGACGGCTCTTATATATCTTATTTAAGAGACCGTCTCTTATATCTCTTAGTTAAAATCTAAGAAAAGTTAAGACCGTTTCTTATATCTCTTAGTTAAAATCTAAGAAAAGTTAAGAACTGTCTCTTACCCGAAACTAAAAACCCTAGTTAAAAGTTTGGGATTAATCATTGTCTAAAGACTTCAACAAAACAAAAAAGAATGATACTTTTTTACATGTGTTGCATTTTTATTAGTTCACATTAATTTTGTCATTTAAAATTTAATTATTAACTGACTTAATATTTTAAGAACTTCTTGGGAAGATATTTCCCGTTGGTAATGCTCTAAGACCATTTCCAATGTATTTTCCTACTTTTACCTTTAAAATAGAGCATCTCTAAAATAGATATGAGTTTCTCTCCAATGTATTTCTCTATTTTTGCCTCTATAAAAGAATATTTTCAAAAGATTCTATTTTAATTTTACAAAAGATACATTTTGTTTATAAAAGTTGATAACTAACCCTATTTATTTTTAACTTTTAAAATATTTTCATAAACTTATATTTTTTTAAACTAAAGTTTTGTTAAAAAACTATTATGTAAATAAAAAATGTTATTATACTCCTACAAAAGCTGTATTTCTCTATAAATATAATTATTTTGGTTACAACTATAAAAATTTGAAAGTTAAAAGACTATTTTGAAAATAAAAAAGTATGACTTTATAATAGAGGAATGCTATTTTTTTTCTCTATAAATAGAGAAAAAATAGCAATTTCTATTTTAGAGGTGGAAATAGAAATGAGATTGAGCACTTTTAACTCTATTATAGCATATAGAGGTGAAAATAGTTAGGGATTGGAGATGTTCTGAGATCAACTTCATTAGTAAAAGTTTTATATATTATATTTCAAAATATTAATATTTAAATAGTTATGTTATATAATTCATTTTAGTTAAAAGTAAGAGGTTAAGTAGCATTTGAGATTCTTATGAATATTATAAAATTAGAATATTTTTTTCTCTCCTGAACTTTTATTATTTTTAATGGAGTTAGTGGTTTTGGTATTTGAAGGGATTTGGAAATTAAAACTAATTGTTGGTTCTATAATTTAAAAAAAAAACTAGTTAAAATCATGTGTTATTGAATTTTATAAATTTACTAATATTTTCAATTTTACAATGATTTTGAATTGATATAGATAGATTTTTTTTTGTTAAATTTCTTATACAAATTAAGAAAACATATGAAATTATGATTACCAATGCACTATTTTTTGTAACTAATTATTCCCCATAAGTTTTAACCAATATATTTTTAATAAACATAATTATTATTTTTTGAAATTTATAATGTACCATTAATCAATACATTTGAAAATGTTAAATATATTTTTTGAAACAATTTTTTTTTCTAAAAAATAGAACTTATCGGAATCAGTAAAATTTATTTGGATTTATAAATTTTATATAAACTTTTTTAGTTAATTAAAATACTTACACGAATAATCTTCTGTTTCGTGAAATCCAAGAAGTGCTAAGTTGCATAGATTAGATATAACAATCTGCAAGCTTTAAATATGTAAAAAAAAAGAACAAGTTTGAAAATATAGAAGAGATCCCAAAAGTTTATTATAAATGTATGGAGTTACACAGTAGAAACAGATGGATAAAACGGGATGGAACTACTTAAACATATTGGCAAGTTCGCCATTCTCATACATTGAGGTCAATATATCACAACCTCCTAACAGTTCTCCTTTCACAAACACTTGCGGAAACGTAGGCCAATTACTATAACTCTTCAGCTTCTCTCTTAGCCCATGATTATAATCATCGTCAAGAACATCAACCGTTTCATAATCCACTCCTTGGCTCTCAAGAATCCCAACAACTCTTTGTGAGAATCCACATTGAGGAGCGCTTCTCGACCCTTTTATGAAAGCTACCACCTTGTTCTCTTTCACTAACCGGTCAATGAGTTCCTCTAAGGGGACAGTGAGCTCGACATGGCGACCTGGAGTGAGACGGATGTCTGATTTCTTTCTCGGAGTCTGTTTGACCCATGTGTTGTTCCCTGACTTGTTCCCTGGAGGGACCTTTCCGGTTACTTTTATGTGTTCTTCTATCCATGATTTCCATGCTTGTGTTAGAACCGCTTTGTCTGGTTCTTCTACTATACCAACCTAAGCAACAAACAAAATGTTAGTTAGACTCAACAGTACCAAAATTAGCCAATACTCATCATGTGCGTTCAAAACATGCAAAATGAGGAAAGACTGTACATGAATTGTTTGGTCATGAGAGCAAAGCAAACAAACACCACAAGGTTGTTAGAGTTTCTATTTCCATGTAACTAATTTTCTAAAGAGCTATTTGAGATATGACTGTGGAAAGCTGATAAGAGTAAAGAGGATAACTGAAAGAAATGGGAGCCAATACTTCAAACCCGGGAACTAATCAACGAGCAGCATTCATGTATCTATAAATAAAACTCCCCAAGGAACCAAGTAATGAAAAGAAAGTGCAAAATGAAGTAAGAAACAAAAGTCCTAACATAACATAATCACACTCTTTGATCTGTCTCTATCTCAAAGGCTTGGAAACATCTTCTTGTGTTCTCTATTGATTAGGATTCGTTCATGTAGTTGCGTCTTATCAGAACTTGTTCTCTGTACAATAAGTATTTATACAAGTATACTGTGTGCTATACTCCCTCCTATACACATATGTGCTGACGTGGCATATGAACATGATACTCTAGTAATGACTCACAAAGAGACACTACTATCTATCTTCCAAACGATCAAGATTCACTGATTCCATTTTCTAGCTACTCTATACAACTTTCGGATTCATCAATCGAGGAGATGAGCTTACTACCTTGACGGAGCCGCAAAGCTCCGGCACCGATTTCACGTGCGTAGATACACTCGCTCCGATGTTCCGAGATATTCCGACGAACTGAAGCTCGTCGCTCTTATCGTAGACGGCGTACACGCCGGACTCGGCCGGAATCGAGTCAGCCTCCGCGATCGGAAGCTGATCCGTCTCCCCCAGCGACTTGACGGCGGAGGCGATTAGGAAAGGACGGCGAGAGCGGGCTGTGTCGACGCGGAGTGTGGAGGAGAGAGAGGGGAAGGAGAAGCGTGAATAGAGAGTAAGGCCAGGGGTATTCCGGGAGCTTTGGGGACGAAAAACACGGGGAGATGGGGAGGCGTGCACGGAGGAGAAACTGATTGCAGCCATTTTTGTCGGAAGAGATTTCGAGTTATCGGTTGGGATGAGATCATTAGTTCTTAACTGTATTCATATGGATATGGGCTTTTTATTTAAGGCCCTATAAAAATTGGGCTTCGAAATCTCAATTCCGTTTTCCTTAAGGTCGTTTGTATTACATCGTCTTGGTTTTAATTAAGTTATTCCCTCCGTTTCACTAGTTTCAGTTTAATTGTCATTACTTACTTACATTTTGAAATTATTTTTTAGTATTTCAATACAAAATTTAATGATTTTATATTTCAAATATTTTTCTATTGGTCGAAATGTGATTAGATATATTGATAATTATGTTATTATTTTGTAAATATATAAAATTAAATATATTTTTTTACATGTATGTCCAAATCTTGAAGGACAATTAAAATAAAACGGATGGAGTATTCATTACCATATATTCTCTTGCTTATTTTTCATTAACCACCCATTTATTTTGGTCTTCTCCGTATCTTTTCTCTTGTTACATGTTTCCCCTTTATGTTTACATAAAACAATCAACATTCTCTCTAGTTTAATATCTCCTCTCTGTAACATCCTGGTTTTACTTGAACATGTAAGTCTCTATGTCAAAACATCCATGGAGATCTCTGGAAATTAGAGATCACATCAAATAACTTTGTTATACAAAACAGTTTATTTTTCTTTTGAATCATTCATTCAAAAAAAATATCTCTGGTGAATGGTAATTCATCATTAGAGCAAAAAAAAAAAACAACAATAGAAGATCATTGTTGACTCAGGAGCGATGAGTATAATAATTGTACATCTCTGTTTCTCCTAGTCAGTTAGAGAAGGTTAGATGTAAAAGGTAGAAAACAATCTCTTACTAGTTTTTCTCTGAAATTTGAGGCCTAATCCGTTGTTTTTAAAATTAATGTCTTCAACTTGTTTAATCTTTCTTCAGTTGCTATATAAACAACAACACTGCTTCTTTGGCTCTGTTGAAGCTCAATCAATTGATATTCCCTGAGAGCTTCCATGTTCCCTTATGCAAGAATCTAGTCAAATAACTGAAGTAAACATCAAGATTCTGCACCCACGTTTTATTTCCATATATAAACCAATCAGTATCACACAAAAGGAAAATAAAAGACAAGTCCCCAAATAAAAAGAGACCAAAATGACATAACACATAATAATAACACTGCGTTTTGAGAGAGAGACAAGAAACCAAAAGCTCAAGAGAGAGAAAGGTCATCTGCCAATTCCCTTCTCGCTACATTTACGGACATAATGAGAGAAGAAGGTTGGATTTGACGAAAACTACACTGCGTAAACACGTTTTCTTCAGAACAAGAATCAAAATTAAGGGAAAGAGAAGAGAGACGAAGAGATTTCTCTCGGTGGTCTCCGTTTCAGAGATCTCCGGTGGATATCCCAGCGCCATCTCTAATTTCCCGATTAAAAGCCATACGACGAAAGAGTTTTCATCACCAAAATTCAAAACACCATCCAAATTTAGAAACTTTCCTTTAAATAAGTTTCCCTATTTTTTTCATTTGATTGATCGAACAAGATGCATCCTAATCTATTCACAACAATGCGAACGTTGAAACTCATCGAAGGATGCAAAGCCACGGCTCTCAACCCTCCTCCGCCGCCACCTCCTCCCTCTACCACCGAAAGAGCCGGCGAAAAGCTGTTTCAGAATCTCCAGGATCACCTCCGAGTCAACTCGTTCCGTTCCAAATCCAACCGGACTCATCCTCCGAAAGACTCTCTCCTCCCTTACGGACTCCCCAACACAGACCTCCTCGAACCGCAGATCGACCCTTCTCTAAAATTCGTAGACTTGATCGACAAGCTAGCCCAAGTCTACCGTAGCATCGAGAACTGCTCGCAGTTCGAGAAAGCCGACGCCTTTCTAGAGCAATGTGCAATCTTCCGAGGCTTATCGGATCCGAAACTTTTCCGGCGGAGTCTCCGATCAGCTAGGCAACACGCCGTTAACGTTCATACCAAAGTTGTCTTAGCTTCTTGGCTACGTTACGAGAGGAGGGAAGATGAGCTGATCGGGACAACATCGATGGATTGCTGCGGAAGAAACCTCGAATGCCCTAAAGCGAGTCTAGTTTCCGGGTACGACCCGGAACGGGTGTACGATCCATGTATCTGTTCCGGGTACAACGGTGACGTTGATGTTGAAGAGTGTTCGACGTCAGAGGTAGATTACGACATGTCCTTCTGTATAGGTGATGATGAAGTTCCTTGCGTGAGGCGCAAGATAGCGTCTTTATCAATACCTTTTAAGGCTATGCTATACGCTGGCTTTAGAGAGACGAAGCGAAGCACTATCAACTTCACGCGGAACGGAATCTCTGTGGAAGGGATGAGAGCTGCTGAGATGTTTACTAGGGTTCGAAAAGTTGAGATGTTTCCTCCCAATGTTGTCTTGGAGCTACTCACATTAGCGAACCAGTTCTGCTGCGACGAGTTGAAAGCAGCTTGTGACATGTTTTTGGCTCGTCTTGTTAGTAACCTCGATGATGCCGTGTTGCTGATTGAGTACGGTTTGGAAGAGGCTGCGTACCTTCTTGTGGCTGCTTGTCTTCAGGTTTTTCTAAGAGAGTTGCCTAACTCGATTCATAATCCGAACGTTGTAAAGATTCTCTGTAGCGCTGAGGGACGTGAAAGGCTAGCCTTGGTTGGACATGCTTCGTTTACGTTGTACCTCTTCTTAAGCCAGATTGCTATGGAAGACGACATGAAATCAAACACAACGGTAATGGTGTTAGAATGTTTGGTCGAATGCGCGGTGGAGACTTGGCAGAAACAGCTCGCTTGTCACCAGTTGGGCGTTGTGATGCTTGAGAGGAAAGAATATAAAGACGCACAGAGATGGTTTAACTCAGCTGCCAAAGCAGGTCATGTTTACTCCCTTGTCGGTGTAGCCAGGTCTAAGTTTAAGCTTGGCCATCGATACTCGGCTTATAAGACCATGAGCTCGTTGATATCGGGTTGCTCAGCTACTGGATGGATGTACCAAGAGAGGTCTTTGTATCGAATCGGTGAAGAGAAGGTGCTTGATATAGACATTGCCACGGATTTGGACCCAACTTTGACTTTCCCTTACAAGTTCAGGGCAGTGTCATTGGTCGAGGAGAGTCAGTTTGGTGCTGCGGTCGCGGAACTGAACAAGATTCTGAGGTTTAAAGTCTCTCCTGACTGTTTAGAGATGCGGGCGTGGATTTCTATAGCTATGAAGAACTATGAGGGTGCTTTGAAAGATATAAGAGCGCTTTTGACATTGGAGCCTAACTTCTTGATGTTTAACAAGCAAATTCATGGGGATCATATGGTGGAACTCCTCCGGCCACTGGTCCAGCGACGGAACCAGGCTGATTGCTGGATGCAGCTATATGATCGTTGGTCTTCTGTTGATGATATTGGATCTCTGGCTGTTGTTCATCATATGCTGGCTAATGATCCAGGGAAGAGCCTTTTGCGTTTCAGACAGTCTCTTCTCCTCTTAAGGTACATTCAAGGTGGTTTCAATCAGACTATACACACATGGGGGGGGGTTCGGGTACTGCTCGGGTTCGGAACAAGTATTTCGAGTTCACCTTCCTAGGTCTCATTCTACTATATTATAAGTACGGTTCAGAATCGGATAATAACACTTGCGATAATAATTCTTCGGATTTCGTTCTAATCGGATAATTAAGTATTCATGTATCGTTTAGTTTCGGGTTATATCGGTTTGGTTCGGATATAGCCGAAGTAAAGAAAAAGAAAATTTAAAAGAAAATGTAATAGTCCATTCGGGTTTTTCGGTTCGGGTTCGATACAGATATTGGGTTTCAGATTTTATGCCCAGCCCTAAGACTATAAGTGATGTGTTTTGTTCATCCGATTATGTGATATTTCAGGCTAAACTGTCAAAAGGCGGCAATGCGTAGCCTTAGGCTGGCTCGGAACCATTCAAAGTCAGAGCATGAGAGACTTGTGTATGAAGGATGGATATTGTATGACACAGGCCACCGTGAGGAAGCTCTGGCCAAGGCTGAGGAATCTGTTTCCATACAAAGATCTTTCGAAGCTTATTTCCTTAAAGCTTATGCTCTTGCAGACTCCACGCTTGACCCTGAGTCCTCAAAGTATGTCATCCAGCTCCTTGAAGAAGCACTTAGATGTCCATCAGATGGTCTTCGTAAGGGACAAGTAAGAGAAGAAACTGTTCCCCATTGGTTTTATCATCCTCTGACTGCAATTTCATGAAGAGTTTCTGTTGTACTTGCAGGCTTTGAACAACTTGGGAAGTGTATACGTTGACTGTGGTAAGCTGGATCTTGCAGCTGATTTCTACAAGAACGCACTAACCATCAAGCACACACGAGCTCACCAAGGCCTAGCTCGTGTTTACCATCTGAAAAGCCAAAGGAAAGATGCGTATAATGAGATGACAAAGTTGATAGAGAAAGCTCAGAACAATGCATCGGCCTTTGAGAAGCGTTCAGAGTATTGTGACCGAGAGGTGGCACAGAGAGACCTAGTGATGGCGACACAGTTAGATCCTCTGAGAACTTACCCATACAGATACAGAGCCGCAGGTGTGCTAAGTTTCACAGCCATTTCTTGTTTCTTATTGCTGTTTTTGTTTGAGAACTAATCCTCATGATATTGTGTTCATAGTTCTTATGGACGACCATAAAGAAACTGAAGCCATTGAAGAGTTGTCCAAAGCCATAGCCTTTAAACCTGACCTCCAGCTTTTACATCTCCGAGCAGCATTCTTCGCTTCGATGCGTGAAACTACAGACGCTATCAGAGACTGTGAAGCAGCTCTGAGTCTTGATCCATGCCACAAAGATACCATCAACCTCTATCACAAAGTACGTGAACCACAGGCATAGGCAAACCCATCTGCCATCTTATATATATTCCTATACTATGGCGAGAGCTTCTTTCATCTAAAACCACATATACTTGTATGGCTATGCCGTTTCATATCCATTACGGAACATTCCCATGGGAAACTAGACCTGGTTCTTTTGTGATCAATAAGTTTTGATAGAAAGAGCTGGGAACAAACCAAAAGGAGCAGCAACATAGAATGTAAATAACTTCATACTTTGGGTTTTGGGATTGATTCTGGTTTGATGACTGGATAAGGTTAATATATGATTAGTGCAGAATGTGTTCTGCACAAAACAGAACACAAAAAAGATTGTCATGTCATGTTTTGTTTTTAGATATCTCACTTCGTGTTGCTTCTTCTTTTCCTTCTTTCATATTTTTAATGTGTATGTAACTTCATTCTTCTCATGATCGTTATATTGGTTCTCAGACGCCTGAGATTTTTTCCCTTGCAAAACAAGAAACATAGAAGTCGGTAATCAATCATCACCATAGAAATTGTACACATAAAACCCATGTAAGAACCTTCCGTTTTGAGCACACAAATTGGACATTAAATAAGCCCTAGAAATATGTAAGTAGTCGTTTCTTTGTATTTTGAAAGTTGAAACAACAATTCCATATTTTTATACCTTTGTTTAAAGTATGAAAAATGTACCATGGACTTTCAAACAACTAGAAAATTGGGTTGTTCAAACATTGTTGTTGTTCATAACAAAACATAAGCAAAATATTAGTAAACATTAGCAAAATATAAGCAAAATATGAGTAAACGTTAGCAAAATATAAGAAAACAATCTAAGTGGAATGCATGCCCCCACATATCGTATATGACATTGGATGCTAATTATACTAAAGCAGACATTACATTCACTTTCCCCATGCACAAACATGAAATTTTCCCACAAAATGTTTAAAACCTTTTGACTTGAAATCAACTCAACACATTTGATACACAGACTTTCTTTCTTCAAACTATTTGTTTTCAACTTAATACCTACATTACTTAGTCATGTAGTTCCTTTTTCAGAATTTTTGGCTAAAATATATACGCAAAAATATTAATTCATTTATTCAAAAATACATACAAGACATTGTTTTGTTTACATAAAATTAAACTAAATTACTACGACACGTTGGCAACTGTTTGCATTCCTTGCATTCCAACTACGTAAACAATGCAAGTGGAATGCATGCCCACATAGAGTATTTGCCAATCTAACATTGGAGTCAAATTCCTCTAAGCAAATAATACACTCACTTTCTCCATGCACAAATATGAAATTCTCCATCGGTATAGGAATTAACAGTATTTCTTGATGTCCATTCACATCATCAATAACCCTTAACTCTATATCTCCAGTATTCACATTTGGTACTGGAGATTCAGTACACCTATTTAATAATCTAATTATACAGCATAATAGTAAACCTACACCTATACCTATCAACACTATTCCTACCAGAAAGATATCGTTTCCATCTGAAGAATCACCATCATAGTTAGAAGACATCTATAAAAACGTAAGGAAAAAAAATATGTATTAAAAAAATCAATGGGCACTACAAAAAAAAAAGTATGTACTGCATCACAAAAACGGTGTCAGAAAGGTAAATGATATCAATTTAAATCGCTTATTACTAAGTGATAGTATAAGAATGTGTAATTCAACATCAGTTATAGAACTGACGTTTCTATTAATTTTTTTTTTTTTAACACTGCATTATCATTATAGAAAGAAGGGTGAAAACCCCAGAGGACATCGCCTCAAATGTCAACAACCACCATAATGAAAGCAACAGAAGAAAAAACCAACGCCAATAGGCGGCAATACATTCGACACTCTTTTTAGCAAAGAGAGCAGCACCAAGGTGAAGTTATGGTGAAATCCTAACGGCCTCCTGCACTAATAGGGGTTGAAGCCAACCTGGTCCCCCTGTAGCTACATAAGACTGGAGTCGTTGATCAGAGGTTACGCTAGAAGCTATCAGAGTAGCCACTTTGTTACCCTCCTTCTCTACATGTTCTAGTCTCTAGTTTGAGAAAAGAGTAAGGCAGTGAAAAATTTCCGAGACCAGTTGGGTAACCTGAGGAAATGAAGAACCTCTGCTGAAGGCTTCTCGAAGAATCCCAGACAATGTTTCGAATATCACCTTATCAATCTTCAAACTGGCCATAGCCTCCACCAACCACTTCAGAGACACAAGATCCGCCATCAAAGCCGTGGAAGGACTACTAAAGGATCTTCTACTATGAAACAACACAGAACCTGCAGTGTCCCTAACAATCCAAGCAGCTCCGCTATAACTCCTATTAGAGACCCAGGCGGAAGCAATATTGCACTTAACCCAGTCACGAGGAGGTTCAGACCACACCTGAGGGTATCGAACAGGAGGCGGTACCGTAACTTGAGTTGTGGCCTGAAGGTTCCTCCATATTTCAGCTTCTGCCTTAGCCTTTTCCAAAATCACAGCTGGATCTAATCTCACATGATCAAAACAAAAGCTATTTCTAGCCTTCCATATATGCCATAGAATCCAAGGAAATATATGACCAGCCTCTGGTGCCAGATTTGTCTTCTTACTGTAAGATATCAGGTGATGCAAGTTAAGGAAGACAGATCGAGACCATGCACCCGAAGGGGGCATTGGAATAGAGGATAAATCCCATACATCCTTCGCAAATCGACAATGGAATAGTACATGACCAATGTCTTCAGGAGCATCTTTGCATGAAGAGCAGGTCGTATCTAGATGAATACCTCTTGATCTTAATCTCACCTTGACCGCCAAGGCACCTGAAAGGGTACGCCAAAGAAAATGTCGTAGCTTAGGAGTTGTTTTCGCTTTCCACAAGGCTCGCCAAAGCTGCTTTTCAACAGGAGGAATGATTGTAGGAACCGGTGAAGAAAACTCCTCTACCGTATCAAGCAAATCATATCCACTCTTGGAGGAGTAGACACCATTTTTTGTTAAACCCCATACTATTTCATCTGCACGGTTTAGATTGGGTTTCAACTGCATAATGATATCAGCATCCTTCCGCGCAAAGGTATCATAGACAAGAGCTCTATTCCAGGACCTAGAATGTTGATCTATGAAGTCTTCCACCTTTAGTGTAAGATCAACCGCCGATCCTTGTCTATAATCAGGGGCTCTTGGAACACCATCCAGAATCCAACGGTCCCACCATACATTAGTCACTGCACCGTTACCGATTTTAGTCATCAGCCCCTGCGTAAGAAGCTCCCGACCATGTAAAATACTTCGCCACGCAAATGAGGGCCTCGACCCTAAGCCACTATCAAGGAAATCTCGAGTCTTGAAATACCGTTGCTTCAACACTCTTGCTAACAGAGAATCAGGATTATTCAAAATCCTTGCTGCTTGCTTAGCTAATAAAGCCTGGTTAAACTTCTCCAAATCCTTGAAACCCAAACCTCCTAGCTCCTTGGATTTACACAGTTTTTGCCAGGCCACCCAAGTTATCTTCTTCCTGTTGCAACCACTACTCCACCAAAATTCAATCATGGCACTTCTGAGACGAGCACAAGTCTCCTTAGGGAGACGAAAACATGACATCGCATATATCGGCAGAGCTAAACATATAGACTTAAGGAGAATTTCTTTACCGCCTTGTGAAAGGGACTTAGCAAACCACCCATTCAATCTGCCCTGAAGCTTGTCGCGGAGGAAACTCAGCAACTGCCGCTTCGACCCACTAAAGCACTCTGGAAGACCGAGATAGGTGCCATCACCACCTTCAGAGTCTATTCCCAATACCAACTTGACATCAGCTTTAACTGCATCATCAACCTTAGTCCCAAAGATAATAGATGACTTCTCCAAATTAATACGTTGACCCGATGCATCTTCGTATCTGTTAAGACAATCTAATACCTCAGCCGCTTCTTCCGAGTTCGCTTTACAGATGAGTAAACTATCTGCAAATAGGAGATGATGAACTAAGGGACCCAAGGCGCCAATCTGGATACCATGGAGCCTCCCTCTATCAGCCGCGTTATTCAGGCAATTAACAAGAGCCTCAGCGCATAGTATGAACAAAAACGGAGACAGAGGGTCCCCTTGTCTCAGCCCTCGTTCTGGTTTAATGAAGCCATGAGAACCACCATTTAATAATACTGAGTAGGAGACAGAACTGACACAGGCCATCACCCATCGTACCCAAACACGATCAAAACCCAATCTTTCTAATAGCGTCTCCAGAAAGCTCCATTCCACTCTATCATATGCTTTGGACATATCCGTTTTGATGGCCATAAACTCCTCTGAGACTCTTTCATTAGTATGCAAGGAATGAATCATCTCATGCGCAATAATGATATTATCTGATATTAAACGACCAGAAACGAAGGCCCCTTGAGTCTCAGACACCACGGCTGGTAGGATACGCTTCATGCGATTGCAGAGAATCTTAGAAATAATCTTATACTGCACTCCACACAAGCTAATAGGCCTCATATCCTGCATTCGAACCGGGCTGATGATTTTCGGTATGAGACTTATCTGAGTATGATTCCACCCTTCCGGAATAACCGCCGTCTCAAAAAACTGCAAGACTTCTTTGGAGATAGTAGGTCCAACAATGTGCCAGTATCTATGGTAGAAGGAGCCCGTGAGACCATCTTCACCAGGAGCACTCCCACCATTAACACTCATTGCTGCTTGCTTAATCTCTTCAGACGACACAACATCTGTAAGACCTACATTCATTTCCTCTGAGATACGACTAGGGAAATCCAAGAAAAGGGATTCCAGGTCAAATGGGTTGGAGCTAGTGAACAAATCCCGGAAATATTCCACCGCAATTTCTCCTTTAGAACCTTCAGAAAAGTGCTCATTCCCCCATTCATCGAGAAGCATAAGGATTCTGTTCTTCACTTTGCGACCCTTGACCGCATTATGGAAGTATTTAGTATTGCGATCTCCTTCTCTCAGCCATTCTTCCCTGCATTTCTGTCTCAAAAACAGCTCTTCATCCCTAAAGGCTTCAGCAAGCTGCTGCTTAAGACCCATCATAACCACACGTGAGGGCCAAAGTTTAGCGATCTCCTCCTCATAAGCAGCTTTAAGTCTGAGAATCCTCACATGAGAGTTGAGGTCCGAGGACTTCCTCAATCTCGAGATACTTCTCCTACAATTGGTTATCCTATCCATAAGGCTCGCAGGCCCATCAATTGCACCCCAGCCTTCGATAATAGTTTCCTCAAAGCCAGGTTTCGAGAACATTCTATTATCGAGGTAGAATCTGCCCCTGTTCAGCTCCCTTTGCTCCAGAACAAATCCAATAACCAAATGCCTATGATCAGAACCCCACATATCTCCATAATCAACACTCGATCTTGGAAATAAGTTAAACCATTCATCATTACCAAAGCATCTGTCCAGCCTACACTGAACCCAAACCTCATCACGCCAGCCATGCCATGAAAGAACATTCCCAGAGCTTCTTAACTCTCTGATTTTGCAATAGAGAGCCATATTTCGAAACCCCCAGAAAGTAGACTCCTCACGCAAATATTGAAACTGATACAAACTTATGTTCGTTAACATCATTTTACAAAAATGAAGCAAATAATTAACATCATAAAGCAAATTTTAAACCACTAATAAAATGATACTAAAATATTGATTTATTAAATAATGTTTTTCAAACAAATTAATCTTAATTTATTTACATCATTAAAACAGATATCTCCAATGGATATCCCATCTTATAATTGTATTACTTTATAAGTAATTCATAATTTATTTAGTAGTTAAAATATATACACATACATTTTAAAACATAATTTAAATAAATTGAAAATGGGGAAATTGCTATTAACTAATATGCCTTATTTTGCCATAATTAAGTACTCCAGTTAATTTCAAAGTTATTTTTTTGATATTTTGTAAAAAACAATTATATACCATTAAAAATATATAGTTACCATAAACACAGGGACTGTTTCCCGATTTTGACTCAAAATTAACTAGTCACATATTTTCAAAATCACCCACTATCCATTTATCACGCCACAATCATCTTCTTTTACTCCTCCCCCTTTGAAAAACGTTTTAAACAATTTAAAATTTTGTTTTTTTTTACATTTGAGGATGATGATCTCTCTTACTCATCTTCTAAATCTTCTCTCATATTATAGCATGTTTGTTTTCGATTTTTTTCATATCTTTTCTATTATTTGGAATGGTTCATATGGTGACATAAAGATCATAGAGAGATGTACGTACTAATCACTTGAAAGGGTATGTTTTCTACATATTTGGAGAAACAAAAAATAAAGGTACTTCAAAATCTCGTTATATCTACACTTATGAATGGTTGTTCTTAACTCAAATGAGATTTGTCAATAGTGTTCTTTTGGTAAAAAGATTTGTCAATAGTTTTTATGAGATTAATCTTTTTGATTTCTTTTACTTTTGTAGGTTGGAAACTTATTCAAGTGTGATGATATTCAAATGATATCTATTGGGAATTTTACAATTTATCTCAAAAGTAGTTTGAATTTTATTTCTGTTATGGAAGAAGTCTTAATAAATATTAAAAAGAATTGTGCTATAAAAGATTAATTAATAAAAAATTATTTAATTAATTAATTACTGAAGGGTTTCTCATAATTTATTATTATTGATCATATTTTTACAATTAGGTAACTGATCCAAACAAAATAAGATATTGCCTGCAATGAGCTTGGTTGATTGCCTGCAATGAGCTTGGTTGATTGCCTGCTTTCTCGAGTGAGAGCAATAGATTTTTAGATTGGGTGTTTGTGTTATTTTGACGAATAAAATGTTGTATTTAATGTCTTAAAAACCCCCATAAAAGGAAGTTTGTGTAAGACGAAGAACATAGCTTAGTCAATTTTTCTTGTATTAATTCTCAGACACCTGAGATTTTTTTTCCCTTGCAAAACAAGATCAAACAGTAGAAGTGAGTTACAATCATCACCATAGAAATTGGACATAAAAACACCAATTGGGTTTAAAGTTGAACAACAATTGCATATTTTTGCCATACTTTTGTTTAAAGTATGAGAAAAGTCAGAATCAGACAATTAGAAAATTTGGTTGTTCATTAACAAACTATAAGCAAAATAAAAGTAAACAAAAGCAAAATATAAGCAAAATACGAGATAAAATATGGATTTATTATTTTAAAATAAGCTACATATACAAAATGTTACATTTGGTACTGGAGATTGAGTAATAGAACTATACTTATTTAATAATCTAACTATGGAGTAAGGTAGCACACTCGCGACTAGTGTACATTAACTTGTTCGGTTTGATTGTTGTTCATATAAGCATTCTAGTTGCACACAAAATGTTTTCTTTTTAATGTAATATTTGAAGAACCAATATTATCATAAGGTGAAGACATCTATAAAAAAACGTAAGAAAATAAAAAAAAAATTGTAAGCTGAAAGAAAATGTAAGTACAATGTGTAAGTCGACAAGAATCAGTGGGTTGAAGAATTTTGAAACAAAATGATATGATTACGTACCTTGATATCAGATTAAGGGAGAGAAAGACAATGATCGATGAAAAGAAGTGCGGGAGTATTTGATGATCAGATTAAGGGAGAGAAAGAAAATGAAGTGAGGGAGTGTTTGATGATCAGATTAAGGGAGAGATATAACTAATCGATGAAGAATGAAGGATAGAGAATGGGGTAATAGAAAGATTTTGTCTCTTGTGTTATCAATCATGAACACACAAATGCGAGAGTTGGGAGTTGTTCCAAATCGTATTTCCTGAAATGGGATGAAGGTATAATCTACGCGGTATAATACAAACAAATATCATGGGCTAATTGTATAAGCAACGAAAACTGATGTAAACAGCTAACTTTATCTGTCTAGTTGTTGTTACTCATTAGTCAATTTCTAACTAACTTAACTTTTGGTTAAAATTCATCTCTCTTTTCCTATAACTATTGTTCAGTAATTAAATCTAGAAAATATGAGTAAATAAAATTGATGAGAGAGAACTTGAGTTACACGTTACCCCATGGCTCTCAAGAACATAAATTTTCAGCGTATCAATCGCGACATGAGAGCCAGAGCAGCTCTGCCTTCATGTTCGTCAGAGATGGAGAATTTATGTTCAACAAAATCCCATCGTTGTTATGTCACAAATCCCGTTCAGTTAAGCCCGAATCCGAGTTCCATACCTCCGCCTAGACAAAGCAGAGTTGCGAAAGCAGTAGAACGGAGGCATGAAAACTAAAGAAACAGAAACAGAGAGGAGGGAGACCGGCAGTGAAAGGAACAACCACCGGCCGCCAAGGGTTTTCAAATCTAGGGTTTCTGCAAGGAGAGAAGCGATTCTCTTCACGCGTGCAATTTTTTGAGATTTGTTTAAAAGGTTGAAATCGGATATTTCGTAATGGATCTACAAGTTTAAAACATTAACAGCAGGGAAAACGCAAAATTGGTGAGTTTTGTAAGCATGGCGGCCATTCAAATAATTGCAGAAAACGTTAACAGGTTTCTGGGGAAGATGAGAAAAATTACAATAGTACCCACTCAATTACAATAGTGCACTCAATTAAAAAAAAAAAAAAAAAAAAAAAGCACACTTGGTAGTCTAGGCCTAAAATGCGGCTTCATTGAGGGATGATTGTGTGTTGTTCAGTTTAGTGTTACTTAGTTGATGATTATGTGAGAGTTTTTTCTTGTTACATGCTAGCTTATACTTTCTTGTGATATTGTATTACTAGTTACTTGGCGGATTGGATTAAGGGGAAGAATCTGATTGTCTCGAATGGTGCTCCTTAAGTCACACAACCTCATGTAACGATGTTATAAACCTCATACAAATTTAAACATAGGATTTACCTGAATCTAGTTGAAGACTGACGCCATCTGTAATCCATAAGATGAAAATTGGATAGGAAACTTGGGACATGTAATGGTCACATTCAAGAATAAAAAGCATAAATGAATTAATCAATTTACAAAGTTGTGATACGAATGTGTGATTGATTTAATATCATGCTATATGTGATAAAAAAAATTAGTTTATTCTAATATATTTATAACAAGAGACAAGTGTAACTACGAACAACTCATTAGATATGGTTCAAAATGACAACCTAGGTGTAGGTGTAGGAACCGACCGATATCTAAGGTTACAGTCTTGAAATTTATAGAGGATGCAAATAGTTATTGAAATCAAATGCGAAGCTGTTGTAAGCTATACAAATCAAACAAATAAACATGGACGAAACACATTGTGATATAAAGAAAAAAATAGTTAAAGAAGAGAAGAAATCCATCTACAATTCTCACTCTACCAAATCCACCAAATCCATGTCTTACCTTCTCGCATGATCATGATTACTGCATCGTCTCCTATCAATTTCACTTTTTCATCTCTTTCAATAAAAACATTAGGATGAATTCTAATCAGACTAGCGGCACCGATTATATAACTTAAATTATGTAGTGCTATGTTAATATACAACTACAGGTAAATCATTATAAACTAAGAGTTTTGCCTCCATGTGCGAGAATAATTTTCTTATAAATATTTAGTTTGTATCTTATTAATTCAAAAATAAGTATGATAAGTTATTATTTATGTTCTCGGAAAGTTTAAATCAAACATCAAATTATTTATATATGACAGTTTTTCATCAAATTATTTATTTTGTTGAAATTTAAAAAACACTCACATATTAGAAATATTTTTGAAAATATATTTATACAGATATTTTTGATTAATACATAATTATAAATTGCTTTATATCTTATTTAAAAAAATTAATATAAGAATATTATTTCCAGATAATAGCACATTATAAGAATTATCTTATTCTCTTATAAATCCATGTTTGAATATTAATTAATAATCAATTATCTTTAACATATAAATCTAATATTATTACTATCAAACTCATTTTTATTATAAATATGTATATATAAAAATTTATTAAGGATAACATTGACTTTAACCGCTCTAATTTTTAACATGAGAGCTCGAATCCAAAAAATCATTTTATAAATAATAATATAGACAAAACTAAAAGATAAACAAACAAAATAATTGAAAAAAAAAATCAAGTTCTTTCTTTGTGGGCTCTTTTAACATATCCAATTTTATGGAAGACAAATTATTTCTTTGTATACAAAAAATTGGAGTTTTCCTGTCCCATGCACATAATTTTTTTAAAATATATTATTTGTTTAATTTAAAAGAAAATTTTATTTTACATTTTGATATTATTATTTTTATATTTTAAATACATCGGTTTGAACAAAAATAAAACCATAGATACACTTTTTATTAGTTTAACTATCACTTTATTTTTTAAAAAACTTTTAAGAGAGTTCAAATTAATTTTTTACAAAAAATTATATTATACTGTATTTAATGATTATTTATTTTAAATGTCTCGTATTCGTTAATTTTAAATATTTTTATTTAAATATATAATTTTTTCATTTTTTTTAGTTAAAATATGTTAAAATGGTAAAAATAAGTATGTTAATTAACCTAATAAACCGATAAACTTAAATAAAAATTGAATCAATTAACTATTAACAAAGTTTTATTTGATTAGTATTGCTTTAGTTTTGCATTTATCAATGTACACTTAGAGTTAATTTTGATAATATATGCGTATATATATTTATGCCAAATATGATATATAAGTTGATGTAAAAATCTATTTGTAATTATATTTATTTTATTTTTCACTAATGTGATATATAGTTTACTAAATAGTGATATATATATGAGTTATCAGTTATTCATATATTTCAAAATTCTTACCAAAAATATCAGTTAAAAAAAATTCAAACCAAAAATAAATAATTTTATAGAAAATTTACTTTAACGATGATATACGAGTTATTAGTCATTACCATATATTACCAATTCAAATAAAATTTTTTAAGGAAATTGTACTTGTCACAATTACATCAATTCCATATCACATTTTTCAAAAGCAGTGTCTTTTTTTTTTAATGAATGTGGTGACAACACATATTCAAATTACTTCACAAATAAGTTTTAGGGATTTAACAACTAAGTTGGAAACTTAAAAAAAAAAAAGAAGAATACACACAAATATTTATACATAAATTTAAATTAACTACACTTCAGAAATAAAACACAATCATACAAATATTTTTACATGAATTGCATATGAACATGAAGAAGTAGTCTTTTACCATTGAATTATGATCAATTATGATTATTAATTTTAAAGATGTTTTATCATTTAAATTAGTATCTAGATGAAAGAAATTTTAAGTTATTATTAAGCTGCAGCAATGGTATATTGGAATCCTAAAAATGTTGCTTCAAAAATTGTAATAAGAAATAGTTTTCATAATTTACGTCCCATGTTACAATACAAAAAACTTGCCCTAACAATAAATAAAATTAAATGGGCAACTAATCATGGAAACTAAAGCAAATGTAGTTGGACAAATTATCATGATGTTAGAAACTAACCACAACAATCCATAAATAGAAACAAACTCATAGTTGAACTGCTTTTAAATAGGTATATGTGAAATACAATATTTACAGTGCAAAACATACATTCTAACTCATTTAAAAATATAATATTAATCAATGATGATGAAACTTACACTATAGATATTTTTTTGGTGACAAGCAATTATCTCCAAAATATTTTGAGGTGCTAACAAATAAAAATTTAAAGGCTTATAATACATAGTGATTAATAAATTTTATTTAAAAGAAACTATTATTTAGCTAAGAAGATTATTATCAAGAAAACATAATTAAGAACAACTTCAAGTGTGACATCTTCGGAGCTTTCTATGTATTCTAAACTCAATTTTAGTATTTTGACAAACAAATAAAAATAATTTTATTACAAAAATGAAAGAAAATAAAGTTATAGGCAACATTTAAACAACAAAAATAGAGCATGTCTCTCCTCTTATACTATATCCTACACACTAGATAGTTTATGAACACAAGAAGATTTTAAAATATTTGATATTAACACAGCAAAATCATTAGTATAATTTAGATAGTAACTATCCGCAACGACCTAGTTCCCGCATAAAAGAGTTAAGGAAAGCCTTAATCACGTTTCAAAGAGTCCAATTACTTCTTTTCATCTTCTACTAATGTGAAAAATAACACGATAAGAATGTTCTGATGATCATATAAATATGCTCACAGCCAACAGTTATATAAAATCTGAGGGCAGAATCAAACAGCATTAAATAGAATTTAGAGAAATATATGGAGAGATATGTGTCAGCATGTAGAAAGATGGGAATACTCTGTTTTAACTTTAGTTATGTGTATTGGTCTCAATTCCCTGTGGATGATCTGGATGGCTGACTTTGTGGATTGAAGTATTTATTGGAACCTCTCATACTTCACTGCACCGATTCTCTAGGCTGTGCACAACGCAAAAGCTCAACCATCGTGGTCACACAAACCATATGAAACATGATATGATTACCAAAAAAGTTGATGTAGCCACATCTCAATCATCTTCAGAAGGCAAACACTTTGACGGACTCTCTCCATATTTTTGTGCATGACATGATGTAAAATGGGTCTAAAAGTGCATATCATTCTCGTGATGTAAGATGGACGAGAGACATTTACTTTGTAATTGCATACCAGTATATCATAGATTCATAATGAAAGCAGCATAATATTTTTTTCTCAGAAAAAGTTGCTCCATTTTTTTTGTCAACAATTGTTCCATCTACTTGTTCAATCTGTACGGTTATGAATACTCTTCAATTTTAATATATTCAGATGCGATATATATAGATATGGGGTTTGAGGTGTTATCCACTTTTTCTCTACTTCAAAATAGATAGCTTTGGAATGTTCACCGTGCATATCCTTTTACCACCAGAATATTAAATTGAAAACTTGAAAAACTATACTATACTTCAGTTACAAATTAGTTGTCGTTCTATTTTTTTTCATGCTAATTAAGAGCAGTGTTAAATGTTCAGCTTTACCCTATTTTATTGTTAGAAATCTGTTGCATTTATTCTTTTCTTGATTAATGTAGGGGGGAAAAGATAAATTAATGACATAAATTGCTTTAAAATCCTAAACCGACACTTATTTTGTAATGAAAATTTTACTCTACAACCACTACAAGAAAACATGTATGTTCGGACTACACAATTGGTAGCAAATTAGTCGCAAAATCACACTTTACGACTGATTTGCGACTGAACATGAGGTCGGAAACCAACGCGTCGCAAAAAACAAACGGTCGTAAATCAGTCGGAAATTAGCGACTGATTTACGACTGTTTTACGAGTACAGTACATAGTCATAGAACAGTCTTAATTTAGTCGTAACCTTTGGCGACGATTTTGCGATTTCTCTTACGACCAGTCTGCGACATTTTTGTAGTCGTAATAAGGTCATGTATTGTCGCCGCAGATCAGTCGCTAAATCAGTCGCCAAGTTGCAGTCGCTAAATCAGTCGCTTATTAACGACTGAATTGCTTCTAATCTAACGACTGATTAGTTTCTAAATAGTAATAATTGAATTTGCTGGGTTTATTTATATAAATTTAAATTTTGAATTTAAAATTAAGAAAAACCAAATTTAAAATTTCTAATACAAAATATTTAGATAATATTTTTGATACAACAAAAGTTCCAAAAAAACTCCTATAAGAGAAGGAAACTTAAAATGTTTCTTAAAAAAACCAAGTACAAAAACTACAAAAGGAACCTAATCATCATCTTCACCATCTTCATCATCATCTCCATCTTCTTCTTCTTCTTCATCTTGATTAGAAGCTTTGAATTCCACATACATAGGATTATTTGCAGAAAAAACTTTTCCATTATAGAAAAGTGTTTTGTATGCTTGTTTTGCTGCCTTTTTAGCTTGGAGTTGTAAGCTGCCTGCTTCTGGATCTTGCGGTGAGCTTCAGCCAGCTGTTGTTGGAGGTCCAAGAATGCTGAAGATGAGCATTCAGCATACTTCCGCTTCCCATTCACAAGAGTATCCTCCAGACTGCCTGATCCATAGGGTCTGCCTCTTTTACTTATGAAAGTGGACTACAAAAACAATTAAAATTGCAGAGATATCATTAACCAAAAAACAAAGGAAAAAATTGGTAGAAAACACTATAATTAAGACAACAAACCAGAGAAAAGAAGAAGCAACTTACCTTAAGGAAGAGCTCATTGTCATCATCCGTAGGAACAACACTCCAACTGTAGAAACAAATAACCTTTCCTTTCTATCCGTAGGAACAACACTCCAACTGCAGAAAGGATCATCAAATTTGTTTGTACAGATCTTTCTGATCTTCCGGGAAAGTCTGCCCTTGTCACGACCAAACCTCAAAAAACAGAAACAAAATAATTCATATATTAGAATAAAGTGAACCAAAACTGAGAGAGTGGCTAACATCAAACACTCCACACATCTAAACTGATAAGTAAACAAAGCAAGCCTAAGGTCAGTAAAAAAACCAGTGAGCTAACATTAAACACTGTGAGCAAAGCGATAGAAAAAAGAGACCAGTGACCAAACAAAGCAAACCTCAAGTCAGCTAACAAACCATTGACTAGCAACAGAGAAAAAGAAACAAAGCAAGCTCAAGACCTTAAACAAAAGACCAAACTTTAACCCGAGACCTTAAACAAACGACCAGACTTTAACAAAAGACAAAACTTTCGTCTTGATTTTTGATTTTGTAATAAAATACCCGAGACATAAAACAAAAGACCAAACTTTTAAGATAATACTAGAACACAAAACTCCTCATTTTCAAACATTCACTTAACTAATGAAATAGAGAATACACTCACCATGTGGTTCCAGGTTCGAAGGTGGGAGAAAGAACCTGAGTGTAGCGCTCTCGGCCTGGCTGGGAAAGCAAGCCGTTAAGAACCCTCATCTGAGATTGTGTGCTGTCGGAGTTTTGAGCTTGCGAACTCGCATGAGATTGGCACGGTGGAGGTTGTTCAGTCGCCGACGTTTGAGATCCTCGAGGTCGCGGCGGTGGAGGAGCTTGTCGCACCAGATCTGAAGCTGCTGGAGGTTGGGCCGTCGACGTCTGAAACAGCTGCGCAGGAGGTGGGTAATCACTCACAGACGGTCCAGATCGGCGGTTGGGAAGAGGCGGAGGCGCTGTAGACCTCGGAAAGGGGTGATGGTGTCTTCGCCGCTGACTCCCCGGTTTTCTTTCGTCGCTTCGTTCCAGCCATCATCGATACTGGCGGTGGTTTCAGAGAGATGAAATTGAGAGGTCTAGGGTTTGAGAGGAACAAGAGGAGAGAGTCCCGGCACTTGATGATTTTTTTTTATCCAGTCCCGACACTTGACGATATTTAGTAAATAAGAGAAGATTTTCGGCTTTTGCGGGTTAGTTTTGGTTGGGGGGTAATAATTGGGCTTAGGCGGGTGTTTTTGGTTTTAGTTTAGGGTTTAGGGTAATGACTTAGAATGGGTGGGTTTAGGGGTTTATGAGATTTAATTTTACTTTGTTTATGAGTTGATTATATATTAATTTTATAGAAAAATATATTACAATACACATTAGATTTACAAAACTATTTTACATTACACTAAAACAAAGTTTACAAATTTATATTACAATACATTTTAAAACAAAGTTTAGACCAAAGTTTACAAATTTATATTACAATACATTTTAAAACAAAATTTAAAAAATTATACTACATTTTAGTAGGGTATTTCACCATCTTCATCATCATCAGAAGACGATGATATATTACACTGAAGTTCATCTTCTGGTTCAACATCTTCCACATCGCTATCAAGATTTATAGGTTGTACCCGAGCACGAACCAAATGGTCGACTGCTATATCTTCAATTGTAGTCATTAAAACAACATCATCATTTTCTTGTTGCAACAATGTTGGTTCTTTATCTTTATATTCTCCTGAAATGATTCTCTTTGGATTCACCATTGCTCCGCCTTGTGCCTCTACCAATTAACGGATCAAACCACTTACATTTAAAAAGTGTGATTTTCAAATTGATCGACCCCTCATATTGAATTTGTATGATATCAGTCAAGACACTGTAGTAATCAGCTTCGTCAGATGCATTTATGTAACTCTCTCCTTTAACACTCAGCACCATAGTTACATGCCTTTTTTCCCTCGCCATGCTTCTGCGTATGGAACAAAAAGCTTCTTGTGAAATAGATAGGCTATATTATGGCCTTATTCACGGATCCATTCGCAATATCTTTAACCCACAGAGGAAAAGGATGTGTGTTGCTCCAAAATCTAACATGTAACATATGTAGATATTTACGTAAATATATAATCAAAAACACTTAGTTAGATAATAGTATTAGGTACACCGAACAAAAATGTAAACCACGTGTTTGTACCAGTTTTTAGCAACTGATTCGCGACTGAGTTATAAAAAACAAATCAGTCGCAATACAGTCGCAAATTCGGCGACTGATGTACGACCGCCTAACAAAAAATTAGGCACATCCACCAAAAAATGTAAACCACGTGTTTGTACCGGTTTTTACCAACGATTCGCGGCTGACTTATGAAAACATACATCAGTCACCAAAATAGTTGCAAAACTTGGCGACTGAAGTGCGACTAACCTATACCGACTTGGTATTAGTCACACTTCAGTCGTTATATTACGATTGTTTGGCGACTAAACATAGCGGTCTCAACGTAGCGACCGATTTACGACGAAATTCTCGAAGTCGCAGCGTAGTCGCTAACTAATCGGTATGTAGTCGTTATATTTTGCAACTAAACAATTAGTCGCAACCTGCAGCCATACACAGGTTTTCTTGTAGTGAACGACACTTAATATGAAACGGAAAGCAACTAAAAATTATAATTAATATATATATTAAATACAGATTATTCTTTTTTTAATGACTGCATTGATAAAAAATCAACCACCATAGAGGTTTCAGCTACAATATGATAAACAAGAAACACTTATACGCTCAATCAAAAAGAAGATCTATGAACAAGTAAGAGCTGCCTCCTAATGCCAGGTAGGATTGAAATCTACCTTCCCGAAGCACACTTTTTGCAATTTCTCGAGTTACTTGATTTGAGGTAGCAGATTATTTTTCGAAAGCTATCGAACAGAAGGATGATCATAACACATTAATCCTCTATAGTAGAATCCGGAAACTTGGCCAATTCGATGGTTTCATTACAGACTCAGTTAACTCATGGAGGTCAGACACCATTACCACTTCTTGGTATCCAAGGTCTTTCATACTCTCTAACTCCCACTCCAAACATCTTAATTCAGCCGTCAACCTGTTAGGGGAGAAGGTGAGGGCATCTATCGCATGATGGAGCACATTGCCTCTATAGTCTTTGAATAATAAGCCCAGCACCACTATGAAGTTTGGTATTCCTCCAGTTAGCATGGATATTACATTTGGCATAGCCTGAAAGCGGAGGTTCCCATTTCTTGTTTTCTTCACAAAGCCCGCTTCTCAACTCAAGGTTCTGCTGATTATTCTTTTAAATTTCAAAAACATTATAACGTTCTTTTCTACTTGAAAAACATATGTTGATACTTAACAAACTTAAATTCTAAACTATTTTTTTCTAAGTTGGTTAATTATGTTATCACAAATTATGAGAAATATGACATATACAATATTATAGCCGATAATTTTACATGTTTTTATGAAATTTCACATCTGATTTCACCACCGTAAGCCGCTTACGAGATCTACACCTGACTGCATTCATGTTTCATGTAGATTTTTTTCATTAATCTGCATAATCACCTGTTTTGAGATTTGAAATTCAGATTTTTTTAGTCTAAAAGTACTAACGAACGCGCAATTAAACCATGCACTAAATGAGTTTCTCTGAATGCACAAAACCCAAAACCCAAAACCAAACCCAGTTTAAATGGAGTTGGGTATATATCACTATTCAGATCCAACAGTCCTAGACCTGTAAAACAGATTGTATCATATTTCAAAACAGACTGTATCATGTTAAAAATTATGTGCTAATTTTTTTTAATTAAAACCATTGGTACTTGTATATAAATAAATATCACTTGAATTAGGTAGCACAGAAGCATCGTCAGACGTCCGCTTCCCGCTTCGAAACCAAAATCGGAATCGGAAGCTTGGAAAAGCTCTCGGAATCTCGCTTTCAATACGCTTCTAAAAATACTTCTTTAAAAACACGTTGGAAGCTTACGGTTCCGTTTAGGAATCACGCTTCCATTTTAAAAATTCAATGTCATGATTAAGTAAAAAATATAAACTATATTTTTATTTTATATAAAATTCAAAATTAATAGTATTAAAATAGAGAGAATACAAAATGTACAAATATCAAAATTATACTATAAATTATCTTTGTGCATAATATTTTTTTGTAATAGATCTTGTATATAAATTCAAATATATTGTGACAGATATTTGTGAACTATTAAAAATAATCAATTTGATAATATTTTTTATAAGCTTAATCGGTTAGTAAAAATTAACAAGTGATTTTTCATTTTGAATCATATACTTTTAGTCATAAGTTTTATTAAACCATTTTTATGTTTATATATATATTGGATATAGGATTCTAACACGTACTCGGTTCCTAATTTTTTTGAAAATTTTCAATTTTACATTTCCATACGATTCTGGTTCCATAGATTCAAGTCAACAAAGCTAAACAGGGGCATATAGGTAAATTAACAAAGATCAACTTGCCTTTTTGTTTTTCGTTATCACCACTCACATACTCACATGAACTCTGCATTAAAAACTGTCTCTCTCAAATCGAAAGACACAACCCAACTTTTCTCGCAAGTCGCTGTAAAGTTGATCTCCTTCCTCCTTTTTTATATACACACATCTTCTTCTCCCTTTAACATCTTTCGCTTCAAACCTCCACTTCCTCTTAACCCTAAATAAAGATATCAAAAGACCGACCTATATCAAGATTTTATAAAACAAGAACGTCGTCAACGTAACTCACATAAACATGCTCGCCGTACACCGCCCTTCCTCCGCTGTGACCGACGGAGACTCCGTCCAGGTCCCGATGATGATAGCTTCTTTTCAAAAACGTTTCCCTTCTCTCTCACGCGACACAACCGCAGCTAGTTTCCACACGCACGAGGTTGGTCCTAACCAGTGCTGCTCCGCCGTGATCCAAGAGATCTCCGCCCCTATTTCTGCCGTATGGTCCGTCGTCCGACGCTTCGACAACCCGCAAGCTTACAAACACTTCCTCAAAAGCTGCAACGTCATAGGCGGAGACGGTGGAAACGTTGGTAGCCTCCGTCAAGTCCACGTCGTTTCTGGCCTCCCCGCCGCGAGCTCCACCGAACGTCTCGATATCCTAGACGACGAACGTCATGTTATTAGTTTCAGCGTCGTTGGTGGAGACCACCGGCTGTCTAACTACCGGTCCGTCACGACTCTTCACTCTTCTCCGATCTGTGGAACCGTGGTTGTTGAGTCTTACGTCGTTGACGTGCCTCTCGGGAACACTAAAGAAGAGACTTGCGACTTCGTTGACGTTATAGTACGGTGCAATCTTCAGTCTCTTGCTAAAATAGCTGAGAGTTCTGCGGTGGAAGGGAAGAAGAAGACGTCCATGTAATGAGTGTTTTGTTGTCTGAGTAGTATCGTTTTGATCCGGCGTCGTTTTCTTGTTTTTAAGCCGTCGTGTGATCTATGTTTTCCGGCTTATTGTGTGAAAAAGAGGAGAATGCCTTAGTAAATTAATTTCTTATGATAATAATCTTATGTTATTTTTGTATTTTATATCCATAAATAACCGATTCTTATAACCCTATTCCAGCTTTCTCCACCCAAGTTTTGTTCTTTATGCTTAAAGTTCAAGGGTAAAAAATTAAAATGAGCATAATAAATACATGCACACATTTTTATATTGAAGATGAACATGTTGATGAAATAAAATATGTTTTGAACATGGTGATGAAATAAAAAAATTTGCAAGTGGACAGTGAATTGAAGGAGATAGCCACACAAGCCAAGCTGTTCTTCTTTTCCACTTAATAAAAAGGAATGCAAGTTGCAGATTGTTTATTTCCACCTCCTTGCTTTCTGATTCTTCCCAACTGAGCGATACAATATTATATTTATAATAATAGAAACAATCTAGAATAGAGAAGCGAGCAAGTTGCATGTCCTGTTACATCACGAGAGTCACGATATGTTTCGTTGGGGTTCCAAGTGATCTCTACGTACGATTATAAATAATTAAAACTGATTTCATTTGTTTTATATATGAATTTTTAGAACTCCAATGGGTAGAACCCCCATTGGAGGTGCTCTTAGTTATATCAAAGTTAAATCGATATTGTAAATAACACAAACAAACAGCTAGCGAAACGAATACGTCATTGCAAAGCACCGATATAATGGATACGTTGCAGCATATGTGGTTTCATACTTTCATTTACTGTTTCTTGTGGTCGTCGAATATCGACAAATATAGCATAGCTTACAAATCATAAGATGTGTACTTAATGTGGCCGCGAAAGGTGTAAAAGTATAATGAATGGGAAAGAATTGGCAGTGCAAGTGGGAGTGGGGTAGATGAATGTTTTGTTTTTTTCAAATATATAAATTGTGCTTTTGGGATCCTTCGCGCTACCGTTTCCTCTACATTGATTGGACCTCTCCCCAAGTTTCCTATCGGTCAAGAGAAGGAAAACACGTAACAAAAAAGGAATCGAATACGAATAAATGAATATAATTCACAAGGGTTTACCAAAGGAATATAATTAACAAGTTGCAAAAAGATCGGTACTTTCCAGCATTTTACTATACGGGTGATGTTCTTAAAGCGAGACACCAATATGGACGTACGGCATTGACACTGTTTCTGGGTCGGGTTAGTATCTTTATCCCTAAACCCCATTAAGGGTTTTTTAATTTTTTATTTATTTTTCTTCTGATTAGAAAAAAAAAATTAAAAAGCACACCAATCGCGGACCGCCATGTGTCGGTGGAGCCCGCAAACAATGCAAAAACCACACAACACACGTCTCTTATTCTGCAACATTAACCAACCATTTTTCCAAAATCGTGCCCCCCCTTAGAGACGCTCAAAAGTGAGCGATAAAGATGCTCTAAGGTTGGGGGCTCATTCGCACTTAATTCCCTTTTTAATTTAGCTCTGGTACCATTTTCAACCAGTATTTTTTTTTGAGACAAAACATAAAAAAATGAGAGAAATCATTAACAAATGGTGCATCATTTTCAGAGAAAAAAATGAGTTTATGAATAATATTGGCACAAATTTGAGGAAACAATATTCACAGCCTCATTTTAATGTTATACATTTTATTTAAAAATTGATCCTTAAACTTTTATAGTTTCGTTTTGTAACTTAAAAAAATTGATATTTGTGTTTTATGCTTTAAAATTATTAAAACTTTCATAATACAATTATAATTTTATATAAATCATTTTATATTCTTTTAGAAACTAAATTTGTGTCTATAATGAATATATAGTTAAAATAAAAAAAATTCTGGATAAATTTGTATTTTAAAGTGAAAAATGAGAAGACCATTGAAGTAAAACACAAACTATTTTTAGTTGATATCATTTGAGAGAGAAAAATGATGCAAACCATTGGAGATGTCCTAAACATTATGTAGAAATCCTAAGGAATTTTGAAGATTTTAAACCAAAATTTCAAGATTATTCGTGGCAGAAAAAATAGATTATTTGCTTTGTTAGACTATTTCCAATGTATTTTTTTTTGTTTTTATTCTAAAATAGAGTGCATAACTCTATGATTGAATTTAAGTTTACACTAAATGTAAAATAGTTTTTTTTCTAAAGTTAGAGTGAAAATAAAAAATGCTATTTCTTTTTCTATTTATAGAATAAACTAATAATGTATATTTTACAAGATTAAATAGAGATGTATTGGAGTAGATTTACTTCTAATATTATCTCTAACCTATTTCAATATTAAAAAAGAAAAGAAATTCTGTTATAATGTTTGCCTGTATAATAGATTTATTATAATTTTAGACGAAAATATTAAAAAAATTATTTTTGCTTCTATACTTAAAGTTAAAATTAACATTCATCTATATTTCTTTCTAAAAATAGAATAACTCTATTATAGATGCATATATTAGTACAAATCAATGACTATAATAAAAATCTTCTATTTTAGCTGAAATATAAAAAATATAAAAAAGGGTTGGAAATGTTCTAAACCCCATTGTCGAAATATATATATATATATATATATATATATATATATGTATGTATGTATATGAATTGAAGAATTGAAGATGCTCTTAGTTTCTAAATGAATCATCCTTCCATCTATTTTTGAATTTTACATATAAGCAGAAGTGAGATCTTTTATTTGTTAATCACTCATTAATATTTGTATTAAGTTGATCATTTTCTATAGTATATTTCTAGTTGTTTTCTTTTCTTTTTGAGAAACTACTTTAAAGCATCCAGGGGAAGGAAAAAAGTGTAGAGCCGCATAATTTAATCACAGAAACTAGTTATTTTGTTTAATATGAATGACAATTAGTATTGGTTTGAGATGCTTTTTCCGTATATTTTGATGAGTAACTCATGTTTGAGTTAAGAATGTTCGCTGGAATATTTAGGAGCGTAGGTTAGAAGTTTTTTTTCTTTTCTAGAGAATATGATTAGAAGTTTATTGTAGATGTATTGATTTTCTTGTATTGATTCAGAAAATCAATTTTGTTCAGAAAAAAAAGCAAAACAATTCATATATGCAATGGATTGGATCTTGAGGTAACTTGAAGACAACGAGTATTACGTGGAAACGTCAACAACTTTACCTTATCTTTACATATATAAGATATGACCATCTCTTATGGAACCTTTGGAAGTCTCGGAATAAGTTGTGCTTCGAAAACATAACTTTCTCGGAGTGGGAAGTGGTGAACAAAAGCGTTAGACCATGTACATCAAGAGATTAAAAGAGGTTCATGGGCTGGGTTTCACAGGGTTTTAATCAAAAAAGAAAATGAAAAATAGGTTATTTTAAGTGAACCGGGCCGCTGGAGTGATCTCGTGTGAAGCGAGTTCAGTACACGTGTCGGCACGGGATAAACTTGACGTTTTAGGGTTGTCGACGCGGAAAAGACACGCCTCGCGTGTTTCTCCTCATTTCCTCTTCTCTTCCAAAAGCTAGGGTTTTCGAGTTCTGAGGCGATTTTTGTAGCGACGACGATCGAGAGGTCGTTTTTCCATCAAATCGACGAGGGAGAGTTTTCTGATCGACTTCACCGTCCTTTGTAATCCTCTCTCTTCTCAGTCTCTTTTTTTGTTAGGGTTGAAAAGCGTCGATACGAATTCGAATTGGGGGTTTCTCCTCCAATAGAGTCTGGAGGAGAAATCGATTAGGGGGTTTGTTTGTTACGGTTCTAAATCGATCTGTAGGGGAAATAAATTAGGAGATTTCTTCGTTAGGGTTCTAAATCGAGTCTGAGAGATTTCTATTAGCTGAAATCGATTAGAGGGTTTCTTTTTTAGGGTTTAATAGAGTCGATATGAATTTGAAAAGGGGGTTTCTTTGTTAGGATTCGTTTGTTCTAATAGAGTCGAGATTTGTGTTTGGGTAATCAAAATTTTTCATTAGTTTGTTCTAATCAATTCGTTTTCTGGTGCAGATGAATCCCTCAGAAGAACAAAGACATTCAAAGAAACAAAAGGAGTACTGCGACATGTTAGGCTTAGTGGAGGATTCACAGTACGGTATTCCAAGACGGTGTGCTTGCGGTGGGAGAATCATTGACGAGGTACGGGGGAAGGAAGACTATGACAGTCATCCTGGTAAGCGCTACTTCACGTGCATAAACTATGAAGTTAATATATTTTCCTTAATCTATGTCATAAAAATTTATGAAACTCGAACTGTCTCTAATATTTTGTTTTCTGTTGTCAACAAGGATAATGGGTTGCATTATAGTCATCCTTGGGTGGTTGGTGTCCAGGAGGAGATGGAAAGGCTGAGGAAGCGTCTGGAAGAGGCTGAGGAGGTTATCAAGGGGGTGTGGAGTCTCAATTACCAGATTGAGAGCCTGCAGGTAAATACAATAGCTTGCTTTATTTTTGTTACTTTAATATGTATGTCCTCGATTAATATTAATGAGTAACACTGTATTCTTGTTGTTTCCATGTCCAGGAACAGGTTCGAAGCCTCCCAGTCCAGGTCGGTACCCTAGAGAAGGTGTGCTTCGACTGAAATAGAGAGGTAAATGTTCTAACCCATCTCTAGCTGTGATGTAGACTGGAATGTGTTTGCGTGAATTGATAACTAGAACTATAAATATTTTTTTGGAAGCAAACTAAACTGAACTAGAAGTATTTATTAGTAAGACTAGCCTTGCTCAGCAAAGTACAGTGGAATTAAATCTGTGTTTAAGTAGTTGATAGTATTAAGTTGTTGATTTGATGTGTATTAACTTCTCTGTGTGGAGTAGTTGTTATCTATTAGGTTTTATATTCAATGTTTGGCTGGTTGAATTTAATTTAGCTCTACTACCTGCGTGAAAACTAGTTTAAATAGAGAACCAAAATCCCATTATCTTAAAAAATAAACCTAAACCATAACTAAAACATAAACCAAAACCATGGAACCCTTTTCCACACAAACTTCCGGTTTCATTTCCCTACTAGCTTCGCAGAGCAGTCCATTCCCGGACTGCGACCCTCCACAAGCAGTAGCTAACTCTCCTGGGTTAATGAAAACGACTTCCAAGAGGAAGTGGTCAACTAAAGAGGACCTTGTGCTCATCAGTGGTTGGGTGAACACGAGCAAGGACCCTATTGTCAGTAATGAGCAGAAGATCACCTCCTTTTGGAGGAGAATAGAGGCGTACGTGAATTCTAGCCCTCTGCTCACTGGCAGCGCTCCAAGAGAGTGGGGTCAGTGTAAGCAGAGGTGGGGAAGGGTCAACGACCAAGTGTGCAAGTTTGTAGGAAGCTACGACGCGGCTTTGAAGAACCAATCAAGTGGTCAAAATGATGATGATGTGATGAAGGCTGCCCATGAGATTTTCTTCAATGATTACCAAGCGAAATTCACCATGGAACACTGTTGGAGGGAACTGAGACATGATCAGAAATGGAAGTCAGTTTTCAAGTCAAGAGATGGCGGGAAGGAGAAAACGAAGGAAGCTGAAGAGGTAATGGCTGAGGGCGAGGTTAGACCAGCTGGTGTTAAGGCTGCTAAAGCAGCCAAACGCAAGAGGCACGGGAAAGAAGTTGCATTCGATCAAATAGAGACCATCCTGGCTGAGAGAAAAAAGATCTCGCAGCAGAAAATCCTACAACTTCTACTAGCCAAAATTGAGACTGATCTAACCCCTAACGAAATAACCCTCAAACAAAAACTCATATCTGAACTCCTTGATTGATTTGGTTAACTTGCTTGATCGAATCTCTGTGTTTTCATTATTTATTTGCTTCAATAGGTGTAGTAATTAACTTATGTTGTCACGTTATTGTTGTGCCGGTTGCTTTGTCTCACGAGTTGCTATGTCAGGAGTTGCTGTATCACGGGTTGGTGTCTGTTGCTGTCTCACGGGTTGGTGTCTGTTGCTGATTTAATAAGTGTGTTGCTTTATGTCTCTCGGATGCTTTATGTCTATCGGATGCAGTGTAATATTTTGTTGGTTTCTACACTGATGTTGCTTTGTTTCACGGGTGGTACTTTGTTTCTACAATGCTTTTTCATGTCACGGGTTATGTAACAAACAACCATATATAAATATGCTCTCTTGATGTATGCTTTTATAAATCAAAACTCTACTTCTTCTCTTTATCTGAATGCTTTTTCCTTAGAAATTATCCTTTGTTTCTCTTCGATTCACATCTTCAAGTTCACTCTCTATCTCCCTCTCTGATCACTTCGTCGTACATCTTTGCCTCTTCGTACATCACCAACAAGAAGCAACCAAACAACCACCAAAAAATTCAAGGTTGATTTTAAAAATATTCAATAATTTTTTGTATATGTTAAAAAAACAGGAACAATGTCAACCAACTCAGATGATGAAGTATATGGAGTACTTGAAGAAATGGTCGACCAACAAATTGATGATTACATCGAGTCTGCTCTTACCAAACAGCCGAAGACACAAGTCTATATCGAAAGAGATCGGGAAGTAGGACACATTCAACTTTGGCAGGACTATTTCAGTGAAAATCCTACATACACACACGACTTGTTTAGGCGACGTTTTCGAATGAACAAGTCATTGTTCCTTCGCATTGTCGAACGTCTAGGTAATGAAGTTCCATACTTTCAACAACGGAGAAATGGTCATGGAAGGAACAGCCTATCTACACTTCAAAAATGCACTTCAGCTATGAGAATGTTGGCTTACGGTTGTGCCGGAGATGCGAATGACGAATATCTCCGACTTGGGGCAAGTACTGCAATTTTATGTTTGGAGAATTTCGCGGAAGCGATAATACAAGTGTTTGGAGATGGTATCAAAGAAAACCAACACCTGAAGATCTTCAAAGACTACTTGATTCTGGAGAGGCACGGGGGTTTCCGGGAATGATAGGCAGCATCGATTGTATGCATTGGGAGTGGAAAAACTGCCCAACTGCTTGGAAAGGTCAGTTCACACGTGGTTCGGGAAAACCGACAATTGTCTTAGAAGCCGTGGCATCACAAGATCTTTGGATATGGCACTCATTTTTCGGATTACCAGGTACCCTCAACGATATCAATGTTCTTCATCGGTCACCGGTTTTTGATGAAATTTTACAAGGTCGAGCTCCTAAAGTGAAGTTCAAGGTCAACAACCACACTTATCGTATGCCCTACTATCTTACCGACGGGATTTATCCTAATTGGGCAACATTTATCCAATCCATCCCGCTTCTTCAAGGTCCTAAAGCAGTGGCATTTGCAAAACGTCAAGAATCGACCAGAAAAGATGTCGAACGGGCATTTGGAGTCTTGCAATCGAGGTTTGCAATTGTTAAAAACCCTGCTCTTAAATGGGACAAAGAAAAGATAGGAAAGGGAATGAGAGTCTGTGTCATATTGCACAATATGATAGTAGAGGACGAAAGACAAGGATACATTCTAGTTAATACATCTGAGTTCGAGTCAGGAGAATCTAGCCGAAGTTCGAAGGTGAGAAGGAGAGAAAGTGTGAATGTTGATATGCTTAACATTCGCAATCTGGTTCGGGATCCACAAATTCATGAGCGTCTGAAAGCTGATTTAGTTGAAAATGTATGGGTAAAATTTGGTGATCGTAGTGATTAATCTTTTGTATGTTCTTGAATTTCCAATGTATTAAATAAAACCTTTTAAGAAATAATTAAAAATATTTAGTAAGTTTATGAATTCTCAATGTATTGAATTACAACTTCTTAAAAAAAATCAAATTTTTAATTTTTTCAAAATTTGTTTTTTTTTCCAAAAATATATTATTTTATTTGTATGAACCCGAACTTGAGGTTCATTGATGGAGAAACACATTTGATTCGGGTTCAACACTGTTCATGACCCCACCATTAAATACATAAAAAAAATCCAATGAACCCCAAGGGGGGTTCATTGATGTACATGCTCTTATTGATGCGAAGGAATAGGCCGCTGCTCAACTGCTCTCTGACGAACATTCCCACGCTATCAAACGACAAGGTTCTCCTCCGATCATTCCCCAACCATCTCCTGGCCAAGTTTTGTGTCATGTGGATGCTGCTTGGGATCTACGTACTGGTAATTATGGTATAGGGGGTCTATTTTCGGGATTGGAAGGCACTAGGATCCCGTCCCTTAAGGTTTCTCGTTCCTCTGTTTCATCAGCTCTCATGGGAGAAGCTCTTGCTGTTCGCTTGGCGGTGATGACCGCCTCCTCGTCTAACGTCTGATCGCTGATAATTCTTTCGGATTCCCAGGTTCTCATCAACATGATTAGAGATAAGGAATTACGTCCGGAACTGTTTGGCATCTTGTATGACATCTATCATTTTAGTTTATCCTTTGATGTTATCTCCTTTCATTTCATTCCTCGAGTACATAATGATGCTGCTGATAAAGTGGCTAAATCAGCTCTGACATCTATAAACTCTGCCTCCCTAGTCGGAGAGTGACTCTGTTTTCTAAATTGAATGAATCGTAGTTTGCCCAAAAAAAAGATATGACCATCTCTAACCATATTCTTGGATTATGAAAACAAAAGCAAACAAGTAGACCAAACTGTCGCAAGAAATAGTACCATAAAGTTTTTTTGGCACATTTTTTTCGGTTATCTATTAAACTATTTCCAACGTATTTTGTTAATTATTTTTAAATAGAACATGTATATCATAGAAATATATTACACTAATGCATTCTTTTAAAGTAGCATTCCCTTAAATATATAGTAAAAATTTGAGGAATACTAGAGGAAAAACAGAATTTTTTGTCTAGACAAAGAAATATATATAGATGATAGTAAATTTGATTTTAATTGTTATTATAAAGACAAATGTAGAAATAGTTTGAAAAACTTAGAAACACCCATATAAGAAGGCCAAGGGGCAGTCTCGTTAATCTATTTATCGATCACTTAAATACCAAGGCAGATGCAAACTAGAACAAAAATGAAGTACCATCTCATTAAAATAATAAAAATTTAACAGCTTATTCTTGTTTGACCCACCAATTGTGCTCGATCAAATGCTCCATCCAAAAACTATTTATGAAAGAGTAAACTCGTTGACTAATCATTTAGATAATGTGTGAGTTTTTCATGACTTAACTGAAAACGACAATAGGAAGAATGACAAAACGCTGAATTGACTAAAGACAGGTGCGACCCGTAAGAGAATTCAAATGAACACTCGAGTCGTGAGTCTCGTGACATGAAACAGACGGCTACAATACAAAAGTTCTCTCCATCTTTTGTAAGGACCGTTTATACGCGTGCAAGTCCTAGATAAATATGAACACCACTTTAGTTAGTCTAAAATTATAATCTTATTCTTTATAGGCTTAAGATATATACTAGAATTAGCAACGCATTGGCTAGGGGCCAATAGACCCCGTTCCATTATAGTAACTTAATTTAGAATCCTACTTGTGGAGAAGGACTGTTGAGACTTTAGAGGATTTAACCGTCATTAAAGTTAATTTTATTCCAATCAGGCTTTTCTTAAAATTTTGTGACTTAGGGTCCGATTGGCGTTACGGCTTTGAAAGCTCTGTGGAATTAAAAGTTTCTAAATCTTCTTTTTTACCAACCGTGTTTTAAAAAAAAAAAATCAGCCTAAAATCTCTAAAGTCGCAATAAATTTATGTCCTCTTTTGTGTTGTTTTTCCTAAAGCTAACAATACGTAACTTTTGCAATTTTTTTTCTTTTTTTTTATTTTTTCTCAAAAAACATTTTTTTGGCCTTTCATAACTAAATCTTTTATGTAAGTTTGTAACAATTTTATTAAAACTTAAGATTGACAAATTGATCATTGATTTTTTTCTTGTTCATTTGAGATCCATATTGTACTATTTTTACAATCATATATATTTAATTTTTTAATAGTAGTATAATTTTACATTTTAAATAAAATAATTTAAATATTATTCAAACGTCTACAATTTTAACTACCAAATTGATTTTAATAAAACTTAAACTAACAGCCAAATTCTCACGGCCATAATTCTAAAGCCAAAATCTAAAACGAAAGTCATTACCAATCGGAGCTTTAGAGTCTTCACAGCCTCTTCTACCTTTTCATCTGTTTTTCTAACAGCCAGGGGAATCATGACTTTTAAGGAACTGTGAAAAAATAGAACTAAAATCTTTTTCTTTTTTTTTGTTTCTTTTTTTCCTAGAAAAATTAAAGAGCATCTCTACATCAATTTATGTTTCACAAATAAATTCATTAGTACACAATTGCTCTTTGATTTCTTTAGCTAAAGATCCATTTTTCATTAAAAAAAAAACATTTGGTGATGCTAGAGAGGGACGCAAATTAATTTCTTTAGTTTACTCATAGCCCAAAACAACAATCAAATTGTTAATGAGATATAACCCAAAACTTTTTCTTGATAAATTGATTTTAATAATTTGCTCAAAAAGTTTATTTCACATGTATACAATAATTTCAAATATGGTATTATATTTTTTCACATATATAAATTTAGCATAATTTTTTAATAGTCATAACTTCTAAATTTTTTGATACCAATCAGACATTTACAAATACTTAAAGTGACGGCCACAGTTTTTAAAACCAAAATCTCTGCATCCAAAATTTTAAAGCCAAAAGCCTAAAGCAGAAGTCGTTAATAATATTTTTGGTTTTAGTTAATAAATTTTAATCTTATTTAAAAAAAATTTAAAAAATTGTTGATTTCAATTTTTAGTTATACAATCAATAAATAAAATATGTTGTTGATAAATTTTGATTGATTTCTTGTTTTAAAATACCCAATATATTTTATGAACTTGAATAAATAAAAAGTAGATTGCAATAAATATGTAATAAATTTTGAAAATGAATCATATTATATATTTATAACAGTCACAACTTCTAAAACTTTTGATGCCAATCAAGCTTTTAAATTTTTCTAAAGTAACAGTTAAAACCTTTAAAGCTAAAATCTCTCTACAACCATGACTGTAAAGTTAAAGCCTAAAGCGAAAGTTATTACTAATCGGGGACCCTAAAGCACAGTAAGTATGCGAATTTAAATCTCAAGCTCACTTTAATTAAGCCTTCAAAGTTGTCTTGGAGAGTTGGCAAAGAAATTTCCCCACTTTAATAATTATTATATACATCTGGATGTTTTTCTTGGTATTGATTTTCTTGGGGAGTTGGCAAAGAAATTTCCCTACATATACATCTGGATGTTTTTCCTGGCATTGATTTTCTCGCAAGTGGGCATTGCTTGAGAAACTACCAACACAAATTTTAGAATTATACCAAGAAAAACATCCAGATATGTATATAATAACTTACAGCTACTGAAATTTGATTGGCCACCAAACTACAAAAACACTTCAAGAAGGCTGAAGTTCAAAGGCAAGTTAGAGATGGACGGACACATCAATATAACCTAAAACAAAACATCATAAGTATAACATTAACAGCACACACCCAATGGCAAAGCAACAACTGTTGATGCTGGGAATCAGGGCGAGCTTTCACACTCTCTCCGCCGTGCTTGTAGCCGGAGTAATATTCACTACTGTGTTTTTGTCCCGAAAGGTTTTACCAAAGGAACATCCTCAAAGCGACGGTGCTCCAAACGTCGAAGACGGTAGAGACTGTAATTTGTTCGAAGGAAAATGGGTATTTGATAATGAGTCAAACCCTATTTATAAAGAAGAAGAGTGCAAGCTCATGTCTGATCAGTTGGCTTGTGAAAAGTTTGGAAGACAAGATTCGAGTTACAAATTCTGGAGGTGGCAACCTCACACGTGCAATCTTCCCAGGTTTATATTTCTTTCTTTATCGTTTTCACTTCAAATTTTACATCTTTGTTTATGGCAATTCGCATAAACATGTTGCATTATATATGCAATTCATATAAACATCTTGCATTATCTCCGCTGATACTACACTTTTCCGCTGATAACAGAAGAAGTTTTTCTTTGTCTAGTAATTTAGGGAAAAGAACTGACATCATTCATCTAACATTTTTTCTTCTTCTTTTTCTTATTTATGTATTCATTTTGTAAATAAACGGTTGGAATGATCTCATATAAATATTTAATTGAATATTTGGTTGTATCATGTATGTTACAAAAAGCCCTTTGCACCTTAACTATATAATTATCAGTCAATTGATAAGGACTAGCTAATATAAGAGAAGAGAAATAATACTTTTCCTACATTTTTGTTGGTAATAAGTATTCCCTCCGTTCTTTAAAGATACATATTCTAGAGAAAAATTTTGTTTCTAAAAGATTCATTTTTTACATTTTCAATCCATGTTTTATTAACTAATTGCAAACTTCAAAAATCTTAATTGCACTAATTGATTTTTTATTGGTTTAAAATTGTGGAAAAAAAATGAGCACAAAAAATTATGCAAATTTAATATGTTTTATTAAAATGTGTGAAAAGCTAGAATATGGATCTTTTAGGAACAGAGGGAGTATCATTTTAGTCCTCAGCAAAGCAAAAGAAAAGTGAATTCAAGTGGTTTCGACCTTTGAGCACATGCTAGTTTTTTTGGTCAGCCAATTCATCCCTCTCGTCCGTTATTATTTGGTAATAACGAATTTATTAAATTAACTGAAATAGAAATATTACAATTAAGACAATTAAGGGTTGTTTCTCGAAAATAACAATTAAGCTTTGTTAAAAATTTGATACCATGGTTATTACAATTTAAATCTTTCATGTACGTTTGACTAAGAAAAAAATGGTTTAATGAACGTAAAAAAGGTTTAATGCGACGAAGTTGCTGGAGAGTCTAAGAAATAAGAGGATGGTGTACGTAGGAGACTCCTTGAACAGAGGCCAATGGGTATCCATTGTGTGTATGGCTAGTTCTGTCATTAAAAACCCAAAGTTGATGCATATGCACAACAATGGCTCTAACCTCATCAGCTTCAAATCTCTAGTAAGTCCTCCAAAAAAATCCACACGCAAATTATAAGTGCATTTGTACATAATTCCCTACTGCAAAATTATTTATCAAGAAAATCTTAAATATGTGGAGAAAATCAAGCCTATAGTTTCTATCATTTCATCAGATATATACGTTGAACGTAAAGTTTATAAATGGATCACCAAATAATCCAAGACCGTCTTTATGAATAAATCAGGAATATAATGCTACAATAGATTTTTATTGGGCTCCCTTGCTGGTGGAATCCAACTCGGACGATCCAACAAACCACAGGTTACCCGAACGGATTGTTCGGATCCAATCGATAGAGAGACATGCGAGGCATTGGACGGAATCTGATATCATTGTCTTAAACTCTTATTTATGGTGGAGAATGCCTCATATCAAGACACTGTAAGTTTCTTTACTATATATAGTTAAACTCAATGATTATCTATATATCTGTCAATATATATGGATAAGATACTAAACAAATAAATAATAGGTGGGGGTCGTTTGAGACGTTAGATGGAACATACAAAGAAGTGGAGATGGTGAGAGTTTACGAGATGGCTTTGCAAACATTATCTCAGTGGTTAGAAGTTCACGTTAACTCCAACCGTACCAAACTTTTCTTCATGTCCATGTCTCCCACCCATGAAAGGTGCGCAGTACTTTTTCAATATATCCATCATAATACCTTTTTGATCATAATTTCATGTTCATATAGATCCGTATTTTAATTTTTTACTCTTCTTTTGAAAAATTGAGATTGTTATATTGGTATTGTGTGGTAGACATGTTCTAATGAAAAACATGTATGTAGGGCTGAAGAATGGGGAGGCAAAACTAATCAGAACTGTTACGGAGAAACAAGTTTAATAGATAAAGAAGGATATAATGGAAGAGGGTCGGATCCAAAGATGATGAGAGTTGTAGAAAATGTACTTGACGGGCTAAAAAGGCGAGGACTGAACATGCATATGATAAACATTACGCAGCTATCGGAGTATAGAAAAGACGGTCACCCTTCGATATACAGAAAACAATGGGAGCAGTTGAAGGAAGATCAAGTCTTGGATCCAAGTAGTTACTCAGATTGTATACATTGGTGTTTGCCTGGAGTTCCTGATGTCTGGAATCACCTCCTTTATGCTTATATTGTTGATAACCACCACTCTACTTGATAACTCTTCTTACATCTTTTATTTTCCTTTCTTATACTCCACTTCAATTGTACAGCTGATTTACACATTTACACTTAACCTTCAATTAATCCTTGCACAACGTTTCCACCTGTTTTTCTTAATTTGTCTTTCCTTGTAATAATATTGATGATTTTTCTGCGTCAGATAGTTTTTTCTCTATTTTGTTTGATTTAGTTTTGCTAGACTTATCTTAATTATTATTTTTGATAATCACAATCGTTAACTATAGTTTGTTTACTCTTTTTTATTACGAGTGTCAATTATACTGGAATTTCTTAGTAATTTATACTCAAAAATAAATAATTAGAAACACTACCCTTTTTGGGTCAGAATAATTTTTGGCTTTCATTTCATCAAAATTTGGTTTTGGGCCATGAATAGGTATAGGAAAACTTATATTGTTTTTCAAGGAAATCCATAAATAATGTGTGTTATTTTCTTTGTTACCTCTTAAACCATTTGTAACTCTAGAATCTGAGTGTGAAATATTGTTTTAGTTATACATATTAAATAATATGTCTATAATCATATAACCGTTAAATGTGTGTCTGTATCAATTTTAGTCATGATCATGTCACATTTTTTTTTGAGCAATCATGTCACAATTGTTTTGGGCTTTATACTAAGAATCATTCCTTCTCGGTTCATCTGTAGCTGTGATGGCTTTGGAGCACAAGGTTAAGCGGGGAATGTTGTTTATCATACCCATTTATGTAGTCATTTTGCATGTCTTATCTAAGTCTTCTGCTCGAGACTTCTTTCTTATTATTTGAATTAGGTTTATGATTTGCTTTATATATATATGTAATTTCTCTGTTAATATTTAAGAAAGGATTTGAATCTTTATAAATATATTTGACTTTTAATATTTGTTTTTAATTTTTACGAGTATTTTATTAATTAAAACTGTAGTTTGTTATCGATCATAAATACTGTGTAAGCTTTTCTTTTACACTAAGTCTTATTGACCATGTCCAAAAAATCGGGTGAGACCAGGGGAGAATCTAGAGAACATATTGAATGGGTGTATTATTGGTAATAAACTTAAAAGAATCTATGTGAGAGATTTGAACTCAGAATATTATGGGTGGATCATAGGCTAAATTTGCCATCTAATCCACTAAAGTTGCAATGTTTTTATCTATAGAATTGTGGATATCAATATAAATATGTTGCAGTTGCCACCACTTCTCATAAAGTGGCTTCGCCCCTGGGTGACACGATCGTCTAGTCGACGATAATGCGTGCAGAGAACTGGCTGCACCGCCACAAATGCAGATCACTTAATCGAATTTTTTTGCAACCTCTTGTTTTTGATCCAATAAATTTTTTAAACCAGTTTATTTTAGTTGTATCTTTTAGATCTATAAGAGTTTGATAGATTTGGATCAAAAATGATTTAAAAGAATGAAATCAATGGAAAATGGCTGGTTTTTAATAAGGAAAGTAACATGAAAAAATGATAACTAAAAGATGATTTTTCTTCTTACTTAAGAAGACAAATTAAAGCCTAAATTAAACAGTATGAGACTTGAACTCGGATTATATAGTAGCAATATCTAAGTCTGACCATCTAAATATTACAAATTGAAATATTTATCTGCACATACACAATAAATATTAATTAAAATATTTATCTGTACTAAAGTTTTGTTTGAATAAATTTTACATTCATTCAAAACAAAAATAAATAAATATTAAAAAATAATTTCTAATTCATTATTAATTAATCTCCAATTTTATTTGCCGATTGACCGTCCAATTCACACACAGCTTAATTCCGAACATAGATTTTAACCTTTAGAAACCGGTTATCTTTCATACCCTAAAAAAATATGTGCAGATGTGTACGTTAAATTCTGTGCCACTAGGTAGAAGGTTGAGTAACTGCGAAGTTGGCAGGACAGAATCATAAAGCCGCCCTGAAGTGACGCTCTAATAATGTTTTGATTTCTTCCCAGAATTTCCTCCATTATTTCTCAATCGGAAAACTAAAAAACTTAAATTTTAGTCATCCTTTTTTGGATTTTTCAAGTAAACTCGTTCTTTGTATTCCAATGAAAGTTGTGATAAACCTCTACTGATTGAGGACTGTGTGGTTGATGACCAATTTAACGAAAAGCTGATCAAATGGAGTTGAAAGTGTCAGAGTGAACGTCTTTGCAGATTTCAGGCAATTTTTTTTTTTTTATCGCTGAACACAACACGCATTGGTTTTCTTTAGAAACGTACCTTCAAGTTTTACAAATAGATCTACAACTGTCTTTTACAGGTTCCTATCATATGTTCCCTGAGGTTATGAGAGAAATAAAAATAACCAGGCTTGTTCTCCTTTGGTTCTTGACAAAGCCTTTTTTAATCTCTCGCCCTTCTTGAGGGACGTTGAATCATGTAGCATCTAAGTTGTGTGACCAACACGCAAGAATCTGTCAAGTGTTCTTGAGAGTTTCAGTTCTCAAGATTAATAAACTCGAAAGAGTAATAGAAGAGACAATAGTAACGCCAAGGAAAGAATGAGCTGAACCGGTCGGTTAAATGGAATGCGAACCGGTCGGTTTAATGGAACCCCAAACCGCCTTTGATAGTATCTGACTCTGTCAAAGAGCTGGTTATAATCACGACATCTCTGCATCCAAAACAGAGGCTTATATCCTTTTTCTTTAGGAGTAGCTTCTGTTTGCGACACATTTCTCTTATTCTCCTCTTCTTCAAGAGGAACATTAATCCTCAATGCTCTAATATCAGGAACATTAGGTGAACTCCATGTTCCTCTTGTACCGTTTCTATTACTAGCACTTTCAGGGCTACCTCTCTCGTCGTCAATGTCTATCACACAGACGGGGGTCCTCTCACCGCAACATCTACTCAAGTTGATGCTTTCACTGCTGAAACTCTCAGATGTCTGAGAAAATCCAGACAGAAACATGGCAAGGTCATTGTGGAAACTGAAATTTGCACTTTCCGTTTAAATAAGGAAACTAGGAAAATCATAATTTTCCAGAGGTCCCGGATATCTGCTAATACCAGACGTCAAGCAATCAGAACACAATAATGACAACAATAAAGTATAAGAAATAGAAAAGAGAGCAAAATAGATCTTATTCCGAATTCGCGTTACAACAAGGTAAGAACCTGAGCTACGAGAGCTGTCGGCGAGATTTCTAGTTCTAAAACCCTAAGACGGCAATAAGCTAGTTGAGTCGCAGCTCGAATAACAAAAACAGAAATATGCCTAAATCGTTCTAAGTGCTAAGTTTTCTCTGAAAAAGTCCTTCTTCATGCCTCTCGCCTAGAACTCTTTATATACTGGCTCCTAGGTCGGTTTACGCTTTTCCCCTTCTGCCCTTAAGCCGTCATAGCATAAAAATGGAGATATTCCATTTTTTCCGATCTTCGTAATTATCATCAAAATTTCGTATTTATCCGCGGAAACTTGACATTTATCTTTCCTTGCGAACCAAGCGTAAACCGTCATGCGGCTCACGGGCTGTTGGTTAAGAAATCGTAAGTTGGGCCTCGAGTCATGTCTTAGGTCCCTTTGGGCCGTCTTCGTACTCGAAACGTTTATTACGGCTTCTTTCGATAAAGAACGAACTTTCCGCGATTTTTACGGTAAAGTTTGATTGATAACTTAGAATGGCAGGGAACGTGAAATGGGTTCGCTACGGTCTTCGAGAGATAGCATCGAAGGGTAGACGAGAATGCATGGACTAATGTCGTATCGACGTTTCGGAAGAGCTCGGTCGCTACGTAGCGACCGAGTTTTGGCTCGAGCTCGGTCGCTACGTAGCGACCGAGTTTTGGCTCGAGCTCGGTCGCTACGTAGCGACCGAGTTTTGGCTCGAGCTCGGTCGCTACGTAGCGACCGAGCGGAACACGCGTTCGGTCGCTGCGTAGCGACTCTTTTCGAGCTCTTGTCCGATGACTCGCGTTTCCTCTGCAAAGCTTTTCGTAAGGAATAATTTATTTCGAAAAAGTATTTGTCGAAGAAGTTTTTCCGTTTTCTTCTTCGGGGATTTGGACGTTAACTTCGTCGGACCCCTTCGGAACCGTTTTCGAACCCAACAGTCATCACGCTCCTCTTTGTTAAGATCCACCCAACGCAAAGGCTGTTCCCCGTTCTCACTCAAAGCAGACTGTACTCGATGAATCTGGTTTTCGATAGCGGAGACAAACTGTTTGTGCCTAGTCAACGTGGTGTCGTCTCGACAACGCCCATGGCTCAACCTCACTGCCCTCCCAAACTCTTCCAGCTGCCATTTAGCTGTGCTCAAAGCTGCTTGAAGTTCATTGGAGAGGTGGTCTGATTCTACAGAGACTCGACCACTTTCTCTCTTCTCTTTAATCCACAACCTACATGCAGATTCCATCGTATCGGCAGATTGTTGAACCTCCTCGGCGGCGGAGAAAAAGACATCCTTTTGCCAAAGATCGAAGCTTTTAGCTACCATCATCTTCTAAACCCTCAATCAAAAACTCTCAATTAAGATTCAATCAACGAAAGGGTCTTCGAGCTAGGCGAAGAGGAGAAAACCCAAAACAGATTCTGCTCCTCTTCTCTTCTTCCTTTTTCTTCCGCAAGAAAGAGCAATTTCAGGCAATTTAATACTTTTGAATGTTTTTTAAGCTTAATTTTGATTTTAATTTTTTTTGTTAGATGAATGGAAGTTGGTTGTTCAGAAAAAAAAGAGGCTCCCCACTACTCTAGTTATTTGAATCTTGCTTCGTGTTATAATTTAAAAGTTCATAGAAACAAATTAATGCTTGATGAGTATAAGTTAAATCTTTCGGATTTTGTAATTCTTCAGTTCGTAACAACCTTTAATCTAAAGAATACAATATGCTCACATAAGAATATAATTTTATAATAGTGATTTTAAAATCTATGATTGTGGACAATGCCTGTCCAAGCATTTCCAAATATCCCAATAATGACCCTAAGCTAAAATAAACAAAATATAAGTATATAAAAGAAAGAGAAAATTACTCAGATTAACTCTAATCTTTTAGTTAATTACTAGTTTATCTCTATGTAATCAACAAATCTGAATATAGGTATATAAAGACCAAATAACCCCAATAATTCTTCTTTACTACAATATTGCCATTATCAATTTAATTCATTAACAAATTTAAAAACTAAAGAAAAAAAAAGGTTTTCCTTTCGTCGTCGTACGTCGACAGAAGCAAAAATAAACATTCACAATAACAAAACCTAGGGTTCGCCTAAGGAGTTGTCGCTAGCGGTTTGATTTTCTTCCTCTGATAGTAGCATCGACATTGTGAGGGCTTTGATTTCTCTGGCGAGTGTTTGCAATCCTTCCTCCGACAAAGCTCGATTTGGCGTCTTGTTATCTCCGCTCTTGAACTCTCCGGTGAGAATCACCATTGTTTCACCTGTCATCCTTTTCGTCTCCTCTACTGAAAATCCAAACTGATTTATGGTTCCAAATAACTTTAGCAAGAAGACTTGAAATCAGATTAAGGATAGTTATCCCTTCGTTAAGGTAAACACACGCTTTTGTTCACCAATCGGTAGTACTTTTAAATTATGCTATGAGTTTTAGAGAGTGGTTAGTTTTAGTGTTGATCTTACATGTTTTCTATGACCCCAAACAAGATAAAGAATCTTAGATGTCTTCACTGGTTTGACAGATAATCTATTGTAGTACTGGGTATAGAGCCTTGGCCAAGAGGTTGATTGAGTGAAAATCCTCATTCTCTTGATTACAACAAATACTCGCTTTTGTACTAGCATTCATGGTAACAATTTTTTTTGTTTTCATTGTTAGATATGGCTTCTTCTAGCACTAAGAGAAACTATCCGCGTCTACTCTGCAGTAAAGGAAAAGCTCCTAGTCAGCAAAGGAGTATGAGCTATTATAGCTATTTGTCCAATTTTCAAATGGTAAGAGAGGGTGTGGGATTTGATGCATGGGAGGCTGTAAAGAAGTCTGCAATTGGCGTTTTTCCTATGTTTTATGAGCTCAAATTCACATGGTGTGCGAAGCTTGTCCATTACCTTTTAACGAATCAGCTTCAAGTGAAGAAGAATTATGAGATATGGTCGTTGATTGATTGGCAGCCAATTCGTCTCTCTTTGGTTGAATTTGGTGAGATAACGGGAATGAATTGTGAACCGTTCCAAAAAAGGGAAATTTGTGATGTTGATCATACAGACTTCTGGAAAGAAATGGGGGTTTCTACAGTTGTTGGTCCTAACTTGGTTCAGCTTCAGTCGGTATTGGAAAGATGCAAGTATTGGAGTCTCGAGAAGAGGACAATGGTTGGATTGTTATGTGTTCTTCATCTTGGTGTCTATGGAATTGCTCCCTCAAGTCATATTCCGTTGGAGTGTGCGAAGAGAGTCCTTGATTATGAAGCTTTCCAAAGATACCCGTGGGGTCGCGTAGCGTGTCAGAGTTTGATATACTCTGTTAAGTGTGCTGATTACAGCACAAAGGAATCATATACAATGGCAGGGTTTATTTTCATCTTACAAATATGGGCATATGAGTCAGTTATGGGCTTACGAGAGCTTTACGGAAACAGAATTGGTGGTGCAGAAGTGCCTCTTCTTTCATGGAGTGGATCCCGCAAGAGATTCAAGTTCGAGGAGTTTGTTAGACAGGAGAAAGAGCACCATGAAGATAAGGTTTAATTTCTTAACAATTTTGTTGTCTGTTCATCGTTTTCATTATTTCATAGAATAATGAATAACAATTATCTTATAGGTGCGTGTGAGACATTTTACTACAGAACCAAATGGACAGTATACGCCTAAGTGGGATGATGAAGTTGATGATGGTGATGTGATAAACTTGGTTCTGGATATACGTAATGATTGTATAAATAGAGGATTTTGGGATGTCACAGAAGAATCTCCAGCTACTACAAGGCTGAAGCGTCCTAAATCTGTTCCCGAGACTGATGGTCAGAGTTCTAAAAAGAAAAAAGGTGATGATACAAAAACTGTTGGGATTGAAGAAAACACTAATAGTCCAAGTGTGAGTTATATTTATACTTTTTTAAGTAAGTCTGCAATATGCTTTTATTATAATAATTTATTTTGGTTAATTGTAGAAAGAAGAAATTCCAGTGAGCCAGCTTTACACTTTGATGAAGACATTGACAGGAAAACTGGATAACATAGATACATCGATTGAAGCAAAGGTTGGTTCCCTTCTCGCTCCTATAACTGAGAAGCTAGCAACAATGGAGAAGGAACTTCAAAAGATGAAACAAAAAGAGGCAGCTGATGAGAGGAAAGAAGATGCAAATTCCAACGCTAACAATAATGAAAATGCTGAAGTAAATAGCAAAGAAATGGTATGATTATTATCTTATTCATATATTTGTTTCCTGTTAGGATTATTAATATATTTTTTTCTTTTGAAGTCTTGGATGGTGGAGATGAATTCCACATCGCAGGATGGTTTACCTTCTCAACGTGTTGTCAAAAAAGCAAAGAAGGCAAGCAAAAAATGTGAAGATATGGGACTTGACAAGAAAAAGGTTTTTGATAAGAAGGTTTTGAAAACCAAAATTCAAGTGCCACATTTACTTGATAACGCCTCAGGGGATGAAACATGGTCTGATCCAGTGCAGCGTGAAAAGGTTACAGATATTGGTGATCATTTAGATGCCTTAGCAGCCATGGCTAAAAAGCTAAATAAGCCTACATCTCCCACACCTTCGTCACCTCCGCAGAAGCGCCAAACTAAGCTGGCATCATCTCAGCTTTTTCCTTTCGTAGGAAACTCTACCGTGAAGCGCATCATCACAGGTGTGACACCGTCCGTCTCAGCATATGATCCGTTTGCTGATGTTGACGCTGATAAAATGAGGAATTTACTGCACTTTTTACTGGATGATGAGTATGTATTCCTGTTATTTTCTTGAGTTTAATAATGTCATATTCCTATATTTGTTTTAATCTATATAGTGTTCTTATAGGAAGAACTCGGACAGGACATCTACCCATAGTACAGAGTTCTATAAGGTGATAATAACCCCAAGAAATAAGTGGCGTACATATAACTATGGCTGGTTGAATAACATGGTAATCCTTTTATTCTTCTTAAATGTTTTAGTCTTAAATTCTCTAAGTGTTATACATTTGTCCTAACAAGTTCTTTTTAATTTTTTTTTCACCATATGTGGTCTGCGATGCATATGTTCTATAAGAGATCACTTTGTGATCCTTCACCATACCATTCTCAGCGCATTGCTTTTTTGGATCAGTGGGTTGTCACCAAAATTGTCAGTGATTTTAAAGAGTTTAATACGAAGACTTGGAAACCTACAGATACATATAAGGGTATCTTCAACGGCACGTATCCATCTGACCGAGTCACAAACTAGAAGTGGCTTCACGATATAGATCATCTATATGCATGTCATTTCGTAAATGGTAATCACTGGGTTGCATTGGACATCGACTTGGGGAAGGAGACCATTACCGTTTATGACAGCATTCTGACCTTAGTAGATGATAAAGAAATCCAGAACTTCTGCCGGCCATTTGCAAAGATGATTCCCTCCATTCTGAGTACTATGGTCTCCGCCACTGTTCGGAAGAAAAGTGAAAAACAATTCACTGTACGAAGATTGAAAAAAGTTCCACAGAATGACCCCCCAGGAGACTGTGGTGTTTATACCATAAAATACATTGAATGTCTTGCGATTGGTTGCACATTTGAAGGGTTACGTGATGAAACCATTCAGGATCTTCGACGGAAGCTAGCTGCTGAGATTTACGACTCTGTTGGAGAACCTCAAATCACTCATTTATTTACTGATACTGCAAAGTAGTACGTTTAGTTTTAGATTCTCTTGGTGATTGTTTAGTCTTATTAGCGCAACATGAGTTTTATTAGTGAACGTGTGTCAGCTACAATTTGCAGTCCACATTTATCACAAGGCCGTTTGTTCTGTTTTTAAAAAAAATCAGCTTTGGTTTATTGACTGAGTTAACTAATTATTGTTACATATAACAACAGTTTTAACTCGCAACGTATTTAAAAAAAAAGCATGTGCGAGAAGAAGAGCTAGAAGAGAAACAAAAGAACCAGAACCAAGCTAATTATTTTCTACTAAAAATTCTGAAAGTATAGAAAACGACTAAACATAAGCTAAACTTGAACCTTGCAGGTGTTACAGTTATGTCCAGATTGATGACACTTTGAACTTAGTATTTTAATTCCATGCACTTATTTTCTTAGTGAACTTGAAGTCTTATTGTGAAAAATGCCCACGTATTTTCTTAGTAGTTTAATTATCTGCACTTATTTCCTTAGTGAAGTTGTAGTCTACTGTGTAGCCACATCCATGTAACTAGACATAAAAAAAAAACAAGATTATTATTGTAAATAGCACGCATAACTAATACAAGTTGAGGAAAAATATTATATCTATCACGTGAATTCAATCCTTATTAAGAAAACATCTAAACTCAAACAGGCTGAAGCTTTGAACACTTCTTTGGATCAATTGTTGTTGTTCTCTTGCCTACTAAGGAAGAACGGTAAGAACAACACATCACCTGCAAATTTAAATAGAGACTTATTAATAACCATAAGAACATACACACATCATGCTCAACAAAAAAAAACATACCTCACTTTAACTGAAGCAAACATAGAAAGCATAGGAAAGGACTAACCATAAGCTAAACTTGAATCTTGCAGGTCTTACAATTATGTCCAGATTGATGACAATTTGAACATAAATGTTGTTTTCTAGGTCGTTTTTTTTCAGTGGCTTTCTCCAACGCCGATTTCATCCTTGATTTTTTGGGTCTTCCAGGTTGTGTGTGTATAACCGGAGGCAAGCAAATCTTTATTGAGATATTTTCTGAAACTGGTGAAGCAACATCTCTTGGCATTATGGAAGTGGAATAAGCGTTCCCCAAGTATGAGCTGTGATAATAGGGGTGACAAAGTGATATGGTGCTTTGCTTACGTGCTTCTACCGCCGCGATTGCATGAACACATGGTAACTTCTCCTTATCAAACCGACGACAAGTACATTGTCTTCCTCCTAAATTAACGATATGAAGAGACGAACCAGTTGTAACTTGTGAATGATGCAAATCAATTGATTGAACTGTAAGCACCTTTGCATTTGATACACGTTTCTGAGAAAATAAAAAACAGTGTTACAAATGACTATAAAAACAAGTAACTAACTAAACAAGAAAAATATGCTATTTTTACCTCCAAAAGTATCTCCACTCCACGAGTCAAGGTTGTCTTCGTTGTTCCTGCAGCTATCCTCCTACTTGTAAACCATCTTGTCATCATTAACCGTAATCCATCCAAGAGTTTTACAATGGGCAGAGTTCTCGAGCTTGAGATGACTTTGTTGATGGACTCAGCAATGTTTGTCGTCATTAAGTTGTATCTATCCCCAGGGAAATGCACACGAGCCCACTTTTGTATATCAGCAGTTTCCAAATATTTATGTAATCCTGGATTCATCGCTTGGATCTCTTCAAATGTTGTATTAAAATCAGCCAATGTAAAAGCACTTGCAGCTTTTTTAACCAATCTAAATGCATCACCACCTCTGAACCGTAGCAATATATTTTTGTAAAGATGGTACGTGCAAATTCCACGACTAGACTTAGGATACACTTTTCCAATAGCATTACTTATAGCTTTATGCCTATCAGAAATAAGTGCAAGTTCTTCGTCATCGGGAATTACCTTGCTTAGTTGTTGAAAGAACCATTCCCAAGAATCATCATTTTCGGTATCAACAACTGCAAAAGCAATAGGAAATATCTGGAAATTCCCATCTTGAGCTGTTGCAGTTAGTAGTGTTCCTTTATATTTTCCCTGAAGGTATGTACCATCCACGACTATTACTTTTCTCATGTAGGGAAATCCAGTTATACTTGCACCAAATGCAAGAAACAAATACTTGAATCTGTTAACCTCATCAACTTCCAAATGTGCGAAAGTTCCAGGATTTGCTTTTCTTATATGATATAGATACACAGGCAACTCTGAGTAGCCACTCTCCGCAGAACCTCTAACAATATTTCTTGCGCGTAACAGTGTCCGATGAGACTTCCAATAATCCATCTAGTTACAAAATATTTTACAATAACATATTAGACCTATTATTTTGTACTAAATGAAATATAAAAATATAATAAACATGTCATATCAGATGACGCACCTTGACACCAAATCTCATGTTTAAGGCTTCTCCAACATGTTTCGGGAGAACTTTTGAATCAACACCTCCAACATAGTCCACATATAGTCTTGCAAGAATTTCTGGAGTCGCTTGTCGGGCACTGGCAGAACGTTCTGTAATGGAACATGAATGTTCTGAAACGTATGTACGAATGGTAAACTGAGTAGAATTACCAACTGGGGTAGCTCTTACTCTCCATGTACATCCTTCTATCCAGCACTTAATAGTTAATATATCTGTCGCTGATCTGTCTACTCTGAAATCAAATTGACGAAGGACTGACAAGATCTTCAGCCTAGTCTCCAATGCATCTTTCGTGTCATATCGTTGTCCAACAGCTATATTAAGTGCATCTAATTCTAGCTTAACATGAACATTACCCTGTTTTACCGGAACACTCGCAGACGTGGAACCACTTTTCATACTAGTTGAAATTTTATTTTTCTTTTCCTCTTCTTCTTCTTCTTCTTCTTCGTCTTCTTCTTCTTCTTTTTCTTCTTCTTCAGCATGAATCCCATTCAATGCAAAGTCTTCGTCACCTGAAGATGCGCCATCTAAATCATCACAATAATCAAATATGGAGCCTTCATCTTCATCATCACTTTTGTCCTCGTCTTTTTCCAAAACTCGTTCCTTAAGTTCGAGACATACTTGCATTGCCTCCATTTTCAGCTGTTCCAAAAATCCAGTGAATTGCCTCTGATTTTTAATATCTATAGGTGGTGTGTTTTGGGGTAACGTCAACAAAACCTTCTTCGGAAACATGTAGCTCAACTCCACCTCGTAAATCTGCTCATTAACCTTATACTCTTTGATCACCATATGAACAAAATCATCATAACTTGTTTTGTCTTCTATGGCTATAGCTTTACTCCTCATTCCTTTGTCAACACCAAATAACCATTTGTTTTTACCAAGTATCCAATGACCACAAACAATTTTTATTTGTGCCATGAGAGAAGAAGGAAGAAAAGAAACGTCAATCTGAAAACGCCATTAACGTTGACCAAGGTAATCATGTGTAAAAGAGTGATTCTTAAATTAGGGCTTTTCTCTTTGTTTGGTTTAAATTAAGTTGGATTTGGTTTAATTAAATAAAATTTGGTTTACATGCTTTTGATTCAAATTATGGTTGGTTTAAAACGTTTTGGTTTAAATCAAGTGAAATTACTGGTATATGAAATAATTTCAGAATTAAATGGTTTAATCTGGTTTGCAATAACTTGGTTAAGGGGAATTAAAAAAAATCTGTGGCCAAGTCATAAATATATCTGTGGCTTAAGTTTAAACAAATCTGTCAAACTGTAACAAATCTGTGGTCAAATAATAAATAAATCTATCAAATTCTAACTAAATCTGTCAAATTCTAATAAATCTGTGGTCAAAGTATAAATAAATCTATTAAATCTTAACTAAGTCTGTCAAAATTAAGTAAATCTGTGGCTTAAGAATAATAAATCAATCAAATCGAAATTAAATCTGTCAAAAACAAGTAAATCTGTGGCTATAGAAAAAATAAATCTATCAAATCTTACGTAAATCTGTTCAAATTAAGTAAATTTGTGGCCAAATAAAGTAAATTTGTCAATATTTAATAAATTTGTGACCAAACATGTCAGATTTGTAATAACAAGTCTGTAGAAATATTATTAAGTCTATATATTTTTAAATAAATCTGTGGCTGAAATAAAAAATATTTAAGTCTGTGGCTACATAAAACGTAGACAAAATAAGTCTGTGAATGGCAAAATCGCAAATATTTCTAAAATTCAGTAATGGCATTTTCGTAATTACTTTTTTTGTTAACAAAGGAAATAGGGGTAAATTAGGTATGAAAAACAAATTAGTAATTAAAATAAAATTAGAGTTAAACTAGTCATTAGTTGATAAATAAGGGTTAAACTAGTTTTTTTCCCTAAAAGAAAACCACAAACAGTAAATATATGTAATGGAACTTTTTCACACAATATGTGTATCATAATCAGCTGCTTATATGGTTTGCGAAATTTTGGATCAACACATATAACTTTCTATAACTGATATTATCAATAGTGACTTGATGTCTTAATATTTACAGGTGACTGGTAAAGAAACTTTAATAATCTTGCTAGAATTTTAACCACAGTAATCAATGAAACTTCAATAATTTTTTTTGATTTATTAATATTTAATTTTTCAATATATAAAAATTAGACAATTTTATTTATATTTTGTAAAAAAAATATTTCTTATAAAATATTTTACAGTTTTCTGTAATAATTTTTTTTTGCTTTTTTTCTTTTCTCTGTATCTAATAATACAGTATGATTTTTAATTCTCTCTTTTTATAAGCTACCACTATTGATATACATCCAAAAAAATCTACAGCTAAAATTAAAATTGAAAGCCAACAACCATAGTTTCAAGTTTCAACCAATCATCCGTTATCATTCATGGGATGAGAATATAAAAATTAGGTTAAGATCATGTAATTCGAGATTTTAAAGATTAATTTAACCACTCAGGCTCCAAATGCTCTAATATTCTCCAACATTTTAACCCAAATCAAACGTTTCAAAGTTTTAATACCATGCTAGAAACGAATCGAAATTGTGAACTATACAAAGATACAATAATAAAATACTTAAATAAATACTCACATTTAAGAAAGCTGTGTTCATAAATTATGTCATATATGAGCACAATTTTGTAGAGATGTATATTAATAATCAAATAACTGTCCAGCTTAGCTCCGTTTTCATTTATTTATGTGGTTTTTATTTTTCAAAATCTTCTTAACAATAATGTATCAGGCTATTGATGAGGGATGTTGCCTTTGATAGTGACCTAACGGAAAGCTTACCCAAATTAAATTAAATAATGTCAGACTAAATGTTTGTATATTCTCAGCCAATAAAAGATATATACACACATATCTATTTGTTTATTCTTGTGTGTGTGTTTTGTTTTCTTTTACTTAGAAGTTCTCCAGTTAATGTCAGATTGAATGTTTCTTGAACCCTTAATATTCTGATTAACTTTTTTATCATATCTAATCTATTAATTTAAGTTCCTATTTTTATCTACTATTAACGAGTCATAAGACCACTTAAAGTTGCAATAATACAAGAGCCACAAGCTTGGTCCAACTTCTCAACTGAGTCGGAAATCATTCAAACTCTTCGGTTGTGCTTTTTGGACTTCAAGATCAGATATTTACCAAAGACACAAAATGAGATTGCAAATTCGTTATCTAGGAATGCACGTTCTTTTCATAGATCTCTAATGTTTTATTGGTTGTTCTATTCCGGTCTGGCTCCCCAGACCACCTCAAGTTTGAGTAATAGAATAGCTGTTTGCTGCAAAAAAAAAAAAAGAAGAAGTAATGAATATGACATATTTGATTATTTACATTAATAATAAACTAACTATAAATTTGATTTTTTAATTATAACAAAATATGTTAAGAAAGAATCTAACAATTTTATTTAAATATTTAAATATTTTTATAAATAACATATTAGTTAATTTCGTAATTAGTAATATAATATAATTATAAATCAATATTAACTAAACATTTAATATAAGACAAAAAAATAAAAAAGTATATTATTTTTTATAAATTCTATAATTATATTTTGTATTATATAAAATTAGAAATGCTATATGAATTAAATCTGACAAAAAAATATATTAAATAGGTAAATTAACAAATTTATTTTTAAATTGTTTCATTCCAAATAAATTATTACTCATCATTAAAATGGGTTAAAATTCGTAAACTATATAATATATTTTACAAAAATAAATTTATTAACATAGGTTAAACTGTTATATCTACAACTATATATTATCTTTTTATTTATTTAATAACTCTCAACAATATATTGTTTAAAATGTTTATATACAAAAATATAATAGTATATAATAAGCTTTAGTTCATATACTATTTTAAAAATATGTTATTAAAAAACTATGAAATTTTAATAATTCATTTAAAATATTAATGACAATTTATTTTATTTTTTATTTATCATAACAAAATATGTTCAGAAATTTTAGAAAATATTATGAAAAGTTTAAATATTTTTATAAAATAATATATTAATGTAGTAAACAAAACAAAATTAAAATTCATGTAATCTTCCAAACTCAAAAATAGTTGTATAATTTTCCAAAGTTTTCTTGGAACAATATAAAATTTTGAAAATAAATATTCAAACTCAAAATGAAAATATTTTAAATTTTACAAAAGATGAAATCATAAATAATAAGGATTAACATTTTGAAATGCACCACGAAAAAACAATATGTTCTAAAATTAAAGCAATCTAATATTTTGAAATATTAATTAAAAAAACTTAGTATCATAACATTCGAAAATATCCTATATCAATAAAATTTAACAAAATAATATGATAGATGCTACTATATATAAATAATACGGCTATATTATTAAACAAAACATTGTTTTTACTTATAAATTCCGTAAAATACTAAAATGATATATGCTGAAGTATATTTTTAAACACAACATGTAAATATAAATTATCTTAAACATATTTATTTTCTATAGTATAAATAAATAAATTTTAAAAATGTATTATATGAAAAATGTATAAATGAAAGAAAACAAATATTTTGAAGGAGGTTCTCTATTTGATTATTTCAGATTGTTATTTTATCGTACCTAACTCGAAAATATATTAGTAAGTAATAAAAATTAATAACAAAGTAATATGTATTAAAAAAATCACTATATATTAATAATGTTGAATATTTAATATAAACAATAATAATATCGAGTTACACATTATATAACACTAAAATGAAAATTATATATCTAAAACATTTGTAATAATATAAAATATATTTATAAAATAAAAAAAATATCTGCACGGACATCCGGGTTAAAATCTAGTATGAGTATTGAGAACCTCATATGATTTTTTTAATATATTGCAATTTATTTTATTTTTATGTTGTGGTGATTACTCTCTCGTATAACTGAAGTTAATTCAAAATCAAATAATAAAATATTAAGGGTTAGAAGGACCGGACTCTTTGTTAATCGTCAATCACCAACATATAGGGCCTGGCTGGTTCAAACGCAGCAATTGCGGTTGCGAGAGTTTGCGGATGCGGATGGTTGTGGTTTCTAACAGTTTTAAGAGATTTATACGACTGGTTCTGCGGTTAAAAATTAGTGTATTTGCGGGATACTTATGACTAGTTAACTATCAAATGCAACAGTGGTTAAATAATAATTAATAATATTTATATTTTATATAATTATAAAAATATAAAAAATCATAATATTATAATAATATAAAAATTATATTTAAAAAGTCATAGTTTTAAATTTTAAAAGTTTATAATAGATATATTTTAGTATTTTTATAATTCCAATTTAAATTTTTTTATTGAATATTTTTATTTTTGTATTTATATTGTTTAAAAAAAAAAATTATCCACCAGCAACTGCAAACGCTAGCTGGAACCAGCTTTTGAATTTATGTAGTTTAGAACGGTTCAAATGATTATTGTAGAACGCCAACAACCGTTACCAACCGCAAAAGATGCGTTTGCGGATGGTAGCGGGAAAACCAGTCATATACCCTTAGTCAAGGTATCATCTGAACAAACTGAAAGGCCACTACCCCCAAAATTAAGCTTCATAAATTGTAACATCACGAGTCTTAAAGTTCGCGGAAAGACAAAATTTTGACTGGTTTGGGCACCCTAATTGATATCTCCAGATTTGATTAAAGTTTGCATCAAATAAACAGATGTGATCAAAGGGATGCTTATAAAATGCCTCTTACAGCCAATTCTATCCGTTGTTTGCTTTGTTCTGGTTTAAAAAATTCGGAACATGCATATGGTCGTACCCATGCGACATACTTGTGATAAGTTAATATAACTGAAGTATTGATGCTCTATATTTTTTATGCTCTGTATTTATGTTAAGTTAATCAACTGGTATACGTCGTATCACCATACTAACTGCAAAAGTATTTGGTGACTAATCCTTGATTTTGTTTCTCAATTAATCACAGAGTCCTGTAATGGTTTTGGTGGCAAAACCCTCCTATTATTTTAGAAAAAAGGTGGAAGAATGTAGTGATGAAAGTGAGAGATATGGGAGGACTATTGCAAGCAGTGACTGCACCGCATGATGTGAGATTGATGTGAATATGCTAAGTAATACTCCCTCCGTTTCTAAAAGATGTATGTTCTGGAAAAAAAATTGTTTCAAAAAGATACATTTTTTACTTTTTCAATGTATGATTTTATGAAAAATTGTAAGTTTTAAAAAAATTAACAGTGTTTATTGAATTTTTATTATTCACAAAAAATAATGCATATTTAATAAATTTTCATAATATATGTGAAAAGTCTAGAATATGGATCTTTTAAAAAGAGAGAGAGGATGTTATAAAAAAAAACACACCCAGATTCCCTTTTATGAGAAAATGTATCTTTTAAAATGATATATTTAAAAGTTTAGATGCGCTATAGGGGACATAATAATCATTATTTGAAATTTGAAAAGAACCAACACAACTTTGATTTATATTTTAGTTTTTGTTTACATGATCATATATAGAACCGTTCAAACTTTGAGAATGAAATAGAAAACCATCTAAAAGCATTTTGGGGGAATTTAGGGTTTAAGGTTAAGGGGGCGGAGGGACGGGGCGGGGAGGTGTTTCTCTCAAATATCTAAAAATATATACTCTCTCCGTTTCACAATAGATGATGTTATTTTTTAGTGCACAAAGTTTAAGAAATTTATTTTTCTCTAAAAAAGTAGTTTTAAAAATATAATTTTAAAATCATTCAACCAATTACAAAAATAACTACAACATCTGATTGGTTACACAGTTTTCAATAAAGTTAAAAATAACATAAAATATCAAAACATCAACTATTTTGAAACAACAAAAATCTTCTAAAACATCATCTATTATGAAACGGAAAAAATATAACTTTTAATCAGAGATTTTTAAAATTACGGGAAACAGAACCGAAAGCAACTTCACAAAAAAAAAAATATAATCCGTTCCGATCATATACTGTAACCCATTTATGGTTCGTAAATTCAGCCTTGTAAACTTTAGAATATCGTAAGTTTGAAAAGAAAAAATCCTACTATATAAAAGGGACTAAATTCAAGGCTTTTGGGACTATCCACCTCAGCCAAAATATTCTCATCCAAAAAAAATTAGAAATAAATGTCATTTAAATTTAGAAGATAATTAACTAACATATGACTTTTGATATTTCTAGAAATTTCAAATTTGTAATTGCTAATTTATTAATATAATCATATATCTATATTGAATTATGTTCTATTTTTAATCATTAGACTTCAAGAGTAAATAAATTATTAATTTATAATATATATAGTTTATAACTTTATATTGTAGTTATAAATAAAGAGAAAATAACCGGGGAGGGTGAAGAAGCTCATGTAAAATTATATAATTAAAATGGTAAAATGGTGAATATGATAAGATGAATCTAAGAAAATTTGTTGTACAAATTATGGTGTTTTCTTCGTCCCACTATAATGATTTAAAATAAAATATATATTCACATAAATAAGTCAATATTTGTTGTTTTTTTTGGTAAGATGTTAAGATTATTATTTTCTAAAAGGTTACACTATTGTTTTTAAACAACTTATTACAACAATGAAACAAAATTAACCAACAACAACTCAAGGTAAAAAAAGCCTTAAGGAAGTCTTATACAAGAAAGATAAAAAGAAGTAGAGAAGAGGAGAAAGAAGAACTTGCCACGTGAGAAAAGAGACGGTCACGCATCATACGGTCGAGAAAGGCAAGGATGACTGATGAAGGTGAGGAGACAGTTGTGAACACACGAGCATTACGCTCTTTCCACAGCAGGTAGATGGCTGACTGAAAGTAGAACTTGATGACTGGAGTAGCATGCGCATCTGCGTTGACGCGAGGTTGATTGATCCAGGCTGCAACAGAGTGTAAGGAGGAGAAATCCAAACTTCAGCAGCAAAAGGCTCCCATATCAAGCAAGAGAAAAAACACTCAAAGAAGAGATGATGGTGAGTCTCTATTTCCAGATTACAAAGGACGCACGTTCCTGAGACATTTAACCCCCAACGCCTCAAGCGATCCTTGGTTGGCAGTCTTCTCCGCAAAGCCATTCATGATATAAACGCATTACGTGGAATATGTTCCTTGAACCAAATAGTCTTGTGCCAATATTTGTGGTTGATAGTGTTTATATTATTTTCTGACATTAGTATCCATATTTTTTAGTAAACTGATTCAAAGAGATTAGTTTGTGGTGCTAACGAAACGAGGATTATAGTGTTTACTTTGGAAAAATTAATAGGTTGAATGATAGATGGCGTGCACGCTTTTTCACATGGAAGTCTGCACATATATTAAAATTGTAAGATTTGAATCATAGAGAAAATATAGTGTATATGACTGAAGTTGGGCCATTCCGAAACTAAAGATGGCTAAAATTCTTCTTTGTCAAAATGCATAGATGTGAATCTTATATGAATAGAGTTCTCCATTGCTTATAGCAGTGTAATAAACTCCGTGTGTAAAGGAGAAAAAATGTTATATAAGTGAAAACAAAAATTATGATTTTTTTTCTTGTGCCTATAGGCTATTCGCAATTTGAAGAAGAAAGAACATATTGTGTGAAAATCTTTGACTCGGTCAAATTTTATCCAGTTGTTTATAAAACTGTTGTTATCTGATTCATGTAATTTTTCAGTGTTGATTTAAAAGCCCAAAAAACCCATCTATACTGACTTTTTGATATTTTTTCTGTGATTTGAATTTAAAAAGAGATAAAACTTTCGATAAGTTATGTAAACTCAGAACAAGTATTTAGCTTTAGAAAGCATTTATATGTTTCAAACTTATAAAATATACATATATAATGTTTAAAATTATGCATATAAATCCTGTGTAAAATGTGCATGAATATGTTTCTCTTCTTTAATGTGTTAATCGTACTATATATAACATTATTTTAAAATTTTAAAAAGTTTATGTCACATACAAAAAACCATCAATAAAAAATATAATTCTCCATCTACAACAAGAAAAATAAAAAATTATAAACATATAAATTAAAATTAAAAAAAACTAATATTGGAAAAACAAGAAGTTAATGTAAAAGAAAAAGACTGACAAATATTATTATAAATAAAATAAATTTATAAGACACAATCCGCGCGAAGCGCGGAAAAAAATCTCTAGTCTTTAGAATAAGGAATTGAATGGAGGTCAAAAGCTTAGGAAGCTTTTTTAAAATACAGATGGATGCGAAAACTGTAAACCACTATCCCTCTATTGAAATTACGAAAGTATATTTTATGGTTGTGGAAGATTCTTTAGTTCAGAAGTTTCAACAAAAAAATGAGTTTCATACAGTGCATCTTCATAAAAGAGATAAAATTATAATATTCTTTATATTTTATAATAGCACAATTAAACAGCATTAAAAATACATTTTATGATTAAACTCAAAAGCATATCTAAGCTTTTACAATGATAGTAACGCAAGTGCTTTCCAAGAGTCATTTTAATTCTCCTTTCAAATAGACGGATTATATTATATATTCCATGTATAGTACTTACTAAGCTACAATACATATTTCCCCACATTTAATTTGTAGCACCGCTTTCGTAACTTCAATGTAAATCGTTCAAGTCTTGTTAACATATATATAAAAATCAAATCATTAGCATACATTCAAGTTTTGACTAGTACTTGAAATTATACAAAGTTGAAATTCATCCTACTTAAACAAAAAGAGCCATCCATCACAACTTTAGTAGGAGAAAATTTCGATGTATTTGAAGAAAAAAATTAGCACATGTGTTTCAAGTTTTCAATTTTAATGAAAGGTCAAATTATATGAGCCGGCCGGCGTAACCAATATTTCATTAAAAATATATAAATTGTTAAATGGCAAATTTTTATCATAGACATTTTGTTAGGTATCTATTTCATTCGACAGAATCATTAAAATTAGGTCATTTTGTAAGTTAGTTCTTTTCTCAAGATGCACTTCGTAATTTAGGTAATTTGTAATTTAGCTGGAAATATTTTTTTTGTTAGAGCATAAATAAATTACAGAATGTAGGCGTGCCAGTATGCATAACTTAGGCATTTTGTAAGTTAATTATCTTAAATGCTTAGAATCTATAATATATATATACTGAATATAGACAGGTTTAATTAATATGGTAAAAGTCAAATTAATTTTGTACGGTCTTCTTGTCCGTCAATGATCGTCATAATATATCTTTTGAAACCAAGTGAATACGTATTTGACTCCGACCGTAGTCGGCAGGAATGCATGACAATTTAAAAAGATAAAGTAAAAGTTTCGACATTCGTTAATCTACTCATTTTGGTAAACATTTATGCGAAAGGCACTTCACCATTATTTAACCAGAAACTTGCCTATTTGGCAATTTTTTATTTTTTTTCGTTCAAAAACGAAACTTACCTATTTGGCAAGAATTGTACACTGATGTATATGTCCACCTAAAATATCTAACTATTAACTCTTGTTAATTATTATGCTTATATTTGCAACTAGGTGATAATCCGTGCCTTGCGCGGGATGAAATTATTATTTTTAGTATTTATAAGATAAAAAGACATAAAGTCTGTTAAATATAGACATCGGTTTGATTGTATGTTGGATTTTATTGTATTTTACTCCGTTGAAATATAAGAACCATTCGAAAGTCTTATTTATTTTGGTTTGGAGAACTCACAAAAGTGCTAGAGGTTAACAATGAAGAATATTATAGAAGAAGCCTTATAAATAAAAAGCTCAATTTTATTAAAACGCATAAAGATAAAACTGATAATACAATTTAAATCTATTGCCATAAACTAAGTTTTTGAAATATATCCAAATCCCCTATTCATAATTAACTCAATCACGAATATTAGCAAAATAGGCAACCGTCATATAGTAAACTTGAAATAACTGAACTGAAGTGTGGTTTATCTTCATTGATTTCAATAGACGTTCCAACCCGAAACCGACTGGTTCGATTCGGTAAACCCACAATCAGAAGTTCCAACTTGGAACTAATAACAGTCGCGTATGAATATAACTTTTTTTTGGTTCTTACGTGTCTCTCTTAGCCATTCATCTACAACACACTGCACAACACAAGAAAAAAATGAGACTCTTCTAGTTTAGCTTGAAAGTTATGTGTTTATCCTATAGATTATGTACCGATTATCAACTTTGTTGCAGAATCTTTATGATCTCATAAGACTTCGACCCTTTTTGCCTTCGCATACACCGCTTCCATTAATTTGTACGTGATAATAAAGAATAAACAGTATGCTTAAAAGAACGTATGGTAGGTAGTGTGCTGGCCAGCCATGCAAACGTAAAATTATTATCATTATTGGCAGTGTAAAAATGTTATCATTTGTGTTCGTGAGCTTGACGAAAGAAAGGGGAGAAGAGTTCGTGAGCTGCAGTAGTTTGTAATAACGATAATTCTAAGCTTGACGAAACAATGAGAGAAGAGTTCTCTTTTTTACAGTAATAATCAACAGCTACACACAAAGATGCAAAAGAAGTCGCCTCACAAAGCCGATCTAATGAACATAAAATTACAGGTTCTCTTCTCCTCTTCAAGACTTCAACAATGGACTAACGGATGCATTGGATTTCTCACAGGTTCAGTCGAGAAACACAGTTCTTTTCATCTCAGTTTGTGTGACGCTTGTCCATGACTAAAGTCCCCATCTCAAGAACCTTGCCGAGAATAACCTAGATGGATCGTCGTGTAGGCCATGCGAAGAAGGAAGAGGAGACTTCTATGTTCAGTAGACTAACAGATGTGTTGGATTTTTCTATTTTTTCTTAAAACAAAGTTCTTTTCATCTCAGTTTGCAATTTATAATCATTTTTGTCTATAAAAATTGTCATCACCTGATGTCTGATGAGATATGTTGAAACCTCGAAGGTGTAAGAAGATTACAAACTGTTTAGAAAGTGTTTCAATCGTCCGACTAGTTTATAATCAAAAGCTCGTTAAAAAGATCACACAAAAAAAATGTCAAGTATCTCTAAACGACACGTGTCAATATTGGTGTGAACGCATTAATTATGCTCATCTTTTAATATATAAGGGTAGTTTGTAGTATTACAAGAAAAAATATCTGCATATTTAAAATTAGTAAACTATATGTTACCCACAATAAATTAAAAAATATTGTGAAGTCTTGTACGTAGTTTGCAAATATGAATAGGGTCGGATATTTTGAATCTCGCTTCAATGATATTCAGTAATATGCGCTAAATAGATATAATACCGACCGAGGAAAGGCATTATGCATGTACTGGTAAGATCAGCAAGTGTTATTCTTTTCATAGGGTTTAATCGAATTTCATTTTTCAAATGATATATACAGCCTTTTGGGCCACTGAAAATTTCATTAAATTATTGTTAATATATTGATATCTACTCACTTAAAGTCCGGGATAGTATGATAGCACGTAGTATTATACAATCTACATTATAGATGCATCTATAAATTTTTCGACAAAAGCATTTATAATTCATTTGATGAATTAGTTCTCCTTCATTTCTGTGAATCAAAGGACCTGAAAATATATAAAGACAAACAAACGATACGGGATGATAAATCACATATGGACTATCGAGTACAAATATTACTATAAGATAACAATACTTTTTTTTTATTTTTTGCTAACATTTGGTAAGATAAGACAACAATACTTTCCCAACAAGAAATAAATTTAATACTAAAGAACTTTCAGAAGTAAAATTATTACGAAAAATAATATGCAAAATTATTACAAAAAAATAACTTAATAATATATATATATATATATGTATATATATATTTGTTAGAATATGCAAATGAATTAATTCACGTTCAACGAAGAGAAGGTGACGTGTGTTCCTTTGAACCCAAGTTCCTTAAACTCTTATCTTCTGTCTATAAATAACACTTTCTCTTTCAACTTCTTCGATCCTCATTCCCATCTTCTTAGGTTCACTTTTCCCTCTAATATCTTTAATGTTTAACAACAGGAAAAGAAAGTACAGAAGAATCTGTAAAGCTCAGGAGGGATAGCGCCATCATCATCATCTCATTCAAATCGATATTTTGGCGCTGTCCATCCTGAGTTTCATTGGCTCTTCTTACTACAATGCTTTAGAGAGACGGCTAAATTTCATAATCAAGCTTAGGGTCTCATTTTAGCTTTTTCGTATATCACCACCTCAAAGAAATTAACATAAGAGTATCTTATTTCCTTTCTTTTTGTTTTATGTTTTATAAAAGAAAATTAGTCTCTAAAACAAATCATGAAGAGAAAAGAAAAGATCTCTTCTTTGGCCTCTTTATCCGGTGAAACTCAGCCACCGACGTGTAGTGTTGTTACTACCGTTATGGTAAGAATAAAACTTTGATTAGTGTCGGGCCAAACTTTCTAAACCAATCATTCTGCAAAAGGGTGAAATCCTATCGTTTATGTACAAATATTCTTTTTTTTTTTTGACAAAAACAAATAGTCTTATATTTTCTAGCCATAGCTGCAATATCATAAATATTTTATTTTTTCTCCTTTTCTTTTAGGTTTTACTTACTTTGTAGTGCCTGTGGTTGGGGCCAGGCTAAGTAAGTGGGGAACATATATGCTCTGCTGCATGAACCACGTGGACTAACATGCATATACGCAGTTACATTTATCTTCCTCATAGGTTTCCCTTTCAGTCTTTTCACTGTATTTTAAATTTATATTATCATGTTGAACAAACCTAGTTGAAACTAAATAGTTGTTCTCTATATGAACAAAGTCTACACTTCTCTCGCTTAAAACTAGCTTGTGAACTATCTAGTTTGTCTTGTGAGTCCAGTGACTTTTTGCTACCAAACGTTGGGTAACCACATGTATAGTTAGATCTAAATTACTATAGGGAAATTACATCCTATAGCTAACAAAAAAAATTATAATTCATTATTTAACTATTATACCTAATTAGCTAGAGTACACGGTGTATATTATATAATAATACACTTTTACCTTTCATGTAACCGAAGAAACATGCTGCTAAATACATATTAAAAAAATATCTAAGAAATATAATTAACAAATTTTTTACCAAATTGTGGCTTACCCTGTTCACATATTACCATTTTCTTTTCATATCTGGTAACGTCTCAACGACGGCGACTATAGTAATGACATCCAATGATGGTGAAGAAGAAGAAACGAAAAAAACTCAAACAGATAAAAAGGCGCGACATCTCTAGATTGTAGAATCGAGGTGGGTGTAAACACGACATAATAAAAGAGAATCAAAGGAAAATATTATCAATTCAAGTACAGAGAAAACGAGTAAAGACAGAGATTGACGGTGGTAAGTTGATTTTAGCCTCATATATTTCCGTATGTTGTATGTGTATTGTATTTCATGTTAGAATTGACTTGCCTTGAACCTTTAGAAGTTATGTTTGGGCGGACCAATATATTCCACCTGTATTCATATTTATTGTCTTGCTATTTTATTTTGATTTCCTGTGTAGAAAGTTGATAACTGGAATAAATGATACAAATGGTATCAGAATGGTATTATTATAGTTTTGTGGTATTGATGAGACAATGGTATTAGATTACTATAGTATGGAAATGATTGACAAATATTATAGAAAATTAAATATTTGAAAAATGAGTTTAGAAATGATGCTTCCTAACAGCATATGTGATTCATCTGATGGTGGCAGCTTAAAGATAAATGGCATGTGTGCACCGTATCTTGGATCCCACTGACATTTCTGAAACGGATATGGAAGTCGCATACGCATAAAATGGGATTAATTTGTTTTACTATTCCATATACAAATTATTTTTCTATTCTATATAGATATATAGAATAGATATGTAGCATGATGTGTTTGTTGTTACTCCACTTGTAATTACATTAGCATTTAGTTAACCACACCCATACAAGTGTAAACTTCACACAAATTTATATTATTTTATTTATAATGATTATATTTTACTGTTAAATGTCGATTATCAATGAATGATATATATTGTATAGTTTAATATTACATAATATTATATACTATTTTCAAGATTTTGATATTTGGGTTTAGGGTTTATATTTGTGTTTAATGTTTAGTGATTATAGTTTATGGTTTAGTATTTAGAAGGTGGGAAGTGAGGTTAGGGTTATCACTAACTTTTTCCATGCAATCATAGAAATTTCATAATTCCAATCATATGTACTATGCTATTTATTTCGTTCTATTCTATTTGGGTTTATGGTTTATGTTTGGATTTAGAATTTATATTTCGGTTTAGGGTTTAGTGATCATGGTTTAGGTTTAGAGACCATGGTTTTGGGTTTAGTATGTAGGGGGAGGTGGTGTTGTGATAGAAATTATATTTAGATTAAGATTTTTGTTAGTTTCATAATTGTTTGGTAATTTGATTAGCTTGTACTATACTATATATTATTATATGTTTTAATTCATTAGTGTTTTAGATTGTATGCAATGTTCCAGTTCATCGATTTTGTATAATATATGTTTGTTCTAACACTAACATAATTTCCATACTATTTTACACTAACATAAGTTGCATACTATATGAATAAGTATGTGGTAAATAAATATCTGACGTGGACTCCATATAAAATTGTAAATAATTGTGTTTTATTTCTGTCCGTAAAAATAATTGACAATGTCATTCACACTTTTCCTTTTTCACTGGATAACTGCCACATAGAAGGGTATAACCGGTTTAAAAGTGAACCAAATATTAGTCACTTAATAACGTCAAAATCAATGTTATATTATTAATTTCACTTCAAATTTTGGTTATTTGGCAAATTCTCCTATTATTATATTATACAGTCTGAAAGAGTTCATTAACTAATGGAACCTTTGATAAAATAAAAACGTTTCCAAGTATCACAAAAAACCATTATCATATATAGTTATGGACAGACCCGTCTTAAATATTAAAAGGGCCATGTGCTGCCTTATTTATTTTTCAATCTTTAGTTATATTATAGTTTATTTAAAAACTAGGACCTTAATATTTATAATTCTTAACAGAATAGGGCCCTAATTTTGTAAAGGAAAAAACAGGACCCTGTGCAAATGTGCTGTGAGCACATGCTCTAAGCCGGCACTGGTTATGGATGCACAGCAGACATAGAGTCTCTCTATTTTCGGTAGCGCTTTTTACTCTAAAAAAAAAACAAAATCTGTGAAATGTTTCTACTATTTTTTTCCTATCAAGTCTTCTTTTTTTGTGTTAAAAAAAAAGGAATTTGATAGGAAGAAAAAATGCATGAAGATATTATGGAAATTAAGAATGAATTAATTGTTAAGAAATCAAACTAAATCATTTACTAAACTTACTGACAGAATAATCAAATTCATTCATTATTCTAAAATGTATGCACACGATAGAGCTTAGACACAACTGAAACTAAACCAAATCTGATAAGCAACATGGAACCGGTTTTATAACCTCTAATACTAACAGGTAGGTTAGAGTTCAAATCGGTTCCACCAATCATAGGTTATTTTCTTTTTATAAACGTCTGACAAACGAGTGATGTCATAACAAAATTCTTCAAGTTAAGGTAATCAATAATATTACAGATTTTATTTTATAAAACAAACGAAGGAGAAATAGATCCTGGTATATAATTACCTCACACCTTACATTATTGATAAAGTTGAATAAGCGATAAATATTTTTTTAAGATGGGGTGTGAATTAAATAAAGAGTTATTGTGCATTTAATTAGGTATTATTTGTTGTGCAACAAGGTCCAATGATTATAATGTTAAAAAGGTCTTATGTTAACAAATAAAAAACTTTTAACTATTTTGAATTTTTGTCAAAACAATTTTATTCAAACATGTGAAATTATTATAGTTAACACGTAAGATAAATGATAAATTATTGTGGTGGATATAATTAATAAAGTAGTTTGAATGAATGTAAAAATGTATGTAAAAATGTAATAAAATATTTAAAATATGTAAGTTTGTTTTGTACTTTTGTAATAAATGATTTTGAATTATTTGAAAAAGTAATAAATGAAATAGTTAAAATTAATTAAAAATGAGAAAAATGTAAAATCATTTACAAATAGGTAAATATTGTTTTGTATTTAGTTCTAATATAATATATATGTAATATATATATGTAATATGATGTTGCCATATTGGTATAGATTTTTTGCTGTATCTTAACGTTCATAATCAGGCATTGGAAGAGTAAATGAAGTCAAAGGATGGGTCTTGTTCTGTACATTTTACTGACACCGCAAGTCATGTAAAGCTGTTCTGCTGATGCTGGACGGCGTCGCAATCGCTATTATTATTTATTTCTTTTGACGAACGCTGCTAACATTTGCCCAATTCACGATGAGAAATAAAAGGTGGCTTCAATTCTCTGCCTTACTCGTGTACGTCCACTATGATGATATCCTGTATTTTTTTTTTACTAAGATACTGTATTTTGTTTATAAATAAGTCCTCTATGATTTTAGAAGGCATACTATCAAATTCAGCTCTGCTAAATGGTAAAAACGTGGCTGATATTATATTATTAATATGTACATATATTCTTATAAGATACTATTATATTTCGTGAAAATGAATTCCGAGAAGTGTGGTGGGTGTTTTCGTGAGTCATTCGCATCAGATCCTGAGTTCGAAGGGTGACATCTTCATTTTAGGATGGCGACCCCTTGGAAGGCGCCATCCATTAGAAGTTGATGCCATAGAAACCGGATTATTATACAAAAAAAAAAAGAAAATGAATTCCGAGGAGATTCCAGATAAATATTCAAAATTTGATTTTGTTAATAGGTTGTGAATACATGAACACTTATTAGGATTGTTTCCCCTACTTAGAGCATCTAAAAAAACACTTTATTTTGAAGTTTTAAATACATAGGCTTATTATAGTTTTTATATTTGTCATAATTAATTTAAATTCATAAAAAATTAAATAACTAGCACATAGATAAAATTATTACAACAATATTAATTAATAAAATATTACATTCAAATATAAAATTTTAAATATAAATAGATAATTAATATTAAACTTCAACTAAAATATCATATTATTTCATAAAATTATTTTCCTAATGCACATATTACCAACTAGTGTATTTCGAAGTAAAAAATGATTTTCTCTTGTTTTTTTAATTTGTAAGATTATGAGTTAAAAAAATTGTTGAAATCAGATGATATTAATACTTTTGAACAAGAAAGTAAAAGTGGAAAATAAAATATTGCCAAAAAACTTAAATTCTATATATGATTTTTTATACTCGTGAATACATTCGATATGAACAAGAAAGAATTGTAAGAAAATACATCAATAACAAAAAAAACAACCATCTTCGGTAACATAAAATTTGTTTGGACAATATTTTGGAGATTTTGGAGGTTTCAGATCAAATTTACCTGACTATTTGTGTTGTTGTAATATTAAATTTTTGTAATAGTTATGTCTTCGTGTAACTTTCTAAAGCTTTTTTTGTTACGTTTCCTTTGTATATTGTTATTGTTTAAATATAGTATTAACTATTTTAAATCTTATTTTAAAGTGTTATTTAATTTTATGTGTAAAACTTAAATTTATAAAAAAATTAAAATGTTTATGAGATATAAAAAATTTAAGGATTAAAACAATAAACTAGAAAATATTTAAGAATCATAAATGTAATGTGTAATTAGGAATCAAAATGCAAACAAAAATATGAAACTTCAAATTCGAAGGTTTAAGTAGTGAAACTTCAAATATAGAGTTTCAATTCAAAGTTTTGAAGTTTATTTTAAGAGAATTTTTTTTTTATATTTGCATTATAAAGTGTCTTTTGGAGATGTTCTTATACAAACTAATTAATGTTGGTCATATGACTACAAATATCAACTAAAAAATGTATGTGTTATTCAGGATATAGTACACCTAATGCATGCTAACACGAACGCACAGAACTTAGATTCATCCCCTAGGGTGAACCTTTAAATTCACCCCATCATTTATGACCAATCAAATTGACACATAGATTATTAATTAAAAAACACTAAATTAAACAAAAAATAGCTACAAAAAATAAAAACGCTAATTTTAACGACGCTAACGCTTCCGGCTAAACCCTAAATCCTAAATCTTAAATTCTAAACCCTATACCCAAAATTCTAAACCCAAATCCAAATCCCTAAACCCAAACCCTATACCCTAAACCCTAATCCTAGACCTTAAACCCAAATTATATACCCTAAACCCAAAAACTAGACTATAAACCTAAACTCTATACCCTAAACCCAAGTCCTACACCCTAAACCCAAACTGTAAACCTTAAACTCTAATCCTAGATCCCAAACCCTAATCCTAGACCCTAAACCCAAATTGTATACCTTAAACCCAAAAAATAGACTATAAACCTAAACCCTATACCCTAAACCCAAGTCTTAGACTCTAAACCCAAACCGTAAACCTTAACCCAAATCCTATAGCATCTAAGTTTGGGGTTTGAGTTTTGGGTTTTAGGTCTAGGATTTGAGTTTAGGGTATAGATTTTGGGTTTAGGATTTACGGTTTGGGTTTAGGATTTACCGTTTGGACTTATAGTTAATGTTTTGGGTTTAGGATATATAATTTGGGTTTAAGATTTACGGTTTGGGTTTAGGGTCTAGAACTTGGGTTTATGGTATAGAGTTTATGTTTATAGTCTAGTTTTTGGGTTCAGGGTATATAATTTGGATTTAGGGTCTAGGATTAGGGTTTAAGGTATAGGGTTTGGGTTTAGGGGTTTGGATTTAAGTTTAGAATTTAGGGTATGGGGTTTAGAATTTTAGATTTAGGGTTTAGCGCTTAGATGAAAGCGTTAACGTCGTTAAAATTAGCGTTTTTATTTTTTGTAGCTATTTTTTATTTAATTTAATATTTTTTAATTAGTAATCTATGTGTTAACTTGATTGGTCATAAATGATGAGGTGAATTTAGAGTGAACCTAAGTTCTGTCCAACACGAACTCTCTTGACGCTGTTGCAAACATGTAGGGAAGTGACATGACTGGCTTAAAATCTAACAGTTTGCACAGAAACTCATATTCCTCCAAGCCAAAAGCGAGATCAAAGAAGAATTTCCGTACGACTGCAGGGTCCACGTCGAATAATTCCACGACAACACCAACATGAAAGATCGTACAATGGATGATCAATTTCCCTCCATCGCAAAATTTGTACTCCTTGCTCGTATTCTGTAAAAGCAATAGGATGAATCTCGTACGTCGATGAAAAAAATCTCAAACTCGTGTGATAACTCACTCGAACAGGCGTAAGAAATATCAGTCGCCATGGAGATAACAACGGAACACGTACCCACGTGATTCTATCAGGAGAAAATAAAAATTTGTATTCGTTACTCCTTCCATTGTGCACCACGTCTTTGTCTTGTTGCCATGAATTTTGAAACACCAAGTTTCTCACGTTCCCACAATCCATTGAAAACCAGAAATATTTTTTCTTTATACACGGTAAAGACACCCACGCCACCGGTAACACATCATTGTCTCCTATGCTAGGTTCACCCAACAGTTCAAACCCACAACTTTCTTGCTCTAAAGTGTCATTATCTTTCAGCTCAACATCGAAAAATTTGTCAATCAGCACTCCATGGTTTGCATAAATAGCCGATGGTAAGCCTACCAAACACCTTTGATCTAAATGATTGTGATGTTGAGAGAAACTATTTTCACAATAACGAGTATGCACCCTGGAGACGTTTAGAGGATCCACAACCTGGTCCGTACATAAATAGATTGTGAACTAGTTGACATACCTTGATAACCGAGACCAGTAGTTGTTTTCTCTATTCTTCCCATAGTCAAGATCTTGTCTAAGGTCTGAGATCCGGAGTTTAACATACGGATTTTCTTATGTGTCTCATTCAACTCATGTTCCAAAGTCATGTTTTTCTCCTTCTCACATAGCAGCGCTTTCTGAAGTTCAATAATATTGTTTTCTAATTTGTATCTCTCGGAAAGAGACATCATACTCACTTCATCTCTTTGATCTTGCTTGAATTTCAGAATACCAACCCTGGTGTCCAACAACTCTGCGTCCTCTTCTGCACATTCTGAGCCACTGCTTGTTGGAACAAAAAGATTGTGTCTTATAACATGATTTGCATGTTCATGTTCTGATTTTTTATCACGATCTGGTGGTTTGCGAATGAATTGTCGGTGACAATCCTTTGTCCATACACCATAATTCTCATGTTGCTTCGTCGCATCCGTAGACGTATCATTATCCCTCTCGCTGAAGACTATAACATGTTCTGGTTTAAGCTCTTCTACACAAAATTCTTCTGTTGACGTACTGTTGTTCCAAAAATTCTTTTGGCTCAGACCAGATGTTGCAGACATCGTTTGAATGGGAATAATTGTCTTCTTGAAATCAGAATTATTTTTGACACCGTTGCTTGCCGGAAAATCTTCATGAGAAAGCTTTGAAGTTTCTTGAGCATATATAGACTCATTAAAACTGAAGATTTCATCTTCCACTTTTTCCCCGACTTGGTTCATCTCATCTTCTTCGAGCACGTCAAAGATTGGAGAAGTTTCTGCAATGTCTTCATCAGCCAAGTCATGGGTTGAAAATTTTTTTGTATCGTCTTGATCAGACACATCAAATATTGGATCAAAATTAAAAATTTCTCCTTCTTCCTCTGTATAGGAAACGTCAAAAATTGGATCTCCAAGTTGAACAACATAAGAGTTTTCACTATCTCTTGTGTCATAAACTTCTGTATTCAAGTCTTCATACTTATTATCAAAGTATGAATCATTGTTGTTGTTGTTGAGGATAGGAGGTTGATGATGAAGGCGAGACAAAGGATTTTCGTCCTCCTCAAATTCGTCGTCGATAGCAGCTTGGTTGTTGCATTCATGGTGAAATACCAAAGTCGCGTGCTGTGTACTCAAGGCGGCAACTGCAGCTGTAAGGTTCTCGATTTGAGCTTGAAGAACTGCGACGACTCATCGCGTGATTCCAGTCTCTGTTGGAGGAACAACTTTCTTTAGCCTCACCATTGAATCGTAGGAGCGTATTGAAGCTCTGATACCAACCTGGCGCAGCATACAAACTGTTGAACGGTCAATCATGGAACTTTTAGGGTTCTAGAGACCTGTTCTTGGATCAATCAAATAGTTTCTTGCGATAGCTTCTTTGAAACCAATTTCTTGTAGATGAATTTAATCGAATCAAACAAGGTATAAAGCAAAAGCTCGGTTTTTAATTATCAAAAGTCTCATTCATAAACAACGACAAAGAAAGCTATATATAAACCAAAGCTAAACACCAAACCCTAAGATAAACATGTTTAAAATAAAAGACCCAAAGCCCATATAGAATTATCATAATTATAAGTAAATAATATAAAATAGGAAAATCCTAAGTCATAAAGTTAACCACATTACTTGTCGGTCAAGCATGATGCCGCTGCATCATTAACAAAAGTGATATGAGCTACAAACAAACACAATGAGAACGATTCACATATCTTAACTATATCCCATTTACAACTATCTTGATTTGGTTTAGACACTCAGATTTCAGATTATAACAGTTATCTAAACAAGAAGCAAAAACCTACACATACACAACTCACACTTGCAAGGAAAGAATGCATGAAAAAGCCCATAAGAGGCCCATGCTTAAAAATATTTCAACTCCTCTCATCCGACCGTTTAATCAGTTACTACAGTAGTAAGTACTATTAGATAAAGAACATGCGGTTCTCTTTCTTCCCCTCCGCCGAGACTTTCTGTCTTACTCTCTCTCCGTAATGGCGGCGGTCGCGACCTTCTTCTCTCTCTCCCCTCTACGATCATCGTCAATTTTCCAACTTCGCGATCTTCCTCGTAATCCTAATCCATCAATTAGAAGAATAATCTACCTTAAATCTCCCGTCGTAGCAGCTTCCTCTAAGAACTCCTCTCCTCAAAATATACAGAACATAGTGGAATCTCCCGAACCGGATCCTGATCCTAAACCGGAACATGGGTAAGCTTATATGCTCTTGTTACTCCTTCCTAACTTGCAAAGTTAATATCTTGTTTTATTGGTGTTCAGGATTGGTAATATTGGAATGGAGATTATGTCGATTGCGTTACCGGCGGCGTTAGCTTTGGCCGCTGATCCTATTACATCTCTTGTCGACACAGCTTTTGTCGGACACATTGGTAAAGTCTTGAACTTGATTTTCTTTGGTTTTTAACATTGTTAATGAATAATGAAAACTCTATTTGGTTAATGTGACAGGTTCTGCGGAGTTAGCTGCAGTAGGAGTCTCGGTTTCTGTGTTTAACTTGGTGTCTAAGCTCTTCAATGTCCCGTTGCTGAATGTGACTACATCGTTTGTTGCGGAAGAGCAGGCTATTGCTGCTAAGGATGATAAAGATTCTACGGAAACAAGTAGTGTTTTGTAGTACTTAGTTAAAGATTATTGTTATGTTTTGTTTTCCGATTTTTGAGTCTGTTGTTTTGGTGTTTAAAGGAAAGAAAGTGTTGCCTTCTGTGTCAACGTCGTTGGTTCTTGCAGCTGGTGTTGGTATCGCAGAAGCGATTGCTCTCTCTCTTGGGTCTGATTACTTGATGGACATCATGGCTATACCTTTTGTATGTTTACCATTTGGATCATTTGTAAACTATATATCTTTGCAGTTATATAAGTGGTTTGTGATCTCTGTTTTTCAGGATTCACCGATGAGAATACCAGCAGAGCAGTTCCTTAGACTTAGAGCATATGGTGCACCGCCAATTGTAGTTGCATTGGCTGCGCAAGGAGCTTTTCGAGGTTTCAAGGACACTACAACGCCTCTATATGCCGTTGGCAAGTATTGCAACATTCATCTTTTCCTTTTTCTTCTAAATATTATAAGCATGCGTGAATGTAGAAGCGTGACAATCATTGACAAACATGTTTCTGATGTGGTATACTCTGTGTGGCCAGTTGCAGGGAACGTGCTTAATGCGATACTGGATCCGATTCTGATATTTGTTCTTGGTTTTGGTATCTCTGGTGCTGCGGCTGCTACTGTGATTTCTGAGTACGTCACAAAATGTGGTAAACTTTTGATGCTTTAATAGACTCGGTTTCTGAAGTGGGGCTTGGCTTGTCTTTTGATTTGTGGGTTATTATTGTCCTCTCACTTGTCAAAAATGTTTCTACAGATACTTGATTGCTTTTATTCTTCTGTGGAAGTTGAATGAGAATGTGGTTTTGCTTTCTCCTCAAATCCAAGTCGGCAGAGCCAACCAGTACCTCAAATCTGGTATCTCCTCAACTTTTCAGAGTTTCTTTAAACGTCAAAACGCAGAATGCTACTATATAAAATGTGTTGAATGATGCTTAGGTGGGCTTCTGATTGGTAGAACGGTGGCACTGCTTGTCCCATTCACGTTGGCTACTTCGTTAGTGGCTCAGAAGGGACCTACTCAAATGGCTGGCCATCAAATCTGCTTGGAGATCTGGTTGGCTGTCTCTTTACTCACCGATGCTTTAGCCATTGCTGCACAGGTCTATCATCTTTTGTAACTCAACTCCGAAGAAATCTTTTAATTGTGGAGTAAGTATTTACTTAAAGTTTTCTACACCTTGATTCAGAGTCTGCTTGCGACCAGTTTCTCTCAAGGAGAGTACAAACAAGCTCGGGAAGTTCTCTTTGGAGTCCTTCAAGTTCGTGTTCCCTAGCTCCCTTGTTTATTTATGTGATTCCTGATTGATATATGTATACAAAAACCGCAACATTTTCTGGATCTTGAGCAGGTAGGTTTAGCAACTGGAACTGGTTTGGCTGCTGTTTTGTTCATCGGATTTGAACCATTTTCGAGCTTGTTTACAACGGATTCAGAAGTTCTCAAGATTGCTTTGTCAGGGACCTTAGTAAGATCTTATCGTTTACACACTCCTTAAAGTTTCAAAAGGGTAGTCTTAAGACAAGTTTGAATGTTATGTGAATGCAGTTTGTGGCTGGATCTCAACCGGTGAATGCTATAGCGTTTGTTCTTGATGGGCTTTATTATGGAGTCGCTGACTTTGGATTTGCCGCTTACGCTATGGTCTCTATTTCTTCTTCATCAGTAGGAGTGTTTGATTCTCCCTTTACACCCCACCTACAAAAAAGTCTGATTAGTTGTCGTTGTTTTGGAACAGGTGATTGCTGGATTCATATCTTCCTTGGTCATGCTTCTGGCTGCACCAACGTATGGCCTCGCTGGGATTTGGACGGGTTTGTTCATCTTCATGGCGTTGCGGTTAGTTGCCGGAGCCTGGAGGTAACGAAACAAACAGACCACTCTAGTTGTCAATTAATTACTTTAAAACAACTTCTCTTTAAGGATTGTTGCTGTCATGTTTTTTTTTCAGATTGGGGACAAGAACCGGTCCATGGAAAATGCTGTGGTTAGCTCCAGATAAGCCAGAATAAGTCCACGTGTAACATTTTTTGCGGGATTGAAATGTGACACATTAAGATAATGAAAAATAAATTGACCTAGCAATCTAAAAGCTAGAACCTGAAACACTAGATACCGATTGAATCCACCTCCGTGGTCATTGTACAAGAATCCATTATCCAATTCGAGTAAAGGACTGATCTCATTATCAGTCATAGAATCATGATTCCTAGTCTTGTCTTGGACGTTACCGGTTTCATCGTTCTTATATTCATATCTCCACCAGGACCGTTTCCAACCCTTCTTCGAACCCTACGAACCTTCTCTAACTCTTCTTTCTCCTTCATACACCTTTACACCTTTGTTATTGTGTCTTATAGATTTCTTTGCGTCTAAGACATTGAGTTTCACAATATTTTCTTGTTTGGTGGAAAATGACATATTGGTGCGTGTTTATCAAAACCATAACAATCAATCAAGGTGGATTATCCCCTAATTACATAAAATCTTTGGTAACAATTCACTTTACACAGCAAGCTACCAATTTGACTTGTTCCATTTTTATGATATAGACTTGTCTTCATCCCAAACTCATAAATCTTTTACAGCAGCCAATCTTTTATGTGATGAAGTTGAAAATGTTGTTACAGGCAGATGCAGTTAAATATTTGACATTGATTGGACGCTTCCCAATCCCAACATGCGCACTTTTGAAAACAATTTGTGAGAAGTCATTGAATTGTAAATCCCGGTTAAAAGACAATCAACCCTCAAGAGTAGTAAGCCAAAATCGTGGGTAAAGGAAGTGAATATTGAGCCCGGATTGAAGAAAACTCAGATGTTCAAGACTTGGCTGTTATATGAAACAAACCTTAAGATTGAATCATGTTTTTTTTTGTGTGCATCTCATCTACTTGAACCCAAAAACGTTTAAGCACATTTCTCTTTCAAAATGGACGCCACCCAATAAGGCAAATACATACATACGCGTGGTGATTCCACACACAATATGTGAACTGTTCTGCTCACCGGGAAAGCATTTCACAGGCTGTGAATTTTAAATTTCATTTAAAAAAAAAAAAAATCCTATACTCTGGTCAGGTCTTAGAAGTTTGTAATCAGTGAACGAAATACAGCTTAAAGATCCTTGTTTTATCATCTCTTGTATTGCGTTTTAAAAACGTAAACTTTGGATCGAACATTTGCGTACAGATGCATCCAAGTTTGAGTCTTTTCTACAAGAACACAAACTCAGATCTTTGGAGATGAAACAAATCCCAAACTCTTCAACACAATTAGAGCAAAAGGTTGAAGAGATATAAAGGGAAGAAGTAAAACATATTTATATAATGCCAACAAGAGAACAAAAACATTAATGCAGATCTCACAACTTTTCAAGTTTATTTTTTTTTTTAGATTTATAAACCCTAAAGTATCGATTGAACAAACGAATCATATGGAGAAGATCTTTCCAAAAAGTAAAACAAAACAAAAAAGATTATACCCAGACGGTGGTAGATCTGAGCCCATCACGATACGCATTGTCAATCACCCGCGAGCGGCAATAACAGCAGGCGCGGCGGATGACGCAGCGCCGCCGAGGAACGAGAGGAATCCAGTAGCAGCCGGCTCCTGCTCATCCAAGAAAAGATCCTCCGGAGCCCTAAACGCACCATGAGCACAGATCAACGCCACGCCAACCATCACAGCCGAAACGAGAACAGATCCAACATCCGTGAGGAAAACCACGAATATGCTGAACAAGATCAAACACCCGAGCGTCTCGCGATCGGAGAAGGTACGCCCGAGGATAACAACCGGCTGATCGGAGGGGCGGAAGAGGTAGAGGAAGAGCCACGAGGCGAGGAGGCAGAGGAGGAAGGCGAGGGAGAAGGGGTGCGTCACGAGGGAGAACCCGACGATCGCCGTCGCGACGGCGAGGTAGTTGACCTTGAAGTAGGAGTAGTTCTTGCGGATGCGGACGGCGGCCTCGGAGATCGACTCGGGTTTGGATAGGGCGGAGCGGTCGGCGAGCTCGGCCCAGGGACGGCGCTGGGAGAGGCCGTTCGCGACGGTTTCGGAGATGCGGTTGATGAATGCGCGGAAGGCGGGGGTTGCGATTGGGGGTTGTTGGGATTCGAGGGAGGAAGGGGCGGCGGCGGAGGGGATGGAGATTGGGAGGGTGGGAGGTGCCGTGGAAGCCATTGTTGTCGCAGAGTTTGGCAGATCTGAGAGAGTTTTAAAGAAAGGGGAGATGAGAGAACGTAAACGTGACAAGTAAATTAAGAGAGGGAAGGAGAATTATATATATATGGAAGAGGAGATTGTTGACCTTCCTCTTTCCTTCCTAGCTACGGTTCACCGACAATATACGCGTGACTATTTTATTTTATTTTATGTTATTGCTATTTTCTTCTATTTTCCATTCTTTTTTTCCACTTTTGTAAATCCACTATTTGAAAAAGTGTTATTTTTACTAGATTTTGTTTTTAAGCTATTTATTATAAAATATTCTGATTACTAAACTTGATATAAATTTTTAATTGTTATTTACAAACTAGATGTTTTGCTTAGCAGCATAATTATTCTTTACCGATTCATATTAGTATTTTCATTTTATAGTTTTCGTTAGAAGTTAAAAATTTATATTTTAATAATTTCTTTTACAAATTTATTAAAATGTATTATGAAAGGATAACATGTAATTAGAATTAAAATTTGTGTCATAGAGCCAACAATAATACATCATTTAAAGGTATAAAACAAATAATATCACTGAATTTAGTTTAAAATTTTAAACCTATTAAAACAAATACACAAACCAAATAGTCCATGTTTATAATTACGACTTCCAAAAAAAAAGTTTTCTAGGAAAAGATCAGATCACAGATGAGTCAGGCAAAAGAGCCAAAGCAAGCTGTACAAGAGTCTGAACACAACAAATGTTGTGGTGCAAGCAAGAAACGGCTTTTGATAGAATGGCCAGTCATGGGTTGCTGAGACTCCTTTGGTCAAGTTGAGAAAACTACACTTATGTTCTGATCTATGTTTTAAGGCTAGCTTGAAAAATGGTTAGTAGTAAACATTAATTTATAAATATACCATCTCCTGGTTGATTCTTGATCAAACTAGCTTCGTTAGTTTATTAGTCTAGTCACATATTGTTCTATGTATCTTAATAAACAGTCAGGATATAGAAGAGACTTCTTAATAGAATGTTTGTAACAAAACAGAAGCAAGAAGTCATCACACACAGATCATTTCTATCACCTCAACTTCAAAGCTATCTTCTTCTTGTTCTTGCTCTCTTTCTTCAACAACATAGCGATCTTAGCAAATCTCTTTCGGGTCACCGATCTTTTCCCATTCTCCTTGCCTTCACTCTTCTTGCTCCAAGTCTCATCACCACTGCTACTCTTTGCCAGCATCTGACCCAACGACATTTTCTTCCTCTCGCTAGCAACATTCATCACATCTGAATCCTCAGCAACAAGTAGCTTCCTGCTGAGTATTTGCCCGATTGACATTGTTGGCTTCAAGACAGGTACTGAAGATGATGAACCAACAGCAACATCATCATACGTCAGATGCAGACCGTTTACATCCATCAGACGCGTCGTTTTTGGTGTTGTTGTTGTTGTCTCTCTTCTGCTCTTGAACTTGGCAGTGTTGTTCACTGACGAAGATAATCTTCTCCTCTGTCCTTTCTCTGACTGCCGGTTTCGTAGCGCCGCTTCTGCTTCGAGTTTTGCAGCATTTGTAGTGTCAACTCTCTCCACCGCTTCCTCCATTGCCTTCTTACTAGTTTCAACTTCTTGTGCCGCTTTGTCTACTTTCTTCAGAGTATACATCTTTGAAACATTAGCTTCTTCAACTCTCGACACTGCCTCTTCCACTCGCTTTCTCTCCTCTTCCTCTGCGTCTTCAGTAGTCACAGTCACGGCCTTAATCTCTGCGATTGCAACTGCCTCAGCAGCTCTGGCAGCTTCCTTCATCTTTCTAGCGGCAACCAACCTGATCTTAGCCGTTTTGATCTTCTCTCTTGTGTCTTCAATCGCAGCCATTGCTTTCACAATCTCCAACCCTGCGTTCTCTCCTGTTTTCTTGAACTCTTGAGCTTCACTGCTGAGTCTTCGAACCTCATTCATCATTACAAACGCATCGTTCTCGCCTGTTTCACCCTTCACCGCCTTCAAAGACTTTTGCATAAGTCTCTCGCGGGTCTTCTCAAGTGCAGCCTTTTCTTCCTGCAGCTTCTTGTTCAAGACCTCAACAGACTCGCGTATACCCGCAAGATCTACCGTCCTCTTGCATAAATTCATCTTTGCCTTGCTTAGATCCTTCAGTACAGCACCCGCTGGCTTGAAACAACCATCAACCTCTTCTCTCAACAGCTCCTTTTCATTCTTCTGATGAAGCTTCAAGTTAAGCTCTTTAACTGTGGCTTTAGTCTCCTCAAGCTCCTTAACCACCTCAAGCGTCTCGCCTTCTTTCGCGATTAGATCGTTCTGTAGCTCAGCAGCCTGTGCCTTGAGTCTAATGATATCACCTTCCACGTTTTCCTACCACCAAAATCAGAAAACTTTTATCTTACATGAAAGGGACATCAAGTATCATCATCATCATCATCATCATCATTATGTGGTTTAAGACATGAACGAGACATCATCAAACATCAATCCCAAGTAAATCAGCAAGTGAGAAAATTTAGTCTGTATCGAATATCTTCTTGTCGTGTTCAGACAAGAGCATTGCTAAGCAAGCCTAATCAATTAACAGCAGAAAAGCCCTAAAAATCACAATCTTTCGGACAAAGAAGAGAAACCTGAAAGGCTCCTGAGGGTTTATAATTGTGAGTAGGTCTCCAGAAACCGAAACCGCCGAACCGGTTCGCCGCCTCTCTGACTGACTCGAACTGAGTCGAAGTGTCAATCTCGACTCGGCCATTGGACGGCAGATCCGAGTCAGGGTTTAAGCTCCCAGGCTCAGTTACAGAGACCGGTTCTGGGGACTCGGCCATAGAAGAGAGCGGAAGAAGACAGATCTTCGGGAAGGAGAACAGAGAAGGCCAGAGAGTGAAGTGGGGAAGAAGAGACAGAGACAGAGACAGAGACAGAGACTAGAGAGAGCGAGGGGTTTTAAGTTTTAGTCGGTGAGAATGGAACCAAAACTATTGTTTAGTTTTGGGGTAGATACTGTTGTGAATGTGACTAAAACGTGAAACGTGTCGGAACGACACGCCACGCCACGCCACGCCACGCCACGGTCGTCTGTATTTGTCGTATACTGCAAGAGAGAGTGTGTTGAAGAGTCATGTGTATCTATCCGTTTGTGTTCAGTTTCGGTTTCTTTTTGTGCTGTATTCTTTCTCGTCTCTTCTTCCGTCTTGGTAAGTAGCAGACGGATTGTCCGAGTCTGGATAGAGACTAGAGTCGGGATCAAGAAGGGACGATACTCGATAGGGATGGCAATTGGTACGTTAGCCCGCGGGCCTAACCCGTAAAGTCCCACTGCAGGGCGGGCTTGGGCTTACATATCTTAGGCCCGAGATATTGTGGGTCTTGCGGGTTGGTCAATTTCGGGTATGGGCCAATGCGGGGCGGGTCGACGCGGGTTTGCGGGGCATTCGAGACCCGCGTGTCTTCTTCACTAGAGACGTTTGGCGTTCTGTTCACCGACGAAAAAGGTGAGAAATGGCGACTGTGGAGGAAATTCTGGACCTTCTCTTCCACCCGTTGACTAAGGTCACCACCGGGCCTTATCTTCTTCATCGGTATCTTCTCTTCATCTTTGGCCTACAACCGTACTTCTTTTCGTAGAGAGCACCACCAGAGCTTCTCTTCTTCCTCGATCTACTACCATAGCTTCTCTTCTTCCTCGTTCTTCTTCCTCCATCTACCACTGTAGCTTCACCTCTTCCTCGATCTACCACCATCTACCATCTACACAGGTATATGATTTCTTCCTCTCGGTAGACACGAGTTAAAGTTAAATCTTTGCATGTTATTTATATCACTCGCCATACTATACTATAATTAGATTACAAATTTACAATCTGATACTAAGTTACAGTATTGAGTTCAAGAGTTCGTTTTCTTTGTTTGACTTGACTAGTTGACTTGAAACATGATGGTTGTAGACTTTAGTGACAAGAAGTTATCAGTTTTGTTTTGTTTTTTTTGTATGAGCTGTTTTGTTTGAAACTTTGATTGTTTTAAAGTTTTACTATTAATTGTCATTGGTATCAGACTGATTCAATATTACACTTTCAATCTTTAGTAGAGAAACCAAAGAAACCGTGTAGGCTAATATCATGTCTCATCTATCTTGTTTATCATCAACAGTGTCTTCTTCATTGTCAGTGATCTTCCTCGGACTGCCTTGATTCTCTTCCCAATCGAAAGAAATCAAAGAACATTTGGAGAAGTTTCTTTTTGCCTCCTCCTCGTACTCTCTGTACCACTCTGTGATTCTTCGTGGGTTTGTTGGTGCGCTTAAGAAGCAGCCAGTGAATTTTCTTTGCGAAGATGGAGCAGTTAAGCTCATCACTTCCATTCTTCTTTTTCTGTCTTTCTGAGAACTGTTTGATTTGCGATGAGTTCTGAGATGTCTCAAGGTCAATGAGAAGAAGAAAACTAATGAGGACTGCATTTTCACTACCCGCGGACCGGACCGCAAAGTCCTATGTAGCAAGCGGGGCGGGTTTGGGTAGAGGTTTAGGAACCGTGGGTTACGGCGGGCTGACCCGCAAAGATCCGCCAGAGATAGAGACCGCAGCGGGGCGGGCCACGGCGGGGCGGGTTGTCCCAATTGCCATTCCTAATACTCGAGATGGTTTGCTCTCGTCGGTAAAAGGTACTAAAAGCATGATTAACATGAGCTCTTAATTTGAGGTTGACACTTTTTGTATTTTTTTTTGTTTTTTTTACACTTTTCGGCTAAGAGTCGGCTCTTATATCTCTTATATTTAAGAGATGGTTCTTAGTTTTTCTTAGTTAAAAGTTAAGAAACGGTTCTTATACGAAGCTAAGAACCCCACCGTAAAAACCCGAGTTAATTATGGTCTAAGAGTTGTCTCTTAGCCGAAAAGTATTAAAAAAAAATCAAATTATGAATTAAGAACTCCGGCTAAGAGATCGGAGTTAATCATGCTCTGAAAACCAATCCGATAAGAGTAGTTATTAAATTAATTAATAAGATTAGTTTTTGTTTTGTTTTGAAAGTAGATGGTTGGGCCAAAGGCCAACTATTTCTCCAGGAAAACAATACGGATAATTAGTCCGATTTCGGTTTTAGGAGGTCTCTCGTCTTTATTTGTCCAAGTAACAACAATTTTATGGGCACGAATCGAACTCAAAACCTATGAATTTACGTTGTCTCAAGTTAACCTTTACTATTAATCTAGCTTTTATCTTCTTTTGATATTGGGTTTCAATAATCTAAGCTGAATAATTTTGATTATGAACACTATTTGTTGGAATGAACTAATCTTGATGTAAACGGATAACTTTAATCATATAACATAATAACATATTATCATATAACATAATAACATATTGATGTCGTGTCTCGCTGATCAACACGCCAGACTCGTGAAAGCCTCCTAGAGCAACGAAAATGGTAGAACAAGTGTCCTAACCGGCAGAAACAGCTCTGAGGCGAAGCATGTGACGATGCCTTTAATCACACAAGTATCTTAATTCTTTGATTTCTTGTCCTTCTCACCAGAATCTACCAAAAATGACATGCGTCCATATAAGAAAATGTGTGACGTTTGGCCATGCCAAATAGCCATTTTCTTACATATTTAATGCGTCACAAGAACTATGTAGCCTCATTGTGATTGGGGATATCATTTTCATTCGCCGAAAACATAATGTTTTTAGTTGTCTGTCTTCCAATAATGAGAATGATCTATTCATCTGAACTCATGTGGCACCAGACATGGGCTAAGTATCCCTAATCTCTGTTAACAATCATCCACACTTCTACTGAAAAGGGTCCAGAAAAATAAAGGGTCTATTCATATTCTTATACACATACGTACACAGTAACCATTCACAAAGACCCTCATACATATTTTTTGGGTCAAACCCTCATACATTTTCTTTAACCAAAAATCTTCGGTTTGGTTCTGGTTTATTTTATTTTCTCTCACCAAAAAGATTATATTTAGTCATCAATAACGTGATCTATGTAGTGTTCTCGCCAATTATTTGTCCAACTTCTTGTTTGATTTTTCTGCCTTTTGTCCAAACACTTTAAACTAATATTTTCATTTTGTTTCTGTCTCTTTTGTCTTCGATTTCAACTTGATTTGAGGATGACTAATGCAGTCTAGCTAATGTTTTATATTAACCTTTACTTGCACCCCTATTTTGTGAAGTACTAGTTTTCCATTTACCCGCAATAACAAATTTAAGAGCAATTCTCTGAAAATATACATTTTAAGTGTTTGTTTTCAAATATAGCAGTACTTGCTTAAATTTCTCATAATAGGACAGAATTCATTATTCATGTAACGGTTCAAAATATTATTTAATGGGGAATCCTTAATTTTAGAAAACAAGAACCCAAACCTATTATTTAAATTTTCTCGGAATTCATTTAACGTAAGCAAATAATTTGTGCTATTATCAATGTAAAATTTGGTGTATTATATTTGAAAAGGAACTATCTTGTTAGATATTTGATATTTCTCTAAATTATTTAATCATTTGTCCGCTTTGAACTCACGAGAAGAAAAGACAAGGAGCTAAAGTATTAGATTAGGTTAACCATAAGGCTGGAGTCGTATGAAATTGAGAGTTTGAGACATGTATTAGGTAACTATGTTATCTCAAATTAAATTATCTTGTGCAGGTTGTGAAAGTCGCTTCTGATGCTATCTTTTTCGCGGGAAAGTGAAGGGCAAATCAATACAAAACGTTATTCACATGTGATTTGTATTATATCGTTAAATATTAGGAAAAATAGTATTTGCTGATTAGGAAACAATCCTACTTAAGAAGATTCTACTAGGAAAATAGTAGAGGCTATTAGAAAATGATCACATAATATTATATGATTAACAAACCTTAACACAAAATATGGATATAGTACATAAAATTGATCGGATATACGTTTTTAAAGTTGATTTCTTTAGAAAAGTAAATAAATATTATCTTTTAGAGATTCAGAGACCAACAAGAACATGTTACTTATAAAAAGATGTTTGTCACATGATATATTGATACAATGATACAATGATTCCTAGATACGTACAGTTATAAATTATGTATTAACAATATATTTAACAGTCCTACATTAATCAAAATTTGAAAATCTTAATCATTTTTAAATTCGATTTTAGTATAATTTTCGTACTATATGTACAGTTGACATTTATTGTCGTTTTTAAATTATTTATCAAACACAATAATGTGAATTCAGTTCTCATGAGGAATCATGCATGCCTTGAAATAGATGTACAACTAAAACTAAAAGTATAGGCATAACTGAGAACTCTCTCTTCTCTTTATAGAACGATCGTCGATTTATACTAAGTAAAAAGTCCAAATTCACAATTAAAATGTGTTATGGAGTTAGTTAAAACAAAATTATACTAAAATATATAATTATATATGTGAAATATGATCAGTTTTACGGCCGATTAATCACAGCGAAAAATGCAACCAAAAAATTAATGAACTATATATATCATGTTCAAAGAACCTGAGCACCCTCAAAAGAACCAGTGGATTTTATTTTAAAACTAATTATTATTTCTCCTTCAACCACTCTAGTAAATAGATGATTTATGACCTTAAAACAATACCTAATAGTGTAATATTATAGAAGAAAACACTCAAGCTTCTCTATATAATGCCCCTTTTGCTTAAGCTAATTCATCATCATCCACACTCACCACTCAAAATCAGCTTTTGTCTCACTCCTAGAAAATGAAGTTTTCTCCTTCATTTTCTTGCAGTGCTATAGGAGCCTTGATATTGGGTTGCCTTCTGCTTCGAGCATCCATCTCTAATGGTCAATTGAGGCCGGATTTCTATTTCGGAACATGCCCGCATGTTTTCGATATCATTGGGAATGTCATCGTCGATGAATTGGCCTCCGACCCTCGTATTGCCGCTAGCATCCTGCGCCTACACTTCCATGACTGCTTTGTTAATGTAAGGACTCACTCAACTTATATTTCCATATACACAAAAAAACTTACGTGTTCTATGGACAAAGTACTTTACATACCATTTACATGTCGAATAAAGGGTAAAATAATTTGTTACATTAATATATATACACAATGGTCATGTATTGTACTATGGTTTTGTAGGGCTGTGATGCATCAATCCTCCTGGACAATTCCACATCATTCAGGACTGAGAAAGATGCTGCTCCAAACGCAAATTCAGCTAGAGGATTTAATGTCATAGATAGAATGAAAGCCAAGCTTGAGACAACTTGCCCCAAAACAGTGTCTTGTGCAGATGTTCTCACTATCGCTTCTCAAATATCAGTCCTTTTGGTATATATATGTACATACCTACTTATATATTATATATATGTACGTACCTACTTATATGTATGAATTAATCGAAAAATGGTATGAATATTGACGTTAGTCGTCCATGTTATATAGTCAGGAGGTCCATGGTGGCCGCTTCCGTTGGGGAGGAGAGACAGCTTACAAGCTTTCTTCGATCTGGCTAATACAGCTCTTCCTTCTCCATTTTTCACTCTTGCTGAACTTAAAGCAAGTTTTGTTGCCGTTGGTCTAAACCTCTCCTCAGATCTAGTCGCTCTTTCTGGTAAAAATTTCATGCTGATAGTTAGATATATTCATTTAACATCTAAATATCTGGTAAATACACAGTTAATTCACATTTTAATCTGATTTTATAATTATAATTAGTTTATTATGGTTATCTATTATTTAATATTCCTTCTATTTCTAAAATAAATAAATGAATAAATGGTTTTCCTGCGAATTTCCAACAAATTTTTTATCAGGATAAGTATAAGATACTTTCAACGAGACACATTAGTTATGAATTACTTATTTTTTTGTAGTGCATGCAGTTTATATTAATTTAATTTAACAATAAACGGTAAACTTAAAAAATTAATTATATTGATTGAACTATTATGGGAAAATAGTAATTTTATAATCAAAATTTATTATATTTTTAAAATATGTGCAAAACATCAAAAAACTTTCTTTTGTTTTAAAACAAAGGCAACATATATTTAATGTATAAAATAGAAGTGTTTTGGAATTGTAAGAATAATTTGTAAAACGACAAAACATGACTCATGATCATCTTTGATTAAAACATAAAAGGAAGATGTAACTCTACTTTTATTTTTGTCAAATGTTAGGTGGTCACACATTTGGAAGAGCACAATGTCAATTTGTGACACCTCGTCTTTATAACTTCAACGGTACCAATAGCCCAGACCCGAGTATTAACCCAACTTACCTCGCCCAACTACGTGGACTGTGCCCTCAAAACGGAAACGGCACCGTTCTTGTCAACTTCGACCCCGTGACTCCCGATGGTTTCGATAATAAATACTACACTAATCTTCGTAACGGGAGAGGTCTGATTCAGAGTGATCAAGAACTGTTTTCGACTCCTCAAGCCGACACAATTCCACTAGTGGAGCAATACAGAAGCAACCAGACCGCGTTCTTTGATGCATTCGCAAAAGCAATGATTCGGATGGGAGATCTTAAACCTTTGACTGGGAATCAAGGTGAGATAAGACTGAATTGTAGTGTTGTGAACTCAAGGATCATGAGTGTGGAGAATGAAGATGATGGTGTTGTGAGTTCGATTTGATCATGTCGGAGACATATATATGTAAGAAAGCATAATATGCATGGGGAATAATTTATGTAATTCGACTAAATAAATATTCTCACGAGTTATGAGATAATTACGGGTCTTAATTCTAGATGACTTTGGGAACAAACAGTGCCGTGGCTAAAAAGTTAGAGGAATTATGCAATTTCTAAAAATTTGGCCTTTAAATTGGAATGAAAAATTCAATAAAGATGTAACCTAAAACAATTTTTAAATTATATTTCTTAGTACTATATATGAACTCTTTATAAATTTACGCTTTTTTAATTTATCGCTTTGTGTTATTAATCATATCCGAGATAAAATATCTGATGGTTACTCAATATTGAAATACGTTTCCTTATGAAATAAGAGCATTGCCTGGCTAGTTTGGCGACGATGAATCAAACATCCGCAAGAGAAGAACGGAATCGTATTGTCTACTCTTACATGGTCATGTTATTTGAGAGTTTATATTTATGGAAAAATGTAATTCGGATTTTCAAAGTTAATTAACATCTTGGAAAATAAGGTTTTAAATTTAACAAAAGCTTGTTTGTCATGAAACTACAAACCTAATTCTGATTAAGAAAAAACACTACAAAGCTAATAATAGAAGTCTCAACCATAATCAAACTAAAACAAAGAAATCACAAAAACAAGAGTTTTACTTTTGTAAACAAACAAAAGCACAAACGAAAAAAAAAACTACTCAAACGCCCAATTTAAAATAGTTGTAAGCATGTTGACCCGAAACCAAGAAGATGTAAGCAGATTTGGTTGGATGTTGGTAACTTGGTACATTATCAACTTCCCCTTTTCCTCTCATATCTTTCGTAGTTCCAATGTATTATATTCGTTCTTTTTTCATGAAACGTGATATTTAGATGTCACACATATACATATCCAAAATGTCTACTCTTTATAATTCATTATGTTTATAAAAATTTGCAATAACAACTAAACATTCAGAACTACATAGAGATGATTATGAAAATATCTACTATAATTGCATAAAACTAATAAAATATGCAATCTTCATATTAAGGTAATATATCAGTCAAAATAATATAGCATACTAGTTCGTATTATTGTTATTGTTCATCAAATTCAAATCTCACACAATACATGCTACTAAAAAAATATGCAGTAGCATGTTAGTTTGGTACACGCTAGTGTCGTTATATAAACATATTTCCGTACAATCAGACTTAACCCCAATAGCAAAAAACACGATATGTTTAGTTGTTTGTTGTCCAATAACTAGATGGACCTATCCAGGTGTGGGCATAACCGAAACCCGAACCCGAACCGAACCGAAAAACCCGAACCGAAACCCGAACCGAAGTTAAAAAAAGCCCGAACGGGTTTAGGATTCAATAAGTCCGGATACCCGTACCCGAACGGTTATATCCGATAACCGAAGCACAACCCGAAAACACCCGAACTAATATACCGTGACCTATACACATATATACTTTCTAATTCATTGCTGCCTAAATCCTAGAAAATTTGTTAAGCTTCCCGAAATTGCCTCATCGAAAATCAATCTTAGATACACTAGATTTTCAAACTGGTATCCAAAAGTCTATTCTCATCAGCTTCGTCTCCTTCATTGACGTCGTCAACGAGAAGGAAGAAATCAAAGGTTTTTTCTTTTTCAATCCTGCATCAAAATTATTTAACTTTGTTAAAGTTATATCTATTTCTATTTGATTATGTAGTGGTAGTTGTCAAGTCTTGTCGTATTGACAGAGGAAAAGACAAACTTAGTTGATTATGTTATTTCCTTGATTTTCTTATTGTACGGGAAGTACACGTTAGTTGATTTGTTGTCGTATGATACTTGTTTTAGACAGAGACAAAGGTATGCACTTGATAGTATCAAGTATTCAAGTTGATACAAAGTTAGTTGATTAGTTTATTGTTCTATATTTATGTTACTTATTTTTTTAATTGTTGCCGTACGACTTGTATCCATAATGCATTCAACTTGATTATGTTAGTTACAGAGACAAAGTTATACTTTTGTTAGTCGAGACCGAGAAAACGTATTGAACTCACTTTGATTTGGTTTTGTTCGTAGACGTCATCATCATCACCTTTTCAAGGCACTGCAAACAGAGAAGCAAATGATGTAGAAGAAGAGTTTCAAACTCTAGAGTCTGATCAAAGAGGCAAACGAAAACAACCACCTGGAGAGAGTCAGGAACAGAGTAAAACAGCACGCGTACTAGCCCCAAGATCCGACGTATGGTCTCATTTCAAAAGAGTTGAAGAAAACCGTGACAAATGCTTGTGCAACTATTGTCAGAAGACCTACACTTGTCCAACAAAATCTGGAACCACAAATTTGCGTAATCATCTTAATTGTTGCAAGCAATTCAGAGCATGGCAAGATGGTCAAGAACCTACAAAAAGGCAGCAAGTTATTAGTAAGGAAGGTTCTTTGAAGCCTGCAAAAATTTCAGAGGATATGTTCATAGAAGCAACAAATGAAATGCTCGTAATTGGACAGCTGCCACTCTCCTTTGTTGATAGTGTAGCTTTTAAACACTTCTGCGAAAAGGTAATTTTAATAATGTATTTTTTAAATATTTAAACACTCATTATCTAAATCTATGCTAATATATATGTCCTTTTATGTGTAGACTAACCTCCCTGATCCTCATTCAAGACGTACAGCTACTAGAAAGATAGTAGAGATGTATGTTAAGAGAAAGGCTGCTCTTAAGAAATTGTTTCGTGCTAACAAACAAAGAATTTCCATCACCACAGACATATGGGTCTCTCAAGTAACAAGTAAATACTAGCCTTTGGATCATTTTTTAAATTATGTTTAAGATCTTGTTTTTGATATAACTAATCTTTCATTTTGTTTCTTACTTCGCGCAGGGGCTAGCTATATGGTGATAACAGCTCACTACATAGATGCATATTGGCGGTTGAACAAACTGATCATTGGGTTCAAATATGTAACCGATCACAAAGGTAAGACTATTGCATCTGTTCTCTTAGAATGCCTAGCTGAGTGGAGAATAGAAAAGGTGTTCTCTATCACTGTGGACAATGCAACTGCGAACAGCAATGCTTTGATGCTTTTTGAAAGTAGTTTCTCTCAGATATCTGATGAATCATTAGTTATGAAAGGGGAATTTCTGCATGTGAGATGTGCTGGTCACATTATCAATCTGATTGTTAAGGATGGCTTGTCTGACGTAGATGATAGTGTGACTGCAATCCGGAATGCAATCTCATATGTAAGATCTGGAACAAATAGGCAGAGAGCATTTGAACTTAAGGTAGATTCTGGTAGGATGAAAAGAGGAAGTTTGCCACTTGATGTTGTGACTAGGTGGAACTCAACTTACTTGATGTTGCAAAGAGAACTTATTTACAAGACTGCATTTGATAAGATGGGGTTTTGAGGACAAACCGTACAATGATCATTTCATGGAGTTAGACAAGGGGAAAAAAAGACTCGGACCTCCTGTAAGTGAAGATTGGCGTGCTGTTGGAAGGTTAGAGAGGTTTCTTATTATCTTTTATAACTCAACCTTAGTAGTCTCAGCATCTACCACCCTTAGTGCCCACAAGTGCTATGGTGAGATAGTGAACATAGCATCAAATTTGAAGTTGCTTTGTAATAGTTACGATACTGATTTGAAAGTTAAGGCTGAGGATATGCTGATGAAGTTTGATAAGTATTGGGATGGGTTGAAGAATATTAACAAGATTTTAGTGGTGGCACGCGTCTTTGATCCTAGCAGAAAGATGAAGTTTGCAAAGTTGTGCTTTGAGGATCTTTACGGGGAAGACAGTATGGAGTCCAAAGAGTTAAATGATTCAGTTCTTAGTATTCTAACTGATTTTTTCAAGGAGTATAGTGAAAGAAATGGCAAACAAGCTGAAGAAAATGTGCAATCATCTCAGTCTACTCAGTCTACTCAGTCTTCACAATCTCAAGAACAGCCAACAGTAGACTTGCTTGATGATGAACTCGGCTACCACAGGATTGAGAGAAAGTACAGCACACTGCTAAAGGAGAGTGGAGTGAGAGACATCAACGAGTTGGAAGCTTACCTAAAGGCTGATGTTGAGAATCCAGATGCAATGCTAGGAACTGACTATGATGTTCTCTCTTGGTGGAAAGTTAACTCTGGAAAGTACCCTATTCTATCACAGATAGCTCGTGATCTTTTTGCTATGCAAGTCTCCTCGGTTGCATCTGAAAGTGCATTCAGCACGAGTGGGAGGTTAATAGACCCACACAGGAGTTGTTTAACTCACTATATGGTTGAAGTTCTCATGTGTACAGAACAGTGGATGAAACAAGACATCAGACTTGAATCAAAGGTACTCACCAATGCTCAGATACTTGGAGATGTTGAGTACGAAGAAAAGATGGAGAGAGGTTTGTAAAATTCTTGTATATTGCTATGATTTTTTTTTATGTTTGCTAACACTAACTTTTGCATTACTTGAACAGTGTATGAACATCTATCACAGCCACAAGACTAGAGGACTAAGCTAATATGAATTTGGTTCAAGGTAAGAGCTAAAACATGTTATAAATTTTATACGTGTGTTGCATTTCTTTTGCTTGTTTACTCTGCTAATATTTAAAATTGTCTCTTTTTTTCACAGATGGCTTTCAAGTTTCTTAAGTTTGCATGGTGTTTTTGATTCATGTTTTCGGGTGAAGACTCAAAACTCTATGCTTTTTGTTTAAGTTTGGTTGATGTTTTGGATTTGGTTTGTTATTGCACAATATATTACTCTGTTTCGGTTAGGATGTTTGTTTTTGGTTTGGAACTTTGTTATTTGACAATCGATTCAGGTTTTAGGCTTTTGAATGTTTTTTTTTAAAATCAGGTCTTATATAATTTGGGTGTTTCAATTATACCCGAAAATAACCGAACCCGATCCATAATAATCCGAACCCGACCCGAATTCCTAAATAACCCGAACGGGTTCTACACCTTTCCACCCGAAAACCCGAAAATCCGAATCACCCGACCCGAATCCGAACGGGTACCCGAACGCCCAGGCCTACCTATCCTTTAGAACCCTAGTCCTTTGTTACCGGCCAGACATGGGTAAGTATTATTGAAGCCCAAACTAAAGCCCAAGTTTATGATCCATTAGAGGTTTTTGTAACCCATGTAATTAGGGTTTCTAGATTCATATATATGTTGTTATGTGCTTTGATGAATGTAACATTGGCTAAAAGAGCAGCCCTTTCCCTTTTATTGTATGAATCAAACCATCTTTTATATTTCTTGAAAGCAACACAAGCTTCTTCCCTTTTTTTAGATTCTTAGTCTTTCAATAAAGCTCCTTTGAGCTAATCCGAGTTTATGTTTCAATAAAGTCCTTAAGATACAAATCTATCTTATTCACAAATGTCTTCAAATATTCCTTAATCTATACTAATAAAAGGGACCTTTTGAGGCTCCATGGAGCGTCCACATCAGCAAAAAAAAAAATCTTCCGAAAGATGACACGTGGCATAAAATATAGTTTTATATTTTAATATTATTAATTTCGAAAATTATAAATAACATGTAAACATACAGTATAAAAAACGGAAAAACTACATTAAACATATGTAAGATTACCATTTTTCACTTAAAAAAATACGGCTTATCTCCATAATGTAACATTATCGTTTTATAAAAAAAAAAAAAATTATATATAATTTTTTAAATAATAAATATATGTAAACATACAACATGAAAATGGAAATACTACATTAAACATATGTAAGATTACCATTTTTCACTAAAAAAAGACGGCTTATCTCCATAATGTAACATTACTATTTTGTAAAAAAAACATTATATATAATTTTATATTAAATAATAACTAAATACACAATATAAGAAATAGAAATATTATATTAAATATTTATCGTAATATTAGAATAAATAAATATAAAATATAAGAATAAATAAATAATAAGTAAATATTGTATATAAGAAATAAAAATATTACATTAGATATATATCGTCATATTATCAGTGATATAAAAGCAAGAAATTTAGAATAAACAAATATACAAAATAAGAAAAGGTAAACAGTAAGTAAATATATAATATAAAAAATGGAAAAAACTAAATTAAACATATAACTGAAAAATGTATAGTTAAATAAATAATAAGTAATTATACAATATAAAATATTACATTAAACATTAATTATAATATTACAATAATTAAATACAAAACATAAGAAAAATAAAGAATAAGTAAATATACAATATAAAAAATACAAAAAATACATTAAACATCTATCTGAAAAGTATATTACAATAAAAAGTTATATAAGTAAATATACAAAATAAGTAATTGAAATATTACATCAAACATCTATCGTAATATTACAATTTGATATAAAAGTAAAACAGTTAGATAAGTAAATATACAATAAAAAAGTAAATATACAATATAAGAAATGGAAAAACTATATTAAACATCTATTTAAAAAATGTATAGTTTTACATTTTTATTATTTCCAGATATTTTATAAGTAAATATAAAATATAAGTCAAAGAAGCATACAATATAAGAAATATAAATATTACTTCAAACCTCTATCATAATATTATCATTTGATATAAAAACAAGAAAATTAAAATAAGTAAATATACGATATAATAAAAAATAAAAAATAGGTAAAATACAATTAAGAAATTAAAAACTAAATTAAACGTTTGTGTGAAAAAAAATGTTTAGAAAAATAAATAATAAGTAAATATACAATTTTAAAAAATAGAAATATTATATTAAACATCTATCATAATATTAGAATAAGTAAATATACAATATAAGAAAAAATGCACAATAAGTAAATATACATTTGTAGAAATAAATACTAATAAAAGAGATATTTTAAGGCTCCATATAGGGTTCACATCAGCGAAAAAAACTTCTCCCATGAGACGAGGCATCATTATTTAAAAAATAGAAAATAAATAATAAGTAAATAAACAATATAAGAAATAGAAACATTACATTAAACAATAATAATTAAATATACAATATAAGGAAAAATAAATAATAAGTAAATATACAATATAATAAATAGAAATATTACATTAAACATATATCATAATATTATCATTTAATATAAAAGTAAGAAAATTAGAATAAGTAAATACACAATATATAAAATGGAAAAAGTAAATTAAACATATATATGAAAATGCATTGTTAAATAAATAATAAGTGAATATACAATATACAAATATTACACTAAACATTTATTATAATATTACAATAAGTAAATATAAAACATAAAAAAATAATAAGTAAATATACAATATAAGAAATACAAAAAATACATTAAACATCTATCTGAAAAATATATTATTAAATAAATAATAATAAATATATAATATAAGAAATAGAAATATTACTTTAAACATCTATAATAATATTACAATTTGATATAAAAGAAAAAAAACAATTAGATAAGTAAATATACAATATAAAAAACAGAAACACTACATTAAACATCTATCTGAAAAATGTATAGTTTTACATTTTTATTATTTCCAAATATTTTATAAGTAAATATACAATATAAGTAAAACAAGCATACAATATATGTAAAAGAAACGTACATTATAAGAAATATAAATATCACGTTAAACCTCTATCATAATACTATTATTTGGTATAAAAGGAAGAAAATTAAAATAAATAAATATACGATATAAAAAAATAAACAATAGGTAAAATATAATTAAGAAATTAAAAAACTAAATTAAACATCTCTCTAAAGAAAATGTTTAGTAAAATGAATTATAAGTAAATATACAATTTAACAAATAGAAATATTATATTAAACATCTATCGTAATATTAGAATTAATAAATATACAATATAAAGAAAAATACACAATAAGTAAATATACAATATTATAACTGGAAAAACTAAATTAAAAATCAATCTGAAAAATGTAGTAAAATAAATAATAATTAAGTATATTGATTTTGACAACAATAATTAAGTATAAGAAATAAAACTACATTAAACATATGTAAGATTACTATTTTTCACTAAAAAAAGACTGCTTATCTCCATAATGTAACATTACTATTTTGTAAAAAAAAACATTATATATAATTTCGAAAATAATAAATAATATGTAAACATACAACATAAAAAATGGAAATACTACATTAAACATATGTAAGATTATCATTTTACACAAACATACAACATAAAAAAATGGAAAAACTACATTAAACATATATAAGATTACCATTTTTCACTAAAACAAACGGCTTATCTCCATAATGTAACATTACCATTTTATAAAAAAAGAAAAAAAACATAAATATAACTATTTGACTATTTGTCCAAGTTCTTCTATTAAACATTACCGTTTTACATTAAAAATGGAAAAAAACATTAAGATTTAAACATATATCTTTAAATATAAAATATAGATATTAACTAAATATAAAGTATAAGAAAGAGAAATACTCAATATATAGAAAAATAAATAATAAGTAAATATTATAAATATATAAATATATGAATTATATATACAATAATAAGTAAATGTACAATTTTTAAAATATGGAAAGAGTACATTAAATATTAAACATCTATCTTAAAATGTAAAATATAGATATTAAGTAAATAGAAAGTATAAGAAAAAGAAATACACAACTTAAAAACAATAGAAAAAGTATATTAATATTTAAACATCTATATTAAAATGTAAAATATAGATATTACGCAAATAGAAAGTATAAGAAAAAGAAATACACAATTTAAAAAAATGGAAAAAGTACATTAGTATTTAAACATCTATCTTAAAATGTAAATCTATCTTAAAATATAAAATTATTAGTAAATAGAAAGTATAAGAAATAGAAATACACAATATAAAGAAAAATAAATAATAAGTAAATATATAATATAAGTAAATACACAATTTAAAAATGGAAAATTACATTAAGATTTAAAAATATATCTTAAAATTTAAAATATAGATATTACGTAAATAGAAAGTATAACAAATGGCAATATACAATTTAAAGAAAATGGAAAATGTACATTAAGATTTAAACATCTATCTTAAAATGTAAAATAGAGATATTAAGTAAATAAAAAGTACAAGAAATGGAAATACATATACATGAAAATAAATAATAAGTAAATAATGTAAATATATAATATATGAATTATTCATATAATAATAAGTAAATACACAATTTTTTTTAAAAATGGAAAAAGTTCATTAAGCATTAAACATCTATCTTAAAATGTAAAATATATAATATAAGTAAATACACAATTTCATAAAATAGAAAAAGTACATTAAGATTTAAATATCTATTTTAAAATATAAAATATAGATATTACGTAAATAAAAAATATAAGGAATGGAAATAAACATTTAAAAAATGGAAAAAGTACATTAAGATTTAAACATCTATCTTAAAATGTACATCTATCTTAAAATGGTAGTAAATTATATAAAAATAGAAATATCACATTAAACAAAAAAAATGTATAGTTTTACATCAAGAAAGTTCCTATAAAATTCATTATTCCATCAACATCAACCTTACACTATTAAGGAAAACTTCAAAGCACTCGAGCAAAAAAATGGTTCCACCATCAACTCTTGCCGTCCCAAAAACCTTTAATGACCTTGAAGGAGATTTTTTATAACAATGAACTTTTTGTTAGGTGGATTCATTGTTGGGAAACCCGCAACTTCCAAAATCCAAACTTATTCATGGGAATTGAATTGTTTTTAATAGACTCAAAGGTATTCTTACAAATTTAAATTAATCTAATCCATAATTTTATTGTTAATATTCATACTAACTCTTTCATGATCAAACCATTACAGTTAATAATCATTCAAGCGTTTATCCCGAAACACTTCTTTCCTCACCGAATCAGGTATTGGTTCAAGTTGGTTTAGTATTGTTTTTGGTTTAATAACCGGTTTAGGATGGTCCTATTGTAAATATAATTTAAGTTGGTTTAGCATAATATGCTTAAAATAACTTAAATTAAATAATAGTAATATTATGCTTAAAATATAATTTTAGGGAGTTTTCAAATATAGTTTACAGAACATTATAGGTGATGAATTTAATTTATTAAATTCGTTTATTACTTAAAACTAAGTTTTTTTAAAAACATATTGAGTTATGAATATCAATACTGGATTGGTGAGTATAACATGAAGACAAAAATATAAATATTTCATTTTCAAGATAAGAAATCCAGCTTTTATTCAGTTACTCAATATATAATATCTTAAATTATTTTTTAAAAAATATACATAATTTATATATATAGATTAGTCTTCCAAACTTAAACTATTATATTATATAGGAATAATTTTTTTAAATAAAAATAATTTCTGATTTAAAAAAAAAATAAAAACAACAAATGGTTATTTTCAAATAATGGATGTAATTTACATTATACTATCATTTAACAAGTATTAGATACGTTTTGATATATCATTATTTTCTATTTCCAGAAACAAATAAATTGTTAAACATCAATACCATCTAGGTTAAGTATACTGACAGTACAAATTCAAACATCACAAAAAATATTTACATAAACATTATAATACAATAATTTAATAAAAAATACAATTCAAAAAATCAATATTCAAAAAATAGTTATATACTTAATATTTGAAAATCAAAGATATTTTTGCTAAAATTGTACTTACCTGGCCAAGGAGATCGACCATCTTTTTACGGATCGATCGATTGTTGAGCATGTGGTCGATCCGAAAATACTCTGCAGTTTAATTAAATATCTAAAACATTTATTCCAACACTCAACAGATAGTTTTGCTAAATATGATAACTAGATAGCCAACAAAATTACAAAAAAATATTTAAATAGTAAAAATATGTTAATTTAAAGTGTTAAAATTTAAAAATAAATTTTAATTATAACATGCATCTTAACATTTATATAAATATATATCATAACCTAAATATAAATAATTTAACAACTTAAATTTGAAAAAAATAAAAATCCCGGGTGTAGCCCGGGTTAATCCCTAGTTCCTATTAACAATCCTCCATACTTCTACTGATAAGGATCCGGAAAAATGTAAACGCTGATGATCTATCTGTTCTATTATTTTGGGATAAGTAGCGGACAGAAAATTCCATAATAGTATACTATTTGGTAACTTTGTTGTCTCCGAGTAAATTATCAGGGCAAGATTGTGAAAGTTGCTTCTGAGCTTCTATTCGCATTATTCACGGGAACTTGGAGGACAAAATCATTACAAAACCTTATTCACATGTGATTTGTATTCTATGTTTTAGGAGTATTTTTGCTAATTAGGAAGCAATCCTAGTTAAGAGGTTCGACGATGAAAATAGTATATGCTAATTAGGAAGTTATCACACAGTATATTTTGATATTAAAAAAACAGTATTATATGATTAGCAAACCTTAACACAAAACATTATATAATTTATCGCAGGTACTGACTATAGTACGTATTTAAATCAGTTCTTTGAAACATAAATGGACACTTTCTTAGGGAGTCGGATATCAAGAAAAAGCAGTTACTAATAAAAATGTTTAACACGTGATGATAGACAGATACAATGATTTCTTATACAGTTATAAACATGATTGCAAATTTGAAATAAAAATATAATTTCAAATTTAATTTCAGTATCATACAATATAATTTTCGTACTATGTACAGTTGTCATTTTTGGCGTTTAATAATCACTAGGTGATACCTGCGCTTTACGCGGAATGAATAGACTAAAATATCGAAGTTATATTGTTATATTTTAGTTGTCCAGAAAAAATATTGTTATATTTTATTAAAATTATATTGGTTCTGGAGTACGTAAAAATTGTAGAAGAATAAAAATAAATTGAGTAAATAATATGAGGTTAAAAAAAGTAAATAATATGAATTTTATAATTTAGTGGACTGATTAGGACTCGAAATTGTAAAAGAGACCAATTATTAAACCTTAATATCTATTATGAGTCAAAATACATGGTTTGGGTTAACTCTTCGTCACTTGAGATATCCATATTTTGTGAACTAAACTCAATCACAATACCTAAGAAGATTGGAAGCTGAATCGAGTGACTCAAATCTCGGGAAATTCGAACCGATAGATTGTAAATTGACAAAGGCCCTATCAACAAATCTCCATATTTAAAAGAAGTCCATATTAAATGATATTTGACTTCAAACTTAACCGAAAATAATTAAATAAATTTCCAAATTTAATGTTTATCACCATTTATGTTAATTTCGTAATAAAAAAAATTTGTTGCAAAAGTTAAGGGATTCAAAGAAATTTATTATGTCATTCTTTTTTTATTTTATTTTGCAATCACTCAAGATTAGGTTTAACTTTTTTATATACAACGTTTTGATTCTACAATATAGTTGAGTTTATATTGTCCAGGCATAACATGAATGGCACATATCCCATAAAATACATAAAATCAAAATTAATTGTTGATTTTGATTAGATAACGAAATTGGTAAGCAAAGAATATCATAGTGTTGGAAAATCAATGCACTTCCCTTAAGTGTATGAGTAACCAACCTTTACTTGATATAAGACATTAGCTGTATAATTCAAAATTTCATCATAAACTTAAATTACCAACCAACCGTTGATGCCGCAAAATAATTGATGGAAAGAAAATCAATTACTTTTAATTCTGAATATTCTAAATTTGAAGCCACAAAAATATTTAAGTTTAATCAAAATGAAAATAAACATGTTATACCAAATAAATAATATAATTCAAATGAAAATAAACATGTTATACTCAAACATAATTCACAGGTTTAACCAAGTATAATAAATATTTTCTATATGTTTAACAAAAAAAAATATAACTGATGCGACCATCTGAAAAAGTATATCAATTAGTATATTTATTCATGACCAATAATAATAGTATATCAATTAGTATATTTATTATGTTCTAAGAGAAAAACATGTAAAATATATAATGTGTAGATATATGTATACTAAATGATATATGTATAACACATAGATATATAAAATATATAATGTCACTACATTACATATACTATTTTCCTGAACAAAAACAAATGTCATTTATCGAGTCTTACGAAAGAACATGAAATTGAATATAAATCAAAAGAAGTAAATATGAAAAACTTTCAATTTGACATATATATCAAAAACTACTTCAACGTCAAATTATAGTGCCAATAGTTCTGAACAATCGACTTACTTTTGAAGAGTAAATCATGAATTTTATTTATTCATGAACCATTGCTAAGATTACAGAAATGATTTATTCTTGAACATTGGTAAGAGTATATCATATAAAAAAGGTACCAAGAGGTTATACATCCAAACAAATGACGTTACAGTCCGTTTATGTATAAAATTAATTTGGTTAACTAAAGTTAATACATTTATTCGTTTGATTATCATCCCACAAGTCTTGTAATATATTATAAGAGAAGTCTTGTAACAAATATGTCCAATGGCATTATTTTGTAAATATTCTAGTAAACTATGACTATTTTAATAAATGGGTTGAGAAGGGCTATGAAGTTGCCACATCAGTAATGACATTTCTGTTAATAACACATCAAGTAAAGATTAGTTATTAAAAATGCTCCTCAAATAATAAGAAAGGGATTTATCATACCCATTATGTGATTTCAGTCGGAGAAAGGAATCACTAGATTTTGATCTGGGCGCGAATGCATTTTTAAAAAAATATGATGCTATTTTTTTTATGTCACTATTTAGAATTAGACAAAAAACTCGAATTCGAAGAAACCGAACCGATCTCAATCCGAATAAATAGTACCAAATCGAAATTGATTAAATATCTGAATTATTCAAAATTTTGGTATTTGAAGAACTGAAACCTAATTCAATATGAACCGAAGTATTCCAAAATATATTTATATACTTATATATATTAATTATTTTTAGATTTAATATATATAAAAACATCCAGAATATATATGTTACTTTTAAGTTCGTTTAATTACTTGAAAATATATATAAATAATCAAACGTAAATATCTTAAATAGTTAAAATATACTCAAAACTCCAAAAATACTTAAATAATTATTAATTCTCTATCCAAATATTTAAACCAAACCAATTTATATGTTAAGTTAGGTACTCTGACATATGTTATTCAAATTTATATGTAATATATTATTTTTTTATAGATTTTTAAAAAAATAAAGCATATAATAAATTTTAAATTTTTTTAAATAATTTAAATTGGTTATCCAAATCCGAACTGAATTCTCAAAGATCTAAATCGAACACGAAATCCCAAACAGATCCGAAAACGAACCCGAACACCCATCCCTAATCACTATTATATATCCTACTAATGGTATTCCAGCGCTACGCGCCGGATTCGTATGTTTTATCTTAGATGAATTTACAATTCATTTTACGGTCTCAGTAAAGAAAATATTTCAAAAATATGAATATGAAAATATGTTGAAAGAAAATGATATTCATTTGATAGTGGTTAGGGACCGTAATGTATTCCTTTGTTTTGAAGTTGATTAGTTCAAAGTGGAATATCATAAGTGGTTGCGACTAATCGATTCGATAAAAGTAGAATAAAAAACCGATATTCGTAACAAAGTTAATTTAATTGGAATTTAAACATAAAGTCAAGTAGATGTTTTATTTAGAGAACATATCTATACTATGTTAAGTACCATGTGGACAGTATACGGAAGGAACGACATTTGAAGTTCTATTTTATAGACTAATTTGAATTTAAACGTGTGTAATAAGCACATGTGTTACCAGCTCGAAAAACATCTCATCATTAGTTCGTTGTATTTTGTTAGTAATTCTAGTAGATGGTTTGTCAAAATGTTGATGTTTATATTTTTGTACGCCCATTTGATTTGAGCGGCCTTGACTAAAACTGTTGATGATTTCGTGATATTATGTTTCCCCTCGAAGAGTAGCTAGCACATGCGGTGATATTTTCTTTGATTTTAAGAAGTTTTTTATAATGCTTGATAGTTGATGATTTGAATTTTAATGAAGATAGCGATATTGAATTGGTATTACCAATGACTATTTATGCTAAAATTTTATAAGTAAAGTCTGAATTGCTAAATTCTATTATTTGTTAAGGTGGACCCATTAAGTCTAAAAATGATATTTTTGCAAATTCAACTCATTATGGTAGAATGTGTAATGTCTAAAACATTCTTAAAAGTTTTGTAAAAAAAATTATTTATACTTTGAGACAAAAAGAAGATAAATATGGTAGAATTGGTATTACCAATGACTATTTATGCTAAAATTTTATAAGTAAAGTCTGAATTGCTAAATTCTATTATTTGTTAAGGTGGACCCATTAAGTCTAAAAATGATATTTTTGCAAATTCAACTCATTATGGTAGAATGTGTAATGTCTAAAACATTCTTAAAAGTTTTGTAAAAAAAAATTATTTATACTTTGAGACAAAAAGAAGATAAATAATTTTGTTCTAAAAATTATTGTGTAACACTTATGAAGATTGCATCATGCTGTAATTTTCCTTTACTTGTAATTGATGTCATTTTGCTAAGTTAGAAATTTATCTGATATATTAGTTAAGGAAATCTTTTATAATAATTCTGAAATGTCAGAGACGTAAATTATCAATCAAATTATCTAATTATATTATTTTTATTCAGCTGATTAGACCATTATAATAACACAAAATTAATATGTATTTCTTAGTACTATAGAAATATATTGATTACATATTCATATATATTCATTTGTTTTATAGTTTATCTCCAGCTGTAATACATATAATAATGTTCATTTCCTTAATCCGTTGGAATTTTGCACATAAGTCGTAGAATCAATATTTAAATTTTCTTAATAATTAAAATTAATCTATACAATTTAATTTAACTGGGAGGAGATAGAGCCAACACTAATATACATCACATTTCCTTCTGATTGTATAATTCCTAATACTTCCTAGAACTTGTACTCAGACCGGGGCGACTTGGTAGGATGACTCCACCTTTCACGGCCATCTCCATTTCGCCACCTCGTCTAACTTAGCTCAATGAATTTGCCGACTCATTGAGAAAGAAACATAAATAAATAGGATTCTGAATCAATAATATGATTACTTATTCCTTATGCTATCTGGCGAGTAGATCATTTTATCTATTTACTCTGTTTGGAACATAAGCTTTAAATTTTCTAGCAAAAGATACATTTTCAATCTTATTTTGTATTTGAGATAGAACTGGACTTGACAATGGATTAACCATTATTTACATCAAGTAATGCCCAATTTAGATTAAGAGGAACCACAACCATAGCGTAAACACCAATCTGCAGTCACATATCCGGTTGCACCAAACACAGTCCCATCGAAATCTACTCTTTAAAAACACCAAATACAATAACATTTGGATTACTATCAAGTTTTTTTTTCTGAAAAAACAATGTGGGAGAAAACAAACTTGAGCGAACGAAATTCTGTTTACATTGTTAACCAAAAACACTCAAGGTAATAGAAACTAAGATTAAACAATATTTAAAATACACATAACATCAAGACTGCTGGAAACGAAAAATGAACATCTTAATTATTGAAGAAGCAAACACGGTTTTTTTAAAAAAAATAAATTTTGTTATTGAGTTATTCTTGTTGGCGATGAAAAGTTTCCATTTTTGTTCACCGGCGTATTTCTCTCCAGCTTCACCTTCCTTCTTCCAACAATGTCCTCGTAGTCCTCCTGCATCTATTTGATATATAAGCTTTGTTACATAACCAAAAAGAATGAATAGAGACAGCTTCGAACGTTATCAAACATTTATGTTTCTAAAAAGAGAGTGAAAGTTCTTGACAAAAAAACAGAAAAGAATGACTCACTTTGGATAAGTCGGAGATGAATTCTTCTTTTTCTTTCAAAAGAAAAAAAATATGGTAAAAAATATTAATACTCTGTTTCCAAACATTAGATTCATTAGATCACCTGATCAAAATATAGACATATGATATCATATCACTAAAGTCTGCGTCTTTATAGCATATACAATGAATATTTGTGTTACAGGAATTAGAGTTTGACAAAGGGTTTTGACACACAAAAAAACACATATCATTGATAAAGGAAAAAAACCTTCAAATATGCTTGAACATCATGGAGATCATATCCTCTCTGTTTGATGTACTCTGGAAACTCAAGAGATGGAGCTTTCAAGCTCCTACTGCAGTCGCTGATGAGCCTGGTTTAATCCAGGTGAAGAATGCTTGTTTGTCCTATTAAAGGAGAGAGAGAGAGAGAATGAGTTAAGCATTCACTGTGATAAACTTCCATCTTTGAGGTCTTTGCCTGCTTCGGTAAGTTCAATGAACTTATTAAAGCCAGAGGTTGCAGCTCCTCTACCAAGAGCTGCTCCCTTGTTAACACATCCTTGCTTGCTATAAACCCATCTGTTGTATCCGGATTAGTGATTACCAGCAGCAGTGCAGGTAAATTGGAACCACTTGTGGCATTGCCCCTGAAACAGAGGGCTATGTCAACCCTGGGCCATACTTGTTGAAATCATCAAGTATGATCTGCTGATCAGCTTTCTTAAGACCCTGCATCAACACCACAAAATGTTTCAGAGTTAGTGTCCGGCAATCCAAATATTTATATATACATATCTATGTGTTAAAGATAGTGCCATGGTCCTTTTTATCTAGACTCAGTCACGTGAGAATGTAACATGACTTTCAAATAGATGATATTGTAGACAGGACTCTGCCTTCAAGCTAATTGGTTATTAGAGAATCTGGGAATTAAAATCACTTTGAGTTCCAAGATGCGTTGAAACTCCATGGGAGTTCCTTCTGGAAACAATGCATGATAAGTGTCTGCCACTGAATCTTAAGAAGTGCTTTAGCTCTGCTTATTTCACACTCACAAATTCCCAGTAGCTGGCAGCAGTTGAAGTCGTCTGCAATTATCACAAACTTCAGATTTAAAAGGCTAAAGTATATACAATAGCATACTGAAACACAAATACTTTATGATACCAACTGTGTTTTTTTTTTTGAGCAAAGGCATTATGATACCAAAATGCTTCATGCTCAGATAACATCAATAACAATTTTTTTTAGAAAACAGAGACATCAGCAGAGATACATATTCGTAAATTGGTATTATGAGATGGCTAACCTATCTGGCAAGGGAAGGAATTTCTAGAAGAATTGTCTTCATGGCCTGCTTATCTAGTAACATCTATGAAACCAAGAACAAAAAAAAAAACAAATAATCATCTTCCAACTCTAAACAGATGAAAAAGAAGGCTCTGATACATAACCTGCGAGAGAGACGTCATGCCGATTTAAGTCAAAACCGCTAAGTCAAAGTTGTGTTGTTCATCGTTGGAAGATGGGATATTTGTACTCGAAGCTTCATCGATGAGGTCAATTGAATGATGCAGAGTGGGAAAAGTGGGTTAATCACGCAAAAGTTGGGAGTAAAGAACGTATCAATGCAAGGAGGAGACGTTACGGAGAAGCAATCGACGTTTTGAGTTTTCTGGAACTTTCATCTGATAAAATACCAGGGTCTTAGGCGAGAAGGCGAGGAAAATTAATTTTACAATGGGCTTGAATTGTTTTCTGAAGCCCATTACGCAAGTGTAAAGCAAAAACCCAAACACAAGTAAAAAAGCGCAACCAATTAAATGGCGACACATGTCAACAAATGCCCACCCCTAAAGAAGGACGTGGAGAGCTAAGGTGAGAGAAAACTCTGTTTTATTATTATAGATATGTGTCATCATAGGTTACAAAAATATGTGTTATCATATAATTAATCGTATTTTATATGTACCATCAAATAAGTAATCTTATAATTAATAATATTTTATACGTACAATCATATAAATAATCAAATGTATTATAATTTTAAATTTCAATGTAAAATAGAAAAACCATAATTTAAGTTGGTGTTTGAAATTGAGCTTTGTATTGTATTTTTCTTATATATATTGAAAATATTTTTATAATGGTTATTGGAAAATATGTTAGTAAAAATCAATTTTTGAATATATGTATATTTTTGAATGAATTTTTGATATAAATCAATTTTAAATTATTATTTTGATTTGAATATGTATATCAAGTAACATAAGTCTATTACTTTTTAATATAATGTAATGAACTTTTAATTTATAAATAGCATAATCCCATTACTTTTTTTCTAACTTACTGCTATCAATGTTTCAAACAACACTATTTTTTTTTAACTGTTATATATGTTGCCAAAGAAAAGTTTAAAGTCCCACTTTAAAAAGATAGATAAATCCATTACTTTTTTTTCTAACTTACCGCTATCCATGTTTCCAAACAGCACTATTTTTTTTAATTACTATCTATATCGCCAAACAAAAGCTTAAAGTATTTCTGGTTTAATGAGATAGATTTATGCCTTGAAATAGATCTACAACTAAAAATATAAGTGGGATTGAGAACTATCTTTTTAGAATAATGCGTTGATTTGTAGTAAGTAAAATTTCCACATCCACACTATAAATGTGCATATGGAGTTAGTCAAAACAAAAATTACACAGTAAATATGATCAGTCTTACGGTTGACTAATCACAACGAAAATTGGACAGAGAAATATAAACTATACTATGTTCAAAGAATTTGATAGGCCTGAGCGTTTAACCTGGACCCGAAGATCCAAACCGGAACCGACCCAAAAATACCTGATTTGGAACCGGACCGAAAATTTACAAGTACCTTTTGGGTTTAAATTTTTTTTACCCGAAAGAACCAGAACCGAAAAGGAACCGATCCGAATAGACCCGGATCCGAAAAGAACCGACCCGAATAGACCCGACCCGATAAGAACCGATTTGTACCCGACTTAAAAACATGTATATCTAAAACTATGATGTTTTTGTGTTCTATTTTATATATATTATTTTATGATTTAGTTGAAATATCTTTTGTTAACAACATTTGTTATTATTTTTTAACATTTTTAAAGTAATATAAAACTTTAAAATGTAAAATTTAGAGTTTTAAAATGTTTTATTTTAATTATTAATAGTTTCATTTAAGTTGTTTTGTAAAATTTTAGATATATATGACAAATATTCAACTAAAGTTGATGGAATTGGGTATATCATGTTCTTTTCAGATCCTAAATACCCGAACCCGATATGGACCCGAAAAATTATGGGTATTTTATGGATATTTTAATTATAGACCCGAACCGACCCGGATCCGAGAAGAACCGACCCGAACCCGAACCGAAAATTTTTAAGTACTTATTGGATCTAAATATTTAGGATCCGAAAAGACCCAGATCCGAAAGGAACCGGCCCGAACCCGACCCGAAGACCCGAACGCCCAGGCCTAGAATCTGAGCACCGCCAATAGAAGAACCATTGAATTTTATTCTTATAACTAATTATTATTTCTCCTTCAACCACTTTAGTAAATAGATTATAGATACCTAGCTAATAGTGTATACTGTAGAAGAAAACACTCAAGCTTCTATATATAATGCTCCTTCTAGGCTTAAGCTAATTCCCCATCATCCACACTCACCACTCTTTTTTTTCTTTGATCAGCCACACTCTCAAAACCAGCTTTTGTTTCACTCCTGGAAAATGGTGGTTTCTCCTTCATTTTCTTGCAGTGTTGTGGGAGCCCTAATCCTGGGTTGCCTTCTGCTTCAAGCATCAAACTCTAATGCTCAGTTAAGGCCTGATTTCTATTTCAGAACATGCCCGCGTGTTTTTGACATCATTGGGAATATCATCGTCCGTGAAATGGGCTCTGATCCTCGTATTACCGCTAGCCTCCTCCGCCTTCACTTCCATGACTGTTTCGTTAATGTACGGACTTAATTACTCAACTTATCTTTTCATATACCCAAAGAAAAATCCACTACGTGTTCATGGATAAAAGTATGTTTAAATATATAGATCAAAGGCTAAATGGCATGCCAGATCTGAGATTATAAACACTTTCAATTAGATTAATCTTAAAATAGGCAATACAAGGAGTATGCCACATATGTATATTATCTTTTTAAAATTTGGGATAAGATGAATGTTTATCCGGCTTTTCCCAAAATCTTGTTGACAATATGGTCATGTAGTGTAATATGGTTTTTGTAGGGCTGTGATGCCTCGATCCTGCTGGACACTTCCGCATCGTTCAGGACTGAGAAAGATGCTCTGCCAAACGCAAATTCGGCTAGAGGATTTAACGTCATAGATAGAATGAAAACTCAGATTGAGAGAGCTTGCCCAAGAACAGTGTCTTGTGCAGATATTCTCACTATCGCTTCTCAAGTATCAGTCGTTTTGGTATATTACATACTTACATCAAGGCTTATAATATGTATGAATTAATCGAGAGTAGTATGAATGTTGACGTTAATTAGCTTTTTATGTTATGTAGTCAGGAGGTCCAAGTTGGTCGGTTCCGTTGGGGAGGAGAGACGGCTTACAAGCTTTCTTCGATGGGGCTAATACACTACTTCCTTCTCCATTTTTCACTCTTGATGAACTTAAAGCAAGTTTTGCTTTCGCTGGTCTAAACCGCACCTCAGATCTAGTCGCTCTTTCTGGTAAAATTTCATGTTTATTACAATATATGATCATCCTTTTATCTAGATACACTTTATCTTTATATGTTGATAGTTAGCTAGATTCACTTATCAACTCAAGTATCTAGCAAAATGCAAAGTTAATTCGCATTTTAATCTAATTTTATAATATTATAGGTAGTTTTTAAGAAAATAGATATATATGTTATTTATACTTTTCTTTTTTTTCAAAGATAAAAATAAAAAATAAAAAATATATACAATTATTATTAATAATGGTGAATTGTAAACTTTTAAAAACTAGTAATACTTATTAAAATACTATTAGTTTTAAATTATAGAAAATATCTTATTCAAAAAATAATGCAGTTATAATCAAATTTTAATATATCTTTTTAAATGTGTGAAACACAAAAAAATACATCTTTTAAAAACAGAGTGAGTATATATTTATTGAATAAAAGTAGAATTAATTTTGAATTATAAGATGAATTTGTAGAATGACAAAACATGCTAATCATCATTTTTTTTTTTTTTTGTTCCCTAATAATCATCATATTTGATTAAACATAAAGAAAAATGTATCTATATAAACCTTATTGTTAGGGGCCCACACATTTGGAAGAGCACAATGTCAACTTGTGACACCTCGTCTCTACAATTTCAACAATACCAATGGCCCAGACCCGAGTATTGACACAACTTACCTCACCCAACTGCGTGCATTGTGCCCTGAAAACGGAGACGGAACCGTTGTGGCCAACTTCGACCCCGTCACTCCAAATACTTTCGATAATCAATACTACACCAATCTTCGTAACGGGAGAGGTCTGATTCAGAGTGATCAAGAACTATTTTCGACTCCTCAAGCCGACACGATTCCACTAGTGGAGCAATACAGCAGCAACAGGTCCGTGTTCTTTAAAGCATTCGTTGAAGCAATGATTCGGATGGGAGATCTTCAGCCTTTGACAGGAAACCAAGGCCAGATAAGACTGAATTGTAGGGTCGTGAACTCAAGGAGGAGTGTGGAGAATGACGATGATGGTGTTGTGAGTTCGATTTGATCATGTCGGAGATATGGATATGTAAGAAAGCATAAAATGCATGGGTAATGATATATGTATTGCGACTAAATAAATGTTCTCACGAATAATGTATGAGATAATTATGAAATTCGAATTTAGGATTACTGAATGTTTCCTATAATTCTCAAGTCCACTTTTCTCTTCTTAACACTACCGACATCGAGTGTAGAGGACCACTCCTTTTTTTAGTGTTTTGAGTTTTGTGTTTGTTTTTAGCTATAGTACTATCTATGTTCTCTATCGTACTGTGATATAGCCGGTTTGGTTTTATTGTATCTGCCGTGAACGTTTTCTCCTTCAATGAAAAGTAAAGGATCTATAAAATGTTGTTTGTTAAAATAAGGTTATTGCTTGATTCGATTTTCTGATTACTAAAATGTTTATGATTTTCGTAATGCAATGACTCGTCTTGTTTATTCATAAGATATATCAGTTTCAAGTTTGTAGCATAGTAAATTTTGATTTAATTCAACATTATAACAAAGTTTATAACACACCGCCAAACAAAAACATGAAGAGTTTTGAGTAGTAATTATATATCATAGCGGTAAATAATGTACAGTTTAAATGGTTATCACTCAAATGATGGATGAACAAAACAATTCAACGAAAATGATACCATCATCTAATTTTGCATTGTCTTTGTTTTTCTTTTTACAATTCTGCCTTTTTGTACAGCTCAACGTTACCAGTAAAAACGTTTATCGCTTTGTGTTATCATTCATACCCTGATACCCACAATTGAATACAGTATCTAGTTTGCATATTGCTTTATTGAAATATGTTTCCTTATTAAACGAGAGCATTGCCTAGCTATTTTTGGCGACGATGAAACAAACATCTACTAGGTGTTTACCCGTAATTTTGCGGATAGTTTTATTATATAAAGAAATATATATTATATTTACAATGTTATAATTTTTGTATAATAATTAGAAATTTAAAAATGTTAACTTTTAATTTCAAATATTTGGATAATCAAAAATTTCATTATATATTTTTAGAAGATATGTGAGATTTAAAAACACAAACCTTAGTCATTAAAAACCTTTCTCTTACAGAAAAGAATATTTTGGTTTAACACATGAAAAACCAAAAATATTCTAGCTCTCAAGAAAAAAAAATGAATATGTTTTTTGTGTAACTCCAATATGACCAATATAATGATCGGATGCTTTTATCATGAAAGATCTTTTGTAAACGGTTTTGTGTGGGTTTTAAAAACATAAAAATTATAATAATTCCTTACCTACAAATATTATTCTTTTATATAATAATATATAACCATTAAATTTATTTCTATAAAAATGCTAAAGTATTTTATTTAATTATATATAACTAACTGATAAAAATAAAGACATTGATAAAACATATATATTCTTTCTCTAATTCTACAATTAGTTACCATAAATCACTATGTGTAATATCATTTGTGTTATTTGGTAATCTGTATTAATTAGTTCTAGAGTTACCTTTTATTTTTAGATCTGATTAAAATAATAACAAATAAATGTTAACAACCAATCAAATTATAACTATTTTTAAAAACTTAATCTATTAAAGACACATAATCAAAAGTCAATTAAGTGGTTTCTCAATTAATATATAGTAAGATTTATCTCTTTAAAACTAAGAATAAATTGGTTAATGTAAACATAAAAACATGTATTAGAAAAATGGTAGTTTAAACAGTTTTTCTCATAATTTGTTCCAAATCAAACTTTCTCACTCATTTTTTTAATTTAGTGTTAAACATAAAATTCAAATGGGTTAAGCAAATAAATTCTTCATTAAATTATCTTTGATCATTACACTATTTTATCAAACTCTAACTCATTCAACCAAATGTTTTTAATTAAAACTAATCATAGTTTACTTATATTTTAAAATTATTGTTTTAATTTATTTTAAATTAAATTAAAACATACCTATATTAATTGAATTTGATTAACTAATAAGAAAAAATAATATTTCAAATTTTAAATAACCAAATGTCAATATATTAGGCATATATACTTAATATTAATGTGAGATCCAATATTATATGAAACAAAATGTTTTTATTTGTATAAATTTTGTGAAAATTTTATTACGTACATTTTATAAGTTTATTATAGCGTAAAAATACATCTCATTAATTTTTAAATATTTTTTTCTTACTTTCTATTTACATTATATTTTTCATCTTTGACTTTAACAATTGTAGAGATCGTCGTTTTTAAATGACTTACCATAGAATAATGTTAATTCATCTGTTTATATTAATAGATGAATTAAATTAACTTTTTCTTGATTAATATACGTTTAAATAACTTACCGTATAATTTTTTTGTTCTAAAATATAAAAATATTTTAATCATTTCTAAAAGTTATACCGCATATATGATATCACATTGTCATTGGAAAATGATTGGAATTTTTTAGAATTATATATTTGACTGTTTTGCATTTATTTGACACATGTTTATACTATATATATAGTGAATGAGTGAATTTAATTAATATGATTAAGTTTAGATTAATTAGTTTTCTAAAATCTATGATTTATTTTATTCACTGCTAATATAAACATAACAAAACCGTTTTTATAATTGTTTCTATAGTATCATATGTATTTTATATGTATCTGATCAATTTATATAATGTAATCTAGATATTTAATTATTTCTATAAACAAATTATGTTAATTCATCTATATTTAAGATGCTTAACTGTATGTTTGTAAACATAGATTTGATTATGTAATTCTATGAATAGTTTCATTTTAAAAACTTTAATTAAATAAATGAAAAATGAAAAATCATCGACCAATCAAATTATAACAATTAATTGGAAAACTCTTCTATGAGCAACACATCAGCATAAATCATTAAAGTGACTTCTCAATTAATATATATGAGGATGAAGATTGTCTTACATGGTCACGTTATTTGAGAGTTTAGATATAGGGAAAATATGTAACTCGAAAATGTATTCATTTTTATGATTAATATTAATTTAAGAACACTACAAACTTAATGATATTTAAACATAATCAAACTACAATAAAGAAATCGCAAAATACTAAAGTTTTAATTCTGGTAAACAAACAAATGCCTAAAACGAAAAAAAAATATACACTCAAAAGCCTAATATAAAATAGGTGTAAGCAGTTTGACCTAAAGAAGAAGAAGATGTAAGCAGATTTGGTTGGAGGAATTGGTACATTATCAACTCCCCCTTTTCCTCTCTTGTCCTTCATATTTCCAATGTAATAATATATTCCCTCTTTTTCATGAAATCTGATACTTTAGATATCAGACATCTATATCCAAACTGTCTAACCTCTCAATACAATTCATTATTGATTTATACATATTATGCAATAACAACTAAACATTCAAAACTATTTAGAAACAATTTTGTAAATATATATTATAACTGAATAAAATAATAAAACATAAAATCTTCACATTAAGACAATTTATCAGCCAAAATAATATGCCATACTAGTGTGTACTAATGTTACTGTTGTGTCATTATTCATTCAAAGACCACATAATACATGCGGCATGCCATAGACAAAAAATAACAAAAAAATTGACCGTTCAATTTTAACCCGGTGAAAAACAAATTGTTGACAAACAAAACAAAAGTCTATACTAATCTCAGTCTTTATCTAACGCTACGGAGTTAATATAAAAATAAAGGGATAAGACGAACAGCATCATGCTCATCGGTCTAAGTGTGTTAGCTTACACGGCAAACAGAAAACAATTTAGATCTTTATTAAACGCATTTGTTTATCCAGCGGAAACAAAGCAATTAGACGCAACTGTTACAATACTAAGAAAACATAATCCAACCCACTAATTGAGTTCATTAGGACTAACAAATAAACAAACCAGCAGTTCCACTAGCTTAGCACGTGCCCCATACACATATGGTCCCCTCCATGCATTTGTATTTTATACAACTCTATGCTAAGGTTAGACAATTAATTATGTGTCTTATCTTTGGGAATATAGAACCATTTCAATTTTGTAGCTATCATGAAAAAAAGAACAAATTATATATTATTGTTTTGGACCGTAGATGTTCAGTCTCGTGATTGACACACATGACACATCCCATTTCACCTAACGCATTACTCTTTTTTGTACAATACCAAATACACTCGAACAATATGTTTTATCGCTTTCTCTTAACCATACACATGCAACTTGATCTAGGTCTGTTTATTCACGAAACAACTTGCGTATTAAACATTTACTTATACATTTAGGAGCGTATTCAACCAAGAGTTTCCAGTGATTTGTATTAAAATGACAAATCCACTATTATTCAAACATAGATTAAAAAAACAATTTAAAATCCAATGTTATTGAACTTGTCATTTCATTAAACACTCTAAAATCCACTGTTATTAAACAAAATTTAAGTTGGAGAATTTATAGTACTTTAATTGTTTCTAGAGTATTTGAGGGGAGTTCTTTAGTTATAAAAATAAAAATTCAAATCTCACTGTTTTAGATGAGATTCTAGAGTGTTTTAACAAAAATCACACCAATTTTTTTAATTCTTCTGCAATCATCTACAATCTCATTAAAAATCAAATTACTTCAAATTTCAGATTCAATACACTCCTTACTATTGCCTCTTGAAAGGAAAATGAGTTGGGATGTGGGTTCGCTATTCTTCTGAACGCTTTATTTTTAGATATGTAAACCAAAAAGGCATTAAAAATTTAGATTCGCTTTTCTATAATTTTTTTTAAAATGGTTGAATGTGGTAAAATAACTGATAATTAGTACATGTATGTATTCTTGTTGTAAAATACCGTAATGAAGTGTATTTAAGTAGTCAAAACTAATTATAGAAGTAAATCTTTAACCAAACAAAAATGTTAGTAAAAAACAGAAAAAATCTGTTAAATATTAGCGAAAATGATTTTTTCCCTCCTGGAGTACTTTGAGGATTTACATGCAATGTTTACTACTAATTCTAGACTCGAATGTCTGTTGACATTCAATACATTCATTGAATAGTAATAATCTCATTTAAAGAGTCTTTTGTTTTCTGTCAGTGTTTACATAAATTAATTTGTGTACACTAAGGAAAAAATCTTACAAAATCGAAAATATTATGTTGAAAAAAAAATCTCAAATATTTGACTTGGTTGAGTTTTCCAAAATTTAGAATATATATGTACTATTTTCTGAGAATTTACCATTAAATTGTTAGGGAGTTCAAAATTTGGGATGTGGATTGGCTATTCTGAACTTTTTATTTTTAGATATGTAGCCAAAAATGCATTAAAATTTTAGATTCGCTTTTCTATAAATTTTTTAAAATGGTTGAATGTGGTAAAATAATTGATAATTAGTACATACTATGTATTTTTGTTGTAAAATATCGAAGTGAAGTGTATTTAAGTAGTCAAAACTGATTATAGAAGTAAATCTTTAACGAAACAAAAATGTTGGTAAAAACAGAAAAAAATCTGTTAAATATCAGCGAAAATGATTTTTCCCCCTCCTGGAGTTTGAGGATTGACATGCAATGTTTACTTCTAATTCTAGACTCGAATGTCTTTTGACTTTTATGTCAGTCAATACATTCCTTGAATAGTAATAATCTCATTTGAAGAGTCTTTTGTTTTCGGTCAGTTTACAGAAATTAATTTGTGTACACTAAGGAGAAAATCTTAGAAAATCGAAAATATTATGTTCAAAAAAATATCTCAAATATTTGAATTGGTTGAGTTTTCCAAAATTTAGAAAATATATGTACTATTTTCTGAGAATTTACCATTAAATTGTTAGGGAGTTCAAAGTTTAGTTTTCATCACTTAAAATTTTGGTTTATACATAACTTCCGAATTTATAAAAAATCGATTATTTTGTTAATTTTATTTGTAAGAAATGAAAATTGTTTAACTATAATAAAAAGGTTAATTTTTGTTTCAACTCAATCATGAAAACATGAGAGAATCCCGTAATTAAATAAAACGTTAACAGGGACCAGCCTGTCAAATCAAGTTCCGTAACTACATACACCTGCGACACGTCAGCATTGATCCAACGGCGTCAAGCCTCGTCATCAAATCTCTATATATATCAACATCATCTCTCTCCGTTCCCATCATCATTGTAACCATCGAAGCAGTCTCTGCCAAAACAGAGAGAGAGAGAGATAATCAAAATAATGCAGAGATTCACGGCGAAAAGATCGCTCCAGAACGTTTCCGCTTCCCTCTTGCGGCGATGCATCTCAACGACGTCTCAGACGGCTTCCGTCAAGGACACCGACGAGTTTCTAGCTAGGCTTCCGCCGTTCGATTACGCTCCGCCGCCGTATTCCGGCCCCTCCGCCGATGAAATCCTCAACAAAAGGAAGGAGTTCCTCAGCCCTTCCATGCCTCTCCTCTTCAGAAAGCCGGTAACGTTTTTGATCGTAATCGCTAATTTTTCTCGATTAATTTTTTTTTTTTTTTATCGATTGGTTATGAATCTCGTGATTTGATCGTCATCGGAATATTCTGTGGCCAATGAAGGAATCTATTAAATATAATTATAAATTATTGTTGAATCTCTTTTTCTGTTTTTATTTGTTTTTAATGTCACGTGGCCATGTCCGGTCTTATCCATAGCATTGGCCATGTCCGGTCTTATCCATAGCATTGGCCATGTCCGGTCTTCTCATGCATAGCCGAATAAAACGTTTGCCATGTCTGGTGACTCAGGTCTCATGAATAGCTGAAAGAAACATTCATTTGGAAAAAAGCACACACAAATTTTAAAGAATTAATATACACTTTATGCACAAAAATAAAATAAAATAATATACAGTAGTTTGTAGCCATGAATTGTAAAAAAGAATTATTAATTAAGATAAATACAAAAACGTTTATACCCAAAATTTCATGATGTGGAGGATTTGAAAATCGAATTAACTTGAATTTAATTTTTATTCAGCTGAACATTGTGGATGGGAAGATGCAGTATCTATTCGATGAGAGTGGTAGGAGATACTTGGACGCCTTTGCAGGAATCGCAGTTGTGAACTGTGGACATTGTCACCCTGATGTGGTTGAGCCTGTTATCAATCAGATCAAGCGGCTCCAGCATCCTACCGTTATGTACCTTAACCATGCCATTGCTGAGTTCTCTGAAGCTCTCGCTTCCAAACTCCCTGGTGATCTCAAGGTACTAAAGGGACCATTCGTGTTCTGTTTTTCTTTGTTTGTTCTGTGTTCCAAACTCCCTGATGATATCAATATACTACATGAACATGCTTGCTTTTTTTTTTTTTTTTGTGGTTTCTGTTCCAAATTTGATTACTTTATGGGGTTTGGTTTTATTGGAATAGGTTGTGTTCTTCACCAACTCAGGGACGGAGGCTAATGAATTGGCACTCATGATGGCTAAGTTGTATACTGGATGTCAAGACATTGTTTCGATTCGAAACGGGTATCACGGGAACGCCGCTGGAACAATGGGAGCTACTGGTCATAGCTTGTGGAAGTTCAACGTTGTTCAGGTACTATAGACATTTTGTTCTGAGTTTTTTCTTGAACTATGATGAGATATCTGTGTTCTGATATTTGTTTTTTTGTTCTCTTGCTGCTGGCAGACTGGAACTCACCACGCTTTAAACCCGGATCCGTATAGAGGTGTGTTTGGTTCTGATGGAGAGAAGTATGCAAGAGATGTGCAAGATCTCATCCAATATGGCACCACCGGACACATTGCTGGTTTCATTTGTGAAGCTATTCAGGTAACCAGATTTTTACTAGTGTTGAAATTTCTCTTTACAATCGAAGAGTGAAATGATAATCGTTGAGAAATAATATCACTGCGAATGTGAATAGGGAGTTGGAGGGATGGTGGAACTAGCTCCAGGCTATATGTCAGCAGCTTATGATATTGTGAAGAAGGCTGGAGGATTGTTCATTGCGGATGAAGTTCAGTCTGGATTCGCTCGCACTGGCAACTTCTGGGGCTTTGAGGCTCACAATGTCGTCCCTGACATAGTTACTATGGCAAAGGTTTAGATTTTGATTCTGCCTCTACAGTCCTGAAAGAAGCAACAGAAACTGATTTGTCTTTTCTTTGATGATATGCAAACAGGGAATTGGGAATGGGTTTCCTTTGGGAGCGGTTGTGACAACTCCGGAGATAGCTGGAGTATTGACACGCCGATGCTACTTCAACACATTTGGTGGGAATGCTGTGGCTACTACAGCTGGTCTCGCTGTTCTGAATGTGATTGAGAAAGAGAAGCTTCAGGAAAATGCATCCATGGTCGGATCTTACCTCAAAGGAAAACTCAGTCAGCTGAAAGAGAAACACGAAAGTAAATCTCTCTCTCCCTCTCTCCCTCTCTCCCTCTCTCCTCTCTCTATGTGTCCGCTTAAACTTTGTTCTTAAACTTGCTCAATGTGTCTATGCTTCTTTAATGTAGTTATCGGGGATGTAAGGGGAAGAGGACTGATGCTTGGAATAGAGCTGGTAAGTGATCGCAAGCTCAAGACTCCTGCGACGGCCGAGACTCTGCACATCATGGATCAAATGAAAGGTTTGTTGGTTTTGTGTTTTCTTTACTCGTCTTAGCTGTTGAAATTAAACTAACATGTCTTTGTAATGAATGTTGTTACAGAGTTGGGTGTGTTGGTTGGGAAAGGAGGCTACTTTGGAAACGTGTTTAGAATCACACCACCTCTCTGCTTCACTAAGGAAGACGCGGACTATCTCGTGGAAGCCATGGACTACTCAATCTCCAAGATGTGAAGAAGACAAAATGATAAGTAAATGTCTCCTTGTGGGAGATTAATAAGTTGTGGTTAAGTTATGCTTGTTACTTTACTTTTGAACAACCAAAATGATTGATGAGCCAACATCTCGTTGCTTCTCAATCATTCTGTTTTCTTAAATAAAACGCATGTTTTCTTTTATTTTACGTGTCAAAATGTTTACATTTAGTACAAACATCAGAACTCCACATCTAGCATGATCATCAAGAGAACAATGGAAACATGTATAGAAACTACAAATAGCTTCTTTTCACAATTGTGACCATCCAAAAAAAAAACGTTTCTCTCTGCTATGTTGCAAATAATCTCAATAGTTATTTTACCAACGAATCCAGTTATACGCATAATGAAAGGCTTTCATGAACTTCCAGGGCTGGACAACACAGCCACATGCATTGTCTCGAAGGAAGACCTTGCTGTGTCTGATATAAATTGTCTTCTGAAGCTGGGGAGATTTGCCATGATACAGCTGTGGAGTCTAACGGGACACTAAAAGCAGAAAATAAAATTCAGAAAAGCCCACTGGTAAGTAGTGTATCTTAAGTCCCATGACATCTCTGGATCAAAGTGACAGAGACACATAAACCAAATCTCCCTGTAAGAGTATTCTTGATGAAAAACACATAGATTCTTCACCAGTGAATAGTATGAACCTTTTAGAGAGTTTGATTATCTAACAGTCAGTTAAAGTGCAGACAACTTGTGCAAGCAGTGCATTAGAAGATGAAGAATTGATGATGGAATCAGTTAGTAGCAGCAATCTCATGTTCCAGTCCAAGGACAGTCTCTCACTGAGTGTTCAATCTTTAACACTAGAAGTCGCTGAACCATCTTCAGAAGTGGCTAGACATGCTCTGATTAACGGAGACAATGATGGAAACAAGGTGGATCCAATTGGTTCTTCAAGATATATCTGGTCCTCCTTTTGATGTTAGAAAGTCCAACTTTCCCTTCTGAAACTCTGTCATTTAGTTCAATTTCTGAAGCAAGCAGATACGCTACACGGCCATTGACAAGAACTGTATGGTTGATCATTCTCCAAATTTAGTAAAACTCAGGCACGTGTCCTCAAGTGCTTTTGATAGTCAGAGTGGACAGGTACCTCTCGCTGATAATGATGTTGAGACAAACTCAGAGGATAATCTTGATGATGAAACCGATTGCATTACAGTGACTAATGCAGTTGCTGGCGTTGATTCTCGCTCGAAGCTCAATTTCTGAGATCTCCAAGGAACACTCATGTGCATTTGGCACCACCTAGAGCTCCATGAAGACACACTGGATAATGGAATGTTCATGTCTGCTGGATGTCAAGATATTGTTTCGATTTGGAAACGGGTATCATGGGAATGCGGCTGCAACAATGGGGGCTACTGCTCAAAGCATGCAAGAGATGTGCATCTCATACAATATGACACTACCGAACACATTGCTGGTTTCCTTTGTGAAGCTACACAGATAACCAGCGCTTTACTAGTGTTGAACTTCATGTATAATCAAAGACTGAATGATTCTCATTGACAAATAATATCACTATGTTTTCTTCTTATTTACAAACATGACAACACATGATAAACAATGTACAGAAAGAAATTTTCACAATCCCAAAGACCTATGTTGATGGTGCAAATAATACGGCCTGTATCAAACCAATTCACCATCGATTACTTCTCCCAAATCATCCACACCAGCCCCTTCATCTGCGCCTCCACCACCACCCCACCACCTCATGCTCCTAAACCTCCTCCAAAATCACCTCCTCCAAAAACATCAACTCCTCTTCCTAAACCTCCTCCAAAACCGGCTCCAAATAAAAAATCAAAGACAACAGTGTAATTCTTAATAGAGAAATCTTACAATACTATGAAATCATATCAATATTGTTTTGAAAATGACTTCAACGGCAGTTCTTGCTCAAAGTTAGTGCATTTGAAAATGAGAAATATATAATTTTTATATGTATGACAACCCATTTTTTTTGTTTTTTCTCCTCCAAAATCGTCACCTCCTCCTAAACCTCCTCTGAAATCACCCACTCATCCTCCAAAATCGCCCCCACCTCCTCATCCACCTCTAACAGCCTGAAACAGTATTACCTCTCATGGATACCATATAAAAACCTACTCCCGTAGTTGGCCATGCATTGATTAAATGAACTAGATGTACCGGATTGGTTCGTCTACATTTTATTTGGAGAAACTGCAAGTTTTCCAAGCTGAATTTTGAAGAAGATAGAATCTTTGCGTGAGAAAGTTTGAAGAAGCTAAATCTTTCCTTTTTTGGTAAGGTTTGTTATCTCGTCTAAGGTGATGTAAAAAAAAAGGCACCAGAGGACAACACCCATATTACCTTGTACCCCACGGAAACATCTTTTTGCGTCTTTGTGACGAGTCATGTATCACTGAAAAGTGTATTTTCCTGTAACCTAACCAAATCATAACGAGAGAGATGTGGAGGGAGAGGGATTTGAGCCCATTGTTGAAGCAAATGGTTTCCAACATGATACACATGAGGTCCTGGTTTCTGTATAAATCAGTACCAATCCATCGGTGCTGTTCAAGACCGATGCTTTTCTAACGGGGTTGTTGTTGTTGGAAAGCATGATCCAAGAGCCTAGAGAATTGGTAAGACCCCATCTCTCGCATCCATGGTGTCCCACAAGTTCAAGCGACCACGAATATTTTCACAATCGCTTCATCAGGAAGCTCAAGTTTACTTTTTTTTCTCTTCCATTCTCTGAACTTTTAGGTTTAAAGTTTATTTCTGAACACAGACAATATAAATATTTGAGATTCGTATTTCTCTGTTTTTTTCTAAAAACATATATATTTATCTGTGTTTATTTTCATATACCCAGTTTTTGCGTATAATTCCTGTTTTTAAAACTGGTGTTTATGTGTACTATTTTTTTAGAAAAATGTTTTTGGTAAATAATAATTGTTACACCTACCATATATTTTTCTCATGTAGATAAAACCTATAAAAAATAGCTTTATCATCTGAATAAGTATGGTCTATTTTAGATTTTTGTATCATCAAACAAATCTAAATTTTTCTAAGGGTGGACATAAAATCTAATCAGGGACAATTTGGGTATTGATCAGGTCAAAGTTAAATAGAAAACTAGAGACTAATCCGTTCTAACTTTTCAGACAAAAATATTAAACCTATTTATAAATCAATAGTTTTGATTCGATTTGATTTTTATTTTATTTTGAAAATAAAAAAATACTCGTTTTAAATATTGGTTCAGTTATTTATCACTGAAATAACAAAATATATTAGACTCTAAAACTATACTTAAAAAAACTAAAAGATTAATACCAAATATATCGAATAATTTAATCCGAAACTCTACTAAAAGTATATAGTGTATGTCTCCTTTTCCAAGTCAATAGAGAATCCATGGCTTAGAGATCATGTGTTGCAAGTTTGAAGTTGGGACATTTGTAGAGAACAGCTTCTACAGTAATGTGGCGAAAGTTCAACCAGAGGGCCAACTTGCCGCCTGATTTTTGTGTTGTATACCTTAGAAAAAAATAAGATAGCTTCAACGTTAAGACACAAACATTATTGCACCAACAAAAAGCAGCTGAATGCAAAATAGAAACGCAATAGCACAAGTTCTATTCGTTTTTAGACAACACGCAAAGTTCCAATCTTTCACAACCCACACAGAAACTTAAAAAAACATAAATTGTACCAAAAGCTCAACAGATTCTTAAAAAGAGTGAGAAATTCAACAGCGCAATCAACAATTCAACATCATATCATATTTTTTTATCACGTAAGATAGGCTTCGCAATGCAAGAAGTCCCACAAGGTTCCAAGAACATCTCGAAGCATTTCCAAAACACAACCCCTGTCAACGTTCTGCTCCTGCAGACCAAAAAAAGTAAAAAAACACAATAAGCTTCACTTCCAGTAGAGTTTCAAAGACACAAGAGAGCACAATAATGTACCTGTAACTTAGAGTTCATGTCTTTAAGCATCAGAATCACCTCCCTCTTGACTTCCCCCGTTCCAATCCTCTCATCGAATCTATCAGTCTCTCTCACCCTAAGCCTTAGTGTTTGGTTCTTGTAAACTGTAGCTTTAACATGACAAGATTCAAAGACACTGTATCCATCCCCAGATGAAGATTTACCAAAGGGCCACCTTAAACCACCTTTTACATTTGGATCAACTGTAGCTGAATCAAGCAGCCCTTTGATGTCACTTATCTCTTTCTCCTGCTCATCACAGAAACATCACCAAAGATAAGTCCAAGAGAAATTTTTTTAATCATTATGCCAGAAATTTAACTTACAGTGGGAGAAGTGATTTTCCTTTTGGCAGCTAGCATTAGCCTCATGTCAAGATTCTTATCAATGCAAGATACATCAACAACCAAATGTCTTACATGTCTAAGTTCGACCTGTGCCAAAAACAAGACTCAAGATTTCATGTAATATGTTAGCTAGAAAACAAACCAAGTAATACATGAGACATGGATCAAGATATTCTTTTTTGAGACTTGCCTTGTACAAACTGAGCCCTCCATCCTCCTTGACAGTACACTTACAGTTAATGGTTTCATTGGGACGAGAATGATGAGATACCTGAGAATAAAAGCCAGACACAGCAAAGTATACTTCATATGACATTCCACAGCACAGTATAGGTTTACAGGAAAAGAAAACAAGTACCTTCACAGTGTATCTTTCCTTCTCCAAGTCAATACAGAATCCATGTCTTGGTACAAGCTGAGACTTGATGCGATGCAAGTAAGAAGTTGGGACATCAGTAGAGAAGATCTTACTGGAGGGTTTTTGCCTGGTTTAATGTTGTATGTGTTAGAGCTTAATAAAAAGAGAACTTCTGTTAGCAAAGATAATGTAAGATTCAGACCCTGAGTAACTTACCCATAGAATAAATTTTTACCAAAGCTAGCAACCAATCTCAATACATGGTTCTCTCCATCCATTGCAGTCTTAGCTCGCTCATATGCCAACACAAGATCCTCTTCCACCTTCTCTGCTATTAACAGCCACCTAGTTCTCTCTTCTTCTTCTTCACTCTCTGCAATATTCATATAAAATCTCACTAAAACTGACACAATCCATCTTCTTTTGATCATAGCAGTCACTAGTACAAAGTCAAGACTATACTTAAGCGAAACTAACAAACACAGTCACTTACCTTTATGGTCATCGATGTTCTTCAGTATTGAAGGCTTTTTCCTATTTTTGCATTGGACAGAATCAGAGGACAAGGGGACAAGCTTAGCAGATGGAAGTATCTCATCTTCAATTCCGTTGGAGCCAATCAGAAACCACTTGGAAATGGAATCTCCTGAGTATATGATACGGTCGCGTTTATCACTGCTACTACTGTTGAAGTGGAGGTTTTTCTTGAATTTTGTAGCTAGAGAATCCGGAACAGGGGAAGGTCTGTCTGGATCCTTGGAGTGTCGCTTATGTGGAGGTATATAAGACATGTCTGAACCTGAAACTCCCAAAACAAGAAAAAGATTTTCAAGAACAACTTTTCATCGGATCAGAGAGAAGATCACATAAGAGGAGGAGATTACCTTTTCTTGACTCAGCGTCTTTTGAAGTTCAAGTTCCTTCAGGAAAAACTTAAAGGAGAACAGTGAACTCTAAGAGAATCTACGCTACCTTCTTTTACTTTAATGCAAATTGTGTTTGGTTTCGATGGCTATCAATCATAGTACATATGTCAATCATGTCTATCTTTCTTTTTTACTTTTTTCGATTATTGGAGTTAAGATCGTTTTGCTTTTGAATGGTTGCTTCGGACCAAATGAACTAAAATGTTTTGAATGCATTTTATCTTTTGGATGCTACATTGTTACAAGTAAAAAATGTCATTCTTTTACAAGACTTTAGGACATCATTATTGATACCAGACATAGTAGAAATCTTACAAATTAATATATTTTTCATATTTGATGACCTATTGGAACTACATTTTTCTTGATGATAGGGAATCTTTACATTGTCTTGTCTTATTTAGTTTTGGATTTAGAACCTTAATATATAAGGAAGCTTTTGTATGCTTGAGTCATGGCAAGTTCACAAACATAAAGTGACCGGTAACAAATCCAAAAAATGGAATGGTTTAGTCCAAAAACGGTTTAATACATGAGAGCTTCACAGGTTTCAGACCCAAATCAACGTAGGCAGATTGACATGGATACAAAACAAATGTTATGTTCTTTTTTTGGAAAACACACAAGTTTAACATCCCCCAAACACACAACTTCGAAACATTCAAGTGTAAACACACATTAAAAGCAAAAGAGAATCGGAAATAGCACCAGCAACATCATATGGTTCTATATCACGTAAGAGAAGCATCACAATGCAAGAAGTCCCATATAGTTCCAAGAGCATCTCTAAGAATTTCTAAAACACATCCCCTCTCAATGTTCTTCTCCTGCACAACATAAGGTTTAATAATCAGTGATAGTCTCATTTTCATTAAAAAGGTTTCAAAGACGCAAAAGGAAAACAGTTTACCTGTAGCTTAGTGTTGATGTCTTGAAGTATCAAAGTCACCCCTCTCTCATCTTCCCATGCTCCAAATCTAAATCCAAGAAAGGCATTTAACTATTTTCTAGATAAATGTAGATACCAGAAACAAATCACCGTTAGAGTCATCATTTTCCTTTTGCTGGCGAGCATAAACCTATGTCAAGATTCTTATCAATGCAGGGGACATCAACAACAAAATGCCTTAAGAGGATTAAGCTCAGCCTGCATGCGCGGTAAAAAGGTCCGAGTTAATATCAATATGTTCTCAGATTCTTATCACAAATACACAAAGGGCGCTCAAGTCTTGCCTTGTACATACTGAGACTTCCATCATCCTTCACGGTACATTTACATTTAATGGTTGCATGGGGACGAGTGTACTGCGATATCTGCAAAACGTATACTTCCTTCTCCATGTCTATACAGAACTCATGGCTTGGAATAGCCTTAGAATTTATGTTTTGTATGAAAGAAGTTGGAACATCAGTAGAGAAGATCCTATTCGTTTTTTGTTGCCAATACTCAGTCACAGGACCACCTTGACGCCTAGTTTTGTGTATAGTATATGTTAGAAACCAAGGGCTAATGATATTTGTGAAAAAAAGCAAATTGAAATGCTTACCTACGAAAGAGAAGTTTACCAAACCTAGCAACCAATCTTAGTTTAGCATTGTCTGAAAGATGATGATGGTCCTCCATTGTCTTCTTAGCTTGCTCATATGCAAAGACAAGATCCTTCTCAACCTTTTCTGCTACTAACATCCATCGAGATTTCTCTTCTTCTTCACTCTCCTCAGCTAACATATTTTTAATACAAACATATTGGGACATTAGGACATTAGTAGTGTTCGTCAATACCAAATAATTTTCTCCATATCTGATGCATTCAGAAGAATCTGAGGACATTGGGACAAGCTTAATAGATGGAGGAACCTCATCCTCTATTCCATTTGAACTAACAAGAAACCATTTAGAAATGGAATCTCTTGAATATGTAATAACTTTGCCATAAGCATTGCTACTCTTTAAATTTTCAAGAGAATCTGGAACAGGGGAAGGTCTGTCTGGATCCTTGGAGTGTCGCTTATGTGGAGGTATATAAGACATGTCTGAACCTGAAACTCCAAAAACAAGAAAAACATTTTCAAGAACAACTATTCATCGCCTCAGAGAGAAAATCACATAAGGAGTTACCTTTTAAACGTCTTCTGAAGTTCAAAGGTTCCTGCAGAAAGATCTTAAAGGAGAACAGTGACTTCTAAAAGAGACTCCTGGCTGTGTTTGGTTTCTACAAAATCTTTAATGCAAAATTGTGTTTGGTTTCGATACCCATCAATCATAGTACGCATGTCAAACATGTCTCTATCTTTCTTTTCCTTTACTTTTTTTTTATTATTGGAGTTAAAGATCCCTTTGCTTTTGGGCTTTTGCAAGTTGAGATTTTGAATGGTTGCTTCGGACCAAATGAACTAAACTGTTTTGAATGCATTTAATCTTTTGGATGCTACATTGCTACAGGTAAAGAAGTGTTCTTTTGCAAGACTTTGGGACGTCATCATTGATACCAGACATAGGAGAAATCTTACAAATGAATATATTTTTCATATTTCAATTACCTATTGGAAAAACATTTTAATTAATGATTGGGAATCTTTACATTGTCTTGTCTTTATATAGTTTAGGATTAAAATCCTTAAAATATAAGGAAGATTTTGTATGCTTGAGTCATGCCCAGTTCACAAACACCGGTAACAAAACCTAAAATTAAATGGTTTAGTCCGCAAACGGTTTAATACATGCGAGCTTTACTGGTTTCAGACCCAAACTAACTTAAGCAGACTGACATGGATACAAACAGATGTTATGTTATTTTTTTGGACAACACACAAGTTCAATCCTTGACATCCCTAAAACAAATCAGAAACATTACTGCACCAAAACACATCAAAAAGTAAAAGAGAATCCGAACTAGCAGCAGCAACAACATCATATGGTTCTTTATGACGTAAGAGAGGCATCACAATGCAAGAAGTCCCATATAGTTCCAAGAGCATCTCTAAGCTTTTTTAAAACACAGTCCCTCTCAATGTTCTGCTCCTGCACACCATAAGGATTAATAATAATCTTCATTAAAAAAAAGGCTTAATAATCACTGTAACCTCATTTTCAATAAAGGTTTCGTAGCAAAAGAAAAACACTTTACCTGTAACTTAGTGTTGATGTCTTGAAGTATCAAAGTCACACCCCTCTCCACTTCCCTTGTTCTAAACCGCTCATTAAACCTATCAGCCTCTCTGACCCTTAGCCTTAGAGTCCGGTTTTTGTATGTAGTCGCTCTAACGTGACAAACTTCCAATATTTTGTATCCATTTAAGGACGAAGGTTTACCAAGCAGCCACTTTAATCCCTCTTTCGAATCGACCGTCACTGAATCCAATAATCCTTGAATGTTATGTGTCTCTTTCTCCTGTTTATGATAGAAACAGCTAAGTCCAAGAAAGGCATAACTATATTCTAGATAAATAAATGTATACATCAAAATCAACTCACCGTGAGATTCATAATTTTCCTTTTTCCGGCGACCATAAGCCTCATGTCAAGATTCTTGTCAATGCAGGACACATCAACAACCAAATGCCTTAGAGGATTCATCTCGGCCTGCACAAAAAAAGAGGTCAAAGTTAATATTAAAGATGATATTTATATGTTCTCATAACAATATTTATCAATGAAGAGGGTTCACTCAGATTCTTATCACAGATACACAAAGAGCTCAACACTTGCCTTGTACATACTGAGGCTTCCATCTTCCTTTACGGTACATTTACATCTGATGGTTACATAAGGACGAGTGTTATGCGATATCTGCACAACGTATACTTCCTTTTCCACGCCTATACAGAATTCATGGCTTGAAATAGCCTTAGACTTTATGTTTTGTATGAAATAAGTTGGGACATCCGTAGAGAATATCATATTCATGTTTTCTTGCGAATATTCAGTCACATGACCAGCTTGGCGCCTGTTTTCAAGTAGTATTTGTTAGAAAACAAGGCTAGTAATATTTTTTGTAAAAAAAAATCTAATAGAACAATACTTACCTATAAAAGATAAGTTTACCGAACCTAGCAACCAATCGCAGTTTACCATTATCTGAAAGATGATAATCCTCCATTCCCTTCTTAGCTTGCTCATATGCAAATAAAATATCATTCTCAACCTTCTCTGCTACTAACATCCACCGAGATTTCTCTTCTTCTTCACTCTCCTCAGCTATCATATATATTTTAAAATATACATATTAAAATTACACTAAAGAGAAGACGCAATGCGCATGCATCTTTGGCAAGAGCGATCATGGTAGTTACAAAAAAAATAGTAACTAGTGTTACCTTTATGTAAACTAGTGTTAATCAATACCAAAGACGTTTCTCCATATCTGCTGCATTCAGAAGAATCTGAAGACACTGGGACAAGCTTAACAGATGGAGGAACCTCATCCTCTATTCCATTTGAGCTAACAATAAGCCATTTGGAAATGGAATCTCTCGAATATGTAATAACTTTGCTTTTAGCAAAGCTACTCTTGAAGTCGTTATTTTTCTTCAATTTTGTAACTAGAGATTCTGGAAAAGGGGAAGGCCTCACGGGATCCTTCGAGTGTCGCTTGTGCGGAGGAATATAAGACATGTCTGCACCTGAAACTCCCAAAAAAAAAAGAGATGTAAAGAACAATGACTCGTTGGCTCTAGTTCAAGATTAAACTTGGAGCACAGAGAGGAGATGCTTAGTAAGCTTATAACAAATCACATCTTAGGAAAATAGTAGAAAACGAAAGCAGAATTTTTCAGTTATTACAAGATGTTTCCAAATGAGCGACGAGGTAAAGAAGTGAACTCCAAAGAAGTAAGTTTTTAAGGTGAGAAGAGAAAAGTTAAACGTTACACGTCCATATATACTAGTACTTACTAAGTTAAAGAATGGTGTTCCTGCATACAATGACAGTGAACTCCAAGAGTCTCTTAATTAGCTCATTTTTTATCTTCCAATTGCCTCCTCGGCTTCTTCAAAACATTAGCAAAAGTCGTGTTAAAATAACCTAAAATATATATAATGAATGTCCTCGCATGCAGATATTCAAATGATTACATTATTTTTGTAGTTGTTGAAAAAAAGAACGCATACACAAGGTTTGATCTTAATTGGTATAACTACGCTGAAGCGTAACGTAGCGTGAGACGCATGGTATCGTGTTAGAATGTCCAATCGTTTCTCTAGTGTGCACTAATTCCCTTTAAAATACTTAATTATCACCTGACAAATTCTTGATTATTAATTGTGTTAATCACAACATTTAAGTTAATTAACACATACTATATCCGACGTATAATTTATCATAAAGTTGGGGAACGCGCTAGGCGCTAGTCGGGCGGTCGGGTTGGACCTAGCGCCTAAAGAGAAAATCAGGGATTAATCGGAAATTATGCGGGGCGGAATTTTTAGATAGTTTACTATGTTATAAAACATGTTAATCTTTAATTGTGTATAACATTAATACATTTTCATGTTTAAGATTGTATAAAACACACAAATAGAATATATAAACTTAATATAGTGTAATTTTCATCAAAAATTATGAATATAAATGATATTTATAAAATTTTAGATCAAATGAATAAATAAAAATATTATTAAAAATAAAAAAAAATAAAAAATAAATAAAAAAATAAAATAAAAAAATAGATTAGGCGGCCGCCTAGACGGCTAGGCGGCTATGCGGTCTAGGCGGAAAAAAATCGGATATCCGATTTTTTAAACCGATTTGGCATAAATCGGAGCGGAAAAATGACGCGTAACGTCTAGGCGGCTAGGCGGCCGAGTTTTAGAACAGGGAATTTATGTAGTTGCTGATACAGTAGACTTTTCTTTGATGTATAGTCATTTAATAACATGTACTTTATGTTGGTGCTAGTATTATTTTAAATTATGTTTTAACAATTGATTATTAACATACCCAGATGAATTATCATTAGTCCTGGGACGGATCGGATATCCGGGTAAGTTTAAGGTATGCGGATCCGGATCCTTATCCGGCGGATCCATAATTTTACTATCTTTATCCGGATCTGGGGTTCTCGGATATCCAGATATCGGATATCCTTCTAAAAATTGTAATATCCGGCGGATATCCGGATCCGGATTTGGATCCTTAAAATAAATAAAAAATAATATTAATATATATATAAAATATTAATAATAATTTTAAAATAAAAATATATATAATGTTTTTAATTATTTTTATGTATAATATTACAAAGTTTACATAAAATTTACATATACTATTATAAAAATGAAAATATATTAAATAAAGTTAGTTTTTATATATAGATATTACTATTTTTGAAATAGTTATTAATAAAACTTACGGATCCGTATATCCGGACTAAAAAAATCAAGATATCTGGATCCGGATCCAACTTTGACGGATCCAACATTTTACTATCCGGATCCGGATTCGACCTCTCCGGATATCTGGATTTTCTGATCGGATCTAGATCGAATCCGGATCTCGGATAAAAGTCTCACACCTACTTATTATGTTGATTTTGTTTTATTTTAGGTTTATCTCTCCAGTTGTCTCGTTTTTTAAAAGAATATTTTCTCAATTTTGTTCTAAATCCTTTTAGCGGCGAGTATTATCTCTCCACGTTCTTTTACGCCCACCTTCATGGGAGAATCAGACGAAGCCAGTAATTCTGCTTCATCAGCCACATCACCCATTGGTTCTAGCTTGAATATTCAAACAGGGTCTAAGACATCAGAGCTGTCTGTATCTCTAGGAACTGACAAATCAAAACAACTTCCTGGAGAGTTTGTGACCAATGCATCAGAAGAGCCGTTGCAATCAGAGAACTCAGTCAGCGGATCTTTCTGAAGAGAATAATCTTTTGGCTGACCATACTGCCCAGAACCAGGAGCTACAAACGAAGATTATGAGGACGACACAGATGCCCATGTTTCAGAAAGCTCAAGTTGTCCTGAAACCCAAGCGTTGACACCAGCTCAATCAACAAAGGTTGAAGATTATGATCATTCTGTTCTTGATGCTTCAAATGCGGAAACAACAGAATCATTAAAATCGTCGGTTCAAAAGATAGTTCCTGCTTCAGTGGAAGATGCTATGTGGCCTGTCAGCGCATTCACTGTTGCACCTACCTTGGACACAGATAAGCCAGAAGAGGTCCCAATGATTAAGCTTCCTCGTCCAAGAAGTCCGCTTGTTGATGCCGTTGCAGCTCATGACAGGCGCACGGTAACAATCACATCTTGTCTACAATACCATGCCTTAGCTAAAAAAAAAGTGTCTCTAGCTAATCTTTTGTTCCGTGGCAAAATTCGTTTTGCCAACAGAACATTCTTTTATTGAAATTGCCTGCCCATAGGTGTATACTCTTTTATTGAAACATAATTTTCATAGCTGTGTAAATGTGATTACAAAATGTATAATCTCGATAATTAGCGTTGCCCTTTGAGGTGTATTCAATTTATATCAAAATAATAAATCATTTTAAGTATGATTTTTTTAAAAAAAATATTATTTAGAATTCTATGTTATTGAAATTATAATTTTAAAATATATTTTAAATATTTGATGTTATTAAAAATATTTATAAATGTGTAATTTAAAAAAAAAATATTTAAAAGCATAATAGTTTCACAACTAACCTAAAATTATCTAAATCGAATCATTTCAAATACATAACTCAATATTCATTGTCTCATGCAATGTTCAAAAAATCGATAGATGGGAACTACGCAGTTTATAAAGAACTAACAACTAAGAAGATTATTTGAGGTCATAAATGAATTATTGATTTGTTTTGTATATATTTTACATTCATATAAATTATTTTAGTTTTACAGTTTAGTTATAAAATATTGTGATGAATTGTCAAAAATAGATATATAAAACATAAGAAATTAGATAAATGTGTATTAATATTATTATTTTATTTAATTTTAGACTAATTTAAATTAATTTAAAACGATTTTAACTATTTTAGAAGAGTTTAAACTGATTTTGAGTGCTATAAATCGGATTTTACTCAAATCATTTCGGGTAGGCGCCTCCTAGACCATGGTCTCATGAATTGGATAAATAAAACGAAACCCAACTAAACCATCCACCAAACTGAACCAATTTATCTTGCTACGTTAAAAAGTTTGTATAAAACCGTAAACCAAATGGAAACCAAACCATAAACCGGATGTGGTTGAGTTGCTTAAACCCATCACGCTGACGATCATTCGGCGCAAGAAAAATCACACAACCCTAATCAAACCAAAATAAGAGACTGAGAATCAAAATCTCCCTTCTTCCTCCTTTTTTTTTTATATATTTTAATTATAATAAATGGTAAAACCAATTCCTATCACAACAGTTCTAAGAGGTGCGTCCGCCGCAGCATCCAAATTCGTCAAATCGTCGAAACCGATCCGACCCGTATCCTCCAACAACACCATGGCCAGTCCCGACAAAGACTCCTCCGCCGCCACCACCTCCAGCGGCAGTAGCCGCCGCAGCGTCCCACTTTCCGCTGTAGTATCGGATTGTGCGAAACGGTGGTTTGAAGACACACTTGAAGAAGCAAAAGCTGGGAACATCACTATGCAAGTTGTATTGGGTCAGATGTATAACTCTGGCTACGGAGTTCCCAAAGATGCTCGAAAGGTTTCTCCTTTTTCCATATCTCATCACTTTTAGCTTTAGGGTTTAGTGAAGAAACTCATTTCTAGTTAATGTTAATGAAGTGAATTCAATTTATGAAAAGTTAGTGTCTTTACGCAGGGGAGGGTTTGGATTACGAAAGCATCAAAAGTTCGTTCGTCTGTGTGGAAAGTTATGAATAAACGACCAGGTTTGGTTTATATCACAACTTAACTTGCTGTTCTGTCGGAAAATAAGGTTCCTTTGTTTCTTTTTGTATTTCACACTTTGATTTGGTGTTTTTTTTTTGTGCTTGATTTGTCTTGTCAGGTTACAACGCAAGTGATTCAGATTCGCATTCTGAGTAGTATCATATGTCCATTTAGAAAGAGCTCGTCTGTGTTCTGTTTTGTCTCATATTGGATGTTCCAAGTTCATACAATAAACAATATTCGTCTCCGCCCAAATCAATTTTTGTGTTTGCTAAACCATTTTGTTACATGTCTTGCTTTATTATTTCTCTCTTTTTCTTTGTGATAACCTTTTGCTGATTTTGTAGCAATGAAAAAGGGGTTTAAGGTATTAGTCTTGCCACTTTTTCTCATGTAAATAATAACGAAGTCGAGATTAGTAATTTGATTAGACTCTGTCCGGAACAAAAGTGTCATAAAGGCTCCAAGAATATAGCGAGAAATATATATATATATATATGAATAATGTAAGAATTTAAAATTATTAAATCAAAGCCTTAAAAGCATAATACTCCATATAAGAGTCTTCGATTCTAAATTTTTAGCGAGCTTAATAGGAATATTTAATTGGAAGTCGTCTATATAGTATTTGATTTCTACACTAAGCAAAATCTCAAGCTAATTAATAGTATCGACTATCGAGTCATGTCATATTTAAAGCATGTCAACAAAACACATCAGAGCGACATTTATGGTTGGTAGTATAGTAACTGTAATCGCATTAGCATATCTTATAGTCCATTATCGAGTATGCTATACGATGAAAATCTGATGGACAAAAAAGTTTTTGTTTGAGTTATCAAATGAAACCAACTCTGAGTAAACAAATAAAGACTTTAATTAAGAGGTTTTGCTAAATAATCACACTCTTAATATCTACTCATGTGCTTGAAAAAGAAAGAGATGACTTTTACTCCCTGTTCGGGAACGGGGGAACGCGCTAGTCGGACGGTCGGATTGGACCTAACGCCTAAAGAGAAAATCGGGGATTAATTGGAAATTATGCGGGACATAATTTTTAGACTGTTTACTATGTTATAAAGCATGTTAATCTTTAATTGTGTATAACATTAATACATTTTCATGTTTAAAATTGTATAAAACACACAAATAGAATATATAAACTTAATATATTGTAATTTTCATAAAAATTATGAATATAAATGATATTTATAAAATTTTAGATTAAATAAATAAATAAAAATATTATTAAAAATTAAAAAAATAAAAAGATTAGGCGGCCGCCTAGGCGGTTAGGCGGTCTAGTCGGAGAAAATCGGATATCTGATTTTTTTAACATATTTGGCATAAATCGGGATGGAAAAGTGACACGTAGAGTCCAGGCGGCCAATTTTTAGAACATGGCTTTTACTACTACTACCTACTAAAGCAATCTCAGTTTCACCAAAATAAATTTTTTAAATGTTTCTGAATTTATTTAAGAGAGATTAACATATAGACATACTTTGGTCATGAGTCCTTACACTTTAACATATTTTATGCTGGTAGTGTATTTTGGACTAGTTTTTGTTTTTTTTTCTTGACAAAATTGATCTTTCTTGGAAAGAGAATGCATAGACTAAAAAACATTATTCTCGTTAGCTTATCAACACTAGTTAGTTCTTTGTTTAGTCAATAAATATGTGACAGGTTTATGGAGTTATGGGCTTCTAGCAGGACCGTTAGATTGTTTTATTTTTATATTAATCTGATGGCTGGTGTTTGTAAAAGTTGAATTTATGTGGTCAGGAGAAATATTGATGTGAATGGGGTTATAGTGTGTTGTGGTAAGGCGACACAGAGTGTTGGTGGTTACTGTGGTCAAGGTTGTTGTGGTTAGAGGCTGAGGAATTGTGACAAGGTTAGAGGATTTGTGGGGAATAGCTGAAGTTAAGTAGTCAAGGTTAAAAGTTATGTGGTTAGGAGGAATAGTGTGTGGTCAAGAAGAGAATATACGAGATATCATTATCCATTCCCAATTTCCCATCATAATGCTTTTCATAGCTTTCAATGAAATTCTCCGGCCATCAAGAAATATATGTGCCGGTTTGAAGAACCTCGATCCTTAAAGAAGTGATGTGTAGTCGGTAAACAGTTTGAGAGGAGTGGAGATTTTTGGCGACGGCGACAGCGGTTAATGAACATGAAGATGAACCACCAAAAAATCCCATAAAATTATGTAGTTAGAATTGGATATGTGGTTTCTGGTATAAAATAAAAATCTACCGGCTAGATAATTGAAGCTTACAAAAAGATATACAGTGGACCATAAAGTGAAAAAAGATAAAAATGATTAATCTTGTAAGCATCAACTATGGAAAATTAATTTCAAGATGTAGAAAAAGAGAGAGATAATAGACTAATAATGTAAACGATGATTGTGACAGTGAAATTAGATATTCAGAAAGAAAGAATGAACGTAACCAAACTACATATTTTTAACTAATTTAAATTAGAAAGGCTTTTTAGAGAATTCACGAAGAAAAAATACTCTACATGCTGAAAATATGTGTAACCGTAAATAGATAACTTAGAAGTATGTCTATGTAATTTTTTCTTTATTTAAACATTAGAAACAGAACGTCACAACGCAAAGCCGACAACCTTTTCAGAGATTAAAGCCGGCGAGCCGAACTCACAGAACAAACATCTTGAAACCAACAAATAAGACAAAAAAAACTAACACCAAAGCAAACAAGAAAGACAAGATTCACCAAAATGTTTTGATATCATATATTTATCCAAATTAATTGAACACGAATAAATCACACGTGGCAGTCAGGAATGCATCCTAAAGAACAAAGATGATGAGAGCCGCCTCGTTCAAAGTCAAGGCCACCAGGTCTGACCAGTCTCCTCCCCCATTCTTCTCCACCTTCTAATATTTTCAACGGTCAAACTTTTGATCACCTTCTCAGAAACTACATTTTATTTCATTTCTTCCATGAAAAAACAAAACTAGAAATAAACTAACCAATCAGACCATGCAATATGTTTTTATATATACAGACATAAAACGAACATATACATATAAACATTTCAAGAGCCCATCACATCTTCTTCGCCCCCCCTTGTCCAAGCTCTCGTAAGGAACACTTTCTATATATATCTGAAGTTGGTCTTTCTTAAAATAAAGAAAGCTTCAATTTTTTTATGTATGGCTGCTTCTTCCCTCCTTCCTATAGACAATAACACAACCAGACAAAACATGAGTGGTTCTGCTAACTGGTCACGAAGATCATCAGCATCTTTGGAAGATCTTGAGATCCCAAACTTTAGATCTTTTGCTCCTTCTTCAGTCTCAATCTCTCCTTCAACTTGTTTCAGTCCCTCTGTTTTCCTTGATTCCCCTGCTTTTGTTGCCTCCTCTGCTAACGTAAGCCTCTCTGTTTTACTCAATTTTTTTTTTCTTTTAGAGATGAATTTGAAACTATTGACTATATGGGTTTGGCTCTTTTCTTGAAAAGATCATTACTTAAACATCTCTCGTATTCAAGAAAATGAATTTTGATGGGATGTGATAAAGTCAATGAGTCAACGGTTTCTTTTTAGAAAGAGAGTCTGTGTTTCAGAACCATTCTTGATAATATTCTTGGTTGTTTTTTTTTTGCAGGTTCTTGCTTCTCCAACCACAGGAGCTCTTATTACAAACGAAAGGAATCAGAAAAATGTAACGAAGGAAGAGAAGAACAACAACAACAACATTAACTTCTTCGATTTCTCATTTCAGACACAATCATCAGCACTTTCTGCACCAACAACAACAGCAACAAACAGTTCTATCTTTCAGTCACAGGTATGTTCCTTCTCAACAGCTCTTCAAATCACCTTTTTCCTTTCAAATTTATTTATATGTGTTTGTGTGTTCAGGAACAAGAGAGGAAGAACCAGTCAGATCAATGGAGCCAAACTCTAAACAACAGCAACAATCAACAAGCTGGTTCTTACAATGGAAGGGAGCAAAGGAAAGGAGAGGATGGTTACAACTGGAGAAAGTACGGTCAGAAACAGGTGAAAGGGAGCGAGAATCCTCGGAGTTATTACAAGTGTACTTTCCCAAGCTGTCCGACAAAGAAGAAAGTCGAGAGATCTTTGGAAGGTCAGATCACAGAGATTGTCTATAAGGGAAGCCATAACCATCCCAAGCCTCAGTCCACTAGAAGATCATCATCTTCTTCTTCATCGACATTTCATTCAGCTGTGTTCAATGCCAGCCTTGATAATAGTTTCAGTCACTCTGATTCCCTTGCAATCCAACAAGATGATAACACTACTTCTGGTTCTGTTGGAGACGATGAGTTTGAACGAGGCTCATCGGTTGTCAGCAGAGAAGAAGAATGTGGGAGTGAACCTGAAGCAAAGAAATGGTAAGAGAGCATCAGCACCCACTAAACTCGCCTAATCTTTGAACAATCTTGAATCAGAAAGTTTCTAACATGTTTGTGTGTTTTCAGGAAAGGAGAAAGTGAAACAAACGGTGGGAATGGTAATGGAAGCAAGACAGTGAGAGAGCCAAGAATTGTTGTGCAGACAACAAGTGATATCGACATTCTTGACGACGGTTACAGATGGAGAAAATACGGCCAAAAAGTCGTTAAAGGAAACCCAAATCCAAGGTATAAAAACATAAAACATAACATCTATTCTTGTCAACATCATAAACTAAGGCTCCAAGAAACTAACATTCTTATAACTTGATGAATCTTAACAGAAGCTACTACAAGTGCACAACCATCGGTTGTCCAGTGAGAAAACACGTTGAGAGAGCATCACAAGATCTGAGAGCAGTAATCACAACCTACGAAGGGAAACATAACCACGACGTACCTGCAGCTCGTGGTAGCGGTTACGCCACAAACAGGCAGGTGCAAGACCCTTCTTCAGCCCCAATTAGACCAGCTGCTATAGCTGGTCACACCAACTACACTACTTCTCGACCACCATATACGCTCCAGATGCTTCAAAACAACAACAACACTAATGCAGGGCGTTTTGGTTACGCTATGAACAGTCACAACAACATTCAAACGCAACAAAACGAGTTTGTTGGTGGTGGATTCTCTAGAGCAAAAGAAGAACCAAACGATGAGTCCTCCTCGTTTTTTGATTCGTTCTTGTCGTGAAGATAAAGGGTTTAACTACTTACTAGTGATCCTGAAGATACTAAGACTATGTAGTCTATAGTCCTCCATAGAAAAAATTATTTCATTTGTTTTTTTTTCTTTACATGGCTCATGCTAGAGCGCTTTCACACGCCTGTAATATTATACTATCTTTAGTCTTCTTGTGTACCATAGAACTAGAAAAAACGAAATAAAGCCAATCAATTTTTCACATGTTTTCATGAACTTTATAATCTGATGAACGAGTTGATTCCATGATTACAAGTTCATTCCATACCAGACTCCAGTAGGATTGTATGTATGATAGTATCTACTATACCAATACCAAGAATATATTCTTTTAGCTTCCAAAGTATTAAAGAAGAACATACACACAGTCACAGAGACGCTCTATGCGCACACACATAGGCCCTGTTCGTTTGTACATCTGGAAGATGCATCCAGATGGTCCATTTAGATGTCTTATCCAGATGCTCCATCTGCGTGTTGTTCATTTCTTCATTTCGTCCATGCATCCAGATGAATCATCTGAATGCAACTTTGTTTGTTTGTTTTTCATTTTTAACTTCCATCTACATCCAGGTGGACTTGTTAATAAAATGATTAAAATATTTTTTTTTTATGTTTCGGCGGAAAAATAGCATTTTTACGGTTTTGACGGAAAATATTTTTGCGTTTTTTGAGGAAAAAAGTGTTTTTGGCAAAAAAGTACGGTTTTGGCGGAAAAATACGTTTTTATGGGTTTGGCGTAAAAATACGTTTTGCGGTTTGGACGGGAAAAGTGTGTTTTGCGGTTTTGGCGGGAAAAGTGTTTTTGACGGGAAAAGTTTTTTTTCACGATTTTGGCGGGAAAAGTTTTTTCGCGATTTTGGCGGGAAAAGCATTTTTGCGGTTTCGACGAGAAAATACATTTTTCCGGTTTTGGGTGGGAAAAATACATTTTTCCGATTTGGCGAGAAAATGTGTTTTCGATTTTGGCGAGAAAATGTGTTTTCCAGTTTTGGCGGGAAAATGCGTTTTTCCGATTTTGGCGGGAAAATTGTGTTTTCCGGTTTTGGCGGGAAAATGTGTTTTCCGGTTTTGGCGGAAAAATTCTGTTTTGATTTTGGCAGGAAAATTGTGTTTTTCCGGTTTTGGCGGGAAATTGTGTTTTTCTGGTTTTGGCGAGAAAATGCATTTTTCCGGTTTTGGCGGGAAAATTATGTTTTTCCGGTTTTGGCGAAAAAATTGTGTTTTCCCTGTTTTGGCGAGAAAATGTTTTTGCGGTTTTGGCCAGAAAATGCTTTTTGGAGTTTGGCGGGAAAATGCGTTTTTTGGGTTTTGGCGGAAAAATACACGTTTTTTTTGTTTTGACGGGAAAATGCGATTTTTCGGTTTTGGTCGAAAGGTGCGGTTTTACTGGCTTGGCCGAAAAATGTGTTTTTATGGAAATGTGTGTTACGTTTTTTTGCGGAAAAACGCATCTTGCGGTTTTGGCGGGAAAGTGTTTTTCAGTTTTTGTGAGAATGTATTTTTTGGTTATAGAAGAAAAATGTATATGCAAAAAAAATAGAATTTAGGGTTTGAAAATAATATTTTGATTTTAAAAGGTCATTTTTGTCATTTATCACTTTGGACTGAACTACATGCATCTGCATCCAGATGCACCATCAAAACTCACTTTCATTTGGGTGAAAATTTGAGATGAGTTTTTAAAAATTCAGTTGGGTGATCCATCTGAATGTTGCATTATAATGCACAAAATGAACATCGATTTGCATCTTCACCCAGATGGATCATTTGGATGAGCAAACGAACAGGGCCAAAAAAGAATGACATTTACACGTATCACAGAGACCAACACCATATAAACAAAGGATTGAAGCAGATGGTGAGGCTTAAGCAGCAGATTCAGACAAAAGAATGAGTAGTAGAGAGTTTGTAACCAGAGAAGAGAGCAGAGAGAGCTAAAGAGAGGAAAGCCAAGACAGCCATGGTGATAGCCGAAGCAGCAGAGTCAGTGAAAATGTTATCTTGACCTTCTCTGAATCTATTAGTCAACGGAATCGCAGAGGACGCGGCTGATATGAGAAGATACGCTACAATCTACAACACCACAAAGAAAGATTTACAATCAAAAGATCAAAACTTTAAACTTTCAACATGATATCATAAGCTTCTCCCCCGTTACCTGGTCGCCGGAGAAATCGAGCAAGATAGATGTCCAGCGATCAAAGATTGATTGGAATCGGTTGTGTGAAGAATCGGGGAAGATAGGCAGGGCGGGCTTAGGGGTGTCAAAATGGGTTATGATTGACCCAACCCAAGTTGACACAACCCAAGTTGACCCATTAACCCAAATGAACTGTTTATTTTTGATCCAATGGGTTAATGAGTTAACAGGTTAATGGATTAACAGGTTAATGGGTTAACATATTAAATAGGTATATTGGGTTGGGTCAACTCTGACCTATTTAGTTTTCAAATTAAAAAAACCATTAATAAACCCAGTTCTCTTCCAAACCCAGGATTCAATTTTACTTTCTCTATCGTTGCATCGATCTGATTTCGTTTTTCCCGTCAAAATCACAAAAACGCGTTTTTTCGCCAAAATCGCAAAAATACGTTTTCCCGCCAAAACCGAAAAACGTGTTTTCCCGCCAAAATCGCAAAAAATAACCCATTTGGTTGACCCATGACCCATGACCCATTAACAATAAACTCATTTGGGTTATGGGTTGGGTTGACCCGTTTGACCCATTTTGACACTCCTAGGCAGGCTCAATGGTGCCACACAGCAAAAAAAAATATTATTTTTAAATTATTAGTTTTCTTTAAAAAATCTAAGAGATATATTTTTTTTCAAAATACCAGAAGTATTTTTAAAAATAAATCTATAGAAATAAAAATACTTTCATATAAAAAAAATTGGGCTTTTTTCTTATTTTTAATATTAAAATACAACTATTTTTGAAAAAAATCTGATCCTTATCTATTACTTTCTCCGTTTCAAAATAGATGATGTTTTGGAGAGTTTAAAATGTTTTAAAATACTTGATGTCTTGATATTTTTATATTAGTTTTAGTTTTACAGAAAATTTTATAGTTATTTTTATGATTGGCTGAATTAGTTTTATTTTATATTTTTAATGTTATTTTTTAGGAAAAAATGTACTAGGATTGGAAATCCTGTATTTTACATATCTATACGATTGAGTTCTTGGGTTTCCCAAATAGTGTAAAAATAAATGTTTCGAATCATTGATATTTGATCCTGTTCTATGTCTTGATTCTTGTACATTCAATTAAAACATCAAGTATTTTGAAACAGAGAGTAAAAAATAGAGGGACAATGGATTGAGCCCGGGACGGTCGCACGGCTCGCCCCCTTGTCTAAGCCGGCCCTGAGGATAGGGAACTCTTAATTCGGGTTTTGGAACGCAGTCAAGTGAGGAAAGCGCGTAATGGCGGGAGTGATTAAGGTAATGACTGTGATTAAGTTGTTAAACAATGCTTGGAAGTTACAAGTGGCATGCTTTTGTTGATTAACAGACAGCGAAGCCGGTGGCTCTTATCGGCTGGACTGATATAATTATTTAGAGCTTGTTTGTAAAGAGATTATCATCTTTTTCTGCTAAATTTCCTTTTCGATTATGGCATTGATCAAACTTGAATTTCAGAGAAGTATCTCTCTTTTGGTTATTCACAAAATCAACTACATATAGGTTTTGTTACACTTTGCTATTGACACAAAAACTATTTTCTTACTATCCATTTTATTAAATCAAATTTGGTTGATAGTAAAACTGTTTTACGGAAATCTGACTTTGTCTGATTTACAAGAAAATATAACACACCTTGTTCTCTAGCTTCCTTAAATAGAAATATGTAAATATATTCTAATACTATAGGTATGAACTATGTTAAACATCCAAAACAATTATGCAAAATACTAAAATAAATTAACTCTCCAAAGAGTGTCAATCCGTCAAATTTTAAATCATATCCACCAAATCTCGATTTGGATAGAGGAATCTGCATCTTATTTAAACACAATAATCTCAAAATGTTTTTTCCATCTTAGTATGTAGAGTCGAGAGGTTCATTCCTAAAACAATTTTGAAGTCCAAACAATAAAATTCTCATTTTATTCCTATGATTCCACTCTAGGTTACTAACTATTGATCATCCATAAGACATCGATTATGCAAGTTGGAATTTAGGATTCCAAAGAAGAACAAAAACATCTACTTGGTTTGGAGAGTAATTGGGTTCCTCATTTTCTTCTTTAAATTTCGATTTTCTAATTTTTCGCTTCAAGAAAAGCTAACCAAAATCTTGTAAGTGAGAAAAAAATATTTTTCCATTAAATATCTTTTTTGTTTTTTGCTTTTCAAATATACTAAATTATCCAAAAGAATGTGTCTATTTATGGTTTTGTAGGAAGAGATTAGTTGGCTCCAAACTCATAGCAGTTAGCAAGGGTTTCCACTAACTATGTACAATAATAGTTCGAAAGAAAACGAGCCAAGTATATAGGTTTAAGTGATTAAATGAGGAATTAACCTCTTGTTGTGGTTAGATATTGAGACATTGACTAAGTCTACCACACATGTATGACATGATTAATCAAGATAAAGCTCAAATAATGAAACTGATCAGCACTACAAATTATGTCTCATTAACTTGTTTGTAGTCTTTTACTACGTTGTGTTAGGACTTATGACATTGATCTTAACAACTTTAATTTCTTTAGAACTCGCCACGGCGATAAACTTTATCAAATATTGCATTGGCCACCACCATTCTGCATTTCATCAAGCCAGTGGGTTTTGAATTAAAAAGAGAATATTGAATATTTTCTCTGTAAATGATTTATACTCTTATAAGATAATTTAATGTTGCAAAGAAACTTTCATAGCTTAAAATAGTACTATACAAAAACACATACCCAAAAGATTTTTCAGATTCCCAAAGACAATCAACAATGATGAATATTACAAACTGTTGGCTTGTCCCTTGGCAAAAACAAGGGCTCAAGTTTCCAAAACACATACACAATCACACACATACACGTAAAAGACTACATATTCCAGACCAGAGCCTTTATTCAATTTCTCTCCAATATGAATAAAGCAAATAATTTAGTCTTTTGTGTTTAATTATAATCCCAAAAAAACTAAAAATTGAATCCTGGTTCGTATTCTCTTTTTTTTTCTTTTCGTTTTTTATGTACAACGAGATTACTATCCCTGCTCCAATGCAAACCGAACCGGTTCACCATAATGCTTATCGAATCCTCAATGAATTTTAAAAATTAAAACTGAGTCTCTTTTTCAACTGTTAAACCTCACGAATGGAATACTTCGAAAAATCCGAGTATATTGGTTTTATATAATAACCATTCTTACGGTTTGTCAGGAACCCTATTAACCGGTTGGTTAATCAAACGACGTAGCTTTTGCCTAAGCTCATCAGCCCAAACTATCCCAACGTCTCTTTGCTTGTTCTTCATCTCCACCATCACTAACTCATCCGTTAGTCTCCGAATCTTAACTACGATATTAGCTACTCCTTGTGGCCCTTCCAGCTTCACCGCTCTCTCTTTCTTCTTCGCAATCCTCAGATTCATCTTCTTCGCAACCTCCACAACCTTAACCATAATCTCCGCCGGATTCTCATCGGAGATAAACTGATCACAATGATCCGGCGTCACAAAGTTTCCGAACAAACCTGCGAGGTTAGCTGTCGATGAAGACGCAATCAACTCGAAGGCGTTTAGTTTCTTCCCGCTTTCTTCTAGGTCGTAATCGTCTGCTTGCATACCTATCATCTCACTCGGATCTACGCCGTGGTTGAACCATGGATCCTTTAGAATCTCCTCAACGGTGATCCGTTTCTCCGGATCAGGCTCCAAGAGGCGGCTGAGGATATGTCGGAGACCGGAAGAAGTCCACTCCGGCATTCTGTATTGCGCCATGCGAATTTTCCGGTACAGTCCGGAGATGTTGGGATCTCTAAAGGGCAAGTAACCGGCGTTTAGAAGGAACAAAACGACGCCGCACGACCATATGTCCGCCTTGGAACCGTCGTAGCCTTTCTTCGTGAGAAGCTCCGGCGCCACGTAAGCAGGAGTTCCACAAAGCGTGTGGAGCATCCCGTCGGCTTTGATCTGCTCTTTCATCGCGCTCAGACCGAAGTCAGAAACCTTAAGGTCTCGCCTCTCGTCGAGGAGGAGATTCTCCGGTTTCAAATCGCGGTGGAAAACGCCTCTCGCGTGGCAGTACCTCACGGCGGAGATCAGCTGGCGGAAATACTTCCGGCTGAGACTCTCCGTGAAACGGTTGCTCGAGACTCTGGAGAAGAGCTCGCCGCCTTGGGCTAGCTCCATGACGAAGTAGATCTTCGTCTTGGTGGCGAGGACTTCGGAGAGGAGGACGATGTGAGGGTTGCGGAGGCGGCGCATGACGGAGATCTCTCTCTTGACGTGCGCCGTGAGTCCGTCTTTCAAACGCTTCTTTTGGACGACTTTGATCGCAACGCTTTGGCCCTTGTTGTGCAGATCCTCCGCTTCGTAGACTTTGGCAAACGCGCCGCTGCCGAGATGCTTCTTGATGTCGTACTTGCCGAATAACGCTGATTTGTTGTCATCTCCGTCGACGTTGACGATGATGGAGTCGGAAGAGTCTTCTTCGGCCATTTAACAGATAAAAACGAAAAATAGAAACGGTAATACAAATTGGAAAGACATAGCGCGCGGTTGTACTTATTGAAACTCAACTTGCCACGTAATCTAATTTTAAAAGGTTTTAATATTCTTTTGACTTTTTATGGATAAACAAATAAACAACATCATTTAGGACAATTTCAATGCTATAATTTTTATGATATTACTAATTCGAATTAAGTTACGGATATACTAACTAGGTCTCCTACCTTATCGAAAACACAAAACACTTACTGCATAGTCATTTTTAGGATAAAGTTATGAAAATAGATTATATCCAAATTTAAATATTAAATTATTTAAATTCAAGGAACAGCTTTTCATGATTCTTCCCAATATGTGGTCCATGTTCTTTTTCTTTTTTGTTATGGTGAGGTCAACCAAAATACTATTATAATTTCAGGTGGGATTGAAACTTGAAAGTCTTGATATTTATAATATATATGCAGGAGCTGGTGAACTCGACATATATGGAAAAACATCATTAACAAAAAAATTATAGCAATTTTAAATAAATAAAATCGATTTAAAAATGTTTGAATAATATGAAAACAGCAACATGGATCGTCGTTGCTGTCGTTGAATGTTAAGCAATATGTAGACAGGGCGTGCCTGATAATTATTGGCCCACAAGCCAAACTTTTTTTTTGGCCCATTAAATTTTAAATTTTGCAAAAATACTAAAATACACATCAATGACATTTCGAACCGGAGTGTGAAAGTGAAATATTGGCCGCTTTCACCAGTATAGCTACATGAGATTTCTGAAATTTTTTGGCCCCAATAAGTATATTATTGTCACTGGCCCTAAAGCACATGCTTCATTGGCCTCTATTCAGGCCCGGCCCTGTATGTAGACAGCCTGTAAGCTTTCACTAATGGTTTAGATGGTAGTTAAGTTGATTTGGAACTTTGGAGTATCTAGCAAAAAGTCGGATCGAAATTGAGAAGTATGAAAAGAGTGATGCTTGTTCTTCTTAAAGAACACCTTAATCCTGATGAAGATGATTTTTAACACCTTTTGATGAAGATGACTAATTCATTGTTTTCTAGTAAATTTACCCATGTTTAATTTTCTTTTATAGAACCAAATTGATGAGAGGAGATAATCCATCTTGTTCATCTTCATCAGAATTATCTCCTTTGAGTTGCAATTTTTTTTTTATCTCCTCTGAATTAAAGTTGATCAGAGGATTATTGAAACTATTATCGAGCCAAGATGTACTCAAGATCATTCATTTTGATCTCGAAAACCCCGTAAAATTTTGTATGCTTTGTTCTTACAAGCCAAGCTAACTTAGTAGTTTATGGCTCTTGAAATATGCAAAATACTGTTCCTTAAAACATTAATTTATAATTGCGCGGCGAAGCCGTTACTCCATGATTGAGAGCGATAGCTCCTTTTAAAGACAAAGCTCATGTCTTAAGAGATGAGAGTCATCAGAAGGTCAATTACTTATGGGGAGGACCGATCACTTAAGTAGCCAGAGCACCCTTTTGGTTTGTGTAAGGAATCCCTTTGTGTAATATGCAAAACTTTTAGAAACCCTAAATGCACTAGCATTTGCATATAAAGACGTTCAGGTCAGATACGATGTTATAAATATAAAATACATGGTTTTTTTGCTAACAATATACAATCTGTGTATTTAAAATGGAGTTGTAAAAAATATGTGAAGTTAGGATACATTATTACATAAAACCACCCCTTAATGACTGAAGCGGTCCATCTCTAGTGGCCTTCAAGAGTTCAAGGCTTGCATTTTTTTATCAATAAAAATATGAGTGACCAAAACATTAACAATTAAATTTGAATACTGTTTGAACTTCTACGTCAGCATAAAATAATTACTTTTTGATAGCTCGAAAATAAATTAAAAGAAGTATAAATAAGAGATAAACTGATAAAGTTGGATTCGTGGATCCAAATCGTTCGTACGTGGAGTTATAAAATCAAACTAATTAATTCCCTTTTAGTGTTGAAAAAGTCAAATTTAATCCTCAGATAGACGTGAACTTGTTAAAATATTACTGTCATATTTTAAAAAAGAACTAATAAAAGATACAAAGGCAAAAAAAACTCGACAAAGTAAACAAACAAATACAGACGAACTCTTCTTTTTAGAACTCAATGAGAAAATCTCTTGCGCATTTTAGTCATTTATAGTTTATAAATATAATAGATTTCCTACCGGTATTTGTTATCTATTTACAGTTTAATTTAATATAAAAAAATTGTCAAAATATTTAGTGAATTTATCTAACGTGAAAGTTATACCTACAAGGCTACAACTAGTAAATTCTTTTTCGGAAGTTCTTTTCAGAATCGATTCTTATATATAAGAGATTTAAAATAAATTGTTGAAAATGTTGCTCCTACATTTTTGTTAAATTTAATAGTAGCTGTTATCATGACTCATAAGCGTAGAAACACGTATATATGTTATGAAACAACTATATTTTTCTTTTATAAAAATGAAGTTATATTCAGATAGATGTAAATAGATACCATGTTTCTTAGATTAAAATAAACACACCTAATTAATATATTCACTGACCAACGTCATGATGATCTATGTTGATTATATAGTTAAGTATTTTTGGTAGCTGCTAACAACATTTGACAATATTATACACCAGTGACATTTGTGTTTAATTCTCTCCCCTAACAGTGTCTATAACATATGATCTTCGAACAATTTCGGCTGAAACATTCAACCTTCAGCCATTTTTGTTGTAACACAAGATGGACAGGTCACTTTGGTTGTACCATATCCACTCGTCAGATCACCGTCATCCCGGAGTATGATCCCAGTCACTCAATCATCATAGCAATAGACATGGCTGCTGGGTCAACTTTTCTAGTTGTGCCTCTATGCATGATGGAAACATCAATTCTTTTGAGAGAAGATATACATCACCATCATTTTTTATGTTATTATTATTATTGATCTTTTCATCGTTATCGTCATCACGAATAAAGACACATATGCTTCAAAGAGATTGTGACACCCGTCACCTCCAATCTGGAGAACAGCGGGCCACCAACAATATCTCGTATAATAAAAGTTCATATACCAAATTACACTCACCCAAAGCCTAATTAAAAATCCGAATAAAAAGTCCAGTAGCACCAATCCGTCCAAATATCATATACTCATATGTCTCACCTGCAAGGGGCAAATGAGGGGTGAGTAACGGGGAAGTCACTCAGTGAGGTATGAGATACTAAACCTGAAGTCCATGGACCCGAACAGAGCACTCCGAATAAATATAATTTAATCCTAACACGTTGCAAACACGGTACCTAAAGTACCCAAAGATCACACAACAGTCCTAGCGAGGTGCACACTCGCTGCCCACTAACAGGCCAAAACACTACCGAAAAGGTGCTCGGTTCATACACACACCGAACAAGTGTTCGGTAACACACGCCCGTACACGATTTATCGACCTCCTGGGTTACGCGTCAACCGGTCGACTATAGCTGACCGTAACCTCCACACAATTTGGCGTACATAAGTCCGTCTCTGTATACGTCTCAAACAATCACATAACTCCTAATAAAAGAACTATTTTTATTTACCAATTTTAAATAAAACAATCATTGTTGAATCCTCTAACACCCTAGTTCCGGTTTAAGCAAAGAATCTAAAAACTAAACAAGCAATAACAGACTCGATTTCATGTAGACGGAAACACATTAGAAATAAATTATACTTATTCAAGGTCTTAAGCCGTGTACGAGGAATTCAAGAAAAGAACCTCACCTTAGCAATATGGAAAAGGATCTCGAAATGCCCGGGAGGGAGTGGATTTGTCTCGACTAACAACACACTAAAAGGTGTCTTCCTATTATTAATGGTGTTGAATGCACGTGTTCCAGTAATATCTTCATACGCCATCCTTCTAAGTGATGCACGAGCATCTCCAATTGTCTAGGTTGGCACAAGATTAAACTACACACATGCAAGGACACGTTATAGGTTTGTGGTATATATGTTACTTGTGGCACAAGTAACAAAGGAGGCAACACTTAGCTAGATAACGGTTGATGACGGTGGCTGGTACGATCTCCGGCTATCACGACTCTCCGGTGACATGACTGCCTCCTCCCATGGCTTGCGGCTAACAACAGTGTGGATCTGATCGGTGCGGCGGTGGTGAGACGGTGGCGCCGTCTTTGTGCGCCTCCTCCTCACGTCATATATACATCTCTCGAGTTCGATGCGAGACGACAACACGTGAGACGTTTGACCAGTGATGACGAGGCTCTCTCTCTGACATGGCGTGATGGCTCCAAGACAACGGGAAGAGCCGGTGGTGGCATCGCGGTGCATCAGATTTTTGGAGGTGAACAATGGTTTAATTGGAGGTGTGCGGCTAGGTTTCGTCAAAGATGGAGATGTATACGACTTATATAGCTCTTTGGTTTATTTCAAACTAGATTTGGACTTGTGCGTTGCAACAGGCTTTATTTGATATTTTAATTTAATAAAAATATTAAAATTTTTTTTTTTTTTTTAAATTGTTTTTTCATATATTATGTGAAATTTATTTTATAGTTAAGAACTCGTTTACACACATAAGTTTCAATTAATATTTGTTAGAGCTAGAAAAAACATCCAAACGTAAAAATTTAAACCGGATCAAACCCAAAATAATAATTATAATGAAATAAAAAGGAATTTAGAAGTTAAATAAGGCCAAGAAGCAATGACAACATTATACACTTTCTTATGTACTAATTTAATGTTTTATTAAACTTACCTGATGTTAAATAATTTTCTTGATTCATTATTTATTAATGATATATTTTCATAATAACATTTTAATTTAAATTAATTATAAACTAATGCATATCAAACATGTGTTTGATTTTCGTATAACCAAACACATAAATACCAATCACGACAACATCCTAAGTTTTGATTTTTTTTTTAATTTAATAGCTTTAACATCATACTCGTTATCAAAATCTTTTTTTAAATACTATTAAATATGTATGTTTACTTTTGTTAGGATTTTTTAAAAAGGAAAAAAAATAATTTCTAAATCTTGTTTTTATTTAAAATTAAAAAAAAAGAAAAACTATCAAATACTTTTTTATATTTTTGTTTAGGATTATAGAAGAGGAAAAGTATTATCATATAAACTTTTACAATTATCTTATGTTTTAAATTTCAGAAAATTTTTATTGCTATCAAATAATTATTTCTAGTTATTATTAAATAATTTTAAATTATGATTTTTACGGTTCATATCAATACTATTTTTACACTTCATTTTTAATTAAATAATTTTTAGTATCATGTTCATCATCAAATTTTCTATACTATCAAATAACTTCTTACAATTCTCTTATGGTTAGAAATTAAAAAAATATGATACAAATCTCTTTTGCTTAGAATTTTCTTTTAAAAGGAAAAGAACTATCAAATATAGTTTTTACAGTTTTAGGGTGTTAGAAAATAAAATTAAAACTACATAATCTTTTATAATTATTTTTTTCTAGGATTTAGAAAATAAAAATACTATCAAATAATTATTTCCAGCAAATATTAACTATTTTTAAAAGTTGCTATTTTCAAAATTCGTTTTCTCAATAAAAAAATTATTTTTAGTTAATTATATTATGTCTTATACATACAAACATATATTTCTCATATTTACACATACTTATGTACGATAAAAACATAATAATAATAAAAAAACTTGTGTTAGCGTCATAAGATGCAAAAAGGATGATAAAAAAATTGAGTTGTTTAGAGAAATTAAAAGAAAATACTCAGATAATGTTTTTATTGTCAATACTATTTTTTTGTGAAAATAATATGAGGAACTTTAAACCTAAATATAGATGTGAAAATAATATTTATTTTGGTTTATATTTTTGTAGCATACATTTATCGGTTAAAAAGGAAAGTTAGTTATTTATATGAAAATAATAAGAGAACTTTTACATTTTTTACTTAGGTTTTAAAAAAAAAGGAATATCACTTATTTTATAGTTAGTTTTTCTATTTGATTTTTATTAAATAATTTCTTGTACTTGTTGGTTTTTATAATTCGTTTTGATTTAAAGTTTTTTAAAAAACTTAGTATTTTATCTTATAATATCTTTCTTTAGTATCTTTAAAGATGAAAATATACAAAATATTTTAAAAAGAAAAAAATACTTTCAAATAGTTTTTTACAATTATTATTTGTTTATAGAATTTTTAAAAATTAAATTTACTATCAAATATTTTTAAAATATTATAAAAAGAGCCATACAAATATAATTGTAAAAGGCTATGTAATAGTAATTTTCATTTTCTTAACTCCTAAAAAGAATAATAAACTATATTTTGTAATAATTTTCCTTTTCTAGTGTCTAAAAAAATGTAAGAATAATTTTCTTTTTCTAATTTTTTTTTTAAAATCCTAATAAAAGAGAATTGTAACATATTTTTGACACATGTCACAATCTTAATAAATTAATTGACACATATCGCAATCATGTTAATTAGCAACTTTGAAGAACCAAGCTTTATATAATAAGAAAAAAATGTAATAATAATTTTCTTTTTCTAAATCTTTTTTAAAATCCTAATAAAAGAGAATTGTAACATATTTTTGACACATGTCATAATCTTAATAAATTAATTGACACATGTCGCAATCATGTTAATTAGCAACTTTGAAGAACCAAGTTTTATATAATTGTAATAATTTTCCTTTTCTAGTGTCTAAAAAAATGTAATAATAATTTTCTTTTTCTAAATTTTTTTTAAAATCCTAATAAAAGAGAATTGTAACATATTTTTGACACATGTCACAATCTTAATAAATTAATTGACACATGTCGCAATCATGTTAATTAGCAACTTTGAAGAACCAAGCTTTATATAATAAGAAAAAAATGTAATAATAATTTTTTTTTTCTAAATCTTTTTTAAAATCCTAATAAAAAAGAATTGTAACATATTTTTGACACATGTCATAATCTTAATAAATTAATTGACACATGTCGCAATCATGTTAATTAGCAACGTTAATTAGCAACTTTGAAGAACCAAGTTTTATACAATAAGATGGTTTGGTTTAGAGAATAATTAACCAAACAATTTTCTAAATCTGGTTTAGAGAAACCGGGTCGTTACAGAGATCTTCAGCGCCGTACTCGTGTACGGACGCAATCCGTTGTATGTACCATCACAATCGCACCACAGTCACCCTTAGTCGACGAAGTTTCTTCTTTGTTAAACATATCATCTTGTCTTAATTTTTCTATTATATATATATATATATATATATATATATATATATAAATTTGAGGAAACAAAATATGAGATAGTACGTATTTAAAACAACGATATTTGGAGTATTTATGATAAAACAAATCATTAAAAACTAAAAGTCTTCCAATGAGTTCAATAATCTTCAAGGATTTGTATTGTGGTTTTCTAAAAAATTTAATTACAAAATTACATTTAATCATATTTTTATATGACATTAATTTTATCCCAAGCCCATCAGAAGAAAGGAACAAGGTATTAATTCAAGAACAAACACAACGAGATATGCTTTCCATTGATTGCACATTGCTTAAAACAAATATTTGGCGTTTCTGACGTTGATCAATATGACTCAAATTGTTCAAACTAAAAATGTCAAACAATTCTACATTGTCATTAATAAACTTTTGTACTGTTTTTTCTTTTTGTTTTCTCGTCACCGTGTGTTGTGTTTACATATACAACCGTAGCTTGGCCTAATACATAAACACAATTACCAGTACATCATCAAACATTGAAATGTACGCATGTCTCCCACAAAGAAAATAATATACATGGAGATTCTAAGCTGCCATATGAGATCCATTAATCCATAAAGATTGGAAGAGAAAGAGTAGGAGTAATGCAGTGAAAATCTGATGGGTTAAAGAGAATGTTTTGGGAGTCGTCGCAATAGAAGCTTGTGATAAGAAAAGAGACATGCACTTTAGCTCTACGGAGAAGGACGTGTGAGAGCCATATGCATCTGGATGATATATGATTTCTCCTTTCCGACATTTGAATTCTCCTAAGCTCCATTCCTAGTTTCATATAATTATATCACAAACAATATTGTATCATATAACAAGCTTTTAGTTATAACAAGCTTTTAGTTTAGGCCACTGACATAGTGCTCATACGTACATACCTCAAGCTGGCGACCAAAAGTGACAAGTATAGTGTCGGGATCTGCGTGGAAGGAAAGTGGGCCTTTCCTTGAGTTGACACGGAACTCACAGTTCTTGGCTGGAAGGTGAAGGCTGAGTGTGTATTGAAGCATTTCTTCCGTCGTCTCTTTGGGCAAAGGAGGGCTTTGCTCTGTTACGTTTTCATGATTGTACCTGTAAATTCTGAGCACTGATTCTCCTCTTTGTATCCTCTTATCAGTCTGTCTCCTTGAGTTTTCCACCATTATTTGCCCTAGTTTCCTTGCTACCCCATCAAGTTTATCAGCTACATTCTCCATTTCTTCGCTGCCATAAGTCCAACAAAGATGTAAATATTATATCTAAATTCTCAATCACTTCCTGACTCATAAATCATACTACATTTTCAAGTTTCATGTATAGGCTAATGATTCGAACCCGCCCTCAAACTATAAAATGAATCAATCACTAGGCCATCAGAACTAGAACCAGTTTTGGACGCACCCGAATGAAACATTTGCTCTAGTCTCCTAATTTGAGAGAGCTATTATACCTATACGTATGTTTTGCATTATTTCCAAATTACTGAATTTATTTTATTTAAGATTTACGATAAAAATGTCTGTAGTCTCCTAAATCTCGGATCCGGTCTGACTATTATGAATTGGTTTCTAGGTTTAGGCCAAGTGATTTTGCTTGTGCTTTAAGCAAATGCTATACTTGTTCAAACAAAACTTTATTTCATCTACTAAAATAAATGTCTTAGCTTTTCCTAATCATCCTCCAGAAATACCATTTACCTCTAATTCCTTCATCTATCAGTGTTCACTTCATAAGAATATACACACCAAACACAATCAAACAAAGTGTGAAGGGACTGATAACAAACATGGTTAGTTTAATGAAGCCCATTAACGGCCCAGTACCTGAAGCAGCGGTACCTTTCCGGTCCGATATACTCTCGCGCCCATTCCATCCTCTCCTTCCACGACCGAACCCAAGCGATCTCATCCCTGTTCCCGACAACACTCCGACGAAACCCTGTCTCTCTCCCCTCCAAAACTCCGAAAACCCGACCCGATTCCCTCACAAGCGATCGCATCTCCTCGCTCGATATCCCATGGCAGCTCAGACGAAACGCCCCGAACTCCCTCGCCGATTGAACCAACCGATCCACGGAGCCTTCTCTCCTCGACGTTAACATCCTGAAATCAATCTCCGCCGGGATCAGATGTCGTGAACAAGAAGATTCACCGCCGGAATGAGATTCAGGGAGCGTGAGGTCTGGAACCTGGATCGATCTCTCTATGATCTCGGTGAGAATGTCGTTCGCAGCGGAACGTGATCCTCTGGCTCTTGGGATCGGTGAGGGAGGAGGTGGTGGTGGAGACAATGAAGATGTTTTCAATTGGCTCCTGGTTCGCATCAGAGCCATTGAAGAGAAGAGAGAAGGATCCGAGGTTTTTTGGCGGTTTCGATTGTTAGAGAGACACATTCGTCGTGTGTTTCTTTACATTTAATTGGTTTGTTTTCAATTTCTGGAGAAAGTGATGGTCCATGACCGTATATTTTTTATTATTATTATCATATGTTCTATGAATCATGATGATCATCATTTTCATATGGTTTGCTGACTTTAAGATCTCTGACTTTGGGAATAAGAAAATGTTGCCAGCTTGACTTGGGCCAAGATGTGGGCCACTTTCTATGTTTGACCCAAAGCACTTTTGCAACTTCGGAAAACAGATGATGATTTCAAATTTTGCGGTATTTTTTTGTATTAACGGTTTCTTGGCATATCCTTTATATACATGGAAATGTTTTAAAGTTTAAAGAAAAAATGAAAATAAGAAAGAAAAGCTTAACTGCAGAAAAGAAAACAGCTATAAAATTAATATTTAGATAACACAAAAATCCCTATATCTGTCCCACTACTACATGAGATCACACGCGATTTCAAAACTGATATTCTTCCTGTAGAAGGTTTGACTCACGATGATATAAGTTCATCTGTACATGTAATTTTTTTTTTTTTTGAGAAAGTTCATCTCTACATGCATTCAATGTAATTTTCTGTAATTCCTTGCAATTGTTCTGTTGATCCTTCCAGTAAGAGAGTGATGAAATTTTAATTTCTAACCATACAGATCAATGGCTTTTGGTGATACTCATTAAGATAATTTTTTTCAATGATTAAGACACACATTTTTTTTATGGTGAAGCTTAGTGAAAAGTTGGCAGATGAAGATTAAAGTTCAGGTTAGTGAGACTAAATATTTCCAAAATCTTCAATCATAATTTTTATCATGTTGATTTTTTTATGAATATTTATCTCTTCTAAAGTACTTATAATAATTATCATTTTAATATTATACATTTGGTCAATATCATTTTAAAGTAGACTAAATTAATTATCGATTTGCTAGGAAATATTTATTGAAAGAATTTGAGAACGTTTACTGATTTTAAATTTAAATTATATGTTATTGAAATTTGGTCTTATTTGTAAAAAAAAAAATCTCCATGTGTATGTAGCATGGGATCCATACTAATCTATCTATCTATACTATTATTTGCGAAGTAAATTTTTGGAATCGAGCTCTCACATTAAAAGTTAGAGTGGTTAATAACATTTATACCCTTACTGAATAAAATGTATAACTAAATTAAAAAATAAAAACTAAATTTTAATTTATTTGATTAGATAATTGATTATGTAAAAAAAAAAAGATTAGATAATTGATTAAAATTAATAATAGTAAGAATTATCCAAAATCTGAAAATATAATTTAAAAAAGAGATAATTTCTGTATATATTGTATTGTTATCTGAAAAAGTCTTTTAGTAAAAAGTCAAAACATGAATTATATAACTAAATATTAATCAAATAAAACTCGTAATTATATAATGAATAAAATGTATAACTAAATTAAAAAATAAAAATGAAATTTTAATTTATTTGATTAGATAGTTGATTAAAGTTAATAATAGTAATAATTATCCAAAATCTGAAAATATAATTTAAAAAAGAGATAATTTATGTATATATTATATTGTTATCTGAAAAAAAGTCTTTTAGTAAAAAGTTAAAAAATGAATTATATAACTAAATATCAAATAAAATTCATAATTATATAATTAAAGATAAAATATTGAATTATCCAAAATAGAAAAATATAATTAAAAAAAAGATTATATATATATATATATATTTGGAATCGAGCTCTTACGTTAAAAGTTAGAGTGGTTAATAATGTTTATACCCTTAATGAATAAAATGTATAACTAAATAAAAAAATAAAAACGATATTTTAATTTATTTGATTAGATAATTGATTAAAATTAATAATAGTAAGAATTATCCAAAATCTGAAAATATAATTTTAAAAAGAGATAATTTATGTATATATTGTATTGTTATCTGAAAAAGTCTTTTAGTAAAAAGTTAAAAACATGAATTATATAACTAAATATTAAACAAATAAAATTCGTAATTATATAATTAAAAATAAAATATTGAATTATCCAAAATCAAAAAATATAATTAAAAAAGATTATATATATATATATATATATATATTGTATTGTTATCTGAAAAAGTATTTTAGTAAAAAGTTAAAAACATAAATTACATAATTACATATTAATCAAATAATTTTTAATTACATAATTAAAAATTTAATATTAATTTATTTTAAGATTTATTTTAGTATAATGAATATAGTGTACAAAGAACTTTTAAAAATTATGAAAATGTTTAAGCCCGCATCGCGGGCAAAATACCTAGTCTATATATATAAAGTATTGTTTAATCACTCTTTAGCGCGCCACCTAGGATTCCACGTCATTAAGTCGTCTCCTCGCGACACGTGTTCCTTGAAGCCAAAACGTATTGTATCATTTATTTAGGTATCTGGTGGGCTTTAACCGTTGCGCAATCGAGGCTGGGGATGGGCTTTATCGTTACCCATGTATATGACGTGTTTACATGCCATTTTTCCTTCTCCTTCTCACTTCCGTCTCTTCACTTCTGTTGACTTTTGGGTTTCTAGGGTTCAAACAACAATGGAGGTTTGGAGGTTTGGAAAGGTTGTCTGAGACAGTCTTTGTAAAGAGTCTCTGGGTCGAGCTTCGTTGGTGTCGTTTCGTATGAGATTCTTCTCCTCCAACCATTACGAGATGCATTGATCCATCACTCAATCAATGCATATTCCCTCTCTACAAGGCGGTGATCTCCAGCTATAAAAAGGTGAGCTTTCATCCCGTTACCATCATTTTCATATTGATTGTTCATATGCAATTAGTCTCTGCGTTCATGTTGGCCATCCAAGCTCCTTTGCCGCTGAATCATCATCACCATCATACAGGATCTAACCATGTAACGCCTCTCACGCTCGTTGACCTGTCAAGAACCTCTGCTAGAGATATTCAGTTCCTGTCGACAGAGAAATCGTGGAGAAGGTTGGTCAATTTGAGTCAATCCAACTACTAAAAATAGTTATGTTAATTAATATGTTTATGCAACCAAGATCTTTATGCTTTTTGTTAGAACCATAAGAGTATTTATAAATCAGGCTACTATCTTTTGTTTGCAGATGGTATACAGACTTTAAACTGTGATTTCAAGTGAGGAGGTTGGTCTTCTAAATATGCTTTTTGTTAGGTAGAATTCACTTACAGGCTATTATCTTTTGTTTGCAGATGGTATACAGACTTTAAACTGTGATTTCAAGTGAGGAGGTTGGTCTTCTAAATATGCTTTTTGTTAGGTAGAATTCACTTACAGGCTATTATCTTTTGTTTGCAGATGGTATACAGACTTTAAACTGTGATTTCAAGTGAGGAGGTTGGTCTTCTAAATATGCTTTTTGTTAGGTAGAATTCACTTACAGGCTATTATCTTTTGTTTGCAGATGGTATACAGACTTTAAACTGTGATTTCAAGTGAGGAGGTTGGTCTTCTAAATATGCTTTTTGTTAGGTAGAATTCACTTACAGGCTATCATATATGGAGATGATGTTTGTTTTTGTGTTTGGGTTTATATGATTTTATATGTGTGTTTTCAGGCACTTTGAGTGTTTGAGAGTAGATGGACTGAGATAACAAAGGTGGGTTCATGCAGGTAGAATAACAGCTTTAATGGTGCTTGAAGTCATGATTGTAAGATAAGAGTGATTCACTAATGTTCTGTATTTGTGTATTTGTAGTAAGGATAATAATGTGAAGAACATGTTTAAGCCACGTTGTTGTAAGAAGAGAGCCAAGTATGAAACGATGGACAGCAAGAACAGCTCAAACAAGAAAATAATATTGTTCTTAGACGATTGTACTACTCCAGTAAAGACGAATATGAAAATTATATTGCCAAGAGAACAAGGAACTTGCTCCATATAAGGTATGCTTCTTTTCCCTTTGTTTGTTCCAAAGTTGTGATCAATTATTTATCTGGCTTGAAATCCATAGATTAAAACTTCTCTTCCAAAAAGGCTACCATAGATTACAGCGTTAGACTCCACAGTGAGTTATTTCGAAACACACAAGTTGAAAAATTTCCTCACATTCTTCGAAAAGGCTTTTATACTAAGAATCTGACGAAACAAAGTTAGAGACATCTGCTCTGCAAGTCATTTGCTAATTTGGTATTGATGTTTGCAGGGATTGGGCTGAGGATGAAGCGAGAAGAAAAACAGAGCACGATGTGTTAAAAAAAAAAGAACAAGCAAGCAAGAAGTGTTGGAAGAAGGCAAGAAGCTAGAGGACGCTGGGAAAAGTATGGCCTAGAAATAATTGTTGAAGGTGAACTACATGAACATACAACAACTGCGTCTACGTAGCTGAAAGTGGGAATGCAAAATCATGTCGAAGGCAGCATGAAAAGAGCTTAAAAAATATGGTTGCTAAGCTCAAGAAGATGGCGAAAAGATGTAGGAAATAAATCCACACATAAGTTATCTACTCTATTAAAAAAACAGATACGTCTGTTCATATCATCATTGAAAGAATAGGTTTATGGATTAAGCAATAAATATTAAGACATGAAAAATGAAAACCAAGTCAGAAGCATGAGTTGAAGAAACAAACGAGCATGGGATTAATGAAATCATACATATCTCTATGATGAATGCTAAGGAGATGTTAAAAGATTTTAAAGCCATAGTAATGAAACCCAAGTCATAGTAGGTTTGCGTATTTGGCTGAGATTAATATTCGTCAGGCAAAGAAACAAAAAAATTTTCTTTGAATACCTTAATGAGTTTTTTGTGTATATTATTTCTTATATATCATTATTGTTAACGTTTTGGACAACAAAGTACCACTAAGAAACTCCTGATTAGTATTTGAATACTTTCATAACACTCGCCACTACCATACATGCCTTCGTAGAATTCATCTCAAAGTTTATGAATAATTTAAGAAGCTTATTTTGTGACAAAAATAGAAAGTGATTAGAAAAAAAAATACACCATCACCTTCGGAAAGCTATATAAGCTTAAAATTATAACTACCAAAGTTTTATACTCTTTAATCAGCCTTTTGTATATGTGATTAACTGATCATATATATCATTGGTTATGTAAACTGTCAAGAATCTCCGAGAGAGATTTTCAGTATCCGTGGATGGAGAAATCGTGGGAAATTTTGGTCAACTTTGAGTCAATCTAACTGATACAAATATTTATATTCTTCAAAAAGTTCTTTATGAACTTAACTAAAAAAATATATTGGTTTAAATTCCATTAACGTAAAGATATATTATCTTTTGTAGCATTGAAATCTACATATTATGATTTTAAAGTAACTATTGGTTTGAATATATTTTTACAGCTTTATATTATAGTAATAGACTATAAGGGATTATTAAATTCATAGTAATATAATTTTTAAAAATCATGCTTTAATGAATGAGTGTTACTTAATCTGAAAATGCAGTATGACCTTGGCTTCATATGGTTTATGGTTTATTTGATAAAAGTTTGGATGAAATGGATTAATTGATAATTTTTTAATAAAATGTGTATATACTTAAATAATAAATTCTAGATTGTTATGTTATATAACTAACTTTAGAAAACAAATTGTAAATTGATTCATTTTCACATTATCTAAATCAATAGGTTTAAAAATGTATAAAAAAGTACCAACACATTCAAAAACAAATATATAAGAATAAAAAATAATTCATAATTTATGTATTGAATTTCAATTGTAGTAACAAGTATTTTTATTTACTTACTTTTATAATAAAAATATAACAAACTCTAAAAATGTAAAATAATTACATTAATGAAAAAAATAAAAGCTTTTTATTAATTTATCAAACCTATGATTTATAATAAGAACAACATAAACAATAGTAAAAATTAAAATTATTTTAGCTTACAGTAAACTGCATATTTTTACACCTATACAAAAATACAATATATCTTTTAATTTACCTTCACTTGCTTAACAAAGATTAATATAGACAAAGATAAGTAAATAACATCAATTACAATAATTGATGTTAAAAAAAATATTTTGTATCATTTATTAATAAGTGTTTCAAATTGATATCTTTTGTTTTTCTACTATTTCTGTGATGTAATATGATATTTTTTGTAGTGTATCATACACATTTCTTGCAAATGCAAACTTAAAACACAAACCACAAAATCATACAAAAAATAATAACCTATATCACAAATAAAGTATATCCCGTCCGTAGGGTGGGCTGACCTAGTAGTATATATACTAAGGTTTAGACCAAAAGGAAAATGACATACTAAGGTTTCTATTAACGATTTTGAGTTTTAAATTTCCTGTAATTTTTAAGGCAAACAAACAATTTAATAAAATTTATTAATGAAATTTGACATTCCTTACTAGTAAAAATTCCGAACAACAAATTTCCTGTAATTTATTTTCTGACATTCCCTACTAGTAAAAATTAATTAGTGAAGAGATATAATACATAATTTGCAAGATTTTCCAATTGTGAGCCAAAGAAATGTACATTGTCGCTTTCTAAAAAAATGCATATCATCCTTATTCCAAATATTAAAAGGAATTTTGTTTTTGTTAACAGAGAAAAGGAAAACTCAAAACAAACTGTATAACGACTCCTACCCAATGTTGATAAAAACGACTGTGGCCCAAGAAGGGCTCCTAATAAGCCCATTCTTGCCGCAGTGAGTAATCTCTACCGGAAGCGTGAATCTAGTAACATCCATCGACTCAGCTACAAGATCCAAACCGTTGATTCCCCTAAGTTTTAACTGAAGCCGTTGATCGCTTCCGTATCAGCTATATAAGGAAACACAAAACACCACTGCAGACCCCGTTATCTCTATCTTCTCCGCGCGACCAGAACGAAGTTCCGCCGAACAAATCTCGTAACCCTATTTTTGTCCTTATCCCATTCTTCTTCAATCGCCACTCTCCGCAAAGAAAGTTGGGCGCTTTGCTCTCTGGAGCCAAGAGATTCGAAGTGACGATGGAAAGTGAGTTGATTGCATTGTTCGAGGCGGCGAAGAAGGCGGCAGATGCGGTGGCTGTCGACGGTGTTACCTCCTCAAGCCCGGAGGTTTCTCAATCTCTCGATGCATTAGAGAAACTCAAGACGTTTCCTGTCACGTACAACACGCTCGTCGCGACTCAGGTTCGTCTCAGATTCGTCTCTTTAACCCTAATTAGGTTTGATTGATTTTGAACGAATTTAGAAAAACAGATTTTAGGGTTTTTTCTGGGTATTGCTTGCTTAATCGTGTAGCATTGAAAAGATGATAACTTTAATTGTTGTTGATTCTCTATCTCCTTGCATTGGATTAGAGAAAGTTATATCCTTTTTTGTTTGTTTGATTCTAGGTAGGGAAGAAGCTGAGGTCTCTTGCAAAGCATCCTGTTGAGGAAATCAAAAGCGTAGCTACTGATCTGCTTGAGACATGGAAGAGAGTTGTCATTGAGGAGACGACATCCAAGGCTAAGAAGACCGAAAGCACAAACGGTTGCAAAGAGGTTAAGTTGGAGAGGAAGGATGTGAACCCCGTGCCTGTGAAAGTCCAGAAGCTCCAGAGGGGTGATTCAGCTAAGAGTATCAAGGTTGAGAGAAAGGAACCAGACAGCAAAGTGAAGGTAGAGAGAAAGGAACCAGACAGCAAAGTGAAGGTAGAGAGAAAGGAACCAGACAACAAAGTTAAGATGGATCATCGTGGTCAGACTACTGTCAAGGATGAAAAGGTCTCAAGAGAAACGCTAACAAGTGTGAAGCCTTCAGACAAGGCACCTAATGGTGCTCCAAAGCTGACTTCAATGGTCAAATGCAACGATCCCGTGCGTGACAAGATCCGTGAGCTGCTTGTGGACGCCATGTCCAAGGTTCATGGAGAATCTGATGAGTACGACAGAGCGAGAGTAGTTGGATGTGATCCAATCCGCGTTGCTGTCTCTGTGGAGTCTCATATGTTTGAGAAACTGGGCCGGTCAACGGGAGCGCAGAAGGTCAAGTACAGATCTATAATGTTCAACCTGAGGGACAGTAACAACCCAGACCTGAGAAGGAGAGTTCTCACTGGGGAGGTGTCACCAGAGAAACTCATCACACTGTCGGGTGAAGAGATGGCGAGCGACAAGAGGAAACAAGAGACCAACCAGATCAAAGAGAAGTTTCTGTTCGATTGTGAACGTGGTCAGGCACCAAAAGCAAGTACTGACCAGTTCAAGTGCGGGCGGTGTGGTCAGCGCAAATGTACTTACTATCAGATGCAGACAAGGAGTGCTGATGAGCCCATGACGACTTATGTTACATGTGTTAACTGTGACAACCACTGGAAGTTCTGTTGAGGTAAGAAGATATATGTGCGTGTCAAGACATAAGAGGCTCTGATAGATTTATCAAGAGCTTTCATGTCTATTTGACGACATTCTGAGAATGTTCTGGGTCTCATGTTTGTTTAAGGATATCAGTTCAGTGTCTTAGAGATTAGTAAGTAGGAGAGTTTACTAATTTAGCTGTTTGTTAGCTCTTATCTATTTTGCTTCATTTATTCCAAATTGTCAAACTCGTCAACTTTGCAAATTTTATCTCAGTTTTGAAATTTATTATAGGTTAGACTTGTGTGTGTTTTCTATCATGTTGAACGGTTGTGCTTTCACAGCTTTTAATGTATGCGTTATTGGATCGAAAAGTTGCATCAACTATGATCCAATTCAACTCCACACGCAAGGGACTGATGAAAACAGAGGATATTGTGGCATAGACAAGCTAAAGATCTCATAGCATTAGACCATTGTTGCCATTACTATGAACTCATATTATATTTGAACAAGACGTTTTTTCTTTACATTCTCTCTATCAGACACAGCTGAAGATGTAGTAAGTCAAGAACCAAGATGAATGGCAAACAATGAATGCAACACTTCTAGCGAAACATGTACCATTCATCATCATCATCATCTAAATCTTTCTTTCGACTTGGTCTACTGCTTCTCCTTCGCCGTCTTCTATCAGATGAACTTTCAGTCTCCTCAAGATCAGAGTATTCACTACCGAACTGAGCATCCCAGAGTCCCTGTTGACAAAAGTCTTTCTTCAATCATGCCATACATGGAAAAACCCACGCCACGGAATTACAAAAAAAAAAAAATACCTTTGTCAACCTCTGTTTTCTAAAAGCTGCAGATTCGTCAACGACAACTATGTCTTCTAAGACCTCGATTATATCCTCCACATCTAATCTGTATGTGGTAACCTGCAGCATCACATACCGGGTAGTTAGTCAGAAAGATTGTGCTATTCCTAGATTAGATGCTTGTGCTTGTATCTCATATCAACCTAATCTATTTACTTGGATGTCCTGAAGAGAAAAGGGAATGAGTTACCCACCAAGCTTGATGGTATGATGGTTACTCCAAACGAATCAAGCTCAAGCGATTCAACTACTCCGGAGTTAATGTTGAATGAGTAACCTCGAACCTGAAAAACCAACCGTGTGCTTCCAGCTAATAAACAAGGAAAAAAAGATAGATCACTAAAGAAGATATAAACACCTTTCCAATGTTACGTCCTCCTGTTGTCACTACTCTGTAACCTACCTATATAAAAGGTGAGAATTCAATGTAAAGACTTGCTTTAAAGGTGGATGATTCACAAGACAAAGCGGAGATGACTCTATACCAGTGTTTCAAGGCCAACCATTTTGAAGTCAGTGTCCAGTACAGCATCATCTTTCACGAGAACAACATCACCCACCTACAGAGATGTTAATAATATAAACTGAGGCTGTAACACACACTTTCAGTTCAATGTAGCAGAAAGCAGTAGTACTCGAGTAATGTCTGTGAGCAAGAATCTCTCAGACTCTCCAGATAGCAAGCTTGGTTTAACATCCACTACCAAAACCAACCACTGAAAATTTGACAAACAGAAGAAGCTCTCATTACAAAGTAAGTAAAAGAGGCAGACTGAGATTCAAAAATGTGGATTTTGAGTCAACAGAGACAACTTACAGAAGTAGTGTCAACCCAGAGCTGAGAGATGAATCCTAAACTCAGAGCTGACTGAATACTAATAACTTGCTTAGCTACAAGGTTCGATCTCGTCAACGTCTGTTTGAATCCTTTCGAGCCTATGTTGATCAGATCGTTCTCACCTACTTGCTGAATCAAATCACCACCTCTAGAAGATTCTGCACTATCGTTTTCCAGGAAACCCAAATGAGAAGAATCAACTTCTTCTTCACTGGGTAGTGATGAACTCACGCAAGTTATGAACTTTCCGCTTGGTTTCTCTTTCGACTTGAATTTCCGGAGAAAGGCAGAGTCTTGGACACTAAAATAACATGCTTGTGACGAGGAAAGAATCGTGATTTCATGGATTGAGAGGTGATTCCTCCTCCTCCTCCATGAGCTAGTGATGATCGAGTGCTGAATCCGTCTAAAACTGTACGAGGTGGATCTCAACAGTCGAGCATCGAGGGCGGGAAGAGAAAGGAGAAAGGAAGATGAGCAGTTGCACATAGCCGGAGAAGAACGCTTAGAACTACAACTCAAAACTATCTTAGGGAAAAGGAAGGAAGATTGGTTCGATTGCTAATTAACCCCCCTTGGGTTCTTTAACCAAAAACCGAACCAACTTAAACCAAACCGATATCACAAATATCAAAATGGTTCAAATTTTTGTATATTTGGAAAACCGAAATCAAACTAAACTTTTTTTTTTTTTTTTTGTTAAAAAATCAAACTAAACTTGAACCATTTCATTGTTTGGTTGTCAAAAAATCTCTTCCTAAGTTTTATTGTAGGCTAGATGTTTATACAAAGATCATTAATATGTAGATACATATTTTATTTCTCTATAAAACATTTGTCTCATCTTGTAACCTTATGTTTTTAATTAAATTTCAATAGAAAACTAAATTGGAGCTGAACTTACATTAAAAAAATCTAAAATATAGTTTATATATTAAATATTTAATCTGAAAATAATTAATACTCTAAGAGTATTATTATTATATTAAAATATTTAATATTTTGTATTATTATTATATTAAAATATCAAAATATTTAATATTTTACTTAATATTTAATCTAAACAACATTTTAATAGAAAAAGTTGAAATTACTTAACACATTTATCTAAACTAAAATAATCTAAATGTCAGAATTAAACAAAATTTTGATTGAATTAAAAAAAATATTTAGGCATCAATTTTTAATCTTGTTATTTAAACTGAACCAAAAATAAAAATAAACAGGTTCATAATGTAAGAAATTAATGGACGGATTAAATCAGGTTATCAGGTGGAGCGGGTATACCCAGATCAACAATCTCAGGCAGAAACCTACGGACCCACGGTAGACTCACTCAAGTCCTTCTGCTGGAAAACTCGATGCCCACCGAAAATACGACATTTTCTTTGGCAAATATTATCTGGATGTCTATCGGTTAGGAAAAATTTGCAGGCAAGAGGGATGCAAGGAGATATCTGTTGCGCTCGATGTGGTGCTCCAGAAGAATCTATAAACCATGTCTTTTTTGAATGTCCACCGGCAATTCAGACATGGGCGCTCTCTAAGATTCCATCTAATCCTGCAATCTTTCCAACAGAATCACTCTACGCAAACATGAATCATCTATTTTGGCGAGTTATCCCAAAGATGGATGATCATCACTTTGCGTGGATACTTTGGTACATATGGAAAGCAAGGAATAGTAAGGTATTTAGTAATTTGGATATTAATCCTCGAGATACTCTCGGGAAGGCCGAGACAGAATCTTTTATGTGGGCTGATGCACAGGTGACTCCTGAGTCACATGACGCACACCAGAGAGATATGGCTCCCATACCGGTGAGACCGGGCAGATGGTGCTTCTCTGATGGCTCATGGAACGCAAATGATAACTTCTCGGGACAAGGATGGTATAGCAACTTACCAGGATTTGATGGTTTGATGGGTATAAGAAACACTAGAGCTAGTCTTTCATCTCTCCATGTAGAGTTTGAATCACTAATCTGGACAATGGAATGTATGCGGAATTTGCGGCAGGTTCGGGTCACATTTGTAACAGATTGTTCTCAATTGGTGAAGATGATTTCAGAACCAGAAGAATGGCCAGCGTTTGCAAACTACTTGACAGATATAAAGACCCTTAGTACTGGATTTCAGAGCTCGGAGATCATCTATGTACCAAGAACGCAGAACACATAGGTGGACAAACTAGCACGGAGAGCAAGAATTCAACCGTCGTTCGTCGTTCACATGGATGCAGAGCTACCTTCTTGGTTAACGATCTATATGAATCTATTTTCTTTTGTTATGTAAAAAAAAAATGTAAGAAATTAATACTCTTTTATTAATTTAGAAATGGTTCGCTCCGAGTAAAAAAGAACAAAGAAGCTCTTTTTTTCTCATTTCCGTTTTGTCTTTTTCCTCATCCGAAAATCACAAAAAGCTTTGCAAAGTTTTCGTGTCGAATTAGCACTCCCTTCCCTCGTTTCACCCATCCCCTGTATCGCAAAGCAAAGCGTTTTCCTCTCGTTTTCTCGCCTTCAATTTGAGTAAAGCTTGAATCTCTCCCTCTCTCTCTCTCTCTCTCTCTCTCTATGTGCATTCAGATCTGACTTCGATGAAAGAAACTTTTAGAGATTCTTGATATGATTTTTTTGATTCAACCCTCTTTTTTTTGTAACTGATTACGTTTTTCTTGGGATCAGGTATGGATGATGAGAAGAAGAAGAAGAGAAACAAGAAGAAGAAGAACAAGCAGAACAATAGCAAACGTGCAGACGGTGACGCTATACCTACCGAGGATGGGAATCATACCGGAGACGCTGACATTGCTCAAATCAACCAAGTCCCTGATTCCATTCAGTTGGAACCATCATCTCAACAGATGATCATCAATGTAAGTTGTCAATGTCTAGATCCAAGGAACATTGACTGATTAATCTCTTAGTGTATATGTCTGTCTATACTGTTGGATATTGTTGGCCTTTGTTTGTGACCCATTACATGATTTATTGATTGCAATGTTATCAATGTGTCTACTTGTAAATCCATTTCTGCCGGTTTGTATAGAGATGGTAGACAAAAAAAAAAACTATGGGAATAGTCCTTGAGCATCCCCTCATGGTCTGATACTTTAAAATCTTATATTATTGAAAGCAGGCAGATGAACCTGGTGTTGTTGACTACACGTCTCCAAATAGCGAGGTGAGATTATGTCCTCTTGTATGAACAAAGTTTCGTTATTTGATATAGTTTTTGTTAGCAGTAGTATTCTGCATTGTTTTTTTTTTGTTACGGTGAAGAGTCTCTTCGTGTCTATCTTTTGGCTTGAATCCCTGAACTAGTTTTGTAATGCTCCTGTAGGCGGTTCTGGAAGAAACAATCAAACAGTTACGTGATGAGATTGGGTCCCACCTTCAGAAAGTGGTGATTTATTTTTCTCTTGTTAAGCCTTTTCTTGTTGGTTTTATAAAAGAAACATATCCATTACCTAGTTATGGTTCTTTCCTCCAGTGAAATAGTGACAATATATGAATTGCCATGTCTTCATAGGCTGTTTTTGAAGAAACTGTTAGACGCTTGGAAACTGAGAATGAAGCTCACATTCAGAAAGAGGTTACTTAAGATTACATTAACCCTTTGTCACTACTTTACTGTTTCCTTGCTTCATCTGCAAGCGAAAGCAGAAGCTAACATGGTGTTTCACAGGCTTTCCTAGAAGAAAGGCTTGAGCATTTGAGAACACAAGATGAAGCTCACATACAGAAACAGGTTAGCTAAGAATACAGTATACAGCCTTTGTCATTACTTTGCTGTTTTCCTGCTTCATCTTAAAACTGAAAGTTGAAACCAACGTGGTGTTTCACAGGCACTGTTAGAAGAAAGGCTTGAGCATCTGAGAACAGAAAATGAAGCTCACATAGAGAAAGAGGTTAGTTAAAGAATACAGTAAAGCCTTTGTCATTACTCATTACTTTGATGTTTTCCTGCTCCATCTTCAAGCTGAAAGGTGAAACTCAGATGTTGTTCCACAGGCACAGTTAGAAAAAACGGTTGCGCATTTGAGAACACAAAATGAAGCTCACATAGAGAAAGAGGTTAGTTAAAGAATACAGTAAAGCCTTTGTCATTACCTCGCTGTTTTCCAGCTTCATCTTCAAGCTGAAAAGTGAAACTAATGTGGTGATTAACAGGGACTGTTAGAAGAGAGGCTTGAGCATTTGAAAACAGAAAATGAAGCTCGCATTCAAAGTGAGGTTAGTGAAGAAATAGCATTTACCCGTATTCACATCTTTGCTATTTATCTTCGTTATCTGCAAGCTGAAGATCACAACAACATGTTTTTTTTTACAGGCACTGTTAGAAGAAAGGCTCTTGCATTTGAGAACAGAGAATGAAGCTTACATACAAAAAGAGGTTAGTGAATAAATGTCATAAATCCATATCCACAGATTTGCTATTTTGCTGCGTTATCTGCAAGCTTAAGGTCAAAATGACGTGGTGTTTGACAGGCACAGCTAGAAGAAAGACTCTTGCATTTGAGAACTGAGAATGAAACTCTCAAACAGAACGAGGTCAGTGAAGAAAATAGCGTACAGCTGTATGCATATCTTTGTTATTTTCCTGCAAGCCGAAGGTCAAAGTAACACTGTGTTTTAACTGTTTATGCAGGAAAAGTTGGAGGAAAGACTTGTTCAGTATAAAACAAAGAACGACGTGCTTGTTCATGAAATGGTGAGACATCTTCAACCCTGGGAACGTTCCTTTTGTACCTACATTACAATTCAAATGGAGCAACATGTTATGTGTAGTTCTGACGCTTTGTTAAAAAAATTTGCAGTCTAGTACAGAAGTCAAAATGAGACAATTGCTTGACGAAAAATCTACCTTCTCTCAGAAAGAGGTACGTCACAGTTGCATATTCTTCAGTTATAATACATTCTCTTTTCGTATAAGCGTAATCAAAATTTCATGATGTCAATCAGGCAAGTCTAGAGAAAAAAATTCAACAACTTCAACATGATGAAGAATCTTCAGTTGCAGCTGCGGAGGTAACTCTATCTTACACTAGAAAGCGCATTTTTAAGCAAAGTGTCTTATGAGTTAGAACCATGGTATACTCATCATATACATTCAATCCTGCAGAAATCATCCATAGAAATGATTTCGAGCCTGAACAATGAAATTGGAACACTTCGAGCACAGGTATGTGTTTCATCTTTTATTTGGAACTTTTTAAAGTGATTTTCTCATTTCCATGAGTGGCTCATTGAATTGCTTCTGAACGCGTTATCCTAAGTGAAAGTTTAGTTCTAAATCATGTAGAACCGGAAGCTCTGCTAATCATAATACTGCATAGATTTAGTCTGATATGAAGATTAAAACCAAGTTTGGCAGGTAATGAAGTTGGAAGAATCTAGGAGTAATCTTCAGGAGCAGAACAATAGTCTTGTGGAAACTGTGTCCAGTCTTCAAGTCCAGCGTGAAAACCATGACAATAACGTGAAGGTTAGGCTTTGATGTGAGACTATAATGCCTTTTCCAATGAAGTTCTCAGAAAACAAATGTATGAAAAGGTTTGTGATGGTTGATACAGGGTGCTTCTGAGGAAGAACTAAACTCACAGATTGAAGCAGCTTGTACTCTAGTTGAAAAGCTTATCACTGAAAATGCTGAACTTGTTGAGAAGGTAAGGTGTGCTGATACTGAGTTACCTACTTGCCTTGTTAGTTGATTGAAAATCTCAGTGGTTCTTGTTTATTACTACATTGTCAGGTGAACGAGTTGTGCATTCAGCTAAACCAATCGCAGCGTGCTTTTGCTTCACCCCCTGAGAGCCTATCAATTGAAGTACAGAAGTCTGATGCCTTAGAGGAAATACCCATTCACGACGAGATGATTAGAATTGATGACTCTGGAGACATGGAAACTGCACTGGTAGAGAGAAACTTGACAGAAGAAACAGTGCCGGTTTCTGTGAACCCGAATGGGGAAATAGATGTGGAATCACAGGTTGCAGTAGCTGGAGAAGCAGAAGAAGTAAGTGGTGGTGTGCCTCTGGTGGACGCTCCACTGATCGGTGCGCCGTTCAGGCTCGTCTCGTTTGTAGCAAGATACGTGAGTGGTGCAGATTTGGCGGAAAAGAAACAGTTTTTGTAAAACACAAAACAACACATTTTGGAGGCAGAAAAGATGCATCAAGTTCTGTATCTCTCCTCTCTTTCTCTTTTACTTCACACATACACTCAGTGAGGATCGTTGATTAGCTTATTGCACAACACTTAACAGGACACAAAGGTTTATTATATTTTTTTTTGGTAGGATAATGATGGTGATGATGAACTGAATACATCAAGTTGCTGGATGTCGTTTTGTTTTTCTTTCTCAGAATTCAAAGGAAACCATGAGAAAAGAGTTTCAAACAAAAGTTCTTCAGCCATCTGAGCTAAGATGTATCATGGAAACAGCAAACTCAATGATCGTTAACCATGTGTGCATTAGACACATTATATTACACCAGAAAATCATTAAAAAAAAAACACAGATTTATAACCGTGTTCTGAGATTACAATCTACTCAGAAATAATGTCAAATCCAGAATTATAAGAAAGATATGGTAGTTTTGGATCTAGAACACTCAAGCACAAGTTGCAATACTGCAGCAGCTGCAATGGCCTCCTCTGTTACAGACGGGTTAACGGTACGTACCAGTCATATATTGCAGCTATATATGAGACTGGTCTGGCTTCAACCTCTTTGCTCTCTACCTTGGTTGACATCTTATGTCTAGCCTACCCTTTTCGCTCCTTGTGAGCTTGTTCCTCCTCCACCCTGGATTTTCCTTTGTTTTTGAGAGCTTGTCGACAACTGGCCTCCGGTCGGGTCTTCAAAAAGGCTTGTCAGAAACAAGGTTGACCTTTCACCAGGAACCAGCCAATCCGGTTCAGTTTTGGATAAGAGAAGACCATGTGTATTATACAAGCTTTCGAAAGCTACAATCGTGCCTCTAACGATGTTTTTGGAGAGGACAATAATATTTGAGTAAGGATATGACAGTGCCCAAAATGATATGTCCACTAGCATCGAAGATATTCTCGCATAGTCATCACCTGGAAAGAATGTGACTGATGAGATATTAGATTGTTTTAAACAAAAAGAATGTTTAAAGCAATTAATTCATTAACCTTCGGGTAAGAAATCGAATTCGACACAGGTCTCGAGACCATTAGGTAGCAGTTCACCAGTATCAACGTAAAGATAGATCGACAGCTCCCCTTTATAACCCTGGTTGACAAGAGCGTTTTTCATAACGCCACAAAACAATACAGGGTCGACACCATTAGGAATAGGGTAACCAGCCATGTCCCAAAAGACTGATGTCTTAGCGTCTGCATGCAAACGAAAAAAAAAACGATATTAAACAATTAAGAGGACGAGGAAGAAATTAAAATAAATAAATCAAAATTTTACTATGACAGCAGATCGACGATTAGATCATACACTAGTTTTGTTACAAAAAAAAAAAAAAAAAAGATCAGACACTAGTTTAATTACGATGACGTCAGATCTCTCTATGAGATGAAATCTAATTCAGATCACCGACGGATGATTTCAAGCAAAGAGGTAGAGATATTCTTACGTACTTTCGTATATTAGGACCGGCGTAGGCACGGGTTTGTAGGTAAACTGCGGATCAGACATCATCTCGGTAAACAGCGGATCAGTCATGCCTTCGTCCATAACCATGTCGAAAGGCTGCGGAAAAGACATGCTTTCGTCGATCTTAGCTAGGGTTTGCTCTGTTCTGTGGTTACTTGTAACTCTCCTTGTCTTCGTCTATTTATCCAATCTACCCCCTCCATATATATGTCAGTGGGCCGACCAGTTCAAATTGTAACCTAGCCAAATAATTTCATAATTTGCACTGGTTTATATTTTATTTTAAGTAATTTTAATTATATTGGCTTAAGAAGTATACCCTATATATTATTTGTAATAAGTCAATAACTAAATGAAATGGAGAAAAAAAATTATCATTTAGTTTAAAAAATTTTGGGTTAATAATATCAACATCAATTTGGACTTCAAATACACACAAAAACTTTCGTCCAAATCTTTAAATATTCATTTTGTGTCTCTTTTACGAACGTTCATATTTTCCAAAAAATAAATAAATAGAAAAGTCAAGTTGCAAAGAAAAAAATACATAAACGCTTTAATATGTACGAAATTCAACGGTTTGTCTAGTAATCTCAGTTTCTACACGCTCAAGGCATGAATAGTTTATCAGCTACCACCCTTAAACATCACTTTTGTAAAGATAATTTTTGTGGTTGTTAGCAGATATTAGCGTTTTGCAACAATCATTAAAAAAAACACTTTAAATCGATTTAAACCGTTCTAAGTTTCTTATATTCAAATGGATAACCCATATATACCCATAACCATTTATAATTAAATTTTAGTTAGTAATATATAGGTTTTTTCTCTCCAATTTCAAAATTGTTTTCTTCCAAAATTATTAAAATATTTTTTCCACCTAAGTCGTAAAATTATGTTCTTTCGCTAAATACGTAAAATCATGTTTTCCTGCCAAAATCGTAAAACTATATTTCCACCAGAATCGTAAAATTATGTTTTCCTTCATAACTCTAAAATTATGTTTTCCTGCTAAAACTGGAAATTACATTTTCCTGGCATAACCTTAAAATTAAGTTTATCTGCCAAAATAGTGAAATTACTTATCAGTTACCACTAAAACCAAAATTATGTTTTTTTTCCGGGCAAAACCGTAAAATTGTATTTCCAAGCTAAATTGAAAATTTATATTTACCCGTCAAAACCGTGAAATTGTGTTTTCGCACCAAAATCACAATTGCAATTTTCCACAATTGTAAAATTACGTTTTTTCAGTGAAAACAATAAAATTATGTGTTATCCTCCAAAATCATAAGATTTTGTTTTCCTGCGAAAACTGTAAAACTGTGTGTTTCTCTCCAAAACCAAAAAAATTGTGTTTTCTCACCAAAACGTCTGTTTCTCGATAAAACTATAAAAACTATGTTTTCTTGCCAAAATACATAATTGCTATTAGACAATTATAATACAGAAGATTGTCTCTGGAAAAAAAATCTCAAAAGGTATTTGCATATTCAATAGCGATAGAATTGTTTTACAAATCAAGAAATCATTTTCTGGATTTTCATAAAAGATGAAAAAATATAAAACGTAGGAGATAAATATGTGGAAGCACCATATATATAAGAACAATAAAAGTAAAGAATTTTTCAAAAAAAAAAAAAAAATTAATGACAGTTCTTCACAAACAGCAGCTAAGCACCGCTGCGACCCGTCTCCTCTTCCGCTAAGACCACATATGGAACTTTAAGCGCATGTTGGGCCCGTTGGGGGAAAGAAGGTATGAGGATGTTCAATGGCAAAATAGAAATCTCTCTCTTCCAAACTTTCAATAACATTCCAGACCTTGTGACGTTCTAGGATGTTTTGGTTTTTAGTGATTATGAGCACATTTGTTCCTTGAGGATAATGGGCCATTGCCCAGAAAAGAAGCTCCACTAACATCATGTTCATTCGAGCAACTCTATCCCCTGGAAATAGTAAAACCAACATATATACACATTAGTTAGAATAGATAGTGAGAGAAAAAAAAAAGTAAAAAATACCTTCAAATATTTTGGAATAAATTCCGGCTTCCAAATACTTGTCAAGCAATTCTTGGGGGATGGTTTTCTTGTCACCAAAGTAACCCTTGATTTTAATCCGCCCACGATAACCTTCTTTCGTAATAGCTGTTAAGATATTCTCTTTAAGCACATGAGGATTAGGGATTGAGAAATCCTCGGCGTCAAACATAACATACGTGGAACGCACTGCGAGGACAAAGTAATATCATCAAGACATAATAACTATGAACAAAAAAAAAATCAGATCGTGAAAACAATGGAATTTTGTCTATAATGTAACATATGATATGACGAAATTAATATGATACGATGAAATCTAGTATATTGTCTAATTTTAAATCCCATATAAGAACGAAATTTATTACGATGACAAATCGATCGGATGAAATCTACTCATGATGAACAATTTCGAGAAAGTGAATCGATCTTACACATCTCTTTTCTCTGAGGCTTGGGGAAAAGTCTGTCCATCGTTTCGTCGGTGCCTGTGGACATGGTTTCTACTCTGCGAACAAGAAAATAGGAAAACCCTCCTCCTCTGCGTCAATCCTATATATCTTTATATATAAAATAGAGTTTGAATCCCTCCTACAGTGTCCACTTTAGCTGCCAGCGCACAAATTCGAGTCCTATAATTTCGACATGTGTCCTCTTTCTAAACGCTCCGTTTCATTTAAATCAGAGTGTGATCGTATGGGCTTTACATGTTAACGGACCGTAATGTTATTTTATTAGCCCAGTCCGAAAAGTTGAACAGGTATGAATATCCAAACGCAACGTTTTCGCTATTAAAGTTACACCCATCTCACATTCGCCGTTGCAGACGAAAACTCGATCTTGGGTTCCAACTGTGATGTTTCACCTTCTTCTTTATCATTCCGTCAGATACACGATCCTGTTCATCTTCCTGATTGAGAGAAACTGGAAACGTTTTCTGGTTACGCTCAAGCGGAGAGTCGTCTACAATTGAAGCATCAGCTATTGACGGTCTATCATTCATTGCTTTCCCATTTACTGCGATCATCATAATCTTCAGCTATAAATAGATATGTTTTTCCCCATGAAATTCATCCGTTCTTTCTTCTCATTCATAAGCTTTTTTTAAGAAATATACCTTTGAAAATGGCTAACCCCTCTGTCCTCCTTGCCGATTGAACGCCGGCGGTTGTCCCTCCACCGTCGATGTCCGCTTCCTTAGTTTTTGGGAAATCAGGAGTGTGAATTGCGGCGGCGAGCTAATGGGGTTCACATGCTCCTCCTCGAAGCTCAGGTAAATCCACCGTCAAAATCATTATGTATTTGGGAGATGATAATTGTTTTGTTTGTTGAATATGTTTCGCGTTCTTCATGTATTGATTATTATACTTTTAAACCTAACTTTCCTTTTAATGGAGATCCATTTGTTCATGTCTTCATTATCAAAAAAAAAATTTCCATAAGATTCTGTTATCTTAAAATAATTGGACAATGATTATTGTTTTGTCTGTTGATTCTGTTTGGCTTTATTCGTAAATTCATTATCAAGCTTTTAATCCAAACATTCAGTTTGAGTGGGATCCATTTGTTTATTTCTTGATTATCAGAAAATCTTCCCCGAAGTTTCTTTTATATAGTTGATGATGAAATTGGCGATCTTTATATGTATTAAAACATTATTTTGAGAAGTTAGAGGAAGAGTCCCCAAAGGATAACTCCGTCGTAGTGGTATGTTACTTCTGCCACACCTCTTATACTATAACATTTCAAGAAAGGTTTTCTATTCTTTAATGCTGAAATTGATTTATCTTGATGGCAGTATGTGTTACCCTACGAGCTACGCCGTAACCAACGAAGTTGAAAACACCGACTCTGACCAGACATTAGCGGGACGACCATTCGCATTGACAAGAAGGTTTTCACCGTCAAATAAACACCAGTCATTGACTTACCAAGAGATATTGAAGCTGAGATGAGAAGATGAAGGCTTGAACTTAGGCAAACCATGGACATGTACAGCTCAGCGTCGAAAGAAGCACTTAATACAAAAGGACGGTTAGAAATATAGGTGTCAAGCAGGGATAGTTGATGATGAGCAAGCTGCTCCGTCTAAAACTTTATGACTCCCATGTTTCTCTTGAAAAATTAGCATAAGCTGTGGAGAATGTAAGAAGCTCGAAGATTTGAGGAAGCTAGGAGTGCTGAAGCGACAGTCCTGGCTATTCCAAAGATGGAGAAGGCCAAGTCTAGAGCTACAATGGAAGCAAGTGAGAAAGCGCAGATGATGGTGGAACTAGAAGGAAGCAAGCTGAAATGACCAAAAAGAAGGGAATCGCACGAGAAATACGGTGGTTTAATTCTTTCGTACATAACGATGTCTGGTACAAAAGATAAACTTGATCACAACCCTATTGCCATTAGTCTTTCGCTTTCGTACGTATCCTGCATATGGGTATTTGGTGTATGAGTTCATGGAAAATGGAAAATGGGAGCTTAGAGGAAAGGCTTTCAAAATAAATTACTTTAGATACAATTACAAATCATTAAAATAATATTAGATAAAACTCACACAACGTAAAACATTTTCCATAACACATCTTCTCGACAAATGACACCTGCTAACCTAATAAAAATAATCATAGCGTTGACACATTTGAAAAGAAATTCGTGCAAGCACACCTCTTATGTATATAAATAATTAGATCTAATAACAAATATCAAAACTAATGTTATACTATTAAGAAAGCTGAATCCTTTATTTTCCTGATGAAATTTCATCAAAAGAAGTTGTCTAAAAATTTAACACTATAATTTGTAAAAGTTTATTAAGTATTCCACGTTTGCATCATCTTATTGTTTAAAACCAAATTTATTGATAAAATATTTAATAATCCAAAAAAAAAAAAATTGATCAATTTTTTAAAAAACTAACAGAACATTGACATCAATCTAAAATAATATTTTGGCACATAATTAATCCGAGATTTTTGTACTAAATTTTTATTTTGCTTATTATCAAAACTATTACTACAGTAGAATAAACAAATAAATTATGTAAAACTATTATGTATTCATAAACATGTCTTCACTATTAAGATAAACATAATCTATTATAAGAATAGCAAAATAAACACAATGAAAATTAATATTACCTTAAATTAAAGTAAGCTAAACATTTGGAAATATTCGTTAACATTAATTATCTATTTATGTATTTTTCGGTTACTATCCCGACTAGGCCTAGGACTTATTATACGAGATCCGGATTCGATCCGAGATCCACTCTGGATCCGCTCCGAAAATAGGATATCTGGGGTGCCCGGATCCTAATCCGGATAGTAAAATCTTGGATCTGTGCAAACCGAATCCGAATATCTTAATTTTTAGGTCCGGATATCTGGATCCAGATCCGTATTTTTAAAATACATTAAATTTTTAAATTTTATTAATATTTATATTTGATATATTAATATTTATACATGAATTAATCTTATAATATTATATTTTAGTTTTTACAATATTATAAACATATATAAATATATTTATAAATATTTAATTTATGTATTATATTAAAAAAATTAGTATTTTTTGTTAAAAAAATTATTTTTAATTATTTTGACGGATCCGGATCCGGATATCCGCGGATAATAAAATATCGAGACGGATATCCGAAACCCGGATATCCGGAAATCACGAATCCAGATCTGGATATAAATTCACGGATCCGACGGATCCGGATCCGGATACCCTAAATTTTCCAGATATCCGGATCCGTCCCAGGCTAATCCGCCAACCCTAGTATATTCATATAAAGGCCCACGTGTTTTCTATTGGGCTAGGCGCAGACGAAACGATGTATGAAATAATCTCTTATAAACGCTACTACTTCAAAAGACAGATGTCTTTATTAGCGTCTGCATGCAAACGAAAAAACAAAACGATTAAACAATTACGTAGGACAAGGAAGACAAAACTATATATATAAATCAAAATTTTAATATGACAGCAGATCGACGATTAGATCATACACTAGTTTAATTACGATGACGTCAGATCTCTGTCAGATGAAATCTAATTCAGATCACGGCCGGATGATTTCAAGCAAGAGGTGGAGATATACAGAGAGATATTCTTACGTACTTTCGTATATTACGACCGGCGTAGGCACGGGTTTGTAGGTAAACTGCAGATCAGACATCATTTCGGTAAACCGCGGATTAGCCATGCCTGTTAATACGTTTGCTTACTTCACAGTCGTAGATAATTTATAAACCTTTATAAATCCTACTCGATTTATTCCCTTATAAAAAGTTATAAGATGATTATGTTTTTTCTTCTCACAACTTAATCGACTGTGGTTTGATAGAAGTTTGCTTGAGTAATCTCCTAAGACATAATTTCGCCCCTACAATAGTGTGTAGTTTCGTAGGCGTCTATCTTGAAGATACAACAATCGATCTCCCTACAACATACCCGTATCGAGACCCTTGCAAACTTTACTTTGAATTTTCTTTTAGAAACTTATTATAGGGAAGACGAAGATTAAATCCAATTGATTCTAAGTCATCTTCTCTTTCAACTCTCTTTTATCTATCCCTTCTCGTATTGCCCTTGATCGCTTTCACTACAAGAATATCCAGTATTAATTGCGGCGGAAAAACGCTATCACGATACCATACCGTTATTAGGTACGCTGTATCATCGGCCGCGATAATAGGTCCTCCACTTAAGATAACGCTTTTCCTTTCCGCTACAGTATGTTTTAATTAGATAGCGGTTGCCCTTTTGTTATATAAATATTTTAATATAGCATTTGATTTCCGATATTCGATGCCTTTTTTTTACAGATTTCATTTTTGTAGCGTTCATGATTTTCTAAATTTTTAAATCATAATATAATTAAATCTAAATATAAAATGGAAATTAATATTAAACATAATTAATATTAAACATTAAAAGTTTACATATCCAGCTGACATACATAAACACCTTGAAGTTCAACACATCCAACGACACAAACATTCCCAGCAACACACCAAAGTTTTCAAACATATCTATCAAACATACAAGCATCAGACAAATATAACTTTGTCACTAGGCCAAGCCACAATGGTACCTAGAGCATCGAATATGAATTCAACTTCTGCATTTGGTCTCCAAACTCTTGCATCTCCAATCTTTGCCACAAGAACGAAGACCTTGCAAGCATTTTCGCCTAACGGGACAAAGTGCACTCTATCCTCTGGATTTGTTGAAACGACACAGCCTTCAGCGACAGTATTTGCTGAGCTAAAGCAATCCAACAAAAGTCACTTCTTCTCTGGACTTGATTTACCGGTGTCCATGCTGTTAGTAGCACTCTATCACCAAAAAATGGCAAGCAAAGCATAAGTCAAAAGTTCATTACAATTCCAACCCATCTATTTGAATGTTCCAAAAGTTTACCTGAGGTGAAGATGATAATGGCGAAACTCTATATGGTGACTGATTAATAATATCTATCTTCTGAGTTGGCCAAGCGATGCTGAGATGAAGTGCATCACCAACGGTAGACATCTCAGGACTAGCTCTCCACAAATAAGCCTCCTTCTTAATCACCTTTTCAATCTTGACAATTACATCATTGGGTCCAAGGGGAATATTGTTTACATCTTCAATGGTCGGCCCTCAAGTATTAGATCATTTGTCTCAACATCTTCATTGCGGTTTATCTTTTCTTGAACTGGTACAGAATTCTGTAGAAACTGTAAGCAGAATGCTATACATTCTCCAGCTAAGTATCCTTCAGCCATACAAGCTTCTGGCCTTGCATAGTTCTTTACAAATGCTTTAAGAGTCTTCATGTACCTGCATATCAAGAATTTAATCAGTTATACAGTCTATGGTTTAAAAAATAACAAGAGAAGACCAAAACACAAAATTTACAGTTAGTACCTTTCAAATGGATACATCCATCTAAAATGTACCGGACCACCCAGACGTGCCTCCCTTGCCAGATGTAGGGGAAGGTGAAACATTATGTCGAACAAAGATGGGGGAAAATACCTCTCCATTTCACACATTGTCTCTACAAGCTCAGTCTCCAAAGATATTAGCTTCTCAGGGTCTAGAACTCGCTGACAAAGTCTGTTAAAGAAGCTGCACATCCTTGTAACTACAATCCTTGGACCATCCGGGAGTAAGCCTCTCAACGCCACTGGTACTCAAGGCTATCCCTGTAAGTAACAAACATTTCGAAACATCAAACACCTTAATACTTAAACAAAAAAATGAAAATATATAATAAAACATACACATACCTTGGTAGCCAAACCCAATTCTTGTCCATTGTAAAAATAAACTAGTACTCCAGATCCAAGTCTACGTACAATACACGAATAAGGTTTCGTAAATCACTAAAACAGAAAATTAAAATCTCATAACAATATGGAAGGAACGAGAAGCTCACCACTAAAATAAGTGTACTCCTTTGATTTGAGAAGATATCTGCAAAAAAAGCATCGAGTATTAGTAAGAAGAAAACTTAATGACGAAATTGAAGAACCCTAAATTGATTAATCTTAGTATAAACCGTAGATCTAACAGATGAAAACCCTAAATTAATTAGAAACGTATTAAAACCCTAAATCAATTCGAAAATTGAGGAAAAAATCGAAGAACCCTAAATCGATGAAAGCATTGTGAAGAACATTCTTCAGAGAATAGACGGCCTTATCATCATTGCTCGTGATGAGAATATCATCCACATAAACCAAGACAACAATGAAGACAGAACCAACAGGCTTGACAAAAAGAGTGTTATCAGCGTGAGTCTGCTCAAAACCATCACTGATAAGCACCTTTAAAAAAGTATGATACCATTGTCGACTAGCTTGTTTGAGACCGTAGATGGATTTATTCAACTTGAAGACAACATTAGGTGGAAGAGTAACACCTGGTGGAGGAGTGTAGCCAAGAGGAAGGCTCATGTAAATCTCTTCGTCTAAGCCCCGTGCAAAAACGCATTTGTAACATCCATTTGCGTGAGACTCCATTTATGAGCAGCTGCAAGCTTCAATAACATCTTGACAGTAACAAGTTTGGCAACGGGGGAGAACTTGTCAATATAATCAACACTAGGTTGTTGCGTGTATCCCTTTGCAACCAAACGAGCTTTGAATCTGTCCACAGTGCCATCAGCGTTGTATTTGATTTTATAGACCCATTTGTTGCCGATGACATGCTTCCCTTCAGGTAAATAAACCACATCCCACATGTTTGTATCCTCAAAAGCAATCAGCTCCACATTCATGGATTTTGTCCACTTGCCAGATTTCATGGCTCCTCTTTCCACTGCAGGTACAATACCTTTTCCCTCTTCTAACCTACGTTTTGAGAACAACCGCCTTACTTTTCAACATCAATGCCTTTCTTCTCTTAGTACCCGTATTCCTAGTGGTGCTTAGATAATAGATAGCGGTGCTACTTGTCATGTATGTTCTGATTTCACATTTTTTCAGATACTAAACCGGGTTCTCATACCACAGTCACACTTCCTAATGGTACTAGAGAGGTCATTAATCATATAGGCACAATACATCTTTCTGACCGTTTGATTTTGCGTGACGTTCTCTATGTTCCATCTTTTCAGTTCAATTTGATTAGTGTCAGTACGTTACTTTCTTTTGTGATAGCAAGTCAGCTCTTCATTTGGCGGCAAATCCTGTTTTTCACGAGCGTACCAAACATGTGGAACTTGATTGCCACACTACTCGGGATCGCATGAAGTCTGGCTATCTCAACACGCTCCATGTCACCTCCGCTAACAATCTTGCTGATATTCTGACAAAGGCTTTGCAACCTGCTCCGTTTCGATTCCTCTTGTCCAGATTATCAGTCTCAAGCCTTTATCTTCCTATTCCTGCTCCAGATTTAAGGCTTGTGGGGGCGTATTATGATAGTAACCACGTGATGTCCACGTGAGGCTGTTGAGTCAGAGACGTTTGCTTAGTCTCTGTTTATTCTCTACTATATATACACATTGTACATTAACATTAAGAAGATATTTTCATTCCTTAATCACATTGTTAATAGAAAGGTATTGGGAGATCTCGAAGATCGACCCAAATCCAACTGTCAATATTAAGATATATATCAATATATTAGAATAAAAAAATTACTATTATCTATATATATTATTCCATATTAATTTAGGAAATTAGGTTACAATATTCACTATATAGACTACATATATGGTAACTTATTTAGTCTAATATAAATTTTCTATAAATACTTTTGTGTTTTTTACTGTCATCAATTTGTCAAAAGGCTTCAGCATTTGAGAAACAAAACGAATACAAATTGAGGGCTTTTTAGAGCCTTCGGATAAAGGAAGGTTCCGATACTCACATAGGTATTTAAGCCTACTTCGGGGATCTGAACAGGGACAATCTCAAATTGGTCAAGTGGGGACTGCGCCACCAGCCCTATTAGCCCGAGTTGTGTTAAGATAAGTGGCACATCTTCAAGCTGAAAGGTGAAACTAATATTTGTGTTTTACAGGCACTGTTAGAAGAAAAGCTTGAGCATTTGAGAACAGAAAGATCACATTCAACGTGAGGTTAGTGAAAAATAACACCTGCCCGTATCATAGCTTTGTTATTTCCTGTATCATCTGCAAGCTGAAGGTCAAAATAACATGTTGCTTTACAGTCACTGTTAGAAGAGGGGCTCTCACATCTGAGAACAGAGAATGAAGCTTACATAAAAAGAGGTTACTGAAGCAATAACATAAATCGATTGATTTGCTATTTTTCTGCATTAATATCTGCAAGCTTAAGGTCAAAATAACACGGTGTTTCACAGGCCCTGTTAGACAAAAGGCTCTTGCATTTGAGAACTGAGAATGAAGCTCTCAAACTGAACGAGGTTAGTAAAGAAAATAGCGTACAGCTTTATGCATATCTTTGTTTTTTTTTTTCTGGATCATCTGCAACCGGAAGGTAAAAGTAACATTGTGTTTATGCAGGAAAGTTGGAGAGAAGACTTGTTCAGTTTAAAACAAAGAACGACGTGCTTGTTCATGAAATGGTGAGACATCTTCAATCCTCGGACGTTCCTTTAGTACCATCATTACAGTTCATATGTAGCAACATGTTATGTGTAGTTCTGACATTTGTTAAAATATATTTGGCAGTCTAGTACAGAAGTCAAAATGAGACAACTGCTTGACGAAAGATCTACCTTCTCTCAGAAAGAGGTATGTCTCCATTCATATTAAGATAACTGTTGCATCTTCTTCAGCTTAATCAAAATTTCATGATGTCAATCAGGCAAGACTAGCAAAGAACCTTCATCATGATGAAAAATCTTCAGTTGCAGCTGCGGAGGTAACTCTGTCTTAAGAGTTAGAAAGCGCATTTTTAGGTAAAGTGTCTTTAGAGTTAGAATAAAATGGCCATGGTATACTCATCATAGACATTCAATCCTGCAAAAGTCATCCAGAGAAATGATTTCAAGCCTGAACAATGAAATTGGAACACTGCGAGCACAGGTATGTGTTTCATCTTTTATTTTTTATGTGTTTCATCCCAAGTGAGAGTTTATGAAGATTAAAACAAAGTTTGGCAGGTAATGAAGCTGGAAGATTCTAGGAGTAATCTTCAGGAGCAGAACAAAAGTCTTGTGGAAACTGTATCCAATCTTCAAGTTCAACGTGAAAACCATGAAAGTAATGTGAAGGTTAGGCTCTGAATACTCCCAAATTGCAAAGTTCTAGTTCCAAAACATTAATGTGAGACTATAATGCCTTTCCAATGAAGTTCTCAGAAAAAAATGTATGAAAAGGTTTATGATGGTTTGATACAGGGTGCTTCTGAGGAAGAATTAAACTCACAGATTGAAGCAGCTTGTACTCTAGTTGAAAAGCTTATGACTGAAAATGCTGAACTTGTTGAGAAGGTGAGATGTACTGATATGGATTTTACTGAGTTACCTACTTAACTTGTTGGTTTATTGATAATCTGACTCGTTACTATTATTACTACATTGTCAGGTGAACGAGTTGTGCATTCAGCTAAACCAATCGCAGCATGCTTTTGCTTCAACCCCTGAGAGCCTAGCAATTGAAGTACAGAAGTCTGATACCTTAGAAGAAATACCCATTCACGACGAGTTGATTAGAACTGATGACTCTGGAGACATAGAAACTGCACCATTAGATAGAAACTTATCAGGTGTGAACAGAAGAAACAGTGCCGGTTTCTGTGAATCCGAATGGGGAGATAGATGTGGAATCACAGGTTGTAGTAGGTGAAGAAGAAGAAGCAAGTGGTGGTGTGCCTCTTGTCGACGCTCCATTGATAGGTGCACCGTTCAGGCTTGTCTCGTTTGTAGCAAGATACGTGAGTGGTGCAGATTTGGCGGAAAAGAAACAGCTTTTGTAAAAGCAAAACACATTTTGGAGGCAGAGAAGATGCATCAAGTTCTGTACCTCTCTTCTCTCTTACTAATCATATACTCAGTGGGATTGTTGATTAGTTCTTTTTCTTTTTGCGCAACACTTAACAGGACACAAATGTTTATTGTATTTTTTGGTAGGATAATGATGAACTGAGTACAGCATGTTTGCCCGTTGTTGTTTGTTTTTCCTTAACATTCAAAAACACTGAGAGTTTCTGATAAGTATCATCAAGCGTACTATCGAAAGAAGAAGAGACAGTTGAGGTCGAAGGAGGATCTAGTGGAAACAGAGGAGTTGGAAGAGTTGCCATTGGATGGAGAGGATTTGAAGATACTTGAAGTGGAAGGATATATCTGAAGACTCTAAAGGAGAGAGAGGGTTTAGAAGTCTTTGGTATATTATAAATAAGAGAGGGAAATGTATTTTCCGTTTTCATGCTCTACAGTCGCTATGAGACTGACGATTGCTGTTGAGTTCGCCATGAGAGCTTAACCGTAATCGTACTTCAAAGCTTTGTTCATTCACAGTTTATAAAAAGAGAGTTTACAATCGTACAGATCTGAGAGTAATCGATAGCTAAAACCTATCAGTTTCAAACATAAGTTCTTTAGCCATCTTGAGCGGAGACATGAATCATCATGGAAACAGCAAACTCATGATCTTTACCATGTTTGCAATAGGCGCATTATTACACAGAAAATCATCTAATAAAAGAAACACTGATTTATACCATGTTTTGAGATTACAATCTACTAAGAAATAATGTCAAATCCAGAATTATAAGAAAGATGTGGTAGTTTTGGAAAGTAAGACGTAGAAGATTTGTAGCTTTAAGGCCTTACAGTAACATAAAAATCAGCCTGAAATGATGTGAGCTCTTACTTTAAATAATTTGAAAATTTGCAAGATGGGAATCTCTCCTTTTTAGATATGAGAGTACTTTTAAGTTGAGCATCTTAAATCTTCCTTAATCCATGGTTATTCCCTTAGTTCCAGACTCTACTCCTGAAGATCTATACTCTGGTCTGGCTTCAAAAAGGCTTGTCAGAAACAAGGTTGAACTTTCACTAGGAACCAGCCAATCCGGTTCCGTCTTGGATAAGAGAAGACCATGTGTCAAATTCAAGATTTCGAACAGGGTAATCAGCAATGTCCTAAAAGAAAGATATTAAACTATAACGAGGAGAAGGAAGACAAAAATAATCTGCATAATATTTCCACGTCACAGGAATGTATAAGATACTTGATAGAAATTTAGATGGCATATGGGATTCATACCTCCTTCATTTGGTCATCCAACTGATCCACAGATTTCTTTGCATGCTGTCTTCCAAAATGCTGAGCATCAAATGCTTTTAAAGCTTCATCATGTGCCGGTTCATGGGTACTTTGGAGATGTTCTTCAGACATAGGTAGCCGCAATTTTACCTTCCTCTCATGGTACTACTGTTTCACACATCTCTCAACGATATCTTTATTGAAAACTTCAACTAGTGACCCTGTTGATGGGATCTCTCCTTTGTTTAACGCATCCAGTATCTGCAGATTAGAGCAATCAGAGATTCATAATTGCAGCACACAAAAAGACAAAAAAAAAATGACGAAAGCAACATCTTGTCCCTACAGGATATGCAGATAATCAGAAACAATGTTTCGAAAGTTTCAAATGATCAAGAATAAAGAATCAGAGTTAGGGAAGTACCTTTACTCTGCCAATCTAGTAGCATGAACCAATGAAAATAGAAGCTAGTCAGTATTCATAGAGGCATATTACTAACAAAAGAGAAGGTAGAGTACTATAGAGCACACCTTCCATAAATTCTTCTGCTAACTCGACCGCAAAGGAGAGCCGAGAAATGTCAGCTTCGCGTATCTGATGAGAACTCATATTAGAAACAGAAACATAGATGAAGTTCTTTCACACACTAAACTAGTTACTCTTTATGTTTACACATCCTTATATGCAAACTTCCTACTACAAGCTCAAGATTAGACACCTTCCCTTGGGATTGCATGTCATAAACTAAATTTGTATGTGACGAATTTCCGACGAACTTTTTTTTTCGACCAGATATTTCCGACGACGGTTTTCGTCGGAATTTGTCGGAATATGGCCATTCTGACGACATTCCGACGAATATGGCCGTCGGATTTTGCGTGTTTTATCGTAGTGCATAAACCTCAAAAATTGACCAAGGCTGAATCAAACAGTTACGCACGTGGCAACTTGAATAGCAGTATCTGTTGGTTGTGATGTAATTACTTGTTAGTTCTGAATATATTAATACTCTATCTTGGGATGCAGACCTTCATATGGTATACTATATCAAGAATTTATATTACTTGACATAAAGATAGGTCTGCATCCCAGTTCCGGTCGACTCTTTTATTATGCAAACAAACTTGATGCAATTTGTTCCACATGGGACAGATTAAAGATATAAGACACAGAAGCTCCTTGCATCCAGACTTTGAGTTTTTGCAGCAAAGTCTCCATGAAGACTTTTGGTTTGATTGCATCATCAGATGGTGTTGATGGTTTGAGAAAGAGAAGACCCTTTTGGATATAATGCAAAGAGAGCAAGAAGTGATCCATTAGTGTAAAATGGTATGGCTCTTTCCATTTTTCAGGGAAGGTTTTGGGTATGACAAAGCATTCTGAGATAATCTTTACCTCAGATGAAAAAGAAGAAGATCTGCACGGATCAAAACCAAATTTATTCCTTTGGTACTCATGCATGGAAATAAATATATAATTTATAATGGTAATTTTATGTTTAAGAGCTTTGAACCGTTTTGTAATTTATATGTATGAAAAATTAATAGAAGATTTTTTAACATATATTTTATTTTGCTTATAAACATTTTGATCAATTAGATTATTTTTTTGAATATATTAGATTGCATTTATTCATCTCAACTAAACTATAATTTAAATGCTTCAAGATAGGCTAGTATCAAATTAACTGTGTTAATTGCATTTAGTATAGTTTATTATTTTGGATTCATGATATAATGTTGTAAAATTATGTATAATTTTATATATGTTATTTTCAGAAAGAAAATGAAAATGTTATCCTTTCAGAGTCACCTGAACATAACCAATATTTTTTAAAAGTTTATGTGTGTATATAAAGTTTTTGGACCAAACTAAGTCGTAATAATTTGTTAACATATGGTTTTCATTCATTCTTTAATTTTGAGTCGTTTCCAGTTTACATACATAAAAATAAATAAAAAATTATTCTAATTTATAATATAGCATTGACTTAATTTGGCTTCTGATTTTGAGTATAAGAATCATGACTGATTTACTTACTCGTTGTTTGAGTATGTATATTAAGTCGTATTTATCCATCTGAAATGAATCACACCTATTTTTTAATTAGGTTAAAAACTGATAATTTTTTTATGCAGTTATTTTTATTTAAACTATTAAATTTGAAGATATATTTGTTCTTTTTAAGACACATACCTTTAAACAAATTTTTATGCAATCATTTTTTGTGTATAAAATTTATATATTTTCAAATTTAATTATATTTCCTTTTTGTTAACAAAAAGTATTTCTTTTTTTTATGTATATTGTACAGTAAAATATGAAGAAAATTTCAAAATTCGTAATATGTATAAAATCTATATTTTATAGATATTTCCTTTTTAATATTTACGTAGATTTTGTAAAAAAAAATTAAAAGAAGGAAATTTAAATTAAAACCCCAATAATTAAAATACTTGGTTGGTTTTGTATCTCGCAAATTTCTATATTATGTGGAAATTTATGGTTTATAGCTTAGTTAAGAAAAATGGTTACCTTATGACCTTTTTTTTGTCAATACCACTGTTGATTGTTCTAAAACGCACTGGCAGCAGACGAATGAACCTCTATCATCTAACTATACACGCACATGCTTAACTGAATCTAAACAAATAATTCCATCGTTCCGAAAAAAATCCCTGTTTCAGAAAAAAAATCAGTTTCAAAAAGATAGATTTTACATTTTCAATGCATCATTAATATTTAATCCCCTATATATTAATTGAGGAACATTTGAAAAGATGTAACCTCAATTTTGTATTAATTAAAATAAGCCCCAATACATAGGTGGCACTCAATTAGGTAGTCAATTACATTCAATTGAAAAATAAGTAGGTCCACATTCGATTTTTATATGTTGTTAGATACATAAGTTGGTCAAACTATATGATATAATTATATGATATGTTATTTTCTTTCCTTAAATCAAACCTACGGAATTACCATAAATGACTAATATATATATGACAATTAATGATTTTAATAATAGAGATTTGATAACAATTTATATCTCCTCCATCACTTTTTGTTTAATTTTATATTATTAAAATAAATTAAACAATCAAATTAGCTATAAAAGTAAAATTTAGATTTTTTCGTATATGTTATATTTTGAATTTTTAAAAACGACAATAAATGACTAAAACTATTAAAATAATTATGTTAAAAATTAATGATCAATGGTTTAACATTTTTATTATAAGAAGATACACATGATTTTAAAACCATATGAGTAAAAAATATCATTTAATAATAAAATAAATATATATATATATAGATTAAACACTATATACCATAGGATTACATAAATATTTTAATATTAAAAGTTTCAATGAATTTTCAAGAACATTTATAAATTATAAACTTATTAAAGATTTCAGATTGAAAATTTTGTTATCGATGATTTAAATATTTTGTTATAAAATGATATGAATGATCATAGAACCGTATGATTATAAATTCTTCTTTAATAAATAACTATATAAAATATACTATTCTTAGAAAAATAGGTTGGTCCATCTTAACTTATATTACACTTTTTATTAAACTAACTATCGAATTGATAAATAACGTACCAAAAAATGTTTTGCACTTTCCTTAAATAAAAGCTACGAAATTACCTAATATGATTAACATATATGTGAAAATTAATTATTATGAATAATAAATATTTGATAACAATTTTTGTATCTTAGTTCTTTTTAAAAATTTTATATTATTAAAAGATATTAAAAATCACATTAAATATATAATAAAAAACATTTATATTTTTTTTATATGTTTTATTTTGAATTTTTCAAAACGTATATAAATTATTAGAAATTTGAAGATCACCACTCTTAAAATTTTGTGATCAATAGATTATTTTTTTTGTCATAATAAGTTACAAATGATCATAAAATTGTATTAATATGAACTTTTATTTAATATTATAAGAAGATACACATGATTTTAAAACCATATGAGTAAAAAATATCATTTAATAATAAAACATATATATATATATATATATATATTAAACTATATACCATAAGATTACATAAATATTTTAATATTAAAACTTTCAATGAATTTTCAAAAACATTCAATTGAAAAATAAGTAGGTCCACATTCGATTTTTATATGTTGTTAGATACATAAGTTGGTCAAACTATATGATATAATTATATGATATGTTATTTTCTTTCCTTAAATCAAACCTACGGAATTACCATAAATGACTAATATATATATGACAATTAATGATTTTAATAATAGAGATTTGATAACAATTTATATCTCCTCCATCACTTTTTGTTTAATTTTATATTATTAAAATAAATTAAACAATCAAATTAGCTATAAAAGTAAAATTTAGATTTTTTCGTATATGTTATATTTTGAATTTTTAAAAACGACAATAAATGACTAAAACTATTAAAATAATTATGTTAAAAATTAATGATCAATGGTTTAACATTTTTATTATAAGAAGATACACATGATTTTAAAACCATATGAGTAAAAAATATCATTTAATAATAAAATAAATATATATATATATAGATTAAACACTATATACCATAGGATTACATAAATATTTTAATATTAAAAGTTTCAATGAATTTTCAAGAACATTTATAAATTATAAACTTATTAAAGATTTCAGATTGAAAATTTTGTTATCGATGATTTAAATATTTTGTTATAAAATGATATGAATGATCATAGAACCGTATGATTATAAATTCTTCTTTAATAAATAACTATATAAAATATACTATTCTTAGAAAAATAGGTTGGTCCATCTTAACTTATATTACACTTTTTATTAAACTAACTATCGAATTGATAAATAACGTACCAAAAAATGTTTTGCACTTTCCTTAAATAAAAGCTACGAAATTACCTAATATGATTAACATATATGTGAAAATTAATTATTATGAATAATAAATATTTGATAACAATTTTTGTATCTTAGTTCTTTTTAAAAATTTTATATTATTAAAAGATATTAAAAATCACATTAAATATATAATAAAAAACATTTATATTTTTTTATATGTTTTATTTTGAATTTTTCAAAACGTCTATAAATTATTAGAAATTTGAAGATCACCACTCTTAAAATTTTGTGATCAATAGATTATTTTTTTGTCATAATAAGTTACAAATGATCATAAAATTGTATTAATATGAACTTTTATTTAATATTATAAGAAGATACACATGATTTTAAAACCATATGAGTAAAAAATATCATTTAATAATAAAACATATATATATATATATATATATATTAAACTATATACCATAAGATTACATAAATATTTTAATATTAAAACTTTCAATGAATTTTCAAAAACATTTATAAATTATAAACTTATTAAAGATTTCACATTGAAAATTTTTTATCGATGATTTAAATATTCAGTTATAAAACGATATGAATGTTCATAGAAGTGTATGATTATAAATTCTCATGTAATAAATGACTATATAAAATATACTATTCTTAAAAAAATAGGTTGGTCCATCTTAACTTACATTATATTTTTTATTAAACTAACTATCGAATATTCGAATTGATAAATAATCTACCAAATATTGTTTTTGCACTTTCCTTAATTAGAAGCTACGAAATTACCTAATATGATTAACGTATATATGAAAATTAATTATTATGAATAATAAATATTTGATAACAATTTTGGTATCTTACTTCTTTTTTTAATTTCATATTATTAAAAGATATTAGAAAAATCACATTAAATATATAGTAAAAACATTTATATTTTTTCTTATATGTTATATTTTGAATTTTTCAAACCGTCTATATATTATTAGAAATTTGAAGATTCTCACTCTGAAAATTTTGTGATCAATAGATTATTTTTTTTGTTATAATAAGTTACAAATGATCATAAAATATAACGCATATGAATTTTTATTTAATAAATATTCAAACTAAATAATGTATATATATATATATATATATATATATACTAATGATTTAAAGCAACAATATTGGCTGATCAATTTAGTTGTCCAGTTGAAATCTTTCAAAAGTATGTGAAAGACTAAAGTCAAAGTAAATATGGATTTAGAATAATAGTTATATTTTACTAACCAAAATACCGAAAAAAACCGAACTGAATCGAAACCAACCCGATATCTGGATTGAACACCCCTAATCCAAATGAAGCCAAACTATTGTTTAATTCTCCAAAATATAATAAAAATAATAACTTAATTCCGCGCAAGGCGCGGATCTTATCCTAGTAGTAATTGTAAACTTCAAAAATATAATTACATTGATTAAACTTTTATTGGTTAAAAATTACTGGAAATAGTTAACTACAAAAATAATACATTTGTAACTAAAATTTTGTATACTTTCTTAATAATGTACAAATTCTAAAACATACATATTTTAAAAACAAAAAAAAGAATAATATTTTATATATTCAGAGACAGCTTTAAGCAAAGTAAAGCAAGTGTAAATTTGCGGTCTACACTTACACTTGCGGCTGTAAATGGATATATGAATCTTAGGACCGGTTCTTCTGTTTATATCTAAAGTTATTGTATATACATTAGGTTTTGATGACTGAAAATAAATTATTTTCCAAATATAAAGTTGTATGTACAAAAATATTGTTTTAGCATTTTTTTTTTTTTGAAATAGAATTTACGTAAAAATATAGTTTAAAAAATTGAGGTCATCTAAGACTATATTAGTCTCAAACAAACTATAGAGTAATCAAAACAGTGATCCAGAGACGGACCTACATGATCAATAGGGGTGTCAACTGACAACCCTTAAATTATATAAATATGAAATGTAAGCTAGGAAACGTTAGTGTAGACAACATATTTGGTTTGATTCAGTCATGAACTTAGTGCTGGGTTAGCGGTTAAACCCACTCCGATCCGCCATGCGGACCTGCGGATCGAATCACTTTTTTGATTCAAGAATTTGACCTGTATAACCTGCAAACCAAAAATCTTATACCCACATCCACCTCGCCAAAACCCGCCTGCACCCGCCTGCACCCGCCTTGCCAAAACCCGCGAATAAACCGCCTGACTGCCCGCCGCAGTTCGATATCTTTTTTTTTTTGTATTTGTCCATTTACATGAGCATGAGACCCAGGTGAACAAATATCCTAGGTCCGCCATTGCGGTGATCTAGGACAATAACGTGCTTCAAATGAAACTGCGAGTGAGATGTTATACTCTTCATGAAAATAAAATAAAAACATAATATTACTCTTAGGACGTGGCATGTAAGTGGTGTTTTAATCACATTTTTTTTGGTTCAAAATGGAAGCATCCCTCAGCACAATTAAAGAAGTATAAAGGGATAGAAAAGAAGGTATTGCTGAGTGGCATTCAAATCTATGAGAATTCAAAGGCAAATAATGACATGAAAATATATATTTATCCAAAGGATCGTTAATTAATGAGTTGAGCTCATTGGTTATTCTTTCTAAAATTTTATTGTTGAAGCAACAACTCAACGGATTTGTCAATGTAGTAGTGTTGACAACTCTTAGCTCCATTAGTTGTTGTTGTCCTTTACATTTTCCATTAGACTACTACTAATGTGTCATCCACTTTTTTTGTTGACAAAAAGCTAATGACAATCTAATCCTTGTCAGCATCCAATCCATCATGTAAGTCTTATTTGGTCGGTCCATTTATTGGTTGGTTTGACAAATTTGTGCCCATCCCTTGTTAGTTTTCTTGATAATTTTCCACAAGACCCTCTTATTGGCCCTAGCAAATAATATATTCAACTTTGTCTACAATATTACGTGAATTGAGATATTACTATGAAAACACAAGACACATTAAACAAGTTGAACCAAAACCAGATGACCGTTCAAACTACCATCAGGCATATTCTCAAGAAAACCTCAAATGAAACCCTAAACCTTTGGTATCTAGTTGACCATGCATGGAAAGTGCTTTAAGTAGGTTTATCATATAATATATATAAAGACTAGTGGGCTCCTCCACCTAGTGATGTATACTAACTAAAAGATACAATTCCACTCTGTAAAATGCGAATGATGTATTATCATTAGTACTAAATAGTAGAGGATTATGTGCAAGGTATGTGAAAGTGTTAGAATAAAAATAGTGGCGCATATACAGATTGTGTGTTAGTGAACTCGTGCGCTTGCTAGTTTTGACCCCATTTACATAGTTTATATTACTTTTGCATACCTCATAAGTTGAGAGACTTAGTGGATGAAGTTAACCAGTATCTTCTACCTAACCAAAGCTCTTTAAATACTCTTTAACTAACATCTCTTCTCACCACTACAATATTCTAATTAAGACTACTTTCTCCTCTTATTAGTCTTCTTTTTCACCATTGATATCAATACAACAAAACTTATCTAGTATCAAAAGAACGTCTTCTAATTGTGTATTCTCCACTGCTTTTCTTTTGTTTATTCACCAATTATATCAGAAGAATCAAGAGCAATGGAGGGATATAAGAGAGTGAAGTTGCTTCTCATCTTTCTAATAATCTCCTCAGTGGCAACCAGCGCAAGTCCATGGCTGCCGATGGACGGAAACTATCCAGGTAGCTATTGCTTAAGCTGGAGACTAGCAATAGAAACCAACAATGTACGTGCGTGGCGCACCGTTCCTATTCAATGTATGCGTTATGTTGAGGTATATATGCTGGCTGGTCAATATGATAGAGACGTTCAGTTGATTGTGGAGCAAATCAGGGTTTATCTCAATGAGATAGTCCTTCCTGGTGATGGTATGGATGCATGGATCTTCGATGTTGATGATACTTGCTTTTCAAACGTCTTTTACTATCGGCTCAAGAGATACGGGTACACACAATTTATTTTCCTTCTCACATTTCAGACTAATTATGTTAAACCAGTCTGCCTAACACTAGTAGAAATTAATCATATAGCCACAAAAAAAATTCGCGACTGATGTGTCATATAGGTGACTAATTATGTCATGTTTCTAAATAAACCGTGAGTATAAAATACACTGGTAGCTCAACTGATGTATTAGAAGACATCTTTAAAAGAAAACTAGTTTAACATGTTGTTGTGTCACTTAGACCTAAAGTTAACATGCAGATGTGACCCTTATGATCCAACTGGATTTAGAAAATGGGCGATGAAAGGAGAGTCTCCAGCAATACAGCCTGTTCTTGAACTGTTTAACGAACTGATAGAAACAGGTTTCAAAGTTATCCTAGTAACCGGAAGAGATGAAGAAACTCTTGGCCAGGCAACACAAGAAAATTTGCATAATCAAGGCTTCACTGGTTATGAAAGGTTGATTATGAGGTTAGGATCAGCTTTGCTTATTTTCTTATAGAATTTTTTCATAATATAAAAAGAATAATAGTAGGTCTTTCGTAATGGGGACAAATATTATACTTTCAGGACGCCAGAGAACAAAAAGCACAGCGCAACAATATACAAAACATCAATCAGAAAGCAAGTGATGGAAGAAGGTTACAGGATATGGGGCAATGTAGGTGACCAATGGAGTGACTTACAAGGAGAATATTCAGGGAACCGCACCTTCAAGCTTCCTAACCCTATGTATTTTGTTCCCTAATAATTCTACTATAAACCATTTTCTCATTTTCTACCAATCAAATTAAATGTACAACATGATCATAATATATACACAAAGGTACATCTCGACTTGTCATGTGGCGGTCCAGTTTGCTCTTCCGTGAAATCATAATAACAACATGATTTTCAAATTCATTCTAGTGATCCACCTTCCGTCTTCTTCTCACATTGGAACCACAATAAAACCTCCTTGCTCAAAGATTATATACCATAGACGAAGAAAAAGAATATGAATATAAATAAGCAAAAAAAATTTTAAAAGATTCCAAAATCAAACAATAAGAATCAATCCAATAAATGTCTCTGTTTTTGTTTTTACAGTAACAATTTTCAATGCACGCCCCCTCCACATGCACATCATTTTCCCTACATATATATTTTATATATCTGAACCTTCTTTTCATATATCTCTTTTTTTTTAATGAATCTCTGATGTAGTCTCATAATGACGAATAAGTAAAAATAAATAAAAAAATAAGGAAAATAAGGAAGGAAAGCCACATGGTCGCTCACCGGAGAGAGAGACCATAGGGAGACCTTGACCACCACCACTGCAGTCATTACTGGGCCAAACCAACACATGAGTGTTTGTGTATGCAGACAATGTACCTCTGGTTGAAGAAGATTAAACCATTTTAAAACGCTCCTTTAGCATCCTGTTTTGGGGCGTTTACCACTTGAGTTAAAAGGCGAAACACTTCCACCGCCGCTTGGTCCTGGACTCTCTTCCCTCAAGTTGTTCGAGTTTATCAACGCTAGCTCCCTTAGCTGCTGCCTCTTTATGAAATCTTGCGAGTCGTCCTTCATTACAACCACCAAACACAAAGCGTTATGTTAAAAACGAATCCTATGTTTTCACATTATGCTTGCGGTAGAAAACAAAGTACAAAAGATCAAAGACAAAAACAGTTATGCTTTTTGGCGTTTGCGATTACACCAATTGGCTGCCTTGACTGGTATGACAGTGGTCACACATGTCTGCATAATTGAATACTAACCGCAAACTCCAAAGAGTGTATACTAAAATACAAACATTGAGACCAAAAAAAACAAGTAACAATAGAGTCTCAACGGTGCAAAACAACTAAGGAAGAACCTAAAAGAAAAACGTGGCCTTTCAATCTAATACCATCAGAGGAAGACGAGACTACAATCTTAACTGCCTTGTGCTGATTATACTAATAGAAGAAGAATTGAAAAAAAGAGTGGAGAAGAGATGTGTGTGTTTACCACAGGCTTAAGTAACTCTTCTATAATCTCTTGAGCTTGTCGCAGACGTATCTCCACAATACTGGCTGGAAGATCTGCTTCTATTAAGATGTGAAGCTGCTCATTCAAGTGTTCATACCCCGGTCTTCCCCTTAACTTATCTTCCTACAATTTTTGATCATCAAACAAGAAAAATACAACAGAGAGAAATCAATATAATCCTCATTGGAAGCTTATGACATGTTATTTGATCTGTGATAGTGTTTGATGAAGTGTCATGGAACTCACCTTTTCAGGATCCTTAATTGAGCCTTTCCCTCTGATGAACACGCGGCAGCCAGTGGTAGCTTCAACGCGTTTTAACGAGTTGCCTCTAGGACCGAGAAGTCGACCAACAAAATTGAACTGATGAAAAGCATTGAAAAGTTCAGAAACTGTACTGTGAAGTTCTTTGCATATAAACAATCTGAGTACTCACATTGGGATAGCTATCTACTGGAATCTCCAGACGCAATATCCTTTTCACGGTGTATGAGCTTGGGCTTCCTGGTGCACCTTGCCAGTCCATTGTCATTCCAGGTGTTCCACTAAGTCTCTGTAAGAAACCGAGTGTTTTAGACAAAGCTTTGGTGAAGCATTGTCAAAGAAAGAAGCTAAAGTAAATGAGGCTTTTAAGCTAAAAGATTGTGAATGAAAGGTGAAACCTTTAGATACTGAGCTTAAAAAAGATCAACTACTATACAACTGTGTAACTGAAGATTAGATGATGACAATACCTCCTGAGGAAGGCCGTTCCAGCCACCACCTAGCCCGGCGTTAGAAACGTTAGGGATAAGATTAGAAGAAGCCATAGGACTTGGACTTCTGTGTCTGAGCCTATCAAAATCGCCAAATCCTTGGTTAGAAGACATCATTCCAGACACCCTGAACATCTCTGCACATCCAAGAAACCCCTTTTTAAACAAGGAGCCAATTGACACTAAGGCTAGTACTAAAGTGTGACGACACTGATTGATTCAAACATACCACTGAAGAAACAAATCAAGAAATTAGAATTGAAGATCAAGAAGAGAGTGAGATAAAAGGAGAAACCTTGATTCAGCAGGCGGCTGCATATAGGCAAGACTTGAGTAAAAGGTGTAAGCTTTTGATGTTCGGCGAGAAGCTCCGTCAAGTACTGAGAGCTGTTTCGAGACAAGAAAGAAACAAATCAGATCGGTATTTTCTTTTTTTCTTGCTATAAAAACGAAAGGAGCGTGTGTGTACCTGTCGATCTCAGGAGGAGTGCTTCGAATCTGAGGAGAAGCAGCTCTAGCGGGAGAGGAGAAGTAAGAGGAGTTGTTGTTGTATAGCCCAGACATGGGTGATGGGTTCTGTGCTCTGTGCTCAGTTTCCTTCTTTCTTCTTTCTGTATACAACAAGCAAGAAAGACGCAGAAGTAACAGCTGAAACTAAAAGAAAAGTAGAGAGAGAAAGACACCAAATGTGAATCCTGCAGAAAGAGGCCTCACTTTTTTTTTTTGTTTTCTTCCTTTTTATTGTTTTTTCTTACTTCTATTTTTTTTTTTCGGCTAAAAACTTAGTTTGACAAAATTAAATTTTAAAAATGATTTAGGTGACAACGTGGATCTTTCTGTTTAAATATATGTATTCCTTCCGATTTTTAATATATTTTTTATATAATTGTGTAAACTAATTAAAAACACTTTCAATTTTTTTTTTTTTTACAAAAACTCATTAGTTATTTATTTATTCACAATTCGACCAATGATAGAACACGCTGTATATATAAAGAAGCAAGCTATACAATATAAAAAGTTAATAAAATATACGTCAGAAATAGAAAACATTATTTATTTTGGAACAAAATATTTCTTCTATGATTTTGTGATTTTCATCAGCAATCGCTAGGGGGCAACTTGGGTATGTGTTGGGTGTTAGATCGTATCAACCATGCAATCGCTCATCAGAGCGTCTTTTGGGCTGTATATTTCCTTTTGTATTAATTAAAGAGAAAATTACTAAAATAAATCTTGACTTTCGAAAATAAACCAAAAAATCTTTAACTCACAAATATGTTATTTTAACCATCAATTTCTAGTCAAACACGAATAAATCTCATACTTTCGTTGATCAAACCATTTCAATCTCGTCAAAAATCAAATATTTAGTGTCGTTAGATATATTTAACAGTTGACTGAAGCCAAAATGGTTTGATCACAAATATGAACATTTTTTGTTTTAATTTTAAAGCTGAGGATTAAAATATCTTAATTAAAGATTGTTTTAATTTTAAAGCTGAGGGTTATTTTTCTGGCTTATTAATCAAATAACTGCTGATAAATGTGTTCATGCCTCCAAGTTTTTTATTCATGTATGGTAATTGTTTGAAAGTGGTCTCTCGTTTATGTTCAATGAGTCTTCTTCCCCAAGTTACATATTCTATAGTACCTTTTAACTATAAAATGTAGCCAATGATGTCCAACTAATCCCACTGTCTTTTGACTGTTTATATAGATTGCGTGGTTACTTTTCCAAATCTCAATAAAACCTTTCTAAAATCAAGTATTCGTAGTTCTTATATGTTTTGTCTCCTTTTACCCTTCTTTTTTAAGAAAACGTACCACTCCTACGATATTTTGTATTATATGTATGATCTCTCATAGTAAGCAACATTACATCATTTCAAATAATAAAACTATGTAGGTATTATTAAATTGTAATTAAAATGTATAATTTAACAAAAAAATAGTTTGAATATTCCAATTTTTGTACAACTTAAATTTTGTCATTGAAACGGCAAAACGAACTAACATAAAATTTCGGGGACACTGATGTGATACTTTTGAGACTTTTATTAAGTTTAAGTTGGCAAGAAAAGAGCCCCCAATAGCCACTAAGTCAAAAGAAATATGAAATCTCAGAACGATATATCTTAAACTTAGCCACATACACTCTCGGATTAGTGTTGAAGAGTGTGATTATAACGTTATGTTCGAGTATTGCAACAATACTGAACATCAAGAGGCTTGGGAAGTTTGTTCCAAGTTTTGTAGGGCCCTAAAGTAGTATTGTAGCTTATTGTTTTACAATTTACATATTGGGCCTTATAACCATTTGACCCTATGCACGTTCCCATGGCCAGCCAGCCATAAACATAAGACCATCGAACCTGAACTATTCATTAAGTATCACTTATATACCATGTTCAAAAACTCGCTAGACGGAACGCGTTCGGCTAACCTGGGTCTAGCGAGTTATCAGAAAATCGGAAAAAAATCGGAGAGTATACGAGGAGTAGTTTTTATAAAGAAAATGATTCTAAAGGAAAAATTATACAACATTCGGATAAAACATATTTATACCGACCATGACATATGAAGTATTGTAGCCTAGCGGTGTGAGGAGCTAAAACTTGACTTTAGAACCAGGGTACGATGGCAGTTAAGTGTCATTTTGTGTGTTTTCATTTTTTTTAAGGAAGGGTACAATTGTAAATTCGGCTTCTTCTTCCTCCTCCTCGAACTCTGACCTAATTTCTGCGGCCGTTTTCTGTGTTTTCAACATAAACACAATTTGTTTTTCGCGATAGACTTCATTTCAACTTAGTTTTTCCATTACTAACACTAAACTAAGAAAGATCTATGAATTTATTACTGATTTAGACTCGAAATCGACATACTGTATACACTTTTCTTTTTCTGAACCGAGTTTTAGTCCGATTATGGTAGAATCGCAGCAGCGGAGCTCCGCCGAAAGCTTTTCCGGCGTGGAAGCTTTTCGAACATGGGTTATATATAAGGTGAAAATCTCTCGACTAAGTTTGTTTTGGGTAAAAACTCTCAAACTAAGTATTTAACGTAAAAGCTCTCAAACTAACTTTATTTAATAAATTAAACCTTAGCAGGTCTTAATTATCATTACTATCGGTAAATCTTTCACTACAAGAAAACATATTTTTTACTAGGGCAGTATTCGTTGTAAATTTGTCGTAAATGGGGTGTTACGACGAATTAACGCCGAAAGACGTTTCGTTGTTAAACGTCCGTCGTAACGGAGGTTTCGTCGTAAACGACTCGTTACGTTTACGACGAAATATATTCCTCGTAAAGCGCAGGGAAAGGATTCGTCGTAAACGCCACGTAAGTCTTCGTCGTAAAGCCCACGTAATTATTTCGATGTAAAGCACACGTAAATACTTTCGTTGTAAATCACTCGTAAACATTTCGATGTAAAACCCTCGTAAATATTTCGATGTTAATCGCTCGTAAACATTCGATGTAAACTCCATGTAATGTTTACGAGGAGTTTACATCGTTTCTTATTATATTATTATTAATTAGTATATAATAGATTTTAATTTATATTTAATATTCAGAATTTAAAATAATTTAAATTTTAAAACGAAATATGAAATTGGAAAACATATTTTAAAAAGTCATACAATAATATTTAAATTCATAATACAAACAGAAAAATAAAAAAAACTACATATTGTCGAAGTAGTTGGTTGGGTTGCTCGGCTGTTGACGGATTGGATCGGACTCTTGGGGATCTCGTGGTGGCATTCCAAGAGCGGCTCGTCTCTCACTCAACATTCTCTGCATAACCGGGTTTCCCACGGCCATCACGTCTAGCAAATCCTCAAGAGAGTCTAAACGAACCTGCTAGCTATCCATTTGAGCCTTCTGGCTATCCATTTGAGCCTTCATCTGAGCAGTCTCTTCATCCCGTCTCGAAGTGTATGACGAAGTTGCCCTTGCAACTTCGTTAACAGAGCCTATACCGACTATCCGTCCCTTCTTTTTAGGAGCCACCTATAAAATCAAAACATATATTAATATAGTTAATTATGTTAAAATATTTAAAATAATGTAAACAAAAATTTTAAGTTACCTCTTCGAAGATTCTGTCGACCTCTTCGGTGGACAATGTGACTGGTAATCCATCAGGAGACTCCTGGGTTAGTTGCGTCTCCCGTTCTTCAATCCGACCAGCCACTGTTCGGAAGAGTTTCTCAGATGCGGGATCCACAAAAACTCCGTCGGATGTGGCGTGAGTCATCTTGAATAGGCCAGACAGAGAAGGTAAGACTCTCGTCTTCTCGAACTACAAAAAAAAATTAAATTAAATATTATAAATTATATTAATTGAATATTTTAAAATATATATTTAAAACAAAACTTACAACTTCTAGATGGACTCCTGCATGAGGTTTTTGTCCGGTTCTGTGAAGCATGGGCAAATGACCATCTTTATCCTTCGTCCTTCGAGAAGCCGAGCACGAATTGGCCTTTTTGATCGAAGAGGGGTGCTCCCAATAGGCGATGAGGCCATCCCACACATCCGTCGTGAGCTCAGTGGGCTTTCCCTCATACCCGTAGATCTCCCACTTGTCCTTCCAATCAGAGACTGTGTTGCAGAGGTGTATCTTTGCCTTTGCAACGAATTCCGCCTTCACCTTCTCGGTGATTCCCAAAGACCAATGTCACTTTTGCTGAAACATAAAAATTTTGAAAAAATTACAATTAATAATAAATATTAAAAATATATATATTTATTTAAAAGTGAAAATTTAATTAAATTTAAAAATCTTACCGCAAAACATTTAAACCACGTGATCTTAACGTGATTTGGTGTCTTGCTCCAGTTCGGGTATGCCCCATCGTAGTAACCCTTAATCGTCGCCGAAACGCTCCGGCTAACACGGTTGTTAGCCCCAAACCTGAAAAAAACAATTTAACCGTTACAAAATAAAAATTAATTAAATTTTAAAGTAATAAAAATTAATAACTTACCAATAAGTTCCTCGGGGTCTATCGGGGTCTAGAACATCCAAACCCTCCCGTCCAGGCTGGGCAAGCAAATCCTCCACCGTATATCTCGCGAAGGGAGCATATGAAGGCACACGCAAATCCGGATGAACTGCACCTTCTGGGACAGGCTCAGGTGCAGCCGCTGGAGGAGGAGGTGGAGGCATCTGCGGTGGAAGAGGAGGACTCGAAAAAACTCTCTGAGAAGTCTGAGAGTCTGGAACTGCATCGGAAGATGATGGACCGGAAGAAGATGTACCGGAACCGTCGCCAAACAACTGGGCATAAGTAGGTGCTGCTGGTTTCCTTCTAGGAGCCATCTAAAATAAATTTAAATAAATTTAATCAATTATGACGACATAATTAAAAAATTATTCCGTTACCTAACTAATCACCTAAACTATAGGATTCCGTCATCTAACTGATCACCTAAACTAATTATCTAAATAATCACCTAAACTAATTACCTAACTAATTAATAACCTAAACTAACTTAAAAAAAAAAAAAGGAGGAAAGAGAATGTACCTTAGAGAGAGAGGAGAGGAGTTTGGGAGGAATGGACGAGGCAGCCTCGTCTCGGCGTCCCAATATATAGAAAATGTTTCGTCGTAAACGCGACGTAATATTACGACGAAGTTACCAGGCCCGCGTTTTTTCATTTACGACGAAGTTACCAGGCCCGCGTTTTTTGATTTACGACGAAATTACGTCGAAAAATCGGTTTACGACGAATTTACAAGGCCCACGTTTACGACGAAGTTACCAGGCCCGCATTTTTCCATTTACGACGAAATTACGTGGAATAGATAACCATTTACGACGATTTTACAACGCTTAACCCTAAACACCGAGAATGAAATCCCTAAACCCCAAAGTCACATATCATCTAACATCATATCTCTTCTCTACTACTTTGTGCTCTTTCTCCAACTTAAACTCTAAAACCCTAAAACTCCAAATAATTTTTTTAAAATTAACACAAATACATATTATATAAAACAACATTTGTTACACATACATTAGGATGGTAAAAAAACAATATTTCTTTAAACATACGTTACAATAGAGAAATACAACATCAGAGACATATATTACATCACTCTAAATCGTTTTCGTTCTCATCAATATTACATCACTCTAAATCGTTTTCGTTCTCATCACTATCATTACAATCATCATCGTCGCTTCTCTCGAACTCGTCTTCACGTGCTTCATCTGTCGCATCTTCGGGAATATCTTCATATTGAAAGTTTTGCGGGTCGATCAAAAGGATTTCATCAGTTGGTTGTTCTGGTACCTCAACTTCATTGATAGCGTCTTCTTCTTGCAAGGGCGGTTCTTCTCCAGCGACAATGCGTCCACGAGGTGTAATTTTGATAGCAGCTAACCAGTTTATCCCGGAAGTTCGAAGCCGAGGATAAGGAAGGAAGCTTACTTGCTCGGCTTGTGAAGCTAAAATGAAAGGCTCAAATTTGTTGTATCTTCTCCCAAAATTGACATCCACAACACCAAATTTGTTATACCGAATCCCTCGGTTCACAACAGGATCGAACCATTCACATTTGAAGAGGACGCATTTTAGCTTCAATAACCCCGAAAATTCCACTTCAATAATCTCCTGCAAGATCCCGTAAAAGTCCGTTTCACCTTTCACACATATTCCGTAGTTACTCGTTGCCCGATGTCTCCCATACTCGTATGTGTGAAAGGTAAATCCTCGTGTGAAATACATAGGTGATGTGGTGACCTTTGCAACTGGACCTTGAACCAATTCGTGAAACCATACGGGATAATAAGGATCGTCATAATCAACCTGCAAAAAGCAGTTATTCTTAATTAATATTGAAGTATCAAAACACTTACTTAATTAATCAATGTATGAGATATATTACGTACCTGTGATTTTAACCACTTGACAAAGTGCTTATCTTTACGTGTGTCCACATCAGTTGCAGATATTCCTGGTATTGCTTCTTCAACTTGAGATACAAACATGCTGCAAATTAAACAAATAATCAAGTCATACATAATTAACTGCAATTCATATAATTAACATTCACAAAAATATTTACCTTTCAAAGTAACGGGTCACTGCATCCTCGCTGTTGAGCAGAATACAAGTGTGGGCACTATGTTTATCCTCTTCACATGACCACCATACTTCTTTCGTTTTACCACCAAACCGTGCAATTTCGCAGAAAATGTCAGGAACACCATCAATTGGATATGATGTCGGTACTCCACCATCATCATATCTTCTAGGAATTCTTTTCCTCGTACGAACAGTTGGAGCAAAGTAGTATGATGTGAAGTTAGATGTTTCGGCTGTCAAAATTCCCGCAACTATTGAACCTTCCACCTTTGCAAGATTTCTTGCTTTCCCCTTCAAATGTTTCATCTGTCGCTCATACGGATACATCCATCCGTTGTGAACAGGTCCATGAAGCAATGCTTCATACGGTAGGTGGACAACTAGATGCTCCATGACGTCAAAAAATGAAGGAGGAAATATCTTCTCCAGGTTGCACAATATGATCGGAATGTTATGATGAAGTTGTTCGATGACTTCTTCCTTGAACGTACGTGTGCTGAGATCTCTGAAAAAAGCGCCGATGGCTGTATATTGCAAAAGTAATCAAATTAATAACATTTCATAACATATGTATATATATTAACGTTTTATAATTACCTGCAAGTGCTTCATGGACATTTGCTGGAAGGAGCTCGGCAAAAGCAAATGGAAGTAGTCGTTGCATAAACACATGACAATCATGACTCTTCATTCCGGAGAACTTTTGACCTCGTTCAACACATCTTGACAGATTTGAAACATAACCATCAGGAAACTTAACTTCTGATGCAACCCAGTCAAACAAGGTTGTTTTGGCTTCTGATGACAACCGGAAGATGGGAACAGAAACGTTTCCATTGCTCTTGATATGTAACTCACTTCTTGAGCAAATATCAGGTAAGTCCATCCTTGACTTTTTGTTATCTTTTGTCTTCCCAGGGACGTTAAGTAATGTATTCATGATGTTCTCAAAAAAGTTCTTCTCAATATGCATGACATCCAGATTGTGGCGTAAGAGAAGATCCTTCCAATAGGGTAGCTCCCAAAATATACTCTTCTTATGCCAATTGTGAGACACACCATACCCATCAGGCATATTTCCAGGAACATGACAATTTCCTCCAACTTTTACTGTTTCCTGAGCTCCGTAATAATCAATGTCTGCTTCGATCTGCTGGCCGGTGAGATATGAAGGAGGACCGTCTCTGACAATTTTTTTGTGCCGAAACAATGTCTTATTTCTTCTGTACGGATGGGCAAGTGGAAGAAAGCGACGATGACAGTCAAACCAACAACTCTTCCTACCATTTTTCAGTTGAAAAGCATCCGTCGATCCAAGACAATATGGACAAGATAATCTTCCATGTGTTGTCCAGCCAGACAACATCCCATAAGCAGGGAAATCACTTATCGTCCACAGCAGAACTGCTCGCATCGTAAAATTGTTTTTCAAGGAACAATCGTACGTCCTCACCCCTTCTGACCACAATTGCTTTAGCTCTTCTATCAATGGTTGAAGAAAAACATCAAGAGACCGTTTTGGATGCTTCGGCCCAGGGATTAATATGGTCAAACATAGAAATTCTTGTTCCATGTACATATTCGGCGGTAAATTGTACGGCGTAAGAATGACTGGCCACAAAGAATATTGTCTACCAGACATTCCAAATGGACTAAATCCATCGGTGCATAACCCAACATAGACATTCCGAATATTTGTAGCAAAATCTGAGTGTACCTTGTTGAAATGTTTCCACGCTCTTGCGTCTGATGGATGTGCAACCTCACCATCTCTCTGGACATGTTCCGCATGCCACCTCATCAACGCAGCAGTCCTCTCAGATTGATATAATCTTTTCAATCTGTCTGTAATTGGTAGGTACCACATCCTTTGGTACGGTACCCTATTCCTCCCACGGCCTTGCGGTTTGAATCGTGGTTTTTTGCAGAATCGACACTCTTCTAACTTGTCATCTTCTTTCCAGTAGATCATGCAGTTGTCGATGCAAACATCAATCATCTCCGAATGCAACCCAAGACTATAAACCAATTTCTGAATCTCATAATAAGATTCAGGAGACACGTTGTCTTCTGGCAAATACTCTTTAAACAACTCCGCTCATGCATCCATGCAATTCTCAGGTAAATTAAGATTCGTTTTAATATTCATCATCCTAGCTGCTAGAGACAATTTAGAGAGACCTTCTCTACAACCAGTGTAGATTGGTTGATTTGCAGCATCTAGCATTTCATAAAACCTTTTTGCATCCAAATTAGGTTTTTCTACATTTCCAGTTCCATCAGCTATTGTTGTAGTTGTTTCTAAAAATGCATCACTAATCATATCTTGAACCCTGTCATGATCTACCATCTGCTCATGATCTTGATGATAATTATATTCATTATGCAAATGATTCGGTTCTTCACTATCATGACCATCCTCAAAATTATTATTACTACTACTAGCTTCATTTCCCTCATAACCCTCTCCATGTTGATACCAAATGTAGTACTGTGGTGTAAATCCTCTGTTTACTAAATGCTTCCATACAGTTTCACTACGTGCAAATTTTGAATTCTTGCATTTCTGACATGGGCAGAACATCTTACCGCTTTCATGTGTGATCGGTGTACAGCCCGCCTGGTGCATGAATGTCTCTAGCCCGCTCAGAAATGCGTTCGTCACCCTCCCGTCGGAATCTTTGTGCAAATACATCCAACTCCGTAACTCGTAAATACTACCGCCACCGGCCATTTTTTTCTTAGATTTTTTTTTGAAATCTTTTTTTTTCTGATTTTTTTTTCGGATTTTTTTTTTCTCTCGTTTGTGTGTTGTGAGGAAGAGAGTTGTGGGAAATGACATATATATAGAGAAATTTTCGAGTTGGGTAGTTGAAATATAACAACGATTTTACAAGGAATATTTTACATGGATTTTACATGGTTTTAACATATTATTTACAACGACTTTACGACGAAATTAGGTAAGTTAAAGCACATTGAATACACGTTTTCACCTAAATATAACGGTAACATGCTTCGTTGTAATGTCGATGTAATGATTACGACGTATTTCTCATTCCGCGTACATTCGTCGTAAACTTACATGGAGTTTACGACGAAATCAATTCGTCGTAAATTTACATGGCGTTTACGACGAAAGTTAGATTCCTCGTAATTGCGTTGTAAACACCATGTAAATTTACGACGAAATATTTTCATCGTAAATGTTCGTTGTTATGGGCACGTTTTCTTGTAGTGTTTAGTTTAGGTGTTTCTACATTAAGTAAACATAGTTGACGGATTTTACCATTAAAAATAAAAAAAAAAAAAAAATTCAAAATTTTATAATATTATCTTAAAAGTAGTAACTTAAAATTTTAAAATTAGCATTTTAAAACAAATTTGTAAATATATGAGTTTGTTGTGTTTTTAACATCAACATTATATATGTATAAATTAAAAAAGTAAAAACCCAGAATAATAAAATTACTAAAAGGTTAAAAATGTAAGAAAACAAGAAAATATAACAAAAAAACATATTCTATCTAATAAAAATGTAATAATAAATCTTTAGATAATTTTTATTAAATTTTCTGGGGTTTTACATTTTAAATTTATACATATATAATTTTTATGTTAAAAATACATCAAACTCATATATTTACAAAAAAAAGTGCTAATTTTGAAAATTTAAGTTACTAATTTTTAGATAATATTATAAAATTTTGATTTTATTTATTTTCAATGGTAAAACTCCTCAACTATGTTTATTTAAAATAGAAACACTTAAACTAAAGATTTACCGGTAGTAATGGTAATTATGATCTGCTCGAGTTTAATTCATTAATTAAAGTTAGTTCGAGATTTTTTTCGTTAAATACTTATTTTGAGGGTTTTATCTCAAAACAGACTTAATTGAGGGCTTTTAACGTAAAAAATCATTAATATAATAGAGATATGTTTTATTTATGATTTTTTAAAAAAATATATCTTATCTACGAACCTTAATTTTGAAATGCCCAAAACTAAATTGGGCTGTGAATAGACGTTGGGAAATGGGCCTAGCCAGTCTCCACTCGATAAAATATTTATAAAAAAACCTCGGGCAAATAATTAGATTTTTGTAAAATTATTATACTAATTAAGTGCATTGGTTTAGATTTTTTTTCTTCAAAATATAAATAAATCGAACTCTTCGTAAAAGAAATTAAAATTTTATTCATTAAATATTACTTCATCCGTTTCGTATTAAGTGTCGTTTTAGAGAATTTTTTTCGTTACAAAATAAGTGTCGTTTTCGATTTTCAATGCAAAATTTATTAATTTTATGCAAAATTTATTTTCTATTGGTTGAAATATGGTTAGGTGTATAGGTAGTAGTGTTTTTTTATAGGAAATGTACAAAATTAATTGTTTTCTTAATCCGTGTGCCGAAACCTAAAACGACATTTATAATGATACAGAGGGATTATTATTTTTTGAGATTTAATTAGATAAAACTCTTGATATTGATAACCTAACCGATGATATATGTCATAATCATTATTCTTTCTCAGGTTTGCTGTTAAAAAATTAAAGTATGTATGGTATGATGAGAAAACAACGTTATTATCTTGAAAAAATTGAAACCTCATCGACTTTTCACATTATGTCGATCTTGGTGTATTTTTTTCTCCGAAACCTCATAAAAACGAGACATATGCATGTTCTTCTTTTTGTAACCCTCCTCTTTTCTTCGGAAGAGACTCGCACCACCAACGCGTAACAATAACTAAATCTTGCTGTGAATCTTGTGAATCAGCTTCTTCAGCGGCTTCGAGGTAATCCACTGGTTTTTTTTTTTTTTTTTTTTTTTTTTTTTTTTTTTTTTGCTTGTCTTCAAATTTCTCAACCGTTTCTTTTCAACTTACATTTTTGTATTTTCTTATGTTTTATAGATGTATTCGCCTTATGATGATAGTGACTCTTCAGTTGAAAGCCAGATCCTTCTGATGCTTGGAGCTGTGACGGTAAGTATTGGCGCAGGTCTGATATTTTATTGCGTAATTAGATTATTAAGAATGTATCGTTCTACTACTCAATCTCCGGTGCCAAATGCTGGAGACATAGAGTTAGGACATCAAGAAGTACAACTAGCTCCTGTGCTAACCGGGCCTCGTAGTCTGGTGGTAAAGGAACCTCGGCTGAGGTGCCCGCCACCCGAGTTCGAGCCCCGGCCACGAGGGGTATTTACATGGGATGCCTCTCGCCCTCCAGACCACTTCGCGTAACCAGGGGCCCTTAAGTGGACGCTTAAAAATCCTGTAATGGCTTGGGCTTAGGCCCGGTGGGCTAGTCGATCACGCAAAGTGGTCGGATACTGGATTATCAAAAAAAAAAAAAAACTAGCTCCTGTGCTAAGGGAAAACTTTGTATTTGTGCATGGGGAAAACGAGTGTAACATCTGCTTAGAGGAATTCGAACCCAACGTCGTATTGGCAAATACGCTATGTGGGCATGCATTCCACTTAGATTGTTTACGTAAGTGGAATGGAAATACTTGTCCAACGTGTCGTATAAATTTAGTTTAGTTTTCTGTACAAATAGGCCAATGATATTGTATGGATTTTTAAAGTAACAGAATATATATTTTATTTCAATAGTTTAATTGTCCAGTATTTGGAAATTTGTAATCGATTCGCTAGGTAATTCGTAACTTTTGTAGCCAGATTTGTTTCCCCAATCAACACAATATTTTATATTTTCATATCCATTAATAATTATGGATATTGGTGGTAAATGTCTAAAACTATAAATAAACAAAAGACAAAAGATTAATAAACGCTAATATAATAATAAAATTTAAAAAACCCTTTTTTTGTCGGCTAAGTATCATTAATTTAAGCCCAATGGGAATGAAACAAGAGGCATAGGGTTTACAAATGAGGCCCAACAGAGAGTTAGCAAAACAAATTTAAAGTTTAAGCCCAAATTTGAGGAAAGCTTGGGTAGTTGGGTGTTTATCTCTGCTCCCACGTGTTCAACATCAACGCAAGCGACGAAACGCATCCATCATGCACCCTAGCAGTCGTCGGTCACCCTGAAGCAACTCCTCCGTGAACTCGACGTAATCGTTTCTTGTTGCTTTGTCCCTTTCCGGTCGACGTTGAGAGCAACCATGCTCCAAACACCAATACCAACTTAAGCTACTTCTATGCATAGCCTTCCCTCTCTGCTTTAATCTTCCTCTGCCTATTAAGAAGAGCGCACCTCCGTCGTCTCCGGTAAAGATTTAAATCGGAGATATGTTCCCGCCCCAGTAAGGATTGACGGATCTGAAAGCCACCGAAATAACCGTCTCTAACATGGTAAATTCCGAGTGAAAATAAAAGATGATAGGAGTGATATGCAAACAAAGAGAAGCACAGCGAAATTATTCAATTAAAAGATGATCAAAATTTTTTTATTAGTTCAACTAAACATCAGAGAACGATATAAGATGGTTGTTAACCCACTCTGATTTGAGTTGAAGAAAACAAAAATCCTAATGTAGAACGGGAAGATCCCATAACTAAAATAAAAGATCATGGTCAATGAAAGAAAGAGATACTTCTAGCTGACTTATGATCAAACAAAACAACAAAAGAAACAAACCTATCTCTTTTACCAAAAACGAAAAAAAAAAACAAAAAACAAACCTATCTCCATCCCTTTGAAGGATTTTGAGGAGATGAAATTTTCTCAGAGTCTATTTTTTTTTCCAAAAAACCCATTAGAAAATTAATTAGTTGTCGACTCAAATTGTCTTTTTTCTTTCGTCGACTGACTCAAATTGGTTTTATATGACTAGTAACGTAACGTTCGTAAGGTAATAATGACTCAAATTGTTGACTGAAAATTAACGTAACGTTCATAAGATATTATGACTAGCAATAAATTAATTGGTTGTTTACTTGCATTGGTTTATATACGACGATCAATATCAATGGAGAAATTGATAAATTGAACTAAGATTACAATGGCTTTACATATACTGTTCGTTCTCTTTTCTCATGTGCTTTTAACGCAAGTGGTCGAAGGAAACACTGATGTAAGATTCTACGACACCTACTGTGTTTTTAATTTCTTAAGATTTGATGTTTTCAATTTAGAATTCATTTTCTTCAATTTTGCAGGATTTTGATTGTGTTGATATATACAAACAACCAGCTTTCCAACATCCATTGCTGAAACACCATAAGATTCAGGTATGGTGGTGATTTTGGTTCAATTAAACATGGAATAATCTTGTAAGAGCATAATCTTCTAAAATAAATTCTTAATCTTGTTATCGTGTGTAAAACTACAGGAAATTTTCTATCCGGATGAAAATCTTGATAGAAAGGGTCAATATAAAACGAATTATCAAAGTTGTCCAAAAGGAAAAGTGCCAATCTTAAAACAAAGAAATGGAACTAAGAGCGTTCATCTTGACACAGTCGAGTATCCGGGCCAACATGTAAATTTTTATTTTTTTTCATTGTTTATAGAAATATATCCATTTACTGCGATGCAAAAAAATATAGGCATCCGGAACATCATGGCCCAATGGTAAGGACGGACTCCTTCCTGCACCCAGGTTGCGAGTTCGAACCCTGCCGGAGGGAACTACCTCATGATGTCTCTGGACACCCCACATGGATATGGGTCCATGCTTTAGGGCTTATTTGAATACTCGGAGAGAGAGTCTATCCGTGGGCTGCACCTCTCTTTGGGGATTAGTCTGGACCTTTCCATGGGCCTGGGATACCCCAGGTTAATCAAAAAAAAAAAAAAAAAAAAAAATATATAGGCACCGATTGGGGTTGGAACTTTGAGGACATTAGAATGGTTAACAGTCTTCAAAACTTTTTTTTTACCCAATCATACTTTGATGGCTTACGTTTCACTAAAGTCTCAAAAGTCACTTTCAGTTATTTTTTTTCAATTTTTTTCTTGAGATGCTTTGCTTTCTTTTTTTGAAAATGATTATTATTATATTTCTACCTCCGAACTTTTTCAAATTTATTTTTCTTATACTAAATTAATTTCATTAAATAAAAATTTGACTAATTAATGTATAATATTTTTTCTTGTTCTTTTGAAATCCATTTTATAGTGCTTTATAATTATATATATCAATAAAAAAAAATTTAGTTTTTTAATAATTATATTTTAAATAGTAATTTTATATATTCTTTATTTATATATTTTTTCTTGTTCTTTTGAATTCTATTTTATAGTGCTTTATAATTATATATATCAATAAAGAAAATTTTAGTTTTTTAATAATTATATTTTAAATAGTAATTTTATATATTTTGTTATTTGTGATATAATCCTAGCATCTACGTGTTTTTAATAGTAGTTAATTTTGTGAAAAATTTCCATAGTTTTTAAAGCCACAGTTCTTAACAATCCGAAAACCTAAAGCGAAAGCCTAAAGCGGAAGCCTAAAGCGTAAGTCCGTAGTAACAATCGGAGCTATAATACTAAATAATTCTGATCACCAACTCAATTATACAGTTTTCCGGAACTGATAAAATATGACTTTCCTTTTGTAGATAGTCACGTTGTTGCCTTCTTACTAGCCTTGTTGATTATAATAATTAAAAGGGAGAATTGCCAAGTGTGACTCAAAACTTGGAGTAAAACCCAAAACAATACCCCAACTTGGGTCAAAGGCAAAAGTAACCTAAAAGGCTATTGAAATTACAACTATCCCCTTGTGACCAAACAAAAAAACGGAATTCTTTTTACGTTTCTACCCCTCGCAAGTCGTCTGTTTAGACGACTTGAAAATAAGTCGTCCAGACGACTTAACTTAAAGTCGTCTGGACAGTTAGTCTTAAACATAATTTAAAAATTTTGTAAAAAATATTTTGATAAGTGAAAAATGGGAATTATGTAATTAACATATGTCTTAGGAGGTATAAATTAAGATATAACAAATTTCAATTGTTTTCAGCATAGATGAGTGAAAGTAGTGAGTCATGATATTCTTAAGTTTATGTTTCATCAACATATGTTGTAGTATTGTATGTGTTCTTAGGGTTAGATTTTGGAAAGCATTAAAACCGTTTTTGAAAATTTTTAAAATAACTTATGCGTGTTCATTTCTGTGTATAGTAAACACTATTTAAGTATAATTTGATTTTATAACGTGGTTAGTTAGTTAATCTAGTCATTTTAGTTTAGGGGTTCATTTTAGGGTCTAGGACGACTTAATATTTTGTCGTCTGAAAACAGACGACTAAATATTAAGTCGTCTGTTGTACATTATCAGCCAGAATAAGTCGTCTAAACCGGACCAAACCTTAAAGTTTACCAATGTAATTTTAAAGCTAACCGGATTATTTACCCAATATATAAGGTGATTTTTTTTTTTTTTTTTCATTTTTCGCGATATTCAGAAACCCTAACAGTTCTCTCTCAAAGGCGATTTCGAATTCCCACGATTTCCGAACAAACCATCGTTCTCAACATCGGCTATCTATCTCACTTCATTCTCACCGTTGTCGCCGCAGCTTCTTCTAACCCTAGCGCCGCCGATTCCTCTAAACCCTAGCGCCGCCGATTCCTCTAAACCCTAGCGCCGCCGCTTCCACTATTTCCGAACAAACCGTCGCCCTCGCCACCGTGGTCACCAACGTTCTAAACACTAGCGCCGCCGCTTCTTCTAAACCCTAGCGCCGCCGCTTATTCTCTGTAAACCTTAGCGCCGTTTCTCTGTAAACCCTAACGCCGCTAAGTCATCAATCTCGAGGAAAAGATGAACATAAAACGTTGTCTCTATCAATTTACTCATTCTCACCGTTTCACGTTTATTTTTTCAGATCTATAACCGCAATGACGAGTACTCCAACTCCTTCTGCGACTGGAAGACTTGTAAGTAATTTAAGTCGTCTGGAAAGTCTTCCAACTGGACGACTTAGTAGATGACTTAAATATAAGTCGTCCATTTGGAAGACTTTCCAGACGACTTAATTATAAGTCGTCTACTAAGTCGTCTGGACTTATATCGTTGTCTTTGATTATTTTGCAGACAAAAAGGATGGATATTCCAGAACTCCCCCGTAGGTTATACACATCAGGGGAAGAACCAGAAGCCCACAATAGCATTTCGTATCATACGGATAACAGCAAGTTGCATACTGCTCTTAGGAAAGCTCTTACTGATGACGAATTTGAAGAGCTCAAGGAGTCGAGTTTGGGAGTTTTCATCAAGTTCAAGGAGCAGGGATTTGGTTGGGCTTCAAGGCTGGTTCACTACATGCTCAGTTTCAAGCTGGACATTAAGAAGAAGTATGAGATGTGGTCTCTCGTTGGTCCAGAACCTTTGAGGTTTTCACTGTTAGAGTTTGAAAACCTCACTGGTCTAAACTGCGAGTACATCGAGGACCTTGAGACACCAAAATGTGATGTTACCCCAGAGATGGTTTCTTTCTGGGGGATGCTGGGAGTTCATCTGGAAGCTGGGCCAACTACTGATCAGATAATAGCAGCACTGCAGAGATGCGGGGATTGGTCCAGGGAAGATCGCAAGCGGCTCGCGTACCTCTCCATCTTCACTGGATTCATTGAAGGGAGAAAGTTTTCAACCGCTACACGATCTACTCTGGCAAGGCTAGTGATGGATTTAGAACGGTTTGAGAATTATCCATGGGGGAGAGTCGCATTTAAGGTGCTGATGGACTCTTTGTGGAACAAAGAAATTGCTGGCTGTTACACCGTGGATGGGTTTATACAAGTTCTTCAGGTCTGGACGTACACAGCTATGCCGGAATTGGGTGCTAGTATTGGTGGTCCCAGAGCAGACAGTCCGTCTCCACCGATACTGGCTTACGAGGGCAGCAGAGGCCGCAGATCAATGAAAGCTGCTATCTTGAGTCAGGTATTTACTTCAATCCAAAAGTCTGCGCAGACGACTTATTATAAGTCGTCTGGAAGGTCGTCCAGCTGGACGACTTATCGGACGACTTAATTAAGTCGTCTGGAAAGTCTTCCATCTGGACGACTTATTAGACGACTTATTATAAGTCGTCTGGAAAGTCTTCCATCTGGACGACTTATTAGACGACTTATTATAAGTCGTCTGGAAGGTCTTCCAGCTGGACGACATAGTAGACGACTTATAATTAAGTCGTCTATTTAGTATTTTTTTTCAAATATCTAACTCGATTCTTCTATTTACTGCAGACCCGCGTGATCAACTTTGTTGAGAAGGACATTAGTGAAATGTGGCCAAAATGGGACTCTGAGGTTGAGGACCTGCCCGCGGAGAACATCATTAAAGTCATGTATGAGCGGAGACCGTGGAAGTGGACCATGGATTGCTGGGAAGTCACTGGTACTAAGGTCAATACAAAACCTAAGGTTGTGACTCCATCAAAGAAGGCCAAAGAGATGGTTGTGTTGGAGGAGGAGGAGGAGGAGGAGGAAGACAATCCAAGACCTCGGAAGAAAGCTCGTAAAGAGGCTCCTAAAGTGGCTAGTGAAGAGGCTAGAGAAGAGGCTAGAGGGGTGACCAGAGAGGAGTTGGAAATTATGTTCAAGGGCGTAGCTGACTGCATGAAAAAAGGGTTTAATAAGTGCATGAGGGAGTTTAGGAAGTTGTCCGATAGATTGGAAGCTGTGGAGAAGAAGGTTGGTGTCACCAATCAGGCTACCCCTCAAGATAAACAGCCTACCCCTCTTGCCAAAGAAACCGGGGGTAGAAACAAACAGGCTACCCCTCAAGATAAACAACCTACCCCTCATGCCAAAGAAACCGTGGTTAGTAACCAGCCTCCTCCTCATCAAACCAAACAGCAGCCTCCTCCTCCTCAAAAGAAACAGCCTCCTCCTCAAAAGAAACAGCCTCCTCCTCAAAAGAAACAGCCTCCTCAAATCAAAGAGGTTAGTATCAAATCCAGGGTTAACTAGTTGTCCAGACGACTGTAAAAGTTGTCTGGACGACTAGTTGACCCTGGACGACTTAAACGTAAGTTGTCTGGACGACTAGTTGACCACGGAAGACTTAATTTTAAGTCGTCCAGGTCCAACTAGTCGTCCAGACAACTTTTGTTTAAGTCGTCCAGAGTTAACTTGTGTGCAACTTTTATTGCAGAGATGGTTGCCGGAGGATACAGCAACCGAGGCATTCTCGGTAAATAAGACCTCCAAAGAGATTGTTGCTGTCACTTCCACCGATCACCAACCGAGCCTCGCTTCCACCGATCAACAACTGAGCCTCGCTTCCACCGAGCCAAGCGATCCAGTTTCAGAACCGAGCCTGGTTGTATTGGACAAGCGTGCAAAGAGTAAAAGAGCGAAGAAACCTGCTCCCACTGTGAGATCTCCTTATACGGCAGAGAAAAAAAAAGATAAAGTGGGAGCCTATAATCCATTTCCGCCAGTAAACAAAGATCGGTTGAAGGAACTCGCTGATTGGTTGAAAACTGATCCGTAAGTGATTGCTTTACCCATAATAGCTTGATTTAGTCGTCCAAAACTGATTGCTTTTTTTGTTTGCAGTCATTATTTAACTAAGACCGAGGACAAACCACGTACATCACCAACAAGGTGGTACCACTTCCTCCGGACAGCCAGAGGATGGCTGGAAGACTGCGTAAGTCTTCTGCACACGATTTAAGTCGTCTACAAAGTCGTCCAAGTAGACTACTTTCCAGACGACTTATTATAAGTCGTCTGGAAAGTCGTCTACTTGGACGACTTTGTAGACGACTTATATTTAAGTCGTCTGGTAACTTCTAACTTGTTATATTTAATATGCAGCATATAGATGCTTGGATTAATGTGCTAAGGCAGAGGTATCAGGAGAACCCACAAGCTTTCAGGAGCGAGCGAATGTGCTTCCTGGATCACAACTTTTCCCAGTCTTGGAGAGAGCAGTATCACCTCTTCAAAACATCGGAACCTGATCACAAAGGTTTAGGAAGAGTTCTACCTGGTGGGGCGTCGTATTTTTATGACGGATCAATACCTTCATTTTGCCAATCAAACAAGAAGTGGGGGGAGGACATTGATGATATCTATGCGCCAGTGAACTTGGACGACAAGCATTGGGTTGCTATTTGGATATCGATCCCTAAGAGGCACATAGTCGTCTGGGACAGCATACCTTCATCTAGTGTACCAGACGCATGGGATGCGATAATGGAGCCTTTTCTCCAGATGGTCCCTTATCTGCTTGTTGAGTGCGCAGCCACCGACGAAATACGGGTCAAATACGGGTTGGAGCCATACACATATGAGAGACCGCTGAAAGGTGTACCCACGGCCAACAATGGTGATTGTGGCGTGTACACTTTAAAGTACATTGAATGTCATGCTCTCGGTGTCTCCTTTGACCCTAAAGACTTTGCTAGGTGCAACGCAAAGAAAATGAGGGATAATATGGCGGTGGATATATGGAAGGAGCTTGTTGATCAGCATCTAAAAGATAATGTGGATGGTGATAGGTTCGTGGGCTTGTATGATTAGATTAGTGTTTGTATTTGAACTTGTCTTTGTATTTGAATATATAAGTTGAACTTGTAAATATATAAGTTGTAAATATATAAGTTGTCTGGAAGATTAGTGTTTGTATTTGAACTTGTAAATATATAAGTTGTCTGGAAGAAATAAGTCGTCTGGAAGGTTTTCCAACTGGACGACTTACAAATAAGTCGTCTAGAAGGTTTGGACGACTTATTATAAGTCGTCTGGAAGGTTTTCCAACTGGACGACTTACAAATAAGTCATCTAGAAGGTTTGGACGACTTGAAGGGATAGTAGAAGGTAGTCTAAAAATAAAATACACTTGAAGGGATAGTAGAAGGTCGTCTAAAAATAAAATACACTGGACGACTTAGTAGAAGGTCGTCTAAAAATAAAATACACTGGACGACTTAGTAGAAGGTCGTCTAAAAATAAAATACACTGGACGACTTAGTAGAAGGTCGTCTAAAAATAAAATACACTGGACGACTAAAAATTTAGTCGTCTGGACGGGTAATCAAGACGGGACGACTTAAAAATTTTGTGTACATTGTGGTTTCGTATGGCCAGTTTCCTTGCAGTTTGAGCATCTCCGTGCCCTGTGTTTCTTCCTGGGTTTGTGTCCTCTCATCCTAGATAGCTCCAACCAAGATTGCCATCTTGATTTCTTCGGTCTCCCCCGACCACGCTTTAGTTCTGGAGGAAAGCATTCTCGTTCCTCATCTTTTTCCCATTCACCAGCTTCATCAATATCCCTTTTCTCTGAAACCGTTTCGACCTTGCTGCGGCTTGATACACAAAGACATACTCTATGGGTTTTGAGTATCTCCAGCAAGTTTCGAACTTGTCTATCACTTGTAACATGAATGGGAAGACTGCCTGGAGCCATCATCATTTCTGCTGGTAATGAGTAGCTAATCTCCACACTCACTGTTCTCATGTCCAGGTTATAATCTTCTTGAGCCATTGCAACAAGTTCAGCATGTGTTGAATCTTCATTCAATAAAAACAATCTTCCTCCTTTGAGATCATCAACCACAAAATCCCAACGGAAATCTCTCAACAACCATTCTCCATACACTGCATGTAACTGAAAAATCATCTGCAAATTTTCAAAATAAAACACATTAGTAAACATAGAGAAAAGGGAAATGAAGAAGTTCAATAAACATTGCCGCAGACGACTTAGCATTAAGTCGTCCCGAAGACTTAAAGGTAAGTCGTCTAAAGAGGTCACTTTTGCAATTGAAAAAGTCGTCTAAAGTCGTCAAGCTTTGTTTGTTAAAAAAAAAACTTCAGACGACTTATATATAAGTCGTCTACGAGAAACGGGCTAGTTTTGCATTTGACCGAATCGTGTCAGATCTTTGACTATTTCTGGACGACTTATAATTCAGTCGTCTCTGGGAAAGTTAAAATTTCAATATTTTATGAAAACTTGACGACTTACACGTAAGTCGTCCTAGGTTAGTTTTGTAATTGAAAAATAAAACTTGAAATTTAACTTTCTCCAGACGACTTAGATGAAAGTCGTCCAGCTAAACGACTTAATTTAAGGTCGTCCGGGATAAGCAAGGTTTGACCAGAAAATTGGGAAAAATTCTGGACGACTTTGCTTTCCCCGGACGACTTTAAATTAAGTCTTCTAGAGGGACGACTTTATATTAAGTCGTCTGGTTAAAGTTAAATTATGAAGTTTTATTTTTCAATTACAAAACTAACCTAGGACGACTTACACGTAAGTCGTCAAGTTTTCATAAAATATTGAAATTTTAACTTCCCCAGAGACGACTGAATTATAAGTCGTCCATAAATAGTCAAAGATCTGACACGATTCGGTCAAATGCAAAACTAGCCCGTTTCTCGTAGACGACGTATATATAAGTCGTCTGAAGTGTTTTTTTTTAACAAACAAAGCTGGACGACTTAATTTATGTCGTCCGTTTGAACAGAAGACTCATCAGTAAGTCTTCTACATACAGATGACTTACTAGTAAGTCTTCTACGCGAACAGATCTTGAAAAAAAATTCAAATTCGTACCTTAAACTAGGTGAGATGACTTCGTTTGCACACAGGGTCTTCTCCAACCACCCAGAACCTCAAACGAAAGCAACCGTAAGTCAAAACGAAAGAAATATGGCTCTGCAACCATAGCCCATATTTTGAATCAAAAGCTTGAGTTTTTTGGATGAATATAGAGAGAAAGTGAAAGAAATGTTGTTTTTAGTTCATAACAATTGAAACAGAGAGAGTGTAAAGAGATTTACGTGCATTAAAGGGCATTAAAAGCTCCAAACAGTTCGTACAAGGTTGTTGCCACTATTCATTGCAGTGGCAGTATTGTAAATACTTGAAGAAGATGAGGTTGAGACAGTAAAGAAGCCATTTTCGAAAAAAAAAAAAAAAAAAATGTTAATGGCATTTTCGTAGATAAAGTGCAGGTGTGGGGTTAAAATCTCAAAAAAAAAAGGAGTCAAAAGAAAAGGTTAGTTTTCTGTTTGACTCCAAGTTTTGAGTCACTTTTGCAAAAAGCCCTAATTAAAATGATTATATTTTTATATTTGTGAGTACAGTTTGCAACAATTGAGACCGTTTTGGATGGGAGCATCTATCGAGGAGCAGAAGCTAATATAAGTCTTCATAGCTTAACTCTGCAGAATAACCAGTTCAGTAAAAGTCAAATTTGGTTAGAGAATGGACCCCGTAATGAACTCAATAGCATTCAAGTTGGTTGGGGAGTAAGTTACTGTAAAACTTTTGCTTTTTTTTACCACCGAAATTCGTTATAGGAAATTTGAGCCTATAACCAAAAAAAAAAATATATTTCACCAAGTAACCATTTCATTCTCTTTTTTTTTTCTATCTCTCTCTATCATTTTACTACAAAACTAATATTTTTCCCAATATAGTTATTCAGCAAATTAACCCATTTGTTATTACCATTTAAAAAATAATAATATAAATGTGTTATTATCATTAGATTCTTGTATGAATATTAAATGAAAGTTTCATTTAAAACAGTATAATATTTGATTTTTAAGTTGTAGAAAAAATATGGCTGTCTTTTTGACATTTAATTCTTACAGATACAGTGAATACAAGTATATAAAAATGTATTATAAATTAAATTTTACGGTTATCCAACAAATTATCCACATTAACACGTATTTTTGGATACAGTATGTTTCATCATGTATTTTATAATTTTATTTAGGTACATCCAAGATTGTATGGTGATACTCACACAAGATTTACAATATATTGGACCGTAAGTAAATCAACTATTTTCGTATTTATGTTTCCTTATACATTGCAAACCAGTAAACAGTTCGTGATTAATTAAAACAAAGCAGAACAATTAGTGATTAGTCTTTCTCCTTCCATAGTACTTGCCTTATAATTGTTTTTAATTAATCAGGCAGATGGTTATAAAAACTCTGGATGCTATAACATACAATGTCCTGGCTTTGTTATTGTAACTCGAATTCCTTGGATTGGAATAGCGTTTCCTAGAACCTCTATTTATGGTGATAAAAAATCATTTACTTTCACACCGCAAGTATTCCAGGTAAATTTTGCTCAAGTTTCTATACAATAAACTAAATAGTTAATTTCTCTTTAAAATTTAAAATTTTAATGTTTTATCGAATAAATAAATTGTATATTGATTTAAAATTATTTTAAATAGTTAACTATAGATAGAGAATGATATATTTATAACCAGATTTTAATGAGCTTTTAATAAGTGTGAAGACAGAAAAAAAGATATCTCTTGGAAACCAAGAAATATCTTAATAAAAGTTACAATTAAAAAAAAACATCCAGGCTCTGAAATATGTTTGGATGTGTCCTCATATTTTATCTTTTTAGTATTTTCTTAATATAGTTTCTATTAGTTTTTCTTATTAAAATCACATTATGCTTATAAATTATAGATATATTCTTAATTACTTTTTGTCTAAATTTTATTAGGATGGCTTAAGCGGAAATTGGGGATTGAAAATATTTAATGAAGTAATTGGTTACTGGCCCAAAGAACTATTCACACATTTAAACGACGGAGCATCTTTAATACGTTTTGGAGGAAATACATTTATGTCTCCGGATGGAATAAGTCCTCCAATGGGAAATGGGCATTTTCCGGTTATCGACTTTCAAAAAAGTTCATTTTTCCTGCATGTCAAAGTTAGGAACTCGAATTATCAGTTACTTGATATTGAAGACAGGAAAACAAGACGTTATTCAGATTCGTTCCAGTGTTATAGATTATCGTATTGGGGTTATGCGAAGTCGAATGGAGTATCCTTCTCCTTTGGAGGTCCAGGTGGAGACTGTGGTACTTGATGATTATGAATTTTATATATGTAATACCGACCAAAATTATCAAAATTATTGCATATTAGGACCAAGTATCAGTACACCTTCTTACGCTTTCCACGAAAACCGGAAATTATATTTTCCCGCCAAATCAAAAATTTCATTTGCCACTTCAAAACAGAAAATCACGTTTCCCGTCAAAACCGAAAAATCGCAATTTCCCGTCAGCCTGAAAAATCATGTCTCCCGCCAAAACCGTAAAATCGTATTTTCCCGCCAAAACCGTAATATCACAATTTTCCACCAAAACCAAAAATCATGTTTCCCCGTAAAAATAAAAAAAATTGTGTATTCCTCCAAAAAAAAACCATGTTTTCCACCAAAACCAAAAATCATGTTTCCCCGTAAAAATAAAAAAAATTGTGTATTCCTCCAAAAAAAAACCATGTTTTCCCACAAAACGTAAAATTGGATTTTTTTCGTCAAAACAATAAAATCACATTTTGACTTTTATTATAGGTGAGATGTCATCACCGCATGTGAGGTGAGGTGTCATCACCACAAATCTTATAAGAATTTTTAACGTTAAAAATCATATATATAATCACAACCACAAATACAAACATAACTTTTCATGTCGAAACGTAACAAAATACGCAATAAATAATTTAAAAATGATCAAATAAATTATTTTATTTCTTACAAAAAAAAAGTGTTCAAAGTCCAAAAGAGCGGGAAAGGAGATCAGGCGCTTATCAGATCTAATCCCAAAGAGGGCTTAGGGTTTATAAAACACAACACAGAACAAGACCAACAAAGATCATCACTTTCATCATCCCCTCCTAATCAAAAATGGACAAGTACGAGAAGCTCGAGAAGGTCGGCGAAGGAACGTACGGCAAAGTCTACAAAGCCATGGAGAAAGACACCGGAAAGCTCGTCGCTTTAAAGAAAACCCGCCTCGAGATGGACGAAGAAGGCATACCGCCAACAGCTCTCCGCGAGATCTCTCTCCTCCAGATGCTCTCCCAGTCGATCTACATCGTCCGCCTCCTCTGCGTCGAACACGTCCTCCAATCAAAAGACTCTTCTTCTTCTTCTCAAAAATCCAACCTTTACCTCGTTTTCGAGTACCTCGACACGGATCTCAAGAAGTTCGTCGATTCGTATAGGAAGGGCGCGAACCCGAGGCCGCTCGAGGCTGATCTTGTGACGAGGTTTATGTTTCAGCTTTGTAAAGGTGTGGCTCATTGCCATAGTCACGGCGTGCTTCACCGTGATCTCAAGCCGCAGAACCTGCTTCTTGATAAGGAGAGAGGGATTTTAAAGATTGCTGATTTGGGTCTTGGTCGTGCTTTCACTGTTCCTTTGAAGTCTTATACTCATGAGATTGTTACGCTTTGGTATAGAGCTCCTGAGGTTCTTCTTGGCTCTACTCATTACTCCACTGGTGTTGACATGTGGTCTGTTGGATGCATCTTTGGTTAGTCTACCCACCACTTGCTTTGATGAGATGTTGTGTCTTTGGTCTTGTACTTGTTTGCCTTATTGATGTTTGTTACTTGCAGCGGAGATGATAAGGAGGCAAGCTCTTTTCCCTGGTGACTCCGAGTTTCAGCAACTGCTTCATATCTTCAGGTATTTTGATGCCACTGATACATGCTCATGAACTGATTTAGGATTATATCGCCAATGTTAATATCTAAACTGAATCTTTAAACATGGTTCTTTCTTTTTGGTGCGTGGAGATTGCTTGGAACACCAACTGAGAAGCAATGGCCTGGTGTGATGACTCTGCGTGACTGGCATGTGTATCCAAAGTGGGAGCCGCAAGACTTGTCAAGTGCTGTTCCTTCTCTATCCCCTGAAGGGGTTGATCTTCTCACGGTATGCTCTTCTTTCTGTTGGGTTTGCTAGTTAATGTCTATTTGTTTGAGTGTGAGATTAAAGTCTGAAGCTTTGAACAAAATGCAGAATATGCTGAGGTACAATCCAGCTGAAAGGATTTCAGCAAAAGCGGCTCTTGACCATCCTTACTTTGACAGCCTTGACAAATCTCAGTTCTGAAGCTGAACTTGTCTGAACAATCATCCTCTGGCAAAATTGCAATCTTGTATTACTGATCAGGCTTCTGCTTGGAGTCTGGAAGTTGATTCCTCAGCATCATCTTGGTGATTTTACTTTTCTGGTGTTTGAGCGATTTCTACGTCCATTTAAATTTTAGATGACAAATTGCAACACAGAGAGATGAATCCAAAATGCTCTGATTATTTTTTCTCAAGCAAGAATCATAGTAGTGTACATAAATGGGAGCTGAATCCCCCAAATGGTTCCTGCTTCATTACAACTACAATTGCTGCTCAAAGACTACAAAGTTCACTAATCACATTACACATAATTTTAGGAAGAAAGCAAGATACAAAGAGATCTCCATAGCTACTCTTTGTATCTTGCTTACCATTTCCTACTATCCATTGATCTTCTGTATCTGCTTACAATATCAGATGATCACATCCTGCTCGCTTGTTATGTAGATACTGTTTGTGTTACTATCTGGATGCCAAAGTCCAAAGATGGTTCCAGACAGAAATATGAACGCTGCAGGTGTCATGAATTCAGTTCTGCTAGCTTCTGTCAGCTCAGCGTTTTCACACCTTTCATGAACAAAAGCTCTATTAGCAAACATAAAACACACAAATACATGCAAGAGACTGAAGGACTCGGGAACCGTGCCATCTTCGATTGATAGGATCTTCAAGGAGACATGACTTTGTAGCTCTCTTGAAAATCAATAACATTATCCATGGACTGATGCAGATAAAACAAACACTTGCGCAGGTTTGAGTTAACACATAGCTTAGTTGACAAGTACTTCAATCTAGTCAAAGTACACAAAAAAACTTGGCGAATGAAAGTGGTGACGAAGGAGCTCAGTGAGAAGACAAGTGTTGTGTATATGTATTGCCTCTCAATCCACTAGACAAGCTTCGACTGATAGGCACTACCTGAATCAGAACTGGTCATGGACATAGCTAAAATGAAACAAGAGTTAATATATAGTCATATATCCTTAATTTGTAAAAAAAAATATTAATATTAAACTGTTTATGGTTGCAAAATCTTAGATTTTCCTGAATGTAACTCATCTATGCAGAAACTATTTCATTTATATTTCGACATAATTTTTATATTGCTTAATTGATCCTAGTTCACGATAGACTTTGGAAACATTATAACATTTTTAGCAAGTCTATTGAATATTTGTGATAATTTTGTAACAGACTTGTTTCATGCATAAATAAAACTATAAAAGTAAAACATGTGTCATCTTATCTTATATAATAAAGGAGACTTGCCTCTCTCCTCCTGCGTCCACGTCAGCAAGGAAGGAGGGGTAAATCGCGACACATCAGCACATCACCCTCTCTCCTGCGTTTAAAATGTCATTTACGGATCGTATATTTTGGGCTTTGTCGTTTGTTTTGTATTATGTATTTTTTTGGGTTTTGTGGAATTTTTAATATTTGGACCTTGGTATGTTTGGCCCAGAGTTAGATATATTATGTTTGTGTATCGTCTTCAACCCCGACGTCTTCTAAATCCTAATCTCAGCTTCTTAGTCATACACCACAACTGAGTAACGGCTTCACCACTTTATGCTGAAGCCATAAACCTTACATTTAATCTTAGTTAAGTCGAGCCCCACTACTTCTCATTACTTCACAACCTTCGATCTCTTCGGTTTCTTCGCGATTTTGGATCCATAAATAGGCAGCTCCTTCTTGATGGTTCTCACAGATTCATTACTTCTTCCTACTTAAAACTCATACAAAATCCTGCATTTCTTCACACTTCACTGTCAATTGGCATTGCATAGGAAAACCGATGTGGTCTTCAAATCACGACGCTTCTGGACCACACCTTCTGTAACAGTTGCCTTTACCAATCATCTGTGAAATTAAACAGATCACGGCGGTTTCCCACATTTTACAGTCCGACTCCAGCCCACTTCTCCAACAGATCTCCGACGATTAATAGGAACTCCGCGACTAAGAAATTCTTTGAACGGCCGTTTCCTCCTCCGTCTCCGGCTAAAACCATCACAGCTGTTCTCACGAGACGCACGGCTCCTTGAAGCCACACTCTACGGCAATCCTTGAAAGTAGCGAAGCTGAAGGAGGTGGGGTGGGTTTGGATAAGAGCTTTGGATTCTCCAAGAGTTTATCTAGCAAGTACGAGATTGGTGATAAGTCGGTCGTGACCATTTTTGACACACTTGTCATGCAAGTTTAAGGGTGATAACAAAGGACAACAAGTCGCTGTTAAAGTTATTCTCAAAGAAAAGGTTAGTGCTTTTTGATTTGATATCTTCTGGTTCTGTTGTAGTGATGAGATCTATTAGAATGTTTGTAATTTGTTGTGTAGATGAAGACGGCTATTGCCATTGAAGATGTGAGTAGAGAAGTGAAGATATTGAGAGCTTTGTCTGGCCATGATGACCTCCTTTATTTCTATGATGCGTATTAGGATCATGATAATATCCATACAGTGATGGAGTAAGCTCTCTTTTAGTTTAGAGTTTGTTCCTATATCAGCCTACGAGAATCTTTAACAAGTGTTTTGTTGTTTTAATCTATGTGAAGGAGGAGAGCTTTAGGATTGAATATTCTCACAGTAAGGGGGCAGTACACAGAGGAGATACAAAGACTATTATGATACAAATATTGTATATAATTGCATTTTGTCATCTCCAAAGTGTCGTACAACAAGATCTCAAACCCGAGGTGATTAAAGACCCTTTCTTTTGCTTATACATTTGATGTCTTATCGCCATCTTATACCTAAAACTGCTTGCTTCAGAATTTTCTATTTACCTCAAAAGAAGACACCTTACAGTTGAAGGCAATAGATTTTGGCTTCTCAGATTATATTGGGTTTTAGGTAAAAGACAAGATCCTATAAGGATATATCACTCTCTTTATGCGGAATGATTAGACCAAGTTAAAAATAGAAGCTTAAAGCCTCATAGAACGACAATTCAAATTCATCATACCCCTTTGGTTCAAATTCAATTCCATAATTGTGTGACTTGCACGAGAATATACCTCTTAATTATTTTAAAAGTACGATAATTGTGTTTTACACTTAAAACATACAAAAAAACGATTATGATACCATGCTTTGCACTCAATGTCAACTCGACTTTCACACTCCACCAAAATTAGACATAATGTTACAAAGATCTACGACTATATCTCCAAGTCATTTTGTCGCTATTATTTATTGTATCAATTTAATTGGTTGTACATTTTACAATGTCTTACACTACAAAAAAAGAAGTGAATTGTATCACTTAATTTATATCACAAAATAAAGTGATTCTATTTTATATCATTTTTGTAAATGAGACAAATATATAAAAGTTAGCATCATTTATAAGAAATTGATGTTTTATTAAATTATTTGGCATCAATTCAGTAAAATGACATATTTTTGTTGTAAGTTGTAAGTTGTATCACTTTAACAAAAAATGATACTATTATATAAAGTTATATCAATTATATAAATGATGTATTTATTTTGCTGTTGACATCACTTATTAAGGTGATACTTATAAATAAAACCGATCCTAATAATTTTTTTTATATATCATATATAATTATGTTAAATAATTTCAGTTACAAGAACTGATGTAACAATCACAAAACCAAATAAAACAACCCACTAAAACCAATCCGTTTAAAAACTATTATAAACTTCACAATCCAAACATTACGTGAAGTAGTTACTGATAGATTCTTTGGGTTTGGTATGTTTTTCTGTAATTCAATTAGTATTTATTCTATAACTGTTTACCTCAATCAAAAATCTTCTTCTCTATCATGATCCATATTTCATGAGTTCTTCTTCTTCTCTCAATTTTAAACTTTTTGTTAGTTTAAATTTTTCAACAAATATTATTCATTTCTTTCTTAAATTGAATTAACGTCTCCGGTCTCTCTCTATATATATATTTGTTTTTGTACATTGTCGAGATTTCAAATTGTGATGACAATGAGGTGTTTAAAGAAAAAAATGATGATAATATCTAAGGAAGAAGATGATGAGACATGATGTGTCTAGGGTTCTTGGTATTTTGAAGGTATTATAAACAGATTTGACTTTAGAATAAATCTTAGTTATGTGGCAACTCTTTTTCCTAAAGATTGGTACTATTGTTGCCAGGTTTCAATAGCAATTGGGTTCGATGCTGGAGTATTGTCGTGTCTGGAGTACATGCATGAAAGCAGAATCGTGATCTGAAGACGAAGAGTACAGGACTGCCTCATGTTGTCTGAAGTATAAATTAGAAAAGTAGGAGCAACAAGCTTCACGCCATGATGGAAGATTGAGGATGAAAATAAGATTCAAAGAACAAGAAGAAAAAAAGAAGAATCTAGATAGAAGAAAATCATGATCAGTTATTTTTAACTATTTTTTCTCTAAATTCATCTATTTTAGTGATTTATCTGTAAAGCTTCTTTAGTTTTTTTTTCTCATCAAATTATACTTTCAGTGGAAAAGAATAAGAAATAGTCAATGCAATTAATTTTTTTATTTTATTTATTGACAAATTTATTTACTGTATAAGAATAATTAATAATATTTAAATTTAAAATTATAAAAATATAATCATTAAAATAATTTCCGAATTTTAATTTTTAATTTTTAATAATTGATAAATAATAAATAATAAATTATTGAAATCTATTATTATAATTGATGTTAACACTAACATCATTTAAAAAAAAACTGATGTAAGTTTTAGTATCATTTTTTGCAATTGATATGTATTTAACATCACTTAAAAATTGATGCAAATATTCAAATTTTTAACATCAATTATTAATAAAATGATGTAAATTATTTGCATCACCACTTTGAGAGTCATTTATATAAATGATATAAATTTCTTTTACATCATTTATAAGTGACTCAAAAATATAAAATAAATGATGTTTGATCATCTTTTTTTTGTAGTGTTACATCAAACTTATATAAGTAAAAAGAATATTTAGATAATGAGTTCGATTAGTTGTGTTGTAAATGCAGAAATTTTGATGTAAGAATTTGGACTGTAATTTCAAGTGATATAGTTGTAAGTTTTTTTATCTAGAAAAAATTATAATTTTTAAACCGCTGAATTAAGAAAAATAAAACGTAAAAGTATATGATTGTAAGTTTAAGGGGAAGGATCTATTAAATTACATCGAGACGAATGAAAAACAAAATATATAAATAGTTTTAAGTGAAATGAAACATTTCTACAATTTAACCCAATTAAACACCATAAACCAAAATTACTCAGTTTTTGTTCATTCTGCTCACTACCTTATATATAACTTCCAATAGCCAAAAATTGGATACTAAAAATTTTGAAATGCTTAAGACAACAAAAATGAATAATTTAAAATAAATTTATAACTGTATAGCTACTTATGTTTTTTTATAATAAATTATAATATATATATAATCATACTAAATATATATTCAAAATTAAAATTTAAACAAAAATCCCGGGCGTAGTCCGGGCCAACCCCTAGTAGACTCATAAAGAAGTAACAAATTATCTCTCTTGTTTTTTTTTTCTGATAACTTATCAAACTCATTATCATCACATTTTTTACATGCAAAAAAATACAAGTTATCATGCAGTGTTCGAAATATTCCCTTTTTTTTTTTTGAAAAAGGGCTTGTGTTCGAAATATTCTTATAGCGGCGGTTTATGTTGAATGGTTCTATTATTTGTTGTAAAAGAAAAACTTTCATAACTTACAATTATTATTATATATATATATATCCGACTAATCAGCCTCAACCACGCCTCCTTTTGTTGAACCATCCATACAAAAATACACTGTTCGACTTCATTTAAGGCCGAAACCAAAAACTGAAAACAAAAGTTGTTTCTGTTCATGTGTAACATTTAAAGAACACACATGCATAAATTACATAACAAAAAGGGAACTACTACTAGAAAAAGAACTCTCCCGAATACATCCTCTCTCTCTCGTTTAAACCCTAACGCGGCGGTGACAACCCCCGACGCCGGTGCCCTTTACCGGTGTCGGAGGATCCTCTTTCCTCCCCTCTCTTGTTTTAATTTGCCCTATCGTTGCTTCCCCCCTTTCGCCAGCGAGATGCTCGTGGTTGTGGAGTTCATCAAAGGTCTCTGGTGCTTGCTTTGACCGGGGCGGAGTAAGAGCTAAGAAGACTGAAGGTGGTTTCTGGAGCGGCGGCGAGCTGCGTGAAAAGGAGGTCCTGATACGGGTCGGATTTTAGGGTCTAGCTATCGGAGTCTGGAGATCCATTTTCCCCTCGGGTTCTTCGACTTCCAGCTTTGAGGCAGTGGAGCGTGGTTGATTTTGTCACTCTGTTTACAGATCTGAAGGCTGAGCCACAGTGACGGCCTGATTCTCAGATTTGTACAGAGAGGGGTGCATGTGGTAGCGTGCGAAGCTTACTCGGTGCGTGGGTGGCTCGTAGTCTATTCTCACCCAAGTGAACTCTGGAGGTGACCCTTCGGAGGCGTACCGGAGTGGATAAGGTGGCCGTGTGGTCATCGAATAAACTCTTGTGTTACGTGTTTGTTGACCTCTCAGATGTCGGAAAGAACCGTCTATGATTCGGTCGGCAGAAGGGAGGGAGACGCTTCATTTTGCATAAGAGAAATCTCGACATTGGCGTGATTGTTCACTGTAGAGGAAGCTGCTACTCCGGTTCTCGGAGGCAGAATGTGTCGGACCTTTTGCTCTTCCGAGTGGCCGGAGGCTCGGTGAAACACTTTTAGGAGTACGGTATTCGCATTGAAGATCCGGTAGCTGTGCTCCTTCTTCAGTTACAGGTCCTGCTTGACGCGGATGGAGCCACAGCCTCAACCCGACTTTCACAGTTCCAAAACCACTGATAATAACTTCTGGTCCTCCTTGGTGAGAGATTATGCGTCCAATGGGCGATGTAGCAACTGGCCGTGGTTCAACAGTTTCATCTTTAGTACCAGTATGCTAAGTGCTTTAATGGAATCTCTCTATAGGAGTCTCGTAGGTCGTGGTCATGTTTTGGTTTAACCGTTTTTTAGTGGTAGAATTAGGTGGTTTAAGAGATGGTTCATCTCGGGTCTTGGGATGAACTCGTTCTCGCAGTGGTGAAAAATGCAACAATGTATTCTAGGTTGTGCTGGATCCAAGTGAGAGATCACCTAGTGAGTGTTCCAGGCTGTTGCTAAGATGCGTTGTTGTATGTGTGGTCGAACTTGTGTAGTCAAAAACTTTGTACCAATTTATCTGTGAATGAAATAGTTGATGTTGAGACAAAACAAAAAGGGAACTACTATATACTTAAAAAGCTTGGAAAAAATTCAATAAGATCTAAACATCTTGTCGAGAATGATGGTCAATGCCATGGCCACACGAGGCTCCATCTCCGGTTCAACTATAAGTTTGAACACATCTTTGCCAAAGGAACCTCCTCCAACCATTGCATCTTTCCTCTTGATCTCTGCCGTTTTCCTCTTGTTCCTCCTCACGTCTACTATTTTGCAGCTTCTCTGCCCGTACGATCCTTCAACCTCATATAGTATTGTCTTCTTCGCACTAACCCACGCCAAGCTCCTCTTGTTTGTTAGTATGCTAACGTTTTTCTTTGCTGTAAATATTGGGTCTCTTTGTGTTTCTCCATCGTATACCGCCCAGCAATCTCCCATGCTCAACTTCTGGTCGATAAATCAAGAAGAAAGGAAAAATTCAAGACTAGTTTCATAATAAGGATTCACCACCAACGATAAATTGTTCTAGTGGCTAAAACTCTTGGATTATCTAATATGAAAAGTACCTTTCGGCGGATGGAGAGGAGAGGTAAGCCGGAAGCGTCCATAAGGACGATGTTGTCTCTAGTAGAGTTCATGTAGTTGTCAACCCTAAAGACAAGGTTTCCATTAGAGTTGTAAACTGTGAATCCATCGCAGTTGAAGAGAAGAGACTTCCTCCACACCGTTAAAACCACGGCTGCTTTACTATCACACAAGCTTTCCTCGTAAGTGTTTGGGAACTTTGGGTGAACTTTTGTCATTTTTCTTCTTGATTCTCTGTGTGTTTGATGATTCTTGTTGGAGAAGATGAGTTGATATTTTGTTTGATGAAGGGGGTTGCGTGTTTATATATACAATGTAGAAAGAGAATATGGCTGCGCAAATGAAAAGAATGGTCTCATCTTCTTGTATTCCACTAGAGGTATCATTTTCAGTCTATTACTATAAGATATCTAGTCTATTTAATTTGTATATTAAATTAATTTATTCCTTTATATAATCGAATATTATAGTACCGGTTTTAATTCACCTAAACTCCAACCAAATATTATATAGGAACATTGTATTTTTATTCCAGATCTGGCCAATACTGGCCCTACAGAATAGCTTATGGTCTCATATTTAATATAAATCTAACGCTAAGAGTTAGGAAAAAATCCCTCACTAACCCTAAATCAAATAGTTGAGAAATTTACATGAGTAGTACAGTACACGACTAATCAAATACTGTTTGGCTATTGTAAGTTTTAAATATTATCGTTGTTTTATTAACGTGCTATTTTATAAATTTTATTCTCTCAACTATATACTGAAGTTCAAGTTTCAAAAAAGAAAAAAACTATATACTGGTGTATACTTTTAGACTAAAAATAATATTTTATTATTTTCCCTTACATTTTTCTATTATAAATAGAGATTTTTTTTTAATAAATAGAGAATATTATTGTCTCATGTATAGAAAGAAAAAAAGAATCGACAGCAAGGAAGACCTGCGGGCCATAATATATTGTCTTTCCCGTGCATCTTTTTATAATGGAAAAAAGAGAATCTGTAGAAATATTCTTCATTTTCTTATATATTTCTGCAGAATTATCGCTTTATTCTCCAAAATTGAACCCAAAGTAATATATGATATACCCTAGTAGTCTATATCATAAACTGATAATCAATATGTATTCTTGATCCAAAACCTAATATAGTTAATTATTGGCTCTTTAAAACCAATTCTGTATCAGATATCAGATAATGTAGTTTTATAAAATCAAGCTTTTGAGTTATTACCATGAACATTTTGAGCCAAGGAAAACCATAATCTAGTGGAGCTGTGGAGGATAAGAATTGGTGGAAAGCAAAGTTCAGATATTGTATATAAATTCATAAAAACCAATTCAAAGTTTCAAACATGGTCATGAAGTACACCAAATTTTAGCAAAAGAAAAAAACATGGTCATGAAGTAAAATGAGTTAATAAATCGAGTTTTGAACCAATCCTTGGTTTTAGTATGATATGAATATATGCTGAAAGGAGGACCACTGTACCATATCATTGATCATTATAAATAATTAAGCCTAAGAAGAAAGTATGTGGCTGAGAAACGATTAGCGGTGGGAAAAGAAAAGTAAAACTATTTCTAACAAAATTCCACTAATTATTTTCTGATTAAAACTTTGATACTATTAAAATATCCTTGTTATATTTTTCCACGTCCGTTGGTAATAATGAATGTTCCACTTACGTTGACCTCTCATATTTATATTCCTTTTCGTTATCTATCGTTTGTTTACAGAAAGTGATTACGACCTTTGAGAGGTAAGACAGACGCGTCCCACTTTCACCAAAATAAAATTGGACTGAAAATTACGTGCTGCACTTTGAAGAATATGTTCTCTTGCTCTCTCTTTATTGCACTGCAGATGTAGTACAGCCTAATTGTTCTTCCTACAAAATCAGATTCCTCACTCTATATAGTCTATACCATCTCATTATTCTCTCATCGTAGCTAGCTTTACCGTGTGTTTACATGCTCATTTTGCATTTTACCTCGTACGTCATCATAAAATGGGTATTACGTGAATCTCGCTTTTTAAAGTAAATCCTTAGCTAAACTTTCGGTTTCAGTGGATGAATCCATTTTCCTATGCACTGCAAATGACTGGTATATTTTTAGAGTTTTAAGGTACTTATAAGATCCGCTTAAGAATGGAACTCAACATAATATATCATAGCTCAGAGTTCGATTTTCTTTATAGTTTTGTCAGCCTGTTCTTAGAATCTCCAATAAAATACTAAATATAAATAATCTAACATGAGACCACCAAAAATAAAACTACAACACACCTACGCGACTTTCATACCAACAAAGGGATCAGTTCACAAAATGAACATTTTCCTTCAGAAAGGTTCAAGAATCAAAACCTTAAACATAATCTTTAAACAAAAACTGCAATCCAATTATTAGAGACAAAATCTTCCACTCAGAAATTAAAAAAAAATATATTAATTTAGTATATAACATATACGAATCAATCCATTGTTCACCTGAGGACAACGAAAAAACTGATAGCTATACCAGACGCAGAGGAGATTAGGACTGCTACCTTCACGATCCATGCTGATAAAGCACCGGGACCGGATAGTTTTTCTGCGGGATTCTATCACTCCAATTGGGACTCCATTGGAACTGATATCGTCGAGGAAATTCAAGATTTCTTTGTATCCGGAATTCTACCTCCAAAGATCAATGAAACGTACATTCGGCTTATCCCAAAATCCAAAGTCCTAAAGCGGTTGCAGAGTATAGACCGATTGCTCTTTGTAATGTTTATTACAAGATCATATCCAAGATACTCACAAAGCGGCTGCAACCGCTGCTCCCGAACATCATTTCCGAAACTTTGTCCGCCTTTGTACCGGGACGAGCCATCTCCGACTACGTTTTAATCACACATGAGGTCCTACACTTCCTACACAACTCTAAGGCAAAAAAACGGTGTTCAATGGTGGTAAAGACGGACATGAGTAAAGCCTATGATAGGCTCGAATGGGAGTTCATTAGACTGGTTCTTGAAAGACTTGGCTTCCACCATAGAGTAATCTCATGGATAATGGAATGTGTCTCAACTGTTACCTACGCTTTCCTCATCAACGGCTCGCCTAGAGGAAGAGTTAAACCGAGTAGGGGGATCCGTCAAAGAGACCCACTATATCTTCATCCTTTGCGGCGAAGTACTCTCGGGTTTGTGTAACAATGCACAAGAATCAGGCCGGCTGGCTGGGATACAAGTGGCAGCGGGAAGCCCTCGAATAAACCATCTACTCTTTGCGAATGATACGATGTTCTTCATCAAAGCCGACAAGGACAACACAACAGAGCTGAAAGCGATCTTGAGTCAATACGAAGCTTCCTCGTGACAGACCATCAACGCCTCCAAATCGTCCATTACATTCTCAAGAAAGGCGTCGGCGTCATTGAAAGAAAGCATTAAGGGCTGTCTACAGATACAACGGGAAGGAGGACTAGGAAAGTACCTCGGACTGCCCGAGCACTTTGGAAGGAGGAAAAGAGATATATTCTCATCTATTGTGGACAAGATAAAAGTCAAGGGTAGTGGCTGGTCTAATAGACACCTATCTTCGGCTGGAAAAATGGTGATGCTACAAAGTGTCTTAACACCAGTCCCGTCCTACGCGATGACGGGCTTCAAGTTACCGATCTTGCTTTGCAATCGGATTCAGTCAACAGTGACAATATTCTGGTGGGACAACAACACTGGCAGTAGGAAAATGGCATGGGTGTCTTGGGCAAAAATGACTCAACCAAAAGGAGAGGGAGGGTTGGGTTTCCGCGACTTCCAAAGCTACAACGACGCTTTCCTGGCTAAGCTTGGTTGGAGAATAATCCACAACCCAAACTCTCTGATGAGTAGAGTCTTAACCGGGAAATACTGCACGAGCTCAAACTTCCTGAGTGTACAACATCGAGCTGTGGAATCACATGGATGGAGAAGCATATTGATAGGAAGAGACCTCATCTTGAGTAATGCGGGGTGGGCAGTGGGAAATGGTCAATCAATCAAGGCGTGGTCTGACCCCTGGCTCAGCCTTACGGAACATCAACGCCCAATGGGACCAGTCCCAGAGCACCAGACGGATCTTACCGTCGCAAGCTTACTCCTGGCCGATGGTTCCGACTGGAACAGAGAAGCGATCCAACAGTACTTCCCTCAGGAAGAAGAAAGGATTCTGATGATCAAACCTAGTAAAGTTGGAGCAGCGGACAAACTGATTTGGCTAGGCAATGATACAAGAGAATATACTACCACGTCAGGATATCAAATGGCCCTTAAGAACAGCACACCACCGGCAGCACCTCGGCAAGAACCCTTTGACTGGTATGGAGGAATCTGGAAGATGAACGTAGCACCAAAGATAAGGGTATTCTTATGGAAGATCTTTCAAAATGCCTTACCAGTGGGAGAGCGCCTAGCAACAAGAAATATCCCTTATCCTAGAATGTAAGCGCTGCAATCAACCAGAATCTATTACTCATCTGTTTCTCCACTGTGAATTCGCACAAAAGGTATGGGAGATCGCCCCTTTTAGTGAAAGCATGGATAATATAGGAATGGTAGATTTGGCTTCTGCATGGCCTACTCTATATGGATTGAGTTGTCTCCCACCTACTGGAATTGGTGCAGGACCACTGGCCCCGTGGATCATATGGTCTCTATGGACGGCAAGGAACAAGCTGGCCTTTGAAAATAAGGCAAGCACACCTGAGGATGTGATCTCCAATTCCATCGGAACGGCATGAGAATGGTTAAACGAGCAGCTAAGGGACTCCTCTGCAAAAAAAGCTGTAGCTCCTAAGACTTCCCCAAACCCACCTAACACAGTAATGATTAAGACGGACGCGGCCTAGAGGGGTGACCTAAGGATAGCGGGTCTCGCGTGGAGTATTGAAGGAAACGAGCAACAGCTTACTAGAATGGCTCACTGCCATTATGTAGCTTCACCGCTAGTAGCAGAGGGACTCGCCCTTCTGGAAGCTCTTGTCTTCAGCATCTCAAAAGGCATACAACGGGTGCAAGTGTTCTCGGACTCCCTCCAACTGATTAACGCTCTGACAAAAGCAAAGCCAATTGCAAAATTGCATGAAATTACTTCAGATATCTCCTCTCTAGCTCTTAACTTTGAGTTTATTTCTTTTTCATGGATTCATCGTAGCCAAAACAAAGAGACTGAAGCTTTAGCTAAGCAAGCTTTGTTTATGGAATCTGATGTAATGAACATTAGGGTTTAACCCCTTATTAAGAAAGTTTGTGTCACAAAAAAAAAATCCATTGTTCACTAATTTTTTTTAGATTGTAAGCTCATCTAATTTATTGCAATAAATCGTATGATGTTGATGGTCTAAATTAAAAAAAAAAATCAAGTAGAGTTTTTTTTTTGTCGTGGCTTTGTGAAGTAGTCGTGTGTCTTTATAATTAGTAGACTGGCCATCTTACTGAAGAATGGTCATTTAGTGAACCAATATAGACAACGTAGGCATGGGCATTCGGGGTCCCAATCGGGTTTCGGTTTTATCCATTCGGGTTTTGTTTTTTCGGGTTTATCAAAATCAACCCCATTCGGGTTATATAAAAGTTCGGTTCGGGACCGGTTCGGGTTCTATCGGGTTCGGATTGGGGTTAGTAAATCTTCAAAAAATCGGTATAACCCATTGTACTTTCGGGTTCGGGTCCCAATCGGTTCTTCGGTTTAAAAATACCTGATTTGAACCTATTTTGTAACTAAAACATAAATGAAATCGGTTCTTCGGATTTAAAATACATGATTTGTACATATTTTAATAGCCAAAACATAACTAAAATCGATTCAAAAATAAGAAAAAACATCAAATGTGATCATTCAAAATCAAGCGAAAGATAAACATAGTTAGTGATAGAAAAAAAACCAGATAAATAAAATCATAAAACAAAAACTAAGTTCTCATGAAATGAGAAACATTATTCAATGAAAACAAAACCAAAATCTAAAAACTTCAGGCTTCAACCGCCACATTCCACCATCAACCTTCGTGTAACAAATAATTATTTTAGAAGTTCAATAATATCTTAAAGTATTTTGGATACATATTAAGAATTAAGATCATATTTGGTAGAAGTTCTTTTTGTGATTTTAAATGTTTCGGGTTCTATCGGATATCCATTTAGGTCCGGGTTCGGTTCGGATAATACCCATAACCCAAAATACCAAAAAACAGGATCCATTCGGTATTTATGTCGGGTTCGGATCGGTTCAGATTCATTTTTATCGGATCGGGTTTGGATTTTCGGGTTCGGTTTATTTGCCCAGCCCTAAGACAACGTGGTAGAATGACTAATAATTTGAATAAATTAGGTGATGACCATTTAGTAGGCCCGAGACAGATCGGATATCCGGACAATTTTAAGGTATCCGGATCCGGATCGTTATCCGGCGGATCCATATTTTTATTATCCTTATCCGGATCCGTGGTTCTCGGATATCCGGGTGTCGGATATCCTTCTAAAAATTGTAATATCCGCGGATATCCGGATCCGGATTTGGATCCTTAAAATAAATAAAATAATAATAATAATATATATAAAATATTAAAAATAATTTAAACATAAAAAATATATAATGTTTTTAATTATTTCTATGTATAATATTACAAAATTTACATAAAATTTACATATACTATTATAAAAATGAAAATGTATTAAATAAAGTTAGATTTTATATATAGATATTACTATTTTTGAAATAGTTATTAATAAAATTTACGAATCCGGATATCCGGACTAAAAAATCAAGATATCCAGATCCGGATCCGGCTTTAACGGATCCAACATTTTATTATCCGGATCCGGATTCGGCCCCTCCGGATATCCGGATTTTCGAATCGGATCCGGATCGAATCTCGGATCGAATCCGGATCTCGGATAAAAGTCTCAGGCCTACCATTTAGTATACAACTTTAATGAAAAAGACCATTTAGTTGAACAATATAAATGCATATCTATCATCATCATCATCCTCAGCCTTAACCTATCTTTCTCTCTTTTTCTTTCCCATGCATTCGGAAACACGTAAATCCTCTCATAATATATATATATATATATATATATATATATATATATTATTTGGGCTTGTATCTCCTCACTAAATTTGATTCAGTCTCAAAATCGTATGAAGTAAAGATATATGCAAGTATTTATATCAACCAAAATGACATTCCATGATTCAAACTGTGTTTTTTTGGTGGTATAATAGCAGTGTAAATCACTTATTCACTTAGTGAGTAATTTAACTTCGTTATTAAAAATGATTTCAACTCAAAATGATATCATTCTTTTTTTTTGTGAGCTGCCTGTATATTAAAACCAAGTTCTGACCGGAACAGAAGTTATTCCAAAGAACAATTTCAACCGACCATGTCTGGTTTACATGGGAAAATAAAACGCTCAAACATATATAATGATAGTATTATTCATTTCAAAGCTTTGTTATTCACCGAGAAAACTAACAATTTGTACTATTTTTTTATGGCTCCATTTACTAGTGTTGCACATTATCTTGAAATTATATATGTGATTAAGTGAATGCTTAGTAGGAAAATTATATAATTAGTTTTGCATCACGAAGATAATGATTTTTATCACTTTCTCAACTGTGTAAAGTGTAAACCGCTGCACTGAGAAATAGATAAAAATTCTCATCACTTTCTATTAAGTCAAAAGCAAGAAAAAAAACTGACACATGACACAATGGGAAAATAACAGGAGGAAAAGAATGGCACACCTCTATGCCAAAAATCATATACAACATCAAAGTTCCTTCACATACTCTTTTATATTAATCAAAGCTGATTTTAAATCATCTTGACTCACGTCTCTTAGAAATCAATTTGCTATCAATTTTAAAACCCGCTTCTGCCTGCTCTCTTCCCTTCAGCATTTCTCACTGCAATGCATTCGAGTTTATGTACCCCCCAAAAATGAGATGTCTGCTCAACCACCAACTCTAATTCTTTTCTTTGCGTCCGTGACCTGCTTCTAAAGCATTGGCCTCGTGTAGATTTTTTACTTTCTCATCAAGGGTTCACGTTACAGTCTCTCAAGAACCGATCTTCTCGATTCAGATGGTTTCTCCAATAGCTGAAATGTGGTGCTTTCATAAACCAGAAGCTTCTGGACTGTAGCAGAAGCTGAAGAACACCATGAACCCTAGAATGATTAATCATCTCTTTTCTCTCAAGTCCTATTTCTCTACTCAGACACATATTTCATTGTCGGATATTGTTTACTCTCTATTTCTCACATGTGCAACTGCAAAGTGCTTATTTTTTTTTTGCTAAAAAACTGCAAAGTGCTTATTACCCTCCTCGTTGAAGTGTCTTTACATGTTGTATACGGATTCATCTCTTATAAGTTGCCTATGGATTCTCATAACAGAGGTCCAAGTCTTCATGTCTGTTCCTAGATAGTTTAAATTTGTTAGCAGTTAACTTAATTATAAATCATTACTTTAAGTACATAACCGTAATTATATATATAACAAAACCAGTGTAGAAACTTATCACGTGCATAAAACGTTTGTCATAAAGAAGTAGCAACTTATCTCTCTGTTTTTTTCTTGATAACTCAACAATCAAACTCATGATCATCAGTCATCACTTTTGTCACGTGCAAAAAAATACAAGTTATCATGCAGTGTTCAAAATGTTCTTATATAGCAACGGTTTATGTTGATTTAGTCTCACCGATTTGGTCGGTTGAACCGTTCTAAATAGCTTTATGATTTGTTAGAAAAGAGAACTTTCATAACCAACAGTTGTTAAATATACTTATCAGCCTCAACCACGCCTCCTTTTTGTGAACCATCCATACAAAATACACCGTTAATCGACTTCATTTATGTATAGTATCAAGGCTAAAATCAAAAACTGAAAACAAAAGCTGTTTCTGTTCATGTGTAACATATATAAGAACACACATGCATAAACTACATAACAAAAAGGGAACTAATATATACTTAAAAAAGCTTGAAAAATCAATAAGATCTAAACATTTGGTCCAGAATGATGGTCAATGCCATGGCCACGCGAGGCTCCATATCCGATTCAACTATAAGTTTAAACACATCTTTGCCAAAGGAACCTCCTCCAACCATTGCATCTTTCCTCTTGATCTCTGCCGTTTTCTTCTTGTTCCTCACGTCTACTATTTTGCAGCTTTTCTGACCATATGATCCCTCAACCTCGTATAGTATTGTCTTCTTCGCGCTAACCCACGCCAAGCTCCTCTTGTTTGTTAGTATGCTAACGTTTTTCTTTGCTGTAAATATTGGGTCTCTTTGTGTTTCTCCATCATATACCGCCCAGCAATCTCCCAAGCTCAACTTCTGATCGAATAAAAGAAGAAAAGAAATTCAAGATTAGTTTCATTATAAGGATTCAACACTAACGATAAATTGGCCTAGTGGCTAAAACACTTGGATTATAAAAAGTACCTTGCGGCGGATGGAGAGGAGAGGTAATCCTGAAGCGTCCATAAGGACGATGTTGTCTTTAGGAGAGTTCATGTAGTTGTCAACCCTAAAGACAAGGTTTCCATTAGAGTTGTAAACCGTGAATCCATCGCAGTTGAAGAGAAGAGACTTCCTCCACACCGTTAAAACCACGGCTGCTTTACTATCACACAAGCTTTCCTCGTAAGTGTTTGGGAACTTTGGGTGAACTTTTGTCATTTTCTTTCTTGATTCTTTGTGTTTATGTCTTTTCTTTGTGTGTGTTTGATGATTGTTGTTGGAGAAGATGAGTTGATATTTGTTTGATGAAGGCGGTTGCGTGTTTATATATACAAATGTAGAAAGTGAGAATGTGGTGCTCAAATGAAAAGAATGGTCTCATCTTCTTGTATTCCACTAGAGGTATCGTTTTCAGTCTATTACTATAAGATATTTAGTCTTTTTAATTTATGTCATTAATCTAATTTATTCCTTTATATAATCCAATATTATAGTACCGGTGTTAAATATTCACCAAAACTCCAACCAAATATTATATAGGAACATGTATTTTTATTCCTGATCTGATCAATACTGGCCCTACAAAGTAGCTTGTAGTCTCATGTTTAATACAAATCTAATGCCAAGAGTTAGGAGAAAAACACACACTAATCCTAGATCTAATAGTCGAGATTATAGAAGAAATTTTTACAGGAGTATCAAACTACGAATCGAATTTACAGGAAAATATCACACACAAACCCTAGATCAAATATATAATTGTTTTCTTAACTCTCTTTTATGTTTTATATTCTCTCTACAATATATTGTTGTGTTTTTAGACTAAAAATAATAGTTGACAAAAAAAAAGACTTTACTTACATTTTTCTATTATAAATACAGAATATTATCGTCACTTGTACAGAAAGAAAAAAGAATCTACAGCAACGAAAACCTACCGGCCATAATCTATTGTCTTTCCATTCAAGTGCATCTTTTTATAATGGAAAAGGATAGTTTATATACGAAATGTTCTTCAGTTTCTTATATATTTCTGCCGAATTATCACTTTATTCTCCAAAACTGAACCTAAAGTAACATATGATATAACCTAGTAGTCTATATGATAAACTGATAATCAATATATATGTATTCTTGATCCAAAACCAAATATAGTTAATTATTGACTCTTTAAGACCAATTCTGTATTAGATATCAGATAACGTATTTTTATAAAATAAAGCTTTTGAGTTATTACTATGAACATTTTGAGCCTAGGGAAACCATAATCTAGTGGAGCTGTGGGGGATAAGAATTGGTGGAAAGCAAACTTCAGATATTATACAATAAAAACCAATTCAAAGTTTCAAACATGGTCATGAAATAAAATGAGTTAAGACTATGATATGATGAAAGGGGGACCACATCCACCATATCATCATTCATCATTGTAAATAATTAAGCTTAAGAACAAAGTATGTGGCTGAGAAGCGTTTAGCGGTGGGAAGAGAAAAGAAAAACCATTCCCAACAAAATTCCACTAATTTTTTGATTAAAACTCTGATATCATTAAAATATCCTTTGTGATATTTTTCCACGTCCGTAGGTAGTAATGAATGTTCCACTTACGTTGACCTCTCTTATTTATATTCCTTTCGTTATCTATCGTTTGTTTATAAGAAAAAAGATTGTGGTTTCTGCGGCATATATACACAAAAAGTGATTATGACCTTTGAGAGGTAAGACGCGTCCCACTTTCACCAAAAAAAACAATGGATTGAAAGTACGTGCTGCATTTTGAAGAATATGTTCTCTTTAGTGCACTGCAGATGTAGTACAGCCTAATTGTTCTTCCTACCAAATCTGATTCCTCACTATGTATAGTCTCTATACCAAATTATTATTCCATAATCTTAGCTTGAGTGTGTGTTTTGTATGTTCATTTTGCATTCTACCTCGTACGTCATCATTAAATGGGTATTATGTGAATGAAGCTTTTTAAAGTAAAACCTTAAATAAATTATAGGTTTCAATGGATGAATCCATTTACATACATATGCGAATTTATCGTGAGTGTTTATCACCAATGAAATTCGTGTCTTTGATTATTCTAAACCAGTTCACCAAAAATGAAACATTTCCATAAGCAAGGTTCGAGAATAACGTTCTGACTGTCTCCGTCAGTGGAACTCCACGTCCGCTCACGCAATCGATAGAGTGGAGACAGGCCCGGCCCCGAAAAACTTTTTTAAAAGTTTGGAAGCACAAAAAGAAATAAAGACTGTCAAGTGGTCTTGAATCAGTTACCTTCAAATGGAACATTAGCTCCTTTAACCATATTAGGTAGTGTGATAAATTTTTAAATGGCCGAAATATATATCTAATTTATTTGCCGGAAGCAGATGCTTCTACCGCTTCTGCCCATGGCCGCTACTGGGTGGAGACAATCAGTATATTAGATTTGTTTTTTTGGAGGTTCTAAAATCTAAATAGTAAACTTATCCTATAGCCACCAAAAGATTTTTTATGTGATTTAATTTGCTTTCACTCGTATGATAGTCAGAATCAATTTCTGAAAAATCACTTATTCTTCTACAATATTTCAGTTCAAGTATGCTTAATCATAAATTATTTTTGGGAAAATTATCAGAAAATAAATGCAATTTAGTGACATATTAGGTAAATCAGTTTTAAGAATCTTTCAATATATATTAACCACATATCACTATGCCAAAATGTTACAAAATTCTTTAGGCAAACGCTGCATCCAAACCCACTTATGTTTATCACATACGTGAATGACTTGTGCCTGGAGGTAGGCCAACCAAGATCGAATATAATCCGGTTTCCCACAAAATTCATTTCAGTAGAGCGTATGATATTGTTAGAAAGTATTTTTCAAAAAAGCCAAATAAAATTAGAGTTTTTGTTTTGTTTTGTGAGATTGACGTTGTGTGACTTTGTAATCAATTGAATGGCCATTTAACTAGGTGAATGGCCATTTAACTAGGTGAATGGCCATTTAATAAAAAAAGTATAGACGTGTTCGAATGACTATTAATCTGTATAAATTAGGTGATGACTGATGACCATTTTAGTGGACGACTTTGAACACCATTCAGGTAAACATAAATACATAATTACATGGGGTCTTCACGGGAGCTTCGACACCATACCTCACCAACATCTCTGAAGCACACAGTCATGTATCATCAGCTTTAATGGCAGAAGCCATTGCTGTCCATCGAGCGGTTTCTCTAGCCGTTTATTCAAACGTCCGATCTTTGGCGGTTTTATCTGATTCCTTATCTCTGATCAAGGTCTTGAAGAAGGGATGGTATCAACCTGAACTGTTCGGTATCATGGTTGATATCTATCACTTTATGTCTTTCTTTGATGTTATCACCTTTGATTTTATTTTTCGAAACTTCAACTCTGAGGCTGATTCTGTGGCAAAATCAATGCTCTCTTTGTCTGTAACTCACTTCACTATTGGAGTGTAGAACCCCTTTAAGTAATGCAATGCTTTGTTTGATCAAAAAAAAAAAGCATAATTACATAAATATCAAAAAAAAAATGCATAATTACATAAATGCGTATCTATCATCATCAACCCATCTTTCTTTTTTTTCCCATGCATTCGGAAATACGTGCATATGCATATAATATTGGCTTGTATATCTTCATTAAAACTGAACTGATTCAATCACAATATCCTATGAATAAATAATATATGCCATAGTTTAAATTGACCAAAAGGGTACATGACATGATTCAAAAACTGTTTATGCGATTCAACAGCAGTGTAAATCACATCTTCACTTACCTAGTAATTTAAGCTCTTCGTCTTCAAAATGATTTCAAACTCAAATGATATTATTATTCAAACGTATATATATAATGATATTATTCATTTTAAAGCTGTCGTTCAAGGAAGAAACTAACAATTTGCACTATTTTTTGAAGACTCCATAAACTTTAGTAGTGTTGCATATTATCTCGAAATTATATATGTGATTTAGTGAATGCTTAGTAGGAAAATAATATAATTAGTTATGCTTAACGAAGATAATGATCTTTATCAGTTTCTGATCTGTGTCAAATGTTAAACTGGTGCACTGAGAAATAGATAAAAATTCTCATCACTTTCTATCAAGTCAAACGCAACAAAAGTAAAAACTGACACATGAACAATGGGAAAATATAACACGAGGAAAAGAATTGGCACACACCTCTGCCAAAAATCATATACAACATCAAAGTTTTCTTCACATACTCTTTTTTTTTAATCAAAGCTGATTTTAAATCATCTTGATTAAGTCTCTTAAAAATCAATTTGCTATCAATTTTAAAACCCACTTCTGCTTGCACTCTTCCCTTCAGCATTTCTCACTGCAATGCATTCGGGTTTATTTACCCCCACCAAAAATGAGATGTCTGCTTAACCACCAACTCTAAATCTTTTCTTTGCGTCTGCCTGCTTCTAAAGCATTGGCCCTGTAGCCTTTTTACTTACTCTCATCAAGGGTTCACGTTACAGTCACTCAAGAATCGATCTCCCCGATTCAGATGCTTTCTCCAATAGGTTTTGTACTGTGGGATTCCCAGCTCTAGCCACGGCTTCATGTTCCCATTGTAGTGCAGAGTGGCTGCGTTTTTTATCGTTTGGGTATTGATGTAGTAGTCATAACCAAGCCCTGATAGAGCCCATTTGTCGTCAAGAGCATAAACTTTGTCTTGAAACGTGAGCAAACTTGCTTGCAATGCAATTGCTTCTCTCGACTCACCTCCACCACTCATCTGCTGCGCATAGAATAGAAAGCCATCGCTCAGAAACATACAAAATCACCTAGCAAGATCTATTCTAGGTTTTTCAGAAACTGACCTGTTTGTAAAATTTCTGGTATGTTTCTGAAACTCCCAGTTCCCTCCATCTAGCAAGATCAATGACATTCAATCCAGACATCCAGAGACAAGCGTTAGCATCAAAACTCCCTCCCTTGAGACTCTTTAGCTGACCCAATCTCACAGAGCACTCTTTCACTGCACCATTCACTTTTCCTTCCATATCAAGCTCCCAAAGAGGAGACAAGTCTCGCTGGACTACAACGTCATGATCCAGAATCACAACTTTTTTCAACTTGTGAAATATCTTTGGGAAGAGGTAGTGAGATTGAGAGAACAGGGATAAGTAATGTGTTCGTTTCCCTTGTGATGCCAAATTGTCGCCGCTGAGGAAGGAGACACGGAACTCCGCAGGCAAAGAGAGCTTCACATCAGAATTGTCCAGCTCGAGCTTTTCAATGTTCAATACTTGAATAGCTGCTTGTTTGCAGGGATTCCTGATAAACCATTGTTTCATCGCAAAGTAATTCTGCTCGTTTGTCAATACATGGAAAACAAAGTTTTTACTTTCCTGAAACATCAACAACCAACCAAGAGTTAGATATAAAGGTTCTATGACTGCATCAAAAAATAGAAACACAAAGTAAAGGAAACTGGATTTAATACATTACCCTTGCGTGTAAAACAGTTGAGTTGATAACAACGGAAGATGCAAGTATATTGTCGGAGATGACAACAAAGTGAAGCAATGAGGGATCTGAAAATTTCTCACTATCCTCAGTATCAACTGAACCTGACTTGAAATACTCCACAGTTAGTCTCATTGACAAGCAATGAAGACTCTTGGGCATTGTATGTACTGCAAGCTGGTAGAGGAACACGCTCTGTTTCATGTGGAAACTAGCTTCATCCTCGGTCATGTCCAGGATCTGTCTCAGTTTCTTGTCAACATTGTTACAGTCGACTGGAAAAGACTTTGCCTTTGAAATTACAGCTTCCATCTTCTCAAAATTTTTATCAACCCTGGCAGATCAGTGGAATGATGAATAAGTCGATTATAGGAAATAAACAGATGATTCTATACAGAAAACCTTCACCCCAAAGAGAACAAACAGCATCCTCTCCTATCATCTAGTGGATTAGTTTATTGATTCTTACTTCTTAGGCTGGTTTAAGATATTTGCACAGACAAGGCTTTAAAATAAGAGTATTTTTGGGTGTGTGATGCACATTGAAAAAATGAAGAGAGAAAATTATGACTGGGAGAGTTTAAACCACTAGAAAACAGGACGCCCAGACAGGAACTAACTAGGAGAGTTTAATTTGACTAAATCCGACTCTACGGGACTAACTATCCGTACAAACATGCTTAAATCTTAACTGGTAAAGAACTTACTGTGGTGGAAGATCAGCATCTGCTGAACTTACAATAAGAATACGCTCAAACTCTTGGATATTCTGTTTCATATCTCGAGTCAACTTGCTTTGAGAAGGCATTTTAGCAATACTTGGATAGTATGCCCTAGCCACAAATAGGAGGTCCTTCATGTGCTTCACCTTGGCATCTTTCATGGGCTCCTTATTTTCCTCCCTCCAGAGGCAGTAGCTCCCATATTCCACTTGACAAGTTCTCTGAGTTTCAACAGCATTTACCATTGCCCCCTGACCACCTTTGTGCGATACTTCGGTTATTGTTTTCTGTTCACAGAATACACCAGAATAAGGACGATTTGTGAGAGACACAAAAGACTATTACAGAAACCATTTGTACATTTGCAGGGCTCGGTTGGGCAACAACAGCTGGGGACACTGGTAATCCTGCAGATTAATTGAGGACAAGGCGTAAAGTTGCGGATCAAAATCAAAATAAAATACTGGGAGAGGAATTTCAAGAAAGTGGAACTTGTAAAGTAAACCTCTGTTTTTAGAATCACTGATGCTTGTCCTATTCATATCTCTGGAACCAGCGTTAATGTCGGTTTTCTAGCATGTCAAACAAGAAAAAAGCGTTAGTATAAAAACTGTTACAAGCGCATCTCAACCAAAGAATCAATTCTTCACCTTGCCCAACACACGTTGAGATATATAAAGCAACATAATTCATGAATGTATTTCAGCTTTCCAGTCGCATGAGAAAACCACTCATTCATCTAATTTTGTATCCCTTTAAGCAACATCACACAAAAGAATGCAAGATACAACAAGTGACTGACTAACTACAGCCTCTTCTGCTCTAGTTTATTTGCTGGGCCAAAAAAAAAAGTTTTTAAGATTCACTATTTAACTAGTGGCATCTTGCATAAGGTTCCATAAGTCAAACAGAGAGTTTACTTTTTTCTTTTTAATATTAGCATTCTTCAATACCAAGATGGGAAACATTAATGCCAAGAACCACGACTGAATACATTCTTTTTTCAATGGTGAAAAATTCAACATACATAAACCAGATCTGAACTGAACTGAGTGTGTCAAAACTTGAGAGCAGAGGGTAAGACGAAGAAGGGTTCCAACCATTATGGAGATCTAATTCTCCAGGTATAGGAAAAGATGTAAGCTTTTATAAAAAGAAAAGAACTAATCTAATGCTACAACACAGAAATCGAACAAGTCAAATGCCTTCACTCTACACTGAAAGAATGACAAGATTGGAAACATTAACGCCAAGAACTATGACTGAACTCATTCTTCAACGTTGGAAAATCGAACATATACAGACCAGATCTGAACTGAACTGAGTGTGAGCAGTAGGTAAGACAATGAAGGGTTCCAACCATTATAAAGATCTAATCTTTTTTTTTTGTTAAAAGTTAAAACAACAACAACTAACCTATACTATAACACATAAATGGAAACAAGTCGATGCCTTTGAAACAAGTGGAAGGACTAACCTTGGGAAGCACTGGATTGATTTTCTGGAGAACCTGATCCACTCTGTTAGATAGATCTCTCTGTAAAATCGAGGAAGGGAGATCGAGAACCAGCATACGAATTAAATCGAAATAAATGAAACGAAAGTTTAACAGTACCTGTGAATGGTTAGTAGCATTGGTTCTGCTTCTCTCGAACTGATTTTTCAAAGAAAGAGCGTCAGAACATTTACTAAACCACATAAAGAAACCAATTAAAGAAACGTAATAATGCTTACAGGAGAAGAAGGCTGGACAGTGACGATTCCTGGAGAAAGATAAAGTGGAGATGAGAATAGATCTGAAAGAGAGATCGAAGCGTGAAGGACAAGAAAGTACCTGGAGAGTGAAAGCTGTTGTGAAGGCCGAGCAAGAAAGCAAGAGGAACCAGCATTGAGAGGATAACGAGAACCAACACTCCAATCACCAGAACTTTCCACCGGCGTTTTCCTCCTCCTCCACCACCACCACCGACTCCTCCGCCTTTCATATTTCCGATTTAGATTGAATCAGTGCCTTTCGCATTGGATCTCAACAACGTCGGCGACGATGTTTCTCGCCACGAGTACACTCACTCAATCCACACTCTCTTTACTCGATGCCAATGTCTCTCTCCCCCCTCGCTTCACACACACACACACACTCACTCTCTCTAGCTTTCTCGCTCTTACTAGGTGCTGCACTAGTTAGCCCGATCGCATCGTCCCTTTACTTTTTTGCTAATTCGGAAGAGAGATGAGATACACACTCTATTTCGCACGTGTGTTTCTTTTTCCGCCGTTCGATTGATTATTCAGCCCACTTGCAAGATCTGTCTCCTGATCATAACACGTGTCTTTCTTCACACGGTGGTTACTTATTTTCATTTTTTTTTTTTAATTTTTTTATAGTCTCCCCGACAAAACCAATACTCCCGGATGCCTAGCTTTATTCGTCACCGTCAACGCCATTGACGCAGATGCACTTGGTGACGGTGGAGATGAGCTGAGACGATCAAATTACCGAAAGATCGAAGCTTTTATCCAATTATTACTGTCAAAATGCGTTTGTTTAAGCTTCTGGTATGTACGTTTTTTTACATTGGTCGTGTAATGTTTATTTCCTTCTGTTTCATGTGATGCAGTGACTGTTCGAGCATGTTATTAGTCGCGACGAAAGCTTTGGCCTTTGCGCATAACAAGGCTGTTCATTTGACAACAAGGGAAGTGCATTTCTTAAGCTCCATTCTAGCTAGTGTCTCCTCCCCTCGTGTCTCTTGAGTGACTTGCCTGAAAGTTGGGCTCTTGACACTGACACGTCATCCTCTCTTCTCTTTGGTAACTCTCTCCCTTCTTGTTTGTTCCATAATGGCTTTGGTGATTAGAAGAAGCAACATCGTTGGTCTGACAATCTCCTTATTACTGCAGGTATTGTTGTAGGGGTCTTATGCTTGAGCATTTTGGTTGAGTATTAACTGTGCCTTTATGTTTCTATGCTGACATTCGTGGGCAAAGGTATGACGCTACAGTAAGCACACGGTGCATGCCTTTTCAAAGGACATTACCAGGGAGGATGAGATTGTGGTTGCACTCGCGGGTGTACCTAATCTTGTTCGTGGAAGTTGGCTGAAGCCTTGAGCAGTTGTCATTGATGTAGGACTCATACGTTCCAGTAAATAAAGACTCATACAAGAGCATGACAACCATTATGATACAGAGAACCTTAGGTTAGAGATCAAATGAAAGGACCAAACTGTTTTTTCTTAGGTTTGTTTTGTTGTTTCTGGTTAGACATTGAAGCATGTAGTATGATAAGCGTCTTGTTGGGGATGTATGTTACGAGGAAGCTTTAGGTGTTGCCTCAGCGATCACTCCTGTGCCTGGAGGAGTCGGACCCATGACGGATGGGTCCATCTGATAAATGGTATCTATCTCTGTCATGTCACTAAATTTTGTTTAAACAAGGGGTTGATGACAAATTCACAAATCCCTTTTTAACTTGAATTATCATGTTGTTGCATGCTATGGTCTCTGATATAAGGCTCTTCTATTTATCATATACTCATGAATATCAAGGTCAACATAACCGCACCGAGGAGAGTTTAATGCTTTGTTGTTGTAGTTCCTGGTTTCTAGATACAGTCCAATGTTTTTTTGTTTCATTGACTCTTTACAAGATGGGGAGTCATATAACGCATGTGAAAGACGACGTTAGTTGGCCAATTATACAGAAAATAAACTAATTGTAACTTCTTTATTTTTTGCAAGTTCATTTACCAGCAACAATACCAGTGGAAGTATGGCGCGTTTCATATGCCACTGATTCTTTTTTCTTTCCACTGGAATAAAAATAAAGAAGTTACAATTAGTTTATTTTCTGTATAAAGATGAAATTACTAAAGCATGCATATGTAAGCAATAAAAATAATTAAAGACATAATTGTGCAAATAGTGAAACGGAAGCGGTGGTTGGAATCCTAAAAGAAGCAATATCATGTAAAGAGTACAAGGACCATTTAGAAACTAAACTAAAAATTGTCGATTAGAATTTGAAATAAAAAAAAGTAGCAAAATAAAGTCAAGAAACATTCATTCATCATCAAAGCGTTACAGAAAAAATCTTAACTAACTCAGTTCCCGCAAGGACTGAAAGCACACCATCATACCACTCAAGTTTCCCCCAACAGTCTCCTTTGCCTTTTCTAAGCGCTATCTCGGCACAATATATGGTCTCCATGTGAGACAAAAGAATACAAGATTTTCTACTCCAGAAAACCAGCATCTTTCCACCACCATAAGCCGTTAATTTAACATAAGAACCATAACCAGCAAAACGACCAGGCAACTTAGGTAGTCCTACCAAACCCTTCAAATCTCTCCATCTTGTCTTGTCGGTGTCATACCATCTCAGAGCTCCTTCTTTAGAAACAGAGTAGAGAACATTGTCAATCTCGCAGTAAGATTCCGAATACTTAATTTCACCCACAATTGGATCTATTTCAACCAGCTGGTCCCATTTACCTTGCTTTGAATTGAAAGCAAACACCCAACCAAATATATTAACCGCGTGGAGATTTCCGTTAATATTAAAAATGTGACTGGCTTGGTCCAATACACACCAAGGGATATCCCAAGTTTGCGTATTTGTGTTGAATACCTGGAGCAAGCTCTTCCAGGAACCGTATTGATGGTAGCGTCGTCCTAGTACAAATATATTTCGATCAAGGACAGTGGCAGAAAGTGACTCTAGCTCGACTGGCATGCTGGGAGCCTTACGCCACATGTGAGACTTGCAATCAAGAATCGAGACACTAGAGGTGGGGGTGGTTTTATCTGCTTGGCCAATGTTGTAGATATCAGAACCAACAGCCACAAGATCTGAATAACCAAAACCCAAACCCGCCACCCGAGGAGAATCATCACCGGGCATTGGGACGCTAGCCAAAACATAGCCGCCACTACTCTTACTCTTGGAGGAGAGGGTGTACCACTTATAAGAACCCATCCCGAACCTCAAGCACACATAGAGACAACTCTCCGTGAGGCCCAAGACTGACCTGACCTTGTAAAGCTCAGGTGAAACCACCATAGATCGAAAGCTCTTGGAGACTAGTGACAGAGTCCGATAGTACAATATTGGAACGCGTGCCACGATCATCACTAGCAAATCGTCCGGAAGTACTGACAAAGATGCCAATATCACATCATCGGATGTGTATGGAGTTGGCTTCTTCTTCTTCTTCGCCCTAGTACTCGTAGTCGTTGTCTTCCTCTTCAATACGAAATCGCCCTTGTTCAACCTCTCCATCTCTTCTCCAATTTAGGTTGGCGCCTGGCGGAAGAACAAAAAAAATTTGAGTAGTTGTGATAGAGGGAAGCGTAACAAGAAATTGTAATGAAACCGACAGATGGTACTCTTCTAAGTGCTATAAAGCTCTGGTTGCAATTGCAAATATAATTCAATCATAAAGTGGTTTTTTACAAAGACCTATAAGGTGTCTATATATACTAAGCAACTAAAAGATCCTAATTCTAATATCTAAAGTAATCATTATCTCTATAGGATTATGAAAGCATGACTATGATAAAAAGGAAAATAGAAGCTACACTGCATTAAGGTGAAACATAACTATGAAAACCGTTTGGTTTTATTTCGGTTCAAAGCTGTGTCTGCGTGTGTTACAAGCTTTGGGTATGAGATCTTTCATATTGGGCTTTATCAAGCCCACTACCTTTCGCTAATATTAAAAGCCGGATTTTGGGTATAGTATTTCGTTTACTTATTGCAATATCTCTTTTTTTTACAAATGATGTCGAATTTTGGGATTTTCTACAATCCTATACCATCTCTACTATATATATATATTATATATATAGATATATATATATATATATATATATAAAAGAACCTAATTTTGAGGCTTCTAAACCTATCCACCTCAACCAAAATATTTAGGGCAAACTAAACTGACAACTCAGCATGAAGTTTAAGAAAATCAGTAAACCGTAAAAGTAAATTTGTAAATCGACCATTCCCCTCCCTATCGATTCAGTTTTTCCTGATTAAGATCATACATACCTTCTCAACTTCTTCTCATTTTCTACCGGTTGTTTTTCACCATTTCATATCAATCTCTTCCAAATCCTCTTCAATCTCTTATTTTGGCTTCCCCCCCTCCCCTTCATTTGTATCTCCTAAAAAATCCATAGCTCTTGGTTTTGATTTAGGTATTATAGAATTTTTATTCTTTTCTGTGTTTTTTTTTGCTACAAAATCTGTTCTAATTTTAAATTGATCTGAACCAGTGAGGATCAGAGATGAGTCAGAAATATATATATATATAAAAGAAACTAATTTTGAGGCTTCTAAACCTATCCACCTCAGCCAAAATATTTAGGGCAAACTAAACTGACAATTCAGCATGAAGTTTAAGAAAATCAGTAAACCGTAAAAGTAAATTTGTAAATCGACCATTCTCCTCCCTATCGATTCAGTTTTTCCTGATTAAGATCATACATACCTTCTCAACTTCTTCTCATTTTCTGCCGGTTGTTTTTCACCATTTCATATCAATCTCTTCCAAATCCTCTTCAATCTCTTATTTTGGCTTCCCCCCTCCCCTTCATTCGTATCTCCTAAAAAATCCATAGCTCTTGATTTTGATTTAGGTATTATAGAATTTTTATTCTTTTCTGTGTTTTTTTTGGCTACAAAATCTGTTCTAATTTTAAATTGATCTGAACTAGTGAGGATCAGAGATGAGTCAGAAATATATATATATATAAAAGAAACTAATTTTGAGGCTTCTAAACCTATCCACCTCAGCCAAAATATTTAGGGCAAACTAAACTGACAACTCAGCATGAAGTTTAAGAAAATCAGTAAACCGTAAAAGTAAATTTGTAAATCGACCATTCTCCTCCCTATCGATTCAGTTTTTCCTGATTAAGATCATACATACCTTCTCAACTTCTTCTCATTTTCTGCCGGTTGTTTTTCACCATTTCATATTAATCTCTTCCAAATCCTCTTCAATCTCTTATTTTGGCTTCCCCCCCCTCCCCTTCATTCGTATCTCCTAAAAAATCCATAGCTCTTGGTTTTGATTTAGGTATTATAGAATTTTTATTCCTTTCTGTGTTTTTTTTGCTACAAAATCTGTTCTAATTTTAAATTGATCTGAACCAGTGAGGATTAGAGATGAGTCGGAAATGAAAGTGAACACGAAACATAACAATAAAAGAGTGACCTTAACCTTATGAAGCTTCAGATTAAGGTCGATGATAAGACCGGTTCAAATCTCCGATGCTTGCTTATGACCTTTGGGTGAGCACCGGTGACTATCACTCCGAAGTCCGGGACATCACCTGGTGAGTGTCCAAGCCGACACATCACCTGGCGAGTGTCCAAGCCGACATAGGAGCCATCACCAAACGCCTTCGTTCAAGCACCCCAGAGGAGCCCCACGGCCTAAGCACGCCAGATCCAAGGAGAAGGCCCGACTCTTGAAACCCTAACGCCGCAGCTTTCGCAGATCCGCCACCACACAGGTCCGAGACGCTGCTACTCCTCCACTCTTCCAGCGGTGAAGAGAAGGCTCCAGGCCAACGAGAAACTAGCTAAAGTGAACCGCCATCTCTCTAGAAAGCTCCACCGACACAAAACCATTCTCACCAATGGCAACAAACCCACCCCCGATGACTGACAAGCGGCTACGGGCAGCCTCTCAGTCGTCCTCAAAATCGAAACCGCCACCATCGAACCTACCCCCGATGATGTTCAATGTGTGGTTTAAGAGATATGTTTAAACGTTCTCTTGAAGTATAATATATAATCATATACCAAATTGTTATGTTTCAGAGCATGATATATTGAATACATTGCTATTGATATAGGTTCCATTTGGTAAAGTTGTGAGATGTCCGAGCTGTTTGATTGGCATTGCTGTTCCACAACCCCAAAACAGAGTTCAGGTAACGATGTCCCCATCCGATCGACAGTTAGTGATAAGCGTTTTCTCCAAGTTTAACTGTTAAATATGTTTCGTATGTTCCTAGATTGTCTATGTGATGCAGCTTATTTTGGTTCTAGTGAGTGGGTTGTGTGTCGTTATTTGACCTAAAAAAGACTGAGATGTGTGGTGTTTTGATGCTGAAATATTCACTTATTCTAAGGAGCACAATCTTTTGAACGCAACAAAGACGTTCCTCCGTAGGAAAAAGGGCTAAAGACGAATCCAGATAAAGAAGAACAAAGTCACCTCTTCCATGCACTCTATAGTGGTGAAATTCCCTTTGTAAACACAGTTTAATATTAAAAGAATGAAGTTAGATACAGAATTTTAACCGTTGCAATGGATTTCAGGTACAAACACCTTCGGATACAGCAGAAACGCACCAGTTTGGCGCTGAAACAGCTGAACTCCCTGTGCAAGAAGAAAAAAGAGTGACAATTGCGTTTGCTGTTCCGTAACATGTTTTCAGAAAAGTGAGGCACTGAACAATACCATGTTTTTTTTTCTCTAACATTTACATATGAATATTTAGTCTGAGGCTTAAGTAGAAACTCCATTATTCCACAGGAAAGCATTGCTCAACAGATAGAGCAGATCTTGGAACTCGAAAACCTTGAAGAGGTATACAATTCTAAAATTACTTTACATCCAAATCAAATGTATATTTAGTGAAATCTTCCAGTTCATTTGGGACAAAAGAAAGCATACTTGCTTTGTGTTAATGTTACTTTGGTGTTTGTTGTATGAGATGCAGAAATGTAAACCATAGGCCGAAGCAAACCATGAGTCAGAGAGACTTCTCAGCTCTCAACCTTAAACCTCTATATTAACAAAAAAAAACCAGGTTAGGAAATCATTATCATCTTCAATCATCATCATCAATCATCACAACATAGCTCATCATCATGGTAAGCAATCATCTTTCAGCGACATATGTATGGCCTTAATAATGTCTCTGCGGAACTGCAAATTAGATTCTTCAGTGACATGAACTTGTGGAATGTTGAGTTTTTGATGATATACATGTATGGTATTATAGAACCCTGGGTTTTAAAAAGCGTGCCTTAGGGTTGCTAAGGCTTATTAGAATCTATATCTCTCTTTCTGGGAGGAACACAGAGCTTGATGTAATCATAACACGAGAACTCGAGAAGGTTTGCTGATTTCTTAAAGCTTGTGTGTTTACCATGCTTAAGTTGTTTGCTGAACTAATTGTATTTTATTTTCGATCTGATTTCTACTATGTTTGTTTGTTCAGTATTTGCAAGTTGTTGGATTGAACGAGGATAAGGAGGAAACATGTAGAAGGAAGGGATTCTGGGGAGTCTTAATCAGTTTATACTACTTTGTAACTATAAGAAATTGTGCTTAATAGATATTTCGTTTATGGTTATGATAAGGATTGAATGATCTGCTGCTTCATGAGACAATGCAGAGCAGCAGGGATATTTACTTCCGGCTAGGGGTAACCATAAAAATATATAGAAGATTAACTTCGTTTTATTCTCTCTTTTTTTTTTGTGCTGAGAAGTGGGAACTCTTTCATGTAAAATGATAAGGCATGTCGTGAATTGGTTGAAAGCTATGTGTTTCTTTGTTATGTCTCACATTCCTCATAACAAAATAATAGACTAATCTATAGATTGTTTATAAATTTCTGAATATTAATATTTTGTATTACTATAATAAAAATAAATTTACATAAATGTAATTCTATAACTTTAAGGAAAATAAAAACTATTTTCACATTAGAGATCACACAGTATAATATAAAACTAGGTGTTTTGCCCGCACATGTGAGCATAATTTTCTTATCAATAATTATTAGTTTATATCTTATTAATCTAAAACCAGCATGATAAGTTATTATATATGTTTTCAGATAGTTAAATCAAACATCAAAGTATATATATATGTCAAATATTTTATCAAAGTATATATTTATTATTGTGTAAAATTTTTTAAAACACTCATATATTAGAAATAGTTTAGAAAATATCTTTATATAAATGTTTTTTTCTTGAATAATATTTAATTATAATTTTTTGTATCTATTTAACTTTTATAATAAAAATATTGTTTTCAGATAGCAACAAAATATATATAAGAATTATCTGATTTTTAAAACTTTTGATAATTTTATTATATTATTTTAGAATCAATTATTTAATATTAATATAACATATAAATTTTATATGATTAAAACAAAATTCGTTTTTAATTATATATAAAATTCATTAAGGGTATTGTTTTAATTAACACATTAGCGAATCAGTTAGAAATTAATAATAAATCAATAACCTAGCTAAAAGTCTAAAACCTAATAAAATATGACAAATAAGAAAAACTAACTAAATTTTAATATAAAATAGAAATTTAATATTACTAAAATAATTTAATTTTATAATATATATATATATATATATATATAAGATTAATTAATGGTATTTTTTAAATTAACAAATTAGTGGCTTAGCTAAAAATAAATAATAAATCAATGATTTAGCTAAAAACTAATAGAAACATGACAAATAAGCAAATTTACTAAAATTATGGATAATTAAAATATAATTGATTCTTTAATACAAAATTAAAATAAGAGTTTTGTTAAATCAAACATAAGTCTGCCGTATCGGTGTTACAAAAAAACAATCATTAATAGTGTCGTAGGAATTATGTATTTCCCATTAGCGAATAAAATTTAAGGATAGCTCAACGTATAGACGAGATTATGGAGATTGATATGGGAGTTGAGATAACGGACACAACTGTTCCTCGGCAAAGAAATGCTCATGCTAGATATCCTGGATAAATGAAAGAGACATATCTGGACTTGGCTTTGTGCTAATGGATGGTGACTTCCAAATGCTGTTTGGAGCAAGGGCCGATATACACACACCAAATCACCACTGCAAGCGGAAGCTGAAGGTTTGCTATGGGTAATGCAAGTGATACTGAAGTTTGGACATATAGAGATGGTCTTTCAATCGACTGTGAACAACTGGTTATACTCATTCAAAAGGAGGAAGATTGGTCTGCGTTGGACTCGGAGCTCGACGAAATACAAGCTATATCCAAAGAATTTTCTGAACTTTCAATTGCTTATATTCCTAGATCTTTAAAATTCCGTACGAATAGCCTAGCAAAAGGTGTCCGATCACGCGCATCTCGATCAGCTTTTTTAAACCCGTTTGCACCAAGTTGGCTAGCCCCACAAGCTAGCATGAGGGTGCCAGAATGATGTGGTCATCAGATCAGAAACTGAACCGGAGGTCAACCCAAAGCCCTACTCAACCAGCCAAGGCGCCAAGCAGAACACATGTGCACTAAAAATACTGTATCTTACAAACCAGGAGGTTTTAAGTTACGAGAAAAATTTTAATGGACTCTACACTCAAGAAGGAGTCCAGCCCATTGGGAATCAGTCCAAAATATTCATGGAGCAAGAAGTTATGAATTTTACAAGTCAGAGGTTTTCCAGCCCGTCCATCTGCGAGTACCCGACTTTAGAAGGAGATTTAAGCTCAAGTAAGGAGCGGCCTGAAGCAAAGCCCATCATAGGAGTCAAGAGGAGTTTATCAGATTTCCATAAAGTCCAAGATCAGGAGAAATGGCCACGGAATTATGAAGTTATGATCCAATCTCCAAAACCGGTCAATCCAGTTCTACACTTGCCTCAATTGGAAGCTAACCGGTTCAATCAGCTTCAAACCAGATATTGGCGACCAGGAGATCATTTCAACCAGTCAGGAGATATTATAGGAGTCCAGGAGGAGTTCTGCAAGTTCATACCATGCACCAGCAACCATTGGATCATGAGGATCCTCATTTACTCAAACCTGCCTTATTTGGAGCAAACCGACATTAATGTCCAACAACTCTTTTCTCTTCAGATCAGGCACGAGATCAGAACCTATAAAGCACCCAGGAAGGTCCCAAGGAAGCTCTCTTATCTATTAAAACTGTCCAGGTTCAAGAAGAATCAAGTTTCTCACTTGGAGCCAAAATCCCATAAAAGGCTCCAACGGCTAGTTTTTCGATTTTGTTACTTTGCTTGATTTGTTTCGTTTTCTATTTGTTTTAGAACGTTAGGACCTTTGTCTCTGAGCCTTATATAAGCTCCTAGACGTCCATTGTAAATAACACCCTTAATCACCAAGTTAATAGAAAGTTTATTCAGTTTTATCAAAGTTGTTCTTTGTATAAAATAACGGTCTTTAGGATTCAAAGAGAGATTCTTTGCTGTCTTATTGATTTTGTGAGTCTAGTTTGTTTGTGCAAATCAAACAAGCTCAGTACACAGATTGAGAGAGTCAATCACTTCGATCCATCATTCCATCAGATTGAGAGATTCAATCAAACCTTCCTCCGCAAATCCACTTCAGTTCATCATCTAATCAAGCTGAGAGTGATACACATCCAGCAGCTTGATTCCATCCTATCCTTTGTTTATTTATCTTGTTTTATTATCATTATCATCATCATTTCATTCGTTTTCATATTTGTTTCTGTTTGCATCATAAAAACTCTAAACTCATAAAAATCGGTTCTCATTGTTTTCAGGTTTAAACCTTGGTTCCACCATTTTTATCAATTCGTGGGTTACCCCCCCCCCCCCTCTGTGCCTACAACATTTTGGTATCAGAGCTCAAAGCTCATGAATCAGGTCCATTCTATCCTTGCATCATATTTCATTTGCTTGCATTTGTTTTCATCATAAACCGAAAATCCAAAAAAAAAACTGTTTCTTTGTTCAAGTTTTGTTTCTGCGTTTGTTTTTGTGTTCTTTCTGTTCGTCCTCTTAAAAGCCACGAAAAAGAAAAGAAAAAGCTTTATTTGATTCATTTAAAATCGAAAATCCCAAAAGATAAGTGTTTGCATTCATTAGTTTCCATAAAAGAAAATCCCAAATATCCCATTAAAAAATGATGTTTTGAATTTGTTTCCTTTCCATTAGCATCCATAAACTTAAAAGCCAAAATAAATCATTCTCAGTATTTTTCATACCATTTCTAGTTGTCCATTTCGTTCTTGCATCAAGAAAACCAAATAAAAATATTGCATCTTAGTTTAAATCATTTTTGCATATTGTTGGTTAATACTTGCATAATTAAGAAAAAAAAATCAGCATTAGTTTGCTTTTCATATTTTCTTTTCATTTGTGTTCATTGTCATTTAATATTGTTTCATTTCGAGATTTGCATTAAGAAAACCAAAAGAAAAATAGTTTTTGCATAGTTTATTTCAATTCGGGTCATCATAGCATATTTTCTCGGTTTAGTTTTAATTAGCTTGCATTTTTTGGTTCCTATTTTGATTCGACCAGAACTTCCCATACCTTCCTTCACTGGATCTTTGAAAGTGTTTTCAGGAAGCCATGGTAGGAAAAACACACGGCCAATGTCAGATGGCCAAACAGAACCAACAGTTGACAGCTTTGCAAGAGATCAATGATCGGATTGCTCAGTTGAGGAAAAGAAACAAGGCACGAGGCCAACGTCCACAGCAAGGAGAAAGGAGATTTGGAGATGCACCAGAGGCTGTCTATGTCGATCCCAAGCCACCAGATCCTTCAAGGATCAATCAACATCCAACTTCTCAAACCCATACTCATCATGTTGCTAATTCTCAGTTTGATCATAAATCTTTTGCTGATAAAATTGAACTCTTTACATTTTCAGGAGGAATAAGCTACCTAACATGGGAGAGGAACCTTGATGAATGGTTTCACTACAAAAACATCCTGAAGGAAGAGAGACTATCTTATGCCCTTGATCAACTAAGAGGTAATGCCTTTAAATGGTGGGTACAAGAAGAAGATGATAGATGGTTTTACAAGGAGCTAGCTATCAAAACGTGGAGAGCTCTTAAGGAAGTCATGAGGGATGAATTTGCACCAGAACTCACAAGTTCTAAGATCAAAAAGATATACCCAAGGAGGTATCTAACTCATGGTTCCAAAGAAAAATCAGAACCTTTTATTGTCCAAGTAAAGGCTAAGGTAAGTCCTATACTTGATAAATTTGTTTATAAATCATCTCCCACTGGTATGAGTCACTTGTCTTTGTCCAAGAATGTTAAGACAGGTCCTGAGGTTCAGAAAGACACGATCTCCCCATCCTTGTTGAGATCAAAAGTTGTCCATGATTTAAGTCCAAGATACAAGGAGATTTTAAACCCAAATAAAGAAGAGCCATCAAGCCAAGGTAAGTCTTGTAACTCTGAGGATTTGAAAAATCAGACATGTTATAGATGTCATAAGAAAGGACACTATGCTGTAGTTTGTCCTACTAAGCAAGCATTGATAGAAACATCACTAGAAGAAAAAATAGATTTATCTATGAAAAGTGATAGTTTTATTCAAACTGATTTATTGGTTCCGAATTCTTGTATAATGCACTTGTCTTTGTCAAAGGGTGTTGTAACAAGACTTAAGGAGCAAGAATTTAAAGAAGAAGAACCACCAGGCGTGACTATTGTGATGGACCAGAAGATTGTTCAAGAGACAATGCAGTCCATATTGCTTAAAGAAGCAAAACCAAAACAATACCAAGGTAAGGCTTTAGAATCTCAAAAGAGAATGAAAGCTGACTTGCTCTATCTTGGTGCAGATTATACATTTTCGAGGTCGAAACCTTGTAAAGAGGGAGGGGATGATGTGGTCATCAGATCAGAAACTGAACAAGATGTCAACCCAAAGCCCTACTCAACCTGCCAAGGCGCCAAGCAGAACACATGTGCACTAAAAATGCCGTATCTTACAAACCAGGAGAGTTTAAGTCACAAGACAAATTTTAATGGACTCTACACTCAAGAAGGAGTCTATCCCATTTGGAATAAGTCCAAAATATTCAAGGAGCAAGAAGTTATGAATTTTACAAGTCAGAGGTTTTCCAGCCCGTCCATCAGCGAGTACCCGACTTTAGAAGGAGATTTAAGCTCAAGTAAGGAGTGAACTGAAGCAAATACCATCATAGGAGTCAAGAGGAGTTTATCAGCTTTCCAGAAAGCCCAATATCTGGATAAATGGCCACGGAATTATGAAGTTATGATCCAATCTCCAAAACCGGTCAATCCAGTTCTACACTTGCCTCAATTGGAAGCTAACTGGTTCAATCTGCTTCAAAACCAGACATTGGCGACCAGGAGATCATTTCAACCAATCAGGAGATATTCTAGGAGTCCAGGAGGAGTTCTGAAAGTTCATACCATGCACCAGCAACCATTGGATCATGAGGATCCTCATTTACTCAAACCTGCCTTATTTGGAGCAAACAGACATTAATGTCCAACAGCTCTTTTCTCTTCAGATCAGGCACGAGATCAGAACCTATCAAGCACCCAGTAAGGTCCCAAGGAAGCTCTCTTATCCATTAAAACCATCCAGGTTCAAGAAGAATCAAGTTTCTCACTTGGAGCCAAAATCCCATAAAAGGCTAGTTTTTCGATTTTGTTACTTTGCTTGATTTGTTTCCTTTTCTATTTGTTTTAGAACGTTAGGACCTTTGTATCTGAGCCTTATATAAGCTCCTAGACGTCCATTGTAAAAAACACCCTTAATCACCAAATTAATAGAAAGTTTATTCAGTTTTATCAAAGTTGTTCTTTGTATAAAATAACGGTCTTTAGGATTCAAAGAGAGATTCTTTGCTGTCTTATTGATTTCGTGAGTCTAGTTTGTTTGTGCAAATCAAATAAGCTCAGTACACAGATTGAGAGAGTCAATCAATTCGATCCATCATTCCATCAGATTGAGAGATTCAATCAAACCTTCCTCCGCAAATCCACTTCAGTTCATCATCTAATCAAGCTGAGAGTGATACACATCCAGCAGCTTGATTCCATCCTATCCTTTGTTTATTTATCTTGTTTATTATCATTATCATCATCATTTCATTCGTTTTCATATTTGTTTCTGTTTGCATCATAAAAACTCTAAACTCATAAAAATCGGTTCTCTTTGTTTTCAGGTTTAAACCTTGGTTCCACCATTTTTATCAATTCGTGGGTTACCACCCCCCCCCCCCCCCCCCCCCTGTGCCTACAACACAGAAAAAGAGAATAAAGTTGAAAGTGAAACTAAATATCCCAATGAACAAATTTATCAGAAGTCCATATTTACGTGGATGTCTATATGGGACAAACAATTCTTTTTTAAGACAATTATAGAATATAGTCACGAAAATCAATCCTAAAATATATAATCTAAAAAACCATTTAAACAAACCATCAAAATTTTCAATATTACACCAAATAAGTATATAAAGACCAACTATATTTTCTTCGTGTATAATGTGTTGTGGTAAGATTCAAAAAAATTAACTTACTTTAAAGTAAGGGAAAATTAGATTTTTAATTCTAAATTTAGAGTACAAATATAACATTTTATAAAACTAAATAATTGACGTAATAGTACAAAAATATGAAAAAAAATCAAACTACTATCCGCGCGTAGCGCGGACAAGGACCTAGTTTTAGTGTAAAAGCTTAAAGTTATATACTCTGAAATAGAGTGAAACTGAATTTATTCTAACCATATTCATCATTCCATATATTTAGTCATCATTATATTTTTAATTATACATTAAAATATAATTAGAGTCGAACTTGTTTATATTTTGGGGGTGTTTCATTTTTAAAAATCAGTTTTAGAGTGGCATTTCTAAAAATCTGTTTTAGAGTGGCATAACCTTTTAGTTAAATAAAGAGTTTGCGACTAGAAACAAATAAGATAGTATAACGCCCCCATTTTTTTTATAGCAAATGGCTCATCCACGCCCGTTCACTTGATCCATGGATCTCATCCCATCCGTCGGTCGGTCCGTTAATTTTTCGAGGTCCAAAATCATAGTTTACTGACTCTACAGTTACCACATGACCTTTTTCGTATTTTGGTCTCACTTTCACGCTATTGCGAATCACTTTCTGAAATTCTAAACAGATGTCTGTGGAAAATGTAAGTGCACTTTAATGACTAACGTAGCCAAATCAATTATTTTAATCTTTTTTACATATCAAAACTCGGGATGTGATAGATTAATTTACATTTTAAAACATTTTCTCACACTTGTATTACATACTTAAGTACTTATATACTAGATGATAACCCGCGCGCATGCGCGGAGTGAGTTTTTCTAATAATGTTTGTTTATTAAATAGTTATAACATTTTGTAACACTACAATCTTTATCGATTATAAAATGACGAATATACATGTTGGTTTCTTAAATATATCATCATTGTTGAAGAGTTAACGTATTACATATCATTTTAATTATTTTTAAGACTTCATATGCACAAAAGAAATTAAGTTTTTTTGGCTGACACAAATCACCAAAATCAGATAGACAACATCGATTGTATAATAACGAAAGAGATTAAGTTTTCTGTTCTCGATTTGTTCACTATTGACTCTCTATAAGTAAGTTCATTTTTTACATGTATGAAATTGTGCTTTCATTCTCCTATTTTTTTTATTGATATAATTAAGTTTCTTTTTTTAACTTCTTCTATAAATTCGGTGAATTAAATTAGTGTCATTTTTTTAAAAAATAGACATCTGTAAAAATTAGTTTCACTCCAGATACATATTTAAGAATCAAAATTTTGAAAAAAATCACCAGCAAACTATATTAACAGATTAGTGTTCAAATCTAATATATCAAGCTGTTATAGAATACTAGGTCCGTGTCCGCGCTACGCGCGGATTCTATATTATAACAATTTTAATTTTTAAATTATTTGAATAGTTAAAATTATTTTGAATTAATTTAAGAGCAAATAGCTTAAAATGTTTAAAACAATAATGTAGATGATTATAGTTGAAATATTTCATTATGATTTTTAAAAACATCATTATATTGATAGATTTTGTATTTCATTTTTTTAAAAATAATTTAATGTTTTTATTGTGTTATTTTAAATATTTTCTCCATGTATCTTCTTTTTTCTGTTTCAATTTTTAGCAGGCTAATTATATTGATAACTATTATTTTCTTTTGCTATATTCAATTTTGTTGGTATGGCATAATTTATGATATATTGAAAAATATTTTTATGTTATTTCTTCAAATATTTTAGCATAGATACCAACTAATTTAAGATAGTATTTTCCTTTTCTAGATTGTTTTATACTGTTTTTTTTTTATAAATATGGCTATTTGAAAGTTGTACATTCTTTAAGACATGTTAAAAAAATCAAAATTTTTTATGATCCATTCATTAGGGCAAAGCATTTTATGCATTCATTAACTAAAGAAGATAATAAAATAGAGTTTGGCCGTTTCACAAAGAAAATCAATACATTTGCTTTCGGCTATATTATGATCCATTAGATAGAGAGGTTAGAACTTTATTCAGAAGTTTGCTCCCCAATTTGGATGACCAAGTTGTGATTGCTGATAAGCACCAAGTTGAAAGTTGTACATACAACCCCAACATTACCACCAAGCCCAGGTCCCATGTGGTGTGGATTCGCCATTGCACCAGGTTGTGGGGGATGGAAGAGACCCTGGAACTGCATTTGAGGAGATTGTGCAGCGGCGTTGAAGGATGGATGTGATGTATGGGATGGTAAATAAGCACCATGAGGCGTTTGACCAGCTACGTTGTAATATGGAGGAGACTGAAGGCTTGAAAGATCTCTTGGATTCTGCATCCAAATATCAGAAGTCTCAGCCTGCTGCGTCATATAAAGAAACACAACTCAGAAATACGGAAGGTAAAAAAAACTGTGGTTGGGGTAAGAGAAAGTTCCATCTTTGTTAATATTACCTGAGGGTTTTGAACGTAGATATTTCCATCTTTGTATTTCATGCGAGATGGATCTTCAAGACCCATGGCGTTTCCAACTACATTGGGAGTATTAATCTGATACGCATTAGGGTTGTTGTTGTAAGTCCCAAAACCAGTAGGACCACCTGTTGGGACTGGCTTGAATTGCTGGATGCCATACTTGACACCATTTGAACCAGGATGAGAACCACCTCCAGGCATCAGAACATAGCTATTTCCATTTGAAGGGTGTGCATACGTTGCTGGGTTACCTGAGTAGCCTGGCATGGGCATCTGGGGAACATAGGAGACAAACTGACGATAAGGCATCAGATTGGGAAAATGTGCAACTTGAACCTGCGGGTACATCTGTTGCATTGACGCCTGCTGTTGTTGTTGTTGCTGCAGCATGGGAATCGTAGATGAAGGGCCATTGTTCACCATTTGAGTACTTAACACCTGCTCCATTAGCAAAATGATACGTTAGTTTTTCTTGCCTAATGAAATGAAAGATAATCATGACACATGTAGGGCCCAACTGCTCAAAGAAAAGCCTGAAGACAACTTAATGCCTTGGATTTTCTAAAGGTACAAATTGCAGGAAACCTTACAGGAGCTTTTTGCAACTCAGGAGGATCTTGCTGCTCTTCAAACTCTAAAGGAGTATAATGTGGACCGTTCCTATTGAACAATTGAATTTCTGAGTACTCATCCAAATTGTCAGATCTGTGAGCTTCCTTCTCTTCGGGTAACTGTTGCTCAGATGCCACTGATACACGTGAGTTAGATTCAGAAACTCTGACATGATCATCAAGAATATCAATAGGCTTATCCCCCGGACCATCTGTTAAAGTCTCTGGAGAAGAAACTGGCGAACTGCAAACAATATCACCAAGTTACTTAAGGAAAGATGCAAGGTGATCTTAAACTTTATTCAAAATGTACAAAAACAAATAATAACACCAACTTACCTACGATCAGTTTCTCTAAGTTCTTCTAAAGAGTGGAAAGCAGATTCTGAATTCACTGATGAACTAAACTCTTGAACAAAGCTACCAAAAGTAAGCTGACATCGGTCAGTTTCTGGGACGCGAATATGATCAAACTGGACGCTAAGAAATCAGATCTATAAATAGAAAAATAAAGAGGAAGGCGAAAGGAATCCATTGAATGTGTTAAACCAAGGTTTGATTACAGGAGTTAGTGGTGAAGTTACTCAAGAAAACGGATTTAGAGAAGAGAGAGATGGAAGATCAGGAAGACGAAAGGAGGGTGAAGAACAAAATTAGGGTTACTACAAAGACAAAGAGGACAGGTCGCGTAACACGTCGGTCTTTCATCTCCAGAATGTGGGCTCAAAAACATTCATACCATACAGGCCGGAAACATCGCAGCCCAAACCAAAAGCCCAAACAAAGTTAACTCGACGATGACGTGGCTGTTTGCTGCATTACTATTGGTCGTTTTTTCTATCCGACGGGGAGGGCTTCATAGGGCTTTATATTGTGCTTTTAGTATAGTTTTGATATAAATGCAGACTTGAAATATAAATGTTTGTCTAGTATATATTCACCAGCTCGGTCTAAATATCATCTAATTCTAGAACAACAAAACAAATAACTTATTTCACAAGTTCGGGTAATATCCGAATCCAAACGGGTAATATCCGATCCCGAATGGATATCCGAAGATAACCAAACATAAGTATACTTAACCCTATTTTTCTAGTTTACTTCTCTCATTTTATTCAAAATATTTATATTAATTATGTTTATTTCTCAAAATTATATAATATACATATAAGTATGGACATAATTATTTGCTACTCACTTAAAATATATATCAAGCTCTTGTTTCTTGCATTAATAAAATTTGCTTCTAAAATTTCAAAACAACAACTAAATTAGTGTTTTTATTTTTAAAGTTTAATCTCCAAACCTATTAACAATTTAATTTAAAAAAAAATTAGAAAACCAGTTAAAATATATTTTAAATACAAGAAAAAAACTTAAACAATGAATCCTTTATTTATTTTTTCTTCAAATTTAAATATCCAAACCCGACCCAAAATATCCAAACCCGAACATAAAATACCGAACCTGACTCGGAATGTAGAAATATCCGAATGGGCTTCATACTTTTATACTGAAATACCCGATACGAACCCGAACGTGTATCCGAACGCCAAACCCTACAATATATGATCATTATTTGTATCTTTCTTGAACAAAAAAAGTAAACCATTGATCACAAAATTTTCAATATGAAACTTTTACCATTTTTAGTAATTTATAGTCGTTTTTAAAATTTTGAAATATAACATATAAGAAAAAAATCTAATTTTGTAATTGTATGCTTAATGTGATTGTTTAATTTCTTTTAATAGTATAAAACTAAACAAAAAAGAGAAGGCTTGAAAAATTGTTATCAAATATGTATTACTATGTGGACCGCCCGCACGCATGTGCGGGTATTAACATTAATATTAAATTGCGGGTATTAACATTAATATTAAATTGATAATTACATATTTACAACTATATCATACTTATGTTACATGTATGTGGTTAATATGAAAGATTCGATGTTACATATTAATATTTATACTATGTTCATATGAACAAAAAATACATTAGAACGTTTATATTAAAAATATCAGTGTTTCGTATAAACAATATGAGTCCATAAATTAGAGAAACCAGACCTTAAGACCAAAGCTTCGAGTTCTGTCTAGATTAAGGTAAAACCCACACATCATATAATATCATATTTCTCATGTCTTGAGCGCCATATAATCATGAAGAGTGCTCTCGATTTTCTTAGCACCAACATCTTTCCAGTCTATTGAAAACACTGTCCCAATAGATTCCACCTGTTGATTGTGCAAAACTGCAAAAGAGTCGATCAAAATGCCAAAGACATTGTAATCTCCATGAGAGAAGAAAGATTAAATAGGAATATAGATAGATAGATACTCACAAATGATTTGCTTTAGCACTCCTTATATCCTCATCAGAATTCAAATATATCTCACGGAAGAACTTGTTCAAAGCAGCTTCTCCTTCAAGCTTATCATCCTTCTATTCTTCTTCACTTCAGCTTCAAGCTTGTCATAGTCCTTTACTTTATTGGAAGAAGGATAAGTCGGTCTCATTGAAACCTCTGCACCATTACACAAACAAATAATATAAATTTTAAAATGTAAAGAGTCTGTTATTCAAACTTCTCATCAGGTAAAACTAAATAATAAGAAAATAGAAAATAGAAAACCTGTTTAAGAAATTCAGGTCTTGCAAAACTGCTGGTTGTTTGTCATGTTCAAGAGAGGCCCATGTGATTATCTCTGCTTTTAAAAGAATTTTCTTAAATTTGGTTGATATTACTTCATATATGCACTTCACTACTGCTATCTGAATACACACCGCAAGGGAAAAAAAAGGTCAATACAATGTGTACAACTCAGAACATGCCATGGTTGGGTTTAAAAGGACTGCTTGGTACTATCTAATAAAACATATCATTTATATCTGATAAAGTGTATCCTTTAGATACATAACTCTTTGAACTGTTTATAGGTTAAGCATGATTATTCTGTTAGTTCAAAAAGTTAGAGTTCAAAAGGTTTAAAATGACTGTTTGGTACAATCTAATAAAATGTATCCTTTAGATGTCAATTATCCAATTACATCTATAAACCAATTACCTTTCCCAACAATCTCGGTTTGAGATGATACGCTTTCTCTCTTGGAACATCAGTCACAATACTCAGATGCAAAATCACTAACATAATTGACACAATTTACATAGAAGTGTTTATCATGGAGGTGTGTTCTGAGAATGCATTATGCTTCAAACGATCACATTTAACACTAATCTTAAAACATCAGGAAAATATAATGAGAAAAAACAAATATTTCACGCATAACCCCAATAAAAAAATCAGCCATGAAATATAAAAGAGAGATTTGAGTTACCTGAGATTTATTATCATTGGTTTCATTGTAACATCTTAGATGATTTACGGTTTCCTTCTCTAAGCCTTGAGTCAGAAAAGAGGTAATTCTAACAAAAATATTTAAAGATGTAAACAATCCCCAAAAGATAACAAATTATATAATTGATAGGACAACGTCAATGAGTTTCAAAGTTTTTAAAAAGCTTTGAGATTAGTTTTGGCTCTCAGACGTACTTGAAGAGGATCACACACAATAAATAAATTGCACTGGATTAGCATACACATCTTATATTATATTCTTTTCTTTTTTTTTAACGCTGGTTTATTATGATCTGACAATTATGATATGAGAAAGATTACATAGACGATTCGACAATCGACAATACTACCTGCCTTGTGAAGATCTACACCTAACTGCATCACCTGAGCTGTCCTATGAAGATCCACGCCTGGCAAGATTTACTTGCCCCATATTGAAGATCCCTTGCAAGCCTTTCCTATGTAGTCTGCATAATTGTTTAATAAACCGCTATCTCCGGACTTGAAACCAGGATTTCCTGTAATCTGCAATAAATTGCATAGTTTGGGATTCGAACCCCAGACCTGGGTGTAGAAGCCTTTAAACCTTAACCAGTAGGCTACGGTGCTTCCACAGTCTTATATTATATTCTTGCTAAGTGATTTAAATTTATATAAAAAAAGAATTACCTTTTTCGAAAGGGATGATCAGTTCCAGGATAAACAGAGTCGTCTCTTTTTGTTAGTTGAATCACTACTGATGCAAAAATATAGATAGAGATACAACATGGAGAGGAAGAGAACAAAAATTAATGGAGAAGAAGAATCCCTCATAAAATTACCAGTAATGGTGTTCCCGCCTATGAGTTACTAATTGATTATTATACACCTGCGCAAGATCACAAAAGTAGAATTTAAACTAGAACGATCAAAAACATAAAAGATAAATGCATGAAACTAATGGGGGTGGCGTGATATTTATATAGCAAATTAGTTTAAGTTTCTAAATGACCTAGCTTTCAAAAGAATCTATGCGATAGAATATCCTCTAATAAATTTAATTCAGCTATGAAATAGAATATCCTCTAATAAATTTTTAAAGATATTCTGGTTAGAATATATACATAATTTTGGTAACTCAAATCTTGCTATATATATATATATATATTTAAATATTAAATGCATGATATAAGGAAAGAAGATATCTCGTCAGTTGATTGCAATTGGTTTTTGATAAAACAAATCTCAATATAAGGATTTAAATAATAGATAATAAGGAAAGAATAAAAAATTTAACGTTTAAACCCCTCGACTAAGTTTGTTTTGGCTAAAAACCCTCAAACTAAGTATTTAATAAAAAAACCCTAAACTAACTTTATTTAATGAATTAAACTCTAACAGGTCATAATTACCATTACTACCAGTAAATCTTTAGTTTATGGGTTTCTACACTAAGTAAACATAGTTGAGGAATTTTACCATTAAAAATGAAAAAATTCAAAATATTGTAATAGGAGGATAAATTTTCAAAATACATTTTATAAATTAATGTATAAGCTTCTATAAATGACTTAAAACCTCTTATAATAATTTAAAACATCTGATAAGCCAATATAAATAATTTTATAAATGTATTTATAATTTTATAAATGATTTATAAAGCATGCACTGAATTATTAGACATTAGAAGTTAATATGATACTTTATATACAAATATAATTATTTTTATACGAATATAAAATCATTATATCAATTCAAATAAATATTTTTGTAGTATTTTATGTAATTTATAAATATATAAAAATATTGATCGCGTTATTACTCTTTCGTAGTTTCAACAATTAGTTACCATAAATAATTATTTCTAATATTATGTAGATTATTTGTAAAGTGGTAATTGAATTATCATTTCCTTTTAGATATAATTATAATAAATAAAATTAAAAATCTTCGGCCAATCAAATTATAACAATTTGAAGAGTTCATTTATGATCAACACGTAATTAAAAATCACTTATGTGACTTCTCAATCAATATAAGTAGGATTTATATTTTTATAAATAATGTATATTTTATAAATAATTTATAAGATTATATAAATAATTTTAAAATTCTGATAAATTTATTCTGTAAACAACGATAAATAATTTAAAAATCATATTAATAGACATGTTTGGATTTTGTAATAGTTAAAATAGTTATTATATAATTATATTCGAATACAATTCATCAAGTAGAGTATAAAACTATTATAATTATCTTATATAAAAATTCGTTCATTATATTTTATACTTTATAAATATTAAAAGTAATAAATAAAAAATAATTAATCTTTCTATAATTTCAAGAATTAGTTGCCATAAATTGTTATTTGTAATATTCTTTAGATTATATGGCAAGTGATGTTAAATGTATTTAGAATTACCTTAAATTTTTAGATCTAATTTAAATAAATAAAAATTAAAAACAATCGACCAATAAAATTATAACAATTTTTTGAAACTTTAGCTATGAGCGACACGTCACCAGAAATCACTAAAGTGACTTCTCATTTAATACATAGGGAGATTCATAATCAATAATTGTCATTTATATATATTAACCATATTAGCTAATTCTGTAGCTTTTATTTAAGGAAAAAAAATATTTTTTTGTATACTACTAATTAATTTTATAGTTAGTTTAATAAAACGCATAGTATATATTTATATGGACCATCTTATTTTTCTAACAATTCTAAGAATCATTCTCGTGATGACACGTGGCTATGAAATATGTTGTAATGCTCCAAGATTAATATATAGGGGATACTAAGGCACATTTATTCACTTTTTGTTTGGATGAAATTTCAAATTTATTGATCAAGTAGTAGAAATAATTACATTTACAAAAGAATCAGACTATGAAGAATATACTGAAAAAGAAAGAAAGAATGTATAGGAGACCTATAGCAATACCAGCTTTTGTCTAACCCATGAGCTCAAACCATCACTGTAGAAGTCCAGCATATCTATGCTGCGGACCATACTTCAGCAACACTATCCTGTTTCTCATTGATCTGTCAATAGCCTTATGCATCTTGTTTGTCGACGTCCAGCGGCTCTGATGTCGCCTGCAGTTTCTTTCTCTCCATATATGATAAATGACTGTTTGGAAGATCATCTTGAGTAGAATGGAGTCAAGTCTTTCTCCTCTTGTGTTTGATCGCATTAAGCGTAATAGACCAGTCAGGGTTAGTATTGCGACCAAAGAATCCTCTCACTAGACCTTCCCAAACAGTGAAGGAGTAGGGACAAGCAAAGAAGAGATAATCTCTTGTTTCCATGGTGAATTGTTTCCTAAGAACCGGTAAGTTTGATGATAGACTTACACTTGACAAATATTTGTCTTATTCCGAAAAAGGAGAGACCAAGCAGGATGACGGAACTGCGGCCCATTAGCTTGTGTAATGTAGGATATAAAATTATTTCCAAGGTACTATGTCAGAGGTTGAAAGGTTTATTACCAAAATTAATTTCAGAGACACAGTCGGATTTTGTCGCTGGTAGGTTGATTTCGGATAACATTCTCATTGCACATGAGATGTTTTATGGCTTACGAACCAATAATTCATGTAAGAATAAATTTTTAGCTATTAAGACAGATATGAGTAAGACATATGATAGAGTTGAATGGCCTTTCTTAAAACATCTTTTACTGAAAAAGGGTTTCTCTTTGGATTGGGTAGCTTTAATTATGCAATGTATATCTTCAGTCAATTATAAGGCATTACTAAATGGTCAGCCTAAAGGGCATTTCGTCGCCTTGTGGAGGACATCTTGGATTGTTCATGGTTTTTCGAGGGATATCCATTTTCTGAATTTCGATTTGTACCAGAGCGCCTTTCTGAGCGCATCGATGGCCACCTTGTCGTTTATCCCGCTGACCCTAGACATTACCAACTTGAATCGGCTGATGAACTCGTGGAGGGGTTCATCTTCCCTCTGGGACAGACTCCAGAGATCGACATCAGAAGTTTCTCTATCTATGAACATAGAGTATTGCTTGAGAAATTCCGATGCGAGCTGTCGGAAACTTCCGATAGAGTTTTGCTTAAGGCGCGCAAACCATTCGAGGGCTGCTCCTTCTAGATTCTCGACGAACAGGCGGCAGTAGCCAGCGTCTCTTTCGCCGTCCTTCAGCCTCGCTCTTCCCATCGTGATGTGGAAAGCCTGAAGGTGCGCTCTCGGATCGGTCGTACCATCATACTTCGGTACTTTGACTTTTCATGGATCGGATACCCTCGTATCTGAGATGCGAGCGGTGAAAGGGGTCTTCCGAGCCCCTTCCAGCAGCCTGTCGATCTCGGGGGCCGCACTGGTAGCGTGATGGATTTGAGATTTTACGGCTCTTACTTCTGCCGCAGTCTTGGTGATATAGTCGCGAAGATCGCTTATATCCGACGTCTCGTTAGCAGATTTCCGCGGTTGTCGGCGTTTTCTGCGAGTGAGCTCGGTTTGTTTTTCAGCCAGCTCTTCTTGTTCGTTCCAATAGAGGATTTCCTTCTCTTCTGTCATTGGTTTGTCGAACGGAGAGCTTTCTCGAGTGAATCGGCTTCTGATCCTCCTTGGATGCCTATCGATGTCCTCATCAATATTGTTGGAGACATCGCTAGGATCCCGGTCGACTTGCTCGACTACGTTGTCCTCCGAAGCCTTCGCGGGAGGCGGAGGGCTTTCAGAGTTTCCCTTTTTAATGGGAGATTTCTCGCTAGGGTTTTGACCCGAAGGTCGTTCTTGCGCGGCTCCAGGCCTGTTGAGCGGGGTTACAAAGTCGAGTCTTTTCCCGCGGACTTTAGTGGTTCCGCGGAGGTGGATTGCTCGAGTCTTTGCCGTTAAAGTTTCAACTTGTTTGGTCAAGGTGCTCACGAGCTTATCATGTTCTTCCGACCTTTTTTGTAGGTGGCGAACATCTTTTTAAACTCCTCGAGCGCCGCGGCGTTGGCTGGTGCGTTGGCCGCGGATACGTCCGCTGCGGGAGTGTGGAGATCAGTGCCACTGCCTCCGTTAAGAGCAGTCTGCACGTTATCTGTGTCGTCAGTTGACATGTCTGGTTGAGCGTGATGTGGTTGAGAGTTAGATTGATCCGTACCCCCCTCCTTCTAGCGCCAAACTGTGGGAACCGAAATTCGCACTGTCGATTTCCGTTTAAATAAGGAAACTAGGAAAACCCTAATTTCGCAGAGGTCCCGGATATCTGTTAATACCACACGCTAAGCAATTAGAACACAAGATAACAACGATAAATTATACAAAATCGTAAAAAGAGAGCAAAGAGAAATCTTATTCCGAATTTGCGTATGAGCGTTTACAACAAGGTATAAGCCTAGGCTCGAGAGCTGTCGGCGAGATTCCTAGTTCTAACAACCCTAAGACGGCTAAACCTAATTGAGGCGCAGCTCGAATAACAAAAATGGAAAATTGCCTAATTGCTCTAAGTGCTAAGTTTTCTCTGAGAAAAATCCTCCCTCATGCCTCTCGCCTAGGACTCTTTATATACTGGCTCCAAGGTCGGTTTACGCTTTTCCCCTTCTGCCCTTAAGTCGTCATAGCATAAAAATGGAGATATTCCATTTTTCCGATCTTCGTTATTATCTTCAAAATTTCGTATTTATCCGCGGAAACTTGACATTTATCTTTCCTTGCGAACCAAGCGTAAACCGTCATGCGGCTTACAGGCTGTTGGTTAAGAAATCATAAGTTGGGCCTCGAGTCATGTCATAGGTCCCTTTGGGTCGTCTTCCCACTCTAAGCGTTTATTACGGCTTTTTTCGATAAAGAACGAACTTTCCGCGGTTTTTACGGTAAAGTTTGATCGATAACTTAGAATGGCGGGGAATCGTGAAATGGGTTCGCTACGGTCTTCGGGAGATAGCATCGAAGGGTCGACGAGAACACATGGACTAATGTCGTATCGACGTTTCGGAAGAGCTTGGTCGCTACGTAGCCACCGAGCGAGCGCTCGTTCGCTACGTAGCGACCGAGCGGAATGGACGTTCGGTCGCTACGTAGCGACTGAGCCTTGGCTTGAACTCAGTCGCTACGTAGCGACCGAGCGGAGCACGTGTTCGGTCGCTGCGTAACGATCCTTTTCGGGCTCTTGTCCGATGACTTGCGTTTCCTCCGCAAAGCTTTTCGTAAAGAATAATCTATTTCGAAAAAATATTTGTCGAAGAAGTTTTCTACATTTTTCTTCTTTGGGGATTTGGACGTTAACTTTGTCGTAACCGTTTTCGACCCTAACAGATATTCTCATATATTGCAAGACAGTGGAAAAGCATGTACAACATTTGGAGATTGTTCTGAAGCTGTTTGAGAAACACCAACTGTTTGCTAATAAAAAAAAATGCTCCTTTGGCCAATCAAAGGTGGAGTATTTGGGTCATTTGATAAGCAGTGAAGGCATTTCGACTGATCCAGAAAAGACGGAGGAAATGTATAGATGGCCCATTCCGAAAACAGTAAAAGATTTAAGAGAATTTTTGGGTTTAACAGGCTATTACAGGAACTATGTGAAGGGGTATGGTTCTATAGCTCGACCATTAACTAGTTTGTTGAGGAAGGATGCTTTTGAATGGTCGGTACAAGCTAGAAAGGCATTTGATGAGTTGAAAATTGCGATGTGTACAGCACCGGTCTTAACGTTACCAGATTTCTCAAAGATGTTTGTAGTAGAATCTGATGCATCTGGTTAAGGAGTGGGTGCGGTATTGATGCAGAACCAGAGGCCAGTGGCGTATTCCAGCTCAGGGTTGTCAGATAGGGAGCAGATAAAACCCATTTATGAGCAGGAATTGATGGCAATAGTACTCGCGATTCAGAAGTGCTGTCACTATTTGTTGGGTAGGAAGTTTATAGTGCACACTGATAAAAAAAGCTTGAAATTTCTCTTGGAACAACGAGAGGTTTCTTTGGATTATCAACGGTGGCTTACTAAGCTTTTGGGCTATGATTTTGACATAATCTTTAAGCCATGAATGGAGAATAAAGCTGCAGACGGTTTATCTCGGGTAGGAGTGCAGGATTCTGAGCTGACGAAGTTGTCATTAGCTGCATTAACGGTTCCGGCGAGTATTCAAATGCAAGACATCTTTGCGGAGATTGATCAATCGCAGGAGTTACAAACACTGAAGACAGCGATTGGTAATGGGACAGTTAAGAAAGCTGGCTACGACATTGTTCATGGCAGAGTACGATATAAGGATCGCTTGTTTTTGGGAAAAGATTCACCTCACATACCGTTGATTCTTCGAGAGTATAATGACAGTCTCTTAGGAGGTCATTCGAGGGTATTGAAGACTGTCAAACGTGTTCAAACGGTGTTTCATTGGCGCAAGATGATAAAGGATATTCAGGATTATGTAGCCGCTTGTGATGTATGTCAACGACATAAATACTCAACGTTAACTCCGGCTGGGCTCTTGCAACCGTTACCTAGTCCTCAACAGGTGTGGGATGGTCTTTCTATGGACTTTATTGAAGGGCTTCCGGTTTCTCAAGGGGTGAATGTTGTCCTGGTAGTGGTTGACCGTTTAAGCAAATTTGCTCACTTCTTAAGTTTGAAGCACCCATTCACAGTAGTGGACGTTGCGAATCTGTTCATTAAAGAGATCGTCCACTGACATGGGTTTCCCGCGTCTATTGTGTCAGACAGAGATCACATTTTCTTAAGTTATTTTTGGAAGAGTCTGTTCAGATTGGGAGGAACACAACTTAAGTACAGTACAATTTTTCATCCGCATACTGATGGGCAAACAGAGGTCCTTAACCGATGTCTCGAAATGTATTTGCGTTGCTTTGCTTCTTCTCATCCAAAGTCATGGGTGAAATACTTACCATGGGCGGAGTTATGGTATAATACAAACTATCACACCGCTTTGGGAACAACGCCATTTCGGGTGGTATATGGACGGGATCCTCCATCTATATTGAAGTTTGAAGAGGGATCAACTGCTAACTTCGATTTGGAATGTATGTTGAAGGAAAGAGATAGCATGTTGAAGCAGATTAAACAACATTTTCTATTGGCTCAGGATCAAATGAAGACTAATGCTGATAAACATAAGAGAGAGCTGGTTTTTCAGGTGGGTGATATGGTGTTTTTGAAGCTACGACCGTATCGACAACGTTCTGTGGTGAAACGTTTGTACCAAAAGCTAGCGGCTCGTTACTTTGGTCCATTTGAAGTTACTGGTCGTGTTGGAGCGGTCTCGTATAGGCTGAAGCTACCAGAAGAGTCGAAGATTCATAATGTGTTTCACGTCTCCCAATTGAAACCAGTTATTGGGCAGAATCATCACGTTTTGGATTTACCACGTTCGTTATCTGAGGCAGAGGAGGTGGTGATTGAACCTGCAGAGGTGCTAGACACACGCTATGATGCTCAGAGTTGTTTGGAAGCATTGGTTTCTTGGACAGGCTTGCAAGATTATGAGAATTCATGGGAGAAGACAACAATGTTACTTGAGCAATTTCCTCATCTGAAGCTTGAGGACAAGCTTCGTTTCGACGCGGCGGGTATTGATAGACCGTTAAGAGTCTACGTTCGAAAGAGATAGAGAACAATTGAGGAAGCAGACGTGGCAGAGTGACGTGGAAAAGAAGAAGGGAAGATTAAAGAAAAGAATAAATAGAGGAGTTAAGAGAAAAATAGATTCATTCCGTTAGATTGTAACAGAATCATAGGCTTGTGGAGAGAGATCTCACAAGATTGGCAGACTCGAGAGCTTGTTCTCGTTTCTGAGGATCAGATTCATTCGGAACTTTGGTTCTTGGTGAATGTGATATTGATACTTCTTTGTTAATCGAATAATACAACTATTTGCTTAACAATCCATCTCAATCAAACCGGTATTATCATCTGCTGAAACTCCGGTAAAATTCTTGAGCCTTTTATACGATCCATACATATTTCTCAATGTATCGTACTTGCTCTTGAAAGAATCCCAAGGAAGACTTATACCAGTTTTCTCCAAAAATTCTTTACAAATACGTTCTTTCCCCGCTTCTTTCGGTAACTTTTGTCTGTATCTAACTTTCCAAGTATATCCCAATATGCTCATCTTCCCATATAATTTGTTTTTGTTTCTATAGTTATGTTAAAATATTAAAGTATTATAACTTCATATAATTTTAAATTTAACATATCAATTATAAAATTTACCTTACAACGTGTAGTTCCACCGCCGTCTTCAGCACCAGCACCAACATCATCAACATTTTCATTATTAGACATCTTCATCCGAAAGAATAAACATAAATTAATAAACATAAAAAGATACTCTGTTATTTTTAAACAATATATAAAGCTCAAGTAAAAAATGAAAATAGGTTTTGCACGTAAAGAAGAAAAGATAGAAAATCTCAACTTAAGCTTATTGATTTTTTCAAGTAAAACCATTTTAATATATATGTTGGAAGTAAAGAAGAAGAAGATATAAAAACCTTTTTGCAAGTGAAAAATAAAAATATGTTTTGCAAGCAAGAAGAGGACGAGAAGAAAACAGACCTTAAGCTTTTGGGTTTTGAAAATGACGTGATACCACACTAACTTAGGTCAATATATATAAAATTTTGTGACTGGTATTTTTTTGTGAATTATCAAATAGAATTTATGCTTAAGGTTTTGTATAATTGACTAAACGTTTGAATAATTAAAAAAATTAGGAACAAGAAAGATTATAAAATCTTTGACTAGCATAAATTTAGGTAGAGTATTTATGGGACACTCAAATGGTTGTTCACGATTTTCTCTTGTTGTAAAAAGGTTTGTTCACGATTTTCTTTTTTAAAAAAAAACAGAAAAATCAATTAAATTTGTAATTCAACTCCTAAAACATGGGAATTTGGTTGATGTAGGTTTATGTTTTGAGTTAGCAATTTTATAAAGGATTTAAGTCAAAGTTGTAACTCAACTACAACACATCTTAAATCAAACTTAAAATCAAAAAAAAATAAATTTAATGCATGATTGGTAACATTTTTGAGTTACAAGCTTAACTCAAACTTAATCAACCCTACCACATGTCACCAATCAAAGGTATGAATCTTAAAAAGTTTTCCATGGTCACACTTTGACTGGTGTAGTTCTTGTTTCTAATCATCTAGTTTTTCAATTTTTGGCGAGTTATTCTTGGGTTCACCCCCTAGGGTGAACCTCTAGGTTCATCAACCAATAGGATTTCATTATTTCAAATTCGATATCTTTTAAAAAAGGAAACAAAATATTGTCAAATTATATTATACTTTTAAAAAAAAAGTAAAAAAAAAACTAGTTACAGAAAAAAGAATTAAAAAAAAATCTTCTTAACGTCGTTAACAAAAAACTAAACCCTAAATCCTAATCACTAAACCCTAAATCCTAAACCCTAAACCCTTGGGTAAACCCTAAACCCTTGGGTAAACTCTAAACCTTTGGGTAAACGTAAAACCCTTGGATAAATTGTAAACTCTAAATAAAAACACTAAACCCTAAAACTCTAAACCTTAAAACCCTAAACCCTAAACCATAAACCCTTGAGTGTTTTAGTGTTTAGTGATTTTGATTTAAAGTTTAAGATTTATCCTAGAGTTTAGGGTTTACCCAAGGGTTTAGGGTTTAGGATTTAGGGTTTAGGGATTAGGATTTAAGTTTAATGTTTTGCTGACGACGTTAAATTTTTTTTTTTGTTGTAATTATTACTATTTTTATTTATTTTTTTTACCTATTAGTTTGAAAAAGATAATATAATTTGACAATATTTTGTTTCCTTATTTAAAAGATATCAAATATGAAATAACATAATTTTATTGGTTGGTGAACTTAGAGGTTCACCCTAGGGGATGAACCCAAGAATAAGTCATTTTTGGCAGGGCATTTCAAGCATACCTTATTTAATGTTGTCTCAAGTACTCCTAACTTTAGGGTCATAGTACACAATCTACTCCAGCACAACGGTTACGCTCCACATACGTTTGATAACGATTCTCAAGCAACCGTTGGATTGTGGACACTGCTAGAAAAACTCAGAGAAGACGGTCCTATGACACTGAAGAAGTAGATCACTCTTTCTTCAATTATCATTCCACAATGAAGTATTTCCAAGATTGTCTATGGTATGGTGCATGCAACCATGTTCTTATATAACTAGTGTTTAGTTGCCACCATGATATATACTTACTCTTGCCCTAGATCCGCCCATTTATATATTGCAACACAAACCATCTACTATATAAAGGGATACTAAGAGCATCAGGAAATGAAAAAATGCAAAGGCACAATACATATTTGATTAGATTTTTATCATGCCACCACGGTACATATTTGCAGTTACCATGCCACGGTTAAGATGCCATGCCACAGTTAAGACCCTATATCTTCTAGAGGTAAGATGTGACGAAGGAATGTAAATGTACTATATCCAAAGAATAACAAAACGCAAATCCAAAGCCTAAAAGTGCTCTCTTCTTTTACTAACGATCAGGTGAACCATTACGCAACCTCCTTGTCGGTCTCAGAGTTCGTCTGCTTGTCCTGCGGTGGCAGTGGTAGAGAAGCCTGTGTAGTGTTGGACAACAGAAACTCAGCAAACTCAGAATCGAGGCCAGCCCTCCACAACTCAAACTCAGCATCGTCTTGATCATGTTGCAAGCCTCTCCCTATATCTTCCGTGAAACCTTGAGACCCCATGTGTTGCTGATTTTCAAACGCAAAACCCCTTTGCTGCTGCCTATCAAACGTGAAGCCACTTTGTTGTTGCAGAGAATGCTGTATAGTGTTGGACAACATGGCCTCAAGCCCAACATCGCTTTGACCATGTTGCAAGCCTCTCACTATGTCTTGCGGGAAACCTTGATAACTCATGGGTTGCTGAGTTTCAAACGCAAAACCGCTTTGTTGCTGCGTGTCAAACGTGAAACCCCTTTCTTGAGTTTGAGGACCCGTGTGATGCTGCGTTTCAAACGCGGAACGCATCTCTTGCGGCGTAGGCTGCGTTTCAAACGCGGAACCACTTTGTTGCTGATCCATCTGCTGCGTAGGCTGCATTTGAACTAAACCTTGATAACCTATCTGAAGCGCGAGTTGATCCCTGAGTGAATCGTTTTCTTGTCGAAGCATAACTATCTCTTGTTCTTTGAGGAAGAGGCGGTAGACGCACCCGTAGATGGGGTCTTTGATTCTGGCTCGAGCCTCGTACACAAGTGTGAAAACAACCGCTTCACGCTGACCAAAGTCTACTGCATTGAGCATCTTCTTCACGTTGGACGACCCAAACACATGGTGCACACACTGGAACTTTTCAAGCTCTTGCGGAGGGAAGAAAGGTGCAAAGACACATGATTCTGTGCATTTTTTATTCAGAAGCCTGCATGCTCCACATCGTGGTCTCTGCGCCATATCTATAGAAAGAAGACAAAGATTATGTTTCTTTATGGTAATTAAACGAATCGACGAAGATAACCTAATGAATAATAAGATCTACTAATCCACGCATGAACCAAACTATATATGAACAGATCATATATCTAAGGAAGAAACGAAACGTACCTCGACTCAGTATTATTCAGATGTTTCTGTGTGAGCTCCCAGTGCCTTAAGCTCCAAGAAAACGAAAGATAATAAAAAACGAAAGAGAAAAAGGAGCGCGCTTCAGTTATTATAACGTTGAGATTAGTTGGTGTAGCATTTACAACCGTCGGATCCTTTTTTTTTTTCTTTGTGCAACCACGTGCGTGGATTAGAGCATGATTATCCTAATGCTCATCTTAGGGTCTATTGTGATTTCTTTAATAGTATTAAACTAGCGGAATGAATATTATATATAAATTATTTTTAAGTATTATATATTTTTTACATATTATGAAATAATAAATATATATTGAATAATTAAAAATTTAGTAACTATTACGTATATAATTAAATTGGTACAAATACTTAAATAAATTTTATTAATCCAGACAAACATTTTTTATTTATTTTATATGATGTAAAATTAAGTTTAAATGATATTAACATAGATTTATAGTACATTTTTTATATTAACATCTGTTAAAAAATATTTTATATTCATATTATTTTTGATCATTTGTATTTCTTTATAACATATTTTTTAAATCAATGATAACAATAAAAAATTGTGGGATGTTTAATAGTTTAATAATTTATAATTGTAAAAACATTCAATGCAAAGTTTAAAATCTAAATATTAAGTTGTTAATAATTGTTCAAAATGTTTATCAAAAAAATTCAAAGCAAATTCGAAATTAAATTACTTATGTATTTTATATGGTATATAATTTATTTTAAAAAAAAATATTAATATACATATATATATATATATATATATTTATTAAATGAGATTTCCTACTTATGTAATTTCGTAATCATTTGTATCTTGTTATAACATAAATTTTAAACCATGGATCACAAAAATTTCAATGTGAGATTTTTAACAACTTTAGTCATTTATATTCATTTTTAAAAATTCAAAATATAACATATAGGAAAAAATTTAAATTTTTATTATATAGTTTATGTGATTGTTTAATTTATTTTAATAAGTTAAAATTTTAAAAAATGATAGAGAATAGACTATTTTTTATCAAATCTTTATTATTCAAAATCATTAATTGTCATATATACTTTAGCCACTTTAGGTAATTCCGTGATTTTTATTTTAGGAAACAATGAAAAGCATTTATGATTAATTTATGGTTAGTTTAATAAAAAACTTATTATATATTTATATGGACCAACATATTTTTCTAAAGATTCTAAGAATTGGTGTGGTGATGACATGTGGCTACAAAAATATGTTGTAATGCTTCTCTTTTAATATATAGGGGATAATAAATGTGAGGTTAAAAAACCTAATCAAGAGACCCGAATATTTAGCACCTCCAATTCAAGTCTCTTATTTTGGAGTTCTTAAAGAATAAATTAAAAGATAAATTTTTTATTAAATAAAACATTATAAAAGATAACATTTTAAACATAGATTTAAATATAAAACTTTAAAAAAAAGATTAGTAAAAAATACAATAAAAATAGAAAGATGCATCTGAGATCAGTTGTTGTCTTCATCACGTCCAAATTTAAGCCATACATGTTCAACCAAATCATCTTTCAGTTGTTGATGCATTTGTCTATCACGAATTCTAGTCCGAACATCTATCATATTGGCGACATTTGTAGGGATATCTGTAGAATACGTGAGATCCACATGTGAAGTTCCAGTGTCTTCTCTTTGTTGGAACTCTGAAACATCAAATTGAGTGTATTCATCTCGTTCGTCTTCTACTATCATATTATAGAGTTTGATACATGCTCTCATAATCTTTCTAATTTTGACTTTATCCCAAAAAAGTGCTGGATTTTTAACAATGGCAAAGCGAGCTTGCAAGATTCCAAAAGTACGCTCGACATCTTTTCAGACAGCTTCTTGACGTTGCGCAAATAAAACTGCTTTCGGTCCTTGTGGTATTGGAATATATTGGATAAAAGTTGTAGGACTGCTTTGGACAATGGTTGTTTCATATACCTTAAAAGTCTTTGGTTGATTTTTGTTTGTTTTCTTTCTCCAGTCACGATGTACAGTTCGACCGTTTCTTTTTTTTTGGATCAAACTACTAATATCACCAGATAGAAAATGTTAAACTCTAAGAATGGGGTGAGTATTTGTGCTAAAGAAAACTGATTTAGCCACTAATATAGTGAGATATTATAATATTAGAAGGTATGAAAACTCTTCTCTGTTGTCCTACGCTGGACATAATTAAGTTGTTGTCAATTGATTCTATATTTATGATAATTGGAAATACATCTTTATTTCTTCTTTAGATCATCCTTAATTGGTTTACGGTTCGACCATTTCTAATATACTGATAGTAACATAATATTAGATGTTGATTATCTTCTTCCAATTAGAAATGCAAAGAATGAGAGAAATTCAAGGTGAGACCACTTTACAATTTTGTCATCATATCTATATAGAGTTAGTTTATAGATTACTCTATATGTTTCAAAATGTAATCAGTTTTAATTAAAATCTGTAATATTTAAAAGTTACTACTTTAGAAAACTATCATTTAATATATAAATTTAATCAATTACACAGTAATTTACATAATTTAGTTGGCCAAACAATATCCAATAAATATAAAGTTGCATTGAAATATAAAAACAATTTATATAGTGAAACAAACAATATTTTTAAACCATTATATTATAAAACAATGGGAATATTCAAATTATATTGAAACATTAGAATATTAAGAATCAGAAAAGCTGAAATCTCAACGTCGATCATTTATGTCGGCCATGCCTTAGACCATCTCCAATGTATTTCTCTATTTTTCTCTCTAAATTAGAGGAATTTCATAATAGAGATGGATTTGTCTCATGTTTTTTTACTATTTTTCTCCTAAAAAAGAATATTCTTGATATATTCTTTTCTAAGTTTACAAATAATATTTTTTATTTGTGAAAGTTGAAAACCAGCCCAATTTATTTTAGTATTTTATAAATTATGATATTATTTACACTAAATATTTATTTACAAACTATTATGTAAATAAAAAAATATAATTATATTTATATAAATAATATATTTCACTAAAAAATATTTTTGGTTATAATTGTTTAAGTAAAAAGTTAAAGGATCATTTTGTAAAAACAAATAGAGTAGGTGACATGACAAAATTATAGTTTCTCATTGGCCGATTATTTTCGTCTACGTATACACTCTATCTGAGCCTTATATCCTTCTTTTATTACTTGTTTGATAGTCCTAATTTTTTGCTTTTTTATGTTGCATTTCATGTTTTTGGTTTAGTTTTATTGTGAAATAATAATGAACTATTAGGTTACGGAATATATTGTTCTTTAACTGTACTGACGTTGAATTGACTAATTAATAATGAATAATTTGGTTTTTTTTCTTTTTTGTTGGATGTCAAATATTGTTTGACTCACATTTTTATAGTGTGCGATTTATAAAAAAAATTAGATGATTTATTTATTTTCTGTATTTTTTCCTAAATGAATGTAGACTTTTTGTTTTAGATATCATTCATTATCTTCTTCATTTTTTTCCCTGCAAATTTATCATATTTAGGTCAGCGACAGCTGTACATTACTTTGTTTGAAGTGGCTTAGATGAAATAGATTTTGTAATAAACTTCAATATCTATGTTCAAGTGTGATGTATTTTGAATAAGCATCACTCTAGGAGTATTTATTTTTTTAAAAAATTGTTATCTAATGAAACCGAAGTATTTTTAATTTAACGTTTGTCTATATCTAAGGTTCAATATCTATGTTCATAATTTCTACTGTTCTGAAACTTAACGTAACTGGCATTCTGACTTGTAACATGCTTCAACCAGCTTTTGTTTTAGATTGGGTGCAACAATGGCTGTGGTTTTAGTCTCGTGTGGTTGTAAAAAGGGATGCGTAAACTGGTTGATTGCATAATTATTTATTAATTGTTCTCAGTATGTCACTCATTAGCTTGCCCTGGTAACGTAAATGTATCAGAAGTTCAATAATTAAGTACCAATAATTTTAATGAAAATATATTACTTTATCTTCTCTCTACTGCTCCAGTTTTAAGATTTCTAAAGAAGGTGTTGAACAAATCAATCGTTATCAACACATTAACACCAAAATATTAACTTACTAGGGCCGATGATATTTTGAAAATTATGTAAATAGTTAGAGTAAATATTCAATATAAATTGTTATATTGATGACAAAAAAAAAAAAAAAAAAATTGTTATATTTTAAAATATACATATTAGTTAAATTATGTATATCTATACTATTATTTGAGAAGTGAATTGGCTGATTTGTCATCTTCTCCATAATTTTAGGTAATTTTTTTATTTTTCATGTTTTTATTAAGTTTTAGCTAAATCATTGATTTATTATTAGTTTTTATTGAGTCACTAATTTATTAATTTTAAAAAATACCCTTAATGAATCTTATATATAAACGTCTTTCGTCGTTCACATGGATCAACATCTCCCGGTGTGGTTTACAGAGTCAATATGACTCTATAATGTTGTCGACAAAAAAATGAACCTTATATATAATTAAAACAAATTTAATTTTAATAATATTAAATTTATATGATATATTAAATATTTAGTTAGTTTTTCTTATTTGTCATATTTTTATTAGGTTTTAGACTTTTAGCTAGGTTATTGATTTATTATTAGTTTCTAATTGATTCACTAATTTATTAATTTAAACAATACCCTTGACGAATTTTATTTTAATAATTTTAAATTTATATGTTATATTAAATATTAAACAATTCATTATAAAATTATATAATAAAATTATCAAAAACATATTTAAAAAATAAGATAATTTTATATATCTTGTGTTTCTATCTAAATATTTTTTTTTAAAATAAGATACAAAAAAAATTATAATTAAATATTACTCAAGCAAAAAAAAATTATATAAAGATATTTTCTAAACTATTTCTAAGAGATGAGTATTTTAAAATAATTAACACAATCACAAGTATATATTTTGATGAAAAATATTTGACATATATAAATACTTCGATGTTTGATTTAAAAGTTTGAAAATATAAATAATAATTTATTATGCCGATTTTAGATTAATAAGACATAAACTAATAATTATTCATAATAAGATTATGCCCGCATGTGCGGACAAAACACCTAGTGTTGTTGTATTTGAAGACTAAATATATCTCATGCCGTATTGATAAGTACTTTTTTTCATGTTGCCATCACATCATTTTTTAGTAATTTTCTGGAGCTGGATGAATCTAAAAGTATCGTGAGGAAAGAGATGAACTTGTAATTATAGATTAAGTAAATATTTATTTGTAAATTTTATTATTAGGTCGGTTAATTATTGAGGTTAAATATTAGTTGTGTAAACCGTAAACAATAATATTAAAATATAGTAGCTTGACATGTTGGACAGCTTAAATTTGATATAAACCAATCAACGATGCACTCGTGGTGAAAGATATGATTGCATGGTAATTTGTTGAATTCTCTTTGCTTACAATATTGTTAATGAATACAACGCATAGTTAATCTTTTTTTAGGTGTGAGTGTCCTAATAAATACATCTGAATCAATAATTACACAATATATTTGGATATTAGATGCACCTCATAAGTTATGATATGATAAAAACTTTCATAACCACGGCATAATTACCCTATTAAGAGTAAAATATAAGATAAAATAAATAATATATATAAAAATTTATATTTTAAACCCAATAAAACATTTGACTGAAATAAATAATATATAATGATCAAATCTTAGGGATTTTTATGTTTTTTCGTACTTAGTATATATTATGTGTTGAACTTGAAAAAATGACTATAAATTAATAATCTACTTTGTTGACGACTACTCTGATAAGTATTCTTTATTTGCGACTTTATTTGGATATAGTATAAGTTGTAAGCTAGTTTTATATATTTTTTTGCGTGACTCGTATCTATCTGGTAAGTTACATTGTATGTGTATACATACAATTTATTAGTAATATTTGTGAAAATTACATTCGGTTAGGCCCATTTAACTATATGTACCATTCGATAAGTATTCTTATTTCTTTTATTCGGTTTGGTTTTTAGAACTACTAATTATTACGTTTCGCTCATGTAATGTGAAATACATTGATTCATAATGTTTAAATATATAATGTAATTTTTTATTATTTTTATATATAATGTAATGTTTTATGTACTCGTGGAATGAAAGCATCGCATCGTACTGTGAGAACCTATATAAAGTATTTGTACCAATTTAATTATATATGTAATAGTTACTAAATTTTTAATTATTTAATATATATTTACTATTTCATACTTTCTAACCGTTTACTGTATAAGATCAGTAGGTCGATTTAATTTGCCTACGTGGATAGTCTAGATGTTGATCTTATTCAACTTGTAGTATTGTATATTGATGCTCCGCTTAGGGTCTCTTGTGATTTTTTTAATAGTATTAAACTAGATTAAGATCCGCGCCTTGCGCGTGATGAATATTATATATAAATTATTTTAAGTATTATATATTTTTTACATATTATGAAATAATAAATATATATTAAATAATTAAAAATTTAGTAACTATTACGTATATAATTAAATTGGTACAAATACTTAAATAAATTTTATTAATCCAGACAAACACTTTTTCTATTTTATATGGTATAAAATTAAGTTTAAATGATATTAACATAGATATATAGTACATTTTTTATATTGACATATGTTAAAAAAATATTTTATATTCATATTATTTTTGATCATTTGTATTTCTTTATAACAAAATTTTTTTAAATCAATGATAACAATAAAAAATTGTGGGATGTTAATAGTTTTAATAATTTATAATTGTAAAAACATTCAATGCAAAGTTTAAAATCTAAATATTAAGTTGTTAATAATTGTTCAAAATGTTTATCAAAAAAATTCAAAGCAAATTCGAAATTAAAATACTTATGTATTTTATATGGTATATAATTTATTTTTAAAAAAAATATTAATGTACATATATATATATATATATATAATATTTATTAAATGAGATTTTCTACTTATGTAATTTTGTAATCATTTGTATCTTGTTATAACATAAATTTTAAACCATGGATCACAAAAATTTCAATGTGAGATTTTTAACAACTTTAGTCATTTATATTCGTTTTTAAAAATTCAAAGTAAAACATATAGGAAAAAATTTAAATTTTTATTATATAGTTTATGTGGTTCTTTAATTTATTTTAATAAGTTAAAATTTTTAAAAATGATAGAGAATAGACTATTTTTTATCAAATCTTTATTATTCAAAATCATTAATTGTCATATATACTTTAGCCACATTAGGTAATTCCGTGATTTTTATTTTAGGAAACAATGAAAAATATTTATGATTAATTTATAGTTAGTTTAATAAAAAGCTTATTATATATTTATATGGACCAACATATTTTTTTAAAGATTCTAAGAATTGGTGTGGTGATGACATGTGACTACAAAAATATGTTGTAATGCTTCTCTTTTAATATATAGGGGATGATAAATGTGAGGTTAAAAAACCTAATCAAGAGACCCGAATATTTAGCACCTCCAATTCAAGTCTCTTATTTTGGGGTTCTTAAAGAAAAAATTAAAAGATAAATTTTTTTATTAAATAAAACATTAAAAAAGATAACATTTTAAACATAGATTTAAATATAAAACTTTAAAACAAAGATTAGTAAAAAATACAATAAAAATAGAAAGATGCATCTGAGATCAGTTGTTGTCTTCATCACGTCCAAATTTAAACCATACATGTTCAACCAAATCATCTTTCAGTTGTTGATGCATTGGTCTATCACGAATTCTAGTCCAAACATCCATCATATTGGCGACATTTGTAGGGATATCTGTAGAATACGTGAGATCCACATGTGAAGTTTCAGTGTCTTCTCTTTGTTGGAACTCTGAAACATCAAATTGAGTGTATCCATCTCGTTCGTCTTCTACGATCATATTATAGAGTATGCTACATGCTCTCATAATCTTTCTAATTTTGACTTTATCCCCAAAAAATGCTGGATTTTTAACAATGGCAAAGCGAGCTTGCAAGATTCCAAAAGTACGCTCGACATCTTTTCAGACAGCTTCTTGACGTTGCGCAAATAAAACTGCTTTCGACCCTTGTGGTATTGGAATAGATTGGATAAAAGTTGTCTGAGAATATTGCCCTTTCTAAGCGGTGGGACAATTCTTCCACTTCCAATGCATACAATCGATGCTTCCTATCATCCCGGGAAATCCACTATGCTCGCCAATATCAAATAGACGTTGAAGATCAGCCGAGACAGAATCGAACCGACAAATCAAATCAAACATGCGATCAGAACAAGAAGAAGCCTAATCAAAGACATGCATGAGTGAAGAACACAAGAGTACCTTTCGCTTTGAGGAGAGTTAGAGAGATATAGAGGACCGTCGCCGTCGAAGAGAGCCACGACGAGGGAGAGAATCACCGATTCCCTTCGTCGATGACATGCACGGAGGCAGACGGAGCCGTTTCGTCGAGGAGCCACCGAGAGAGACAGAGTCGCCGTTTGAATCGCACAGAGAGAACTTGAGAAAGAGAGAGAGAGAGAGAGAGAGAGAGAGAGAGAGAGAGAGAGAGAGAGAGAGAGAGAGAGAGAGAGAGAGAGAAGGAAGACTATCGGGCCTCTTTCCTCTCACACGCCTGCACGTTTCCTCTAAGAGACGCCTCTTCACTCCCCGTAATTAAGACATGGTTCTTACACAATTAACTTAAGAAACCCCCCTCCCCCCACCCCCCCAAATACCGCGATAATTGTGCTCTTATAATCTCCTCTCGAGGTAAGTCCTCTTCCTCTAAACGCAAGCTAATTTTCATGGCTGATTTTAAGCCCAATAGTATATAGGCCAATACCATAGAAAGCCCACGACGCCTAAACCCCCAATAGTAAATTTAACGGGCCTATGAAATACAGCCGATCAATACCCGAACTTAACCCAATACTGCTAACCGAAACCAAAACACTACCATTCCCACACATTTTAAAAACAGCAGCAGGTTCATGGCTTTCGACTCCAGTATTAACCTGGTGTTCAGAAAGAAAAAAGACTCCAGTATTAACCTTACCATATCGTAATTAACCTTTTTTTTTGTTATCCATAGAGACACCATCTATTAAGTTATATTTGGTAGACTACGTACCATCTTGGGGGATCAGTAATCAACATTATAATGAGTCAGTTTCAAGGCTCCTCAGCGCGCCACGTCAACATTTTGTGGGCCCCACTTTTAAAAAAAGTGAAAAAATGTCAAGCCCATGGTTTGAACCCAGGTTATTGACATATAAACACCAACATCTATACCACTAGACTAAAGAATACTTTGTACATTGATGGCCGAAACTAATATATATTTATGAAGGTCGTTTTAATAATGTCCCACAAATAAATAAAATGATTTACAAATCATGTTTTCTATTATTTGCTGATTGATTTGTGGGCTTATTTTTTAAATTCGCTAGCCCATCTATTACATCAGTTTATTCATTTGATTAAAGCCTAAGCCTATCTTAATAAACCATAAAACTGACCCTAAAAAGCCTGCAAGTCGTCAGCTCTTCGTCTTCGACTGAGACCTAAGGTTTTCCCAATCCTGCGCCTCTCCTCCAATATACATACGCTACTGTCTAAACTTCTCCAATCAAATCCATGGAACTCTTAGTCTCCCTCTATCTCTTCATCTCCCCCTCTTTACACACACCATCAAAAACGCTAGCATCTCATAACTGATACGAACGGCTTCGCTATATATAGGACGTGCTAGATCCAGGAGTCCAACCTCTCATATCTACCAGCACTGGTTTTTTTTTCAATTGTTGAGCATGTCTGTCTCTGATGCTATTGCCGTCCTCCCCACCACCTTTAACGCTCTCCGCCTTTGTCGGTCTTCTCAAATTTGTTGTTGGCCGTCTCCTCAGCTACTGGGATCCCCGTAACATCAATAAAAATGGTGAATTTATAGGAATCACCCTCCTTTTGCTAGAAGAAAAGGTACCGTCATCTTCACTCTAACATGAATGATTTCTTCCTTCCATATTTCATAAAAACTAAAACTATTGGTTTACGTATTTAACTCTTCTTACCGACAATCTTTACGGACGGCAGCGATCGTAGATGATAGGTTTGAAGTTGGAAGATGGACAAAGGTTCGATCATCTCTAGGCTCTTGCAAACACAAACTTAGAACCTCCGGTATAGTTTTATATATCACAGTCAAATTTCTCCAACGCCGTACATTCATATTAGCTACTGATTTTTTTTTTTTTTGACATCTATTAGCTACTGATTCTTAATTCCATTTGTTAACTTTCAGATGTTGTTGGCCAGAAACGTTTTCTGCTAGGCACTGACCTCAAAAACGCCTCAACAACGACTCGGCTTATGGTATGTTTTAAGCTCATTGACCCAAGCCCGCTTTCACATAGTTCTCATGTTTTTATCCATTTGCTCATGCTTTAAGAAAACTTATATAATCTCATACACCAGTACGGTGGTTGTGTACTTGCTTTGTGTGACTGACGATGATGCGGCCCCTTTAGGGGTCTTATGAACTTAGATGATATAACCCAGTTTGTCATGGTGGTCACCACGGTAAATCCAAAAAATATTTATGGATAGTCATCTATTTTTTCTCAAGAAACATGTTGATGCTATACAATTTCTGCTGAATATAGTACTTTCATGCATATATCTAACAAAATAACATCATCTAAACACATACGTACAATTGTGTTTTAGACCGCCAGCAGCAACAAAACTCCAGACGTGGATTCCCAATCTATACTACCAGCAGCAACTGTTGGCTACACGGTTCATGTGCCCATGAGAGCCGAAGAAGTTGATGAAGCAATGCCAAGCTTTGAAAACGAAGAAAAGAGGCACGTGAGTGATTGTTTCAAGTCCATCAAACTGTCATCCCCACTTAGCTTATGTGTCAATGAAATAACCATTTTCGTATGTTTTTTCCTATTTTCAACTTTGGTTGTCTTTAATTATCTGCAAACTATCTCCCACCAGGAGAAGAGTTACTTGGTTTTTAAATAAAAGGGAACATTGATGGGTCTTTGCATTTCGTGATAATAAGCATGTCTTTTGCTTCATGCATGAGAACATGTTCAGATAGTTACATGGCATCGACGTTAAACAATGCATCAAAAAAACCAACTAAAATTCAATAGCCACCAAAACAAAACAAAAACCCCAGAAAAAGTGACACAAGCACACCATCATATGTTCCTCGGTGGGAATTGGGATGCAGACAACTAAATACAAAAAATATGTATGTATCAACTGGTCTTCGTTCACAAAGTGTCCTACACGTAATCAACAACAAACAGTTGCCTCCCTACTAATTCCACCACCTCCGACCCTCTGCTTTGCCAAATAACTGCACGCACCAACACAAGTGTAAGAACAACATAACTAATAACGCTAATACTAAGTAAAACTGAACAACAACAGCATACACAAACAACCCCGCGCTTGCACGTAACTCGACCTCTAGTAATTTAAATAGGAGAAAAGATACTCATGTGCTTGGACCCCATGACGTAATTAACTATAAATTTACCGTCAACGATATTTACACTCACATCAACTTGATTCTTTATATCCTAATTCCTAAATGGACATTCCACAGCAGCATCAAAAGGCTATTTCATACTCAGAATGATCATATCTTCCTTCAAGATTATAATTTGCAGAAACGCTGATCTTTATTTTACTATTGACAACACATAACGTAAGTTTCACCTAGCAAATCTAATTCTTGCAGTAGGTGAGTCTCCCAAATCGGATCCAGGTGGGAGTGATCAGAGCGTCCAGATGCTATGATCGACATAATATGACAGTGGTGGAGAAAGATATGTGTGAGCGATATGCTTTGCTTTAGAGACAAGAGATGGAGAGGATACTGACAGAGGTGAGATGTAAGGAGAATGAGGTGAAGAGCTTCCGTCAAGGTTTAACGGAGATGGCAGGGCGTTTGGGAGATTTGGAGATGAAGAGAGCATTGTTGGAGAAAAGCATGGCGTTTCTGAGCTCCAAGGTAGACAAGTTTGATGGAGAATCTGTGTTAGAAAGCTCTTTTGATCAGTCTTGTGTCGTTTTTGGCGTTTGCGGTTGCAGTCCTTAAAATGGTCGTCTAAAGATGCCAACAATGCACCAGTTTTTTTTTTTTTTTTTTTGCACTCAACTAGAATAATGTGATCAACCAAATATATTAACGTTAAATTTTGTATTTATTCAGAAACATATGACTACATTGCAATGAAGTACTATCTTTCATATCATAGAAAACAAAGGCAAGACAAGGGTATAAAATCCATGATCCATCATTAAGCCAGATGCATCCATCCATATATGTACACAGTGTCATACACAACATGTAACAAAAGAGTTTTTTTCACGATTCAAAGAGCACAAACCTCAGCGCTTATGCTGCTTCTCTATGTCATACAGGACACAAACATCTGCAGCCGTTTTCATCTGATACGCCACCAAAGAAACAACAACAACAAAAAGAAGATAAGAAACCAGAAACTGCTGACTACTATCGTGGAGTTGGAGGGACTGATTATTTGTGGATCAGCTTTATTTACCTGAATCACATTGATGATCTGCTTGATCGACCAACCAAATATGCTCAAAGCCAGGAGTAAAGAGAGCGGTGAAAAGTTCGTCAATGATTCAACCACCACCTGAAGAATGGAACCCGTGAAATTGTAAAGCGCAAAGCTAGCTAATAGAGATTAAAAGGGGAAGAGAAGAGAAGCTCACGGTCATCAGATTTTCAGTATGGTTCTTTGCTATAAGAAAGAGGATTATGTAAAGAACCTGTAGTCATTTGAGAAAACTCAGTGTTACAAGAAAATTGCATCGAACAAGTTTGGTCTATCAAGTGTAACTAACCTCGCAGGAAACACAGCAATAACCCATGAACATCCGGTTACCATAGTATAGTCTAAACAGCCAGCTCGTGCTATCTTTCACATCCTTATGGCTGGTCTTCCCTGATAGAAATGTACTGTGACTCGAGTATTATTTTTTCGTGCTATGAACAAAATCTATATACGAAATGTAGTAGTTGAATGAAGAGTACCTGTACATTTGAAGCCAGTGACTAGCAATATCTAAGGCCAGCAGTGAGAGGAACACCAAGCTAGGCCTGTGTTGTAGTAGTTGTAAGTCCAAGACTATGTATGTTAAACGTAGATTAATCAGCCAAATCCATCAAACCGAACACTCTCACCTGTATATTTGGGAGATAATCACGAGAAGACACGCTGTGCTCACTCTGTAACCAAAACGTGGATAATACGTAGCAGACGATTAACTTGTCTGTGACCATGTCAAGAACAGCTCCAAATGTAGACACTGAAAGGGGAAGAAGACAAGATACGTGTGTCAAGTTAGAATTTGCTGTTAAGTTAGAATATATCCGACTACATGAAACTCAAAACTAGTAAGTAGTAACATAAACGTCAGGAACTTATGAGCAAACCATAAGAACCAAACAACGCAACAAGTGGTTCGTAAATTCAACCAAGGTCTCATTGTTCGCATTGTCAAAAGAACCTGTTTCCTTCTCAAGTGTCAATTTAGCTCGTAAATTCAACCAAGGTCTCATTGTCTTTTACGTATTTACGCATTTCCCTTGTTGGGTTCTCATGAAGTTTGTTCCTTTACTCTTACCGTCGCCTAGGTACAGTGTTCATTGCTCAGGTCTTGTTGTTATCTTGCCACACACATAAAGTAAGTTTTACCTAGCAAATCTATTTTCTCTGAGCTCCCCATGTTATTATTCCGGTTTAATCCGATTCTCAAGCAACCGTTGGATTGTGGACACTGCTAGAAAAACTCAGAGAAGACGGTCCTATGACACTGAAGAAGTAGATCACTCTTTCTTCAATTATCATTCCACAATGAAGTATTTCCAAGATTGTCTATGGTATGGTGCATGCAACCATGTTCTTATATAACTAGTGTTTAGTTGCCACCATGATATATACTTACTCTTGCCCTAGATCCGCCCATTTATATATATTGCAACACAAACCATCTACTATATAAAGGGATACTAAGAGCATCAGGAAATGAAAAAATGCAAAGGCACAATACATATTTGATTAGATTTTTATCATGCCACCACGGTACATATTTGCAGTTACCATGCCACGGTTAAGATGCCATGCCACAGTTAAGACCCTATATCTTCTAGAGGTAAGATGTGACGAAGGAATGTAAATGTACTATATCCAAAGAATAACAAAACGCAAATCCAAAGCCTAAAAGTGCTCTCTTCTTTTACTAACGATCAGGTGAACCATTACGCAACCTCCTTGTCGGTCTCAGAGTTCGTCTGCTTGTCCTGCGGTGGCAGTGGTAGAGAAGCCTGTGTAGTGTTGGACAACAGAAACTCAGCAAACTCAGAATCGAGGCCAGCCCTCCACAACTCAAACTCAGCATCGTCTTGATCATGTTGCAAGCCTCTCCCTATATCTTCCGTGAAACCTTGAGACCCCATGTGTTGCTGATTTTCAAACGCAAAACCCCTTTGCTGCTGCCTATCAAACGTGAAGCCACTTTGTTGTTGCAGAGAATGCTGTATAGTGTTGGACAACATGGCCTCAAGCCCAACATCGCTTTGACCATGTTGCAAGCCTCTCACTATGTCTTGCGGGAAACCTTGATAACTCATGGGTTGCTGAGTTTCAAACGCAAAACCGCTTTGTTGCTGCGTGTCAAACGTGAAACCCCTTTCTTGAGTTTGAGGACCCGTGTGATGCTGCGTTTCAAACGCGGAACGCATCTCTTGCGGCGTAGGCTGCGTTTCAAACGCGGAACCACTTTGTTGCTGATCCATCTGCTGCGTAGGCTGCATTTGAACTAAACCTTGATAACCTATCTGAAGCGCGAGTTGATCCCTGAGTGAATCGTTTTCTTGTCGAAGCATAACTATCTCTTGTTCTTTGAGGAAGAGGCGGTAGACGCACCCGTAGATGGGGTCTTTGATTCTGGCTCGAGCCTCGTACACAAGTGTGAAAACAACCGCTTCACGCTGACCAAAGTCTACTGCATTGAGCATCTTCTTCACGTTGGACGACCCAAACACATGGTGCACACACTGGAACTTTTCAAGCTCTTGCGGAGGGAAGAAAGGTGCAAAGACACATGATTCTGTGCATTTTTTATTCAGAAGCCTGCATGCTCCACATCGTGGTCTCTGCGCCATATCTATAGAAAGAAGACAAAGATTATGTTTCTTTATGGTAATTAAACGAATCGACGAAGATAACCTAATGAATAATAAGATCTACTAATCCACGCATGAACCAAACTATATATGAACAGATCATATATCTAAGGAAGAAACGAAACGTACCTCGACTCAGTATTATTCAGATGTTTCTGTGTGAGCTCCCAGTGCCTTAAGCTCCAAGAAAACGAAAGATAATAAAAAACGAAAGAGAAAAAGGAGCGCGCTTCAGTTATTATAACGTTGAGATTAGTTGGTGTAGCATTTACAACCGTCGGATCCTTTTTTTTTTCTTTGTGCAACCACGTGCGTGGATTAGAGCATGATTATCCTAATGCTCATCTTAGGGTCTATTGTGATTTCTTTAATAGTATTAAACTAGCGGAATGAATATTATATATAAATTATTTTTAAGTATTATATATTTTTTACATATTATGAAATAATAAATATATATTGAATAATTAAAAATTTAGTAACTATTACGTATATAATTAAATTGGTACAAATACTTAAATAAATTTTATTAATCCAGACAAACATTTTTTATTTATTTTATATGGTGTAAAATTAAGTTTAAATGATATTAACATAGATTTATAGTACATTTTTTATATTAACATCTGTTAAAAAATATTTTATATTCATATTATTTTTGATCATTTGTATTTCTTTATAACATATTTTTTAAATCAATGATAACAATAAAAAATTGTGGGATGTTTAATAGTTTAATAATTTATAATTGTAAAAACATTCAATGCAAAGTTTAAAATCTAAATATTAAGTTGTTAATAATTGTTCAAAATGTTTATCAAAAAAATTCAAAGCAAATTCGAAATTAAAATACTTATGTATTTTATATGGTATATAATTTATTTTTAAAAAAAATATTAATATACATATATATATATATAATATTTATTAAATGAGATTTCCTACTTATGTAATTTCGTAATCATTTGTATCTTGTTATAACATAAATTTTAAACCATAGATCACAAAAATTTCAATGTGAGATTTTTAACAACTTTAGTCATTTACATTTGTTTTTAAAAATTCAAAATATAACATATAGAAAAAGATCTAAATTTTTATTATATAGTTTATGTGGTTGTTTAATTTATTTTAATAAGTTAAAATTTTAAAAAATGATAGATAATAGACTATTTTTTATCAAATCTTTATTATTCAAAATCATTAATTGTCATATATACTTTAGCCACATTAGGTAATTCTGTGATTTTTATTTAAGGAAACAATGAAAAACATTTATGATTAATTTATGGTTAGTTTAATAAAAAGTGTATTATATATTTATATGAACCAACATATTTTTCTAAGGATTCTAAGAATTGGTGTGGTGATGACATGTGGCTACAAAAATATGTTGTAATGCTTCTTTTTTAATATATAGGGGATAATAAATGTGAGGTTAAAAAACCTAATCAAGAGACCCGAATATTTAGCACCTCCAATTCAAGTCTCTTATTTTGGGGTTCTTAAAAAAAAAAATTAAAAGATAAATTTTTTTATAAAATAAAACATTATAAAAGATAACATTTTAAACATAGATTTAAATATAAAACTTTAAAACAAAGATTAGTAAAAATACAATAAAAATAGAAAGATGCATCTGAGATCAGTTGTTGTCTTCATCACGTCCAAATTTAAACCATACATGTTCAACCAAATCATCTTTCAGTTGTTGATGCATTTGTCTTTCACGAATTTTAGTCTGAACATCCATCATATTGGCGACATTTCTAGAGATATCTGTAGAATACGTGAGATCCACATGTGAAGTTCCAGTGTCTTCTCTTTGTTGGAACTCTGAAACATCAAATTGAGTGTATCGATCTCGTTCGTCTTCTACTATCATATCATAGAGTATGATACATGCTCTCATAATCTTTCTAATTTTGACTTTATCCCCAAAAAATGCTGGATTTTTAACAATGGCAAAGCGATCTTGCAAGATTCCAAAAGTACGCTCGACATCTTTTCAGACAGATTCTTGACGTTGCGCAAATAAAACTGCTTTCGACCCTTGTGGTATTGGAATAGATTGGATAAAAGTTGTCCTAGAATATTGCCCTTTCTAAGCGGTGGGACAATTCTTCCACTTCCAATGCATACAATCGATGCTTCCTATCATCCCGGGAAATCCACGATGCTCGCCAATATCAAGAAGACGTTGAAGATCAGCCGAGACAGAATCGAACCGACAAATCAAATCAAACATGCGATCAGAACAAGAAGAAGCCTAATCAAAGACATGCATGAGTGAAGAACACAAGAGTAGCTTTCGCTTTGAGGAGAGTCAGAGAGATATAGAGGACCGTCGCCGTCGAGGAGAGCCACGACGAGGGAGAGAATCACCGATTCCCTTCGTCGATGACATCCACGGAGGCAGACGGAGCCGTTTCGTCGAGGAGCCACCGAGAGAGACAGAGTCGCTGTTTGAATCGCACAGAGAGAACTTGAGAAAGAGAGAGAGAGAGAGAGAGAGAGAGAGAGAGAGAGAGAGAGAGAGAGAGAGAGAGAGAGAGAGAGAGAGAGAGAGAGAGAGAGAGAGAGAGAGAGAGAGAGAGAGAGAGAGAGAGAGAGAGAGAGAGAGAGAGAGAGAGAGAGAGAGAGAGAGAGAGAGAGAGAGAGAGAGAGAGAGAGAGAAGGAAGACTATCGGGCCTCTTTCCTCTCACACGCCTGCACGTGTCCTTTAAGAGATGCCTCTTCACTCCCCCTAATTAAGACATGGTTCTTACACAATTAACTTAAGAGAACCCCCCCCCCCCCCCCCCCCCCAAATACCGCGATAATTGTGCTCTTATAATCTCCTCTCGAGATAAGTCCTCTTCCTCTAAACGCAAGCTAATTTTCATGGCTGATTTTAACCCCAATAGTATATAGGCGAATACCATAGAAAGCCCACGACGCCTAAACCCCCAATAGTAAATTTAACGGGCCTATGAAATACAGCCGATCAATACCCGAACTTAACCCAATACTGCTAGCCGAAACCGAAACACTTCCAATCCCACACATTTTAAAAACAGCAGCAGGTTCATGGCTTTCGACTCCAGTATTAACCTGGTGTTCAGAAAAAAAAAGACTCCAGTATTAACCTTACCATATCGTAATTAACTTTTTTTTTTGTTATCCCTAGAGACACCATCTATTAAGTTATATTTGGTAGACTACGTACCATCTTGGGGGATCAGTAATCAACATTATAATGAGGCAGTTTCAAGGCTCCTCAGCGCGCCACGTCAACATTTTGTGGGCCCCACTTTTAAAAAAAGTGAAAAAATGTCAAGCCCATGGTTTGAACCGGGTTATTGACATATAAACACCAACATTTATACCACTAGACTAAAGAATACTTTGTACATTGATGGCCGAAACTAATATATATTTATGAAGGTCGTTTTAATAATGTCCCACAAATAAATAAAATGATTTACAAATCACGTTTTCTATTATTTACTGATTGATTTGTGGGCTTATTTTTTAAATTCGCTAGCCCATCTATTACATCAGCGTATACATTTGATTAAAGCTTAAGCCTATCTTAATAAACCATAAAACTGGTCATAAAAAGCCTGCAAGTCGTCAGCTCTTCGTCTTCGACTGAGACCTAAAGTTTTCCCAATCCTGAACCTCCCCTCCAATACACATACGCTACTGTCTAAACTTCTCCAATCAAATCCATGGAACTCTTAGTCTCCCTCTATCTCTTCATCTCCCCCTCTTTACACACACCATCAAAAACGCTAGCGTCTCATAACTGATACGAACGGCTTCGCTATATATAGGTCATGCTAGATCTAGGAGTCCAACCTCTCATATCTACCAGCACTGTCTTTTTTCAATTGTTGAGCATGTCTGTCTCTGATGCTTTTTTTTATATATTTATACTGACCAACATATTTTTCTAAGGATTCTAAGAAATTGTGTGGTGATGACATGTGACTACAAAAATATGTTGTAATGCTTCTCTTTTAATATATAGGGGATAATAAATGTGAGGTTAAAAAACCTAATCAAGAGACCCGAATATTTAGCACCTCCAATTCAAGTCTCTTATTTTGGGGTTCTTAAAGTAAAAATTAAAAGATAAATTTTTTTATTAAATAAAACATTATAAAAGATAACATTTTAAACATAGATTTAAATATAAAACTTTAAAACAAAGATTAGTAAAAAATACAATAAAAATAGAAAGATGCATCTGAGATCAGTTGTTGTCTTCATCACGTCCAAATTTAAATCATACATGTTCGACCAAATCATCTTTCAGTTGTTGATGCATTTTTCTATCACGAATTCTAGTCCGAACATCCATCATATTGGCGACATTTGTAGGGATATCTGTAGAATACGTGAGATCCACATGTGAAGTTCAAGTGTCTTCTCTTTGTTAGAACTCTGAAACATCAAATTGAGTGTATCCATCTCGTTCGTCTTCTACTATCATATTATAGAGTATGATACATGCTCTCATAATCTTTGTAATTTTGACTTTATCCCAAAAAAATGCTGGATTTTTAACAATGGCAAAGCGAGCTTGCAAGATTCCAAAAATACACTCGACATCTTTTCAGACAGCTTCTTGACGTTGCGCAAATAAAACTGCTTTCGGTCATTGGAATAGATTGGATAAAAGTTACCCATTTCGAGTAAATACCATCGGTGAGATAGTAAGTCATATGATACTCTATTCCATTGACAGAGTAAGTGACTTGCGGAGCTTGACCCTTTAATAGTACAGATATAAACTCAGACATTCTACACACACAATTACTCGTTCCCTCTTTCTCACATTTCATACTACATTTTGATTTTCTCACCTACAATAGCATATATGGTATTCCCTTCATAACAATACAAGAAACTACAATCTGAAAACTACAATAACACATGTATTTGTCATTATCCATGCGCTTGCGCGGAGCTACACCTCTAGTATTATAGTAATATTTAAACACAAGCTCAGTCCGGATGACATGGCATCTTGGTTGGTTCACAATATTTTGCCCATGTGGCAGGGTTTAGAAAGGAGGGATTTAGTCTCTTTTATATAGTAGGATATTTAAATATTCTAAATAAATTACACACTAACTAAAGCATCATGGTTGCACTAGGGTTTATATTCTTTATTGGAAAAATTTTGGTCAATTTGATATTAATTTTTTTTATTTTAAAATTTTGATTGAGTATAATTTCATTTCATTTAAAGTATTTAGTAAACTTTGAAACTGATAGAATAAGTTATTCACATCATTTCATTATGAACGTTCTTTCATTATATAATTGATAATTCCGTTACAACTTTAGAGAAAGAGTTTGGCTATTTCATTCTGTTTCCAGTGTTCTTCATGCATACATGTATATTAGAATTTACCAACAATAAATTATGTAAACAAGAAATATATTTTTGTAAAATAATTATATCTTACATGTGAAGATGCCAATTTTTTATTTTATTGTTTGGATCTAGGCTCGAGTGTCTAAGCAAAAGAGATTTGAGTTTGGCCATGAATTAGTAACTGAAGACCTGGGAAAGAAGGAAAGAGAGAGGGATGAGTAAAAGAGGCAAACTACGTCTTTAATCCATATGTAAAAGTGACTAAAGAAGCTTCCCAACGCTAAAGCCAAAGGCGATTTGGATGCCTGCGCTTTTGTGTTTCATTTTTTTGGTTATAAATTTCAATTTCTTAAGACCATAACACGCATAAGTTTTTTCTTTTAACTGTCAAACCGAAAAAGCAAACGAAGAGTGTTTAGGTGTCGTCAGGTAGATCTTGTTCATTGTGAAAGTCGATCGTTTTGAGATTACTAGGTGTTTAAGCATGTACAAGATAGATCATTCATTCTTCATTCGTTTTATCCCACCAACCATTATTGATGAAGTCATCACAGGTGCTCCTGAGATCAATCTCCAGTCATGATTAGACTGTTCAACAATCTCTAAGTGAATGTGAACACAAACCTAGAACTCCAATGTATAATATCATATTGCAGCTGGGTTTATATTATGTTTTGATATCATAACTGATATTTAAACTAGTAGATGTGGTTGGTCAAATACGTGCTATCCAGAGCTCTGACCTCACCAAAAATATAATTCGAGTCGTGATTCGTCTCCTCATTGATCCGTAAAAAATAATCAGCACACAATTCTCTTTATATTACTGTATATATTGTGCTAACATCAATGATCAAAGATATTTCCTACCCAAGATCTGTTGTTGTTTATTTATCTCCCTTACTTATCAAACTAATTTCACACAAACCTTTTTTTTTACAGCTTAAAAGAAACCACAACAGTCTCAAACAATCAAAACACCAAAAACTAGAATCCAAAAAAGACGAATCATTAATGATCACATCTCTTTTTGTCTAATCTTACAAATAAACTTCAAAACAAATATACCAACCAATCACCTGAACTAAAATTCAACGAAACATACATCGAGTCAGCAAAAAAAAATACAAACTACACGGCTAGCTAGCTATTTAACAATTTACAAACTTACTTTCACAGATGCTTACGAAGAAGACGAAGACGACAACCAAGATCAGTAAAATCACCTAAACGAAAAAGCAGAAAAAGTTACGAACTCTGATAAATACAACTAACAACAATTTTTGTTTACATATTACCCATCAAATAAAAGTGAAATAAACACATGCACACCAAGAGATAGAAGAGACAATCCCGACAGCCACAAAAGCGGCAACACCATCTCAACCTGCTCACTCCTCTTGTCTTATGAAAATAGCTTACATGCCGAATGTCAAAAGGCCAATGCTATTGTATTCTTATGAGAAATACATAAATTCGTTTAAAACTCATTAAGGCCTAAATACTCAGATTTGTCATTCATTTTATTGTTATTTCTACAAGTATTCATGTATTTGTTTTAAAGGTTCGGTAAAAGCAACAATTTTTTTTAAAAAAAACATATAACAAACATAATCCTACTATATAAAAGGGACTAAATCCCTCCTTTCTAAACCCTGCCACATGGGCAAAATATTGTGAACCAACCAAGATGCCATGTCATCCGGACTGGGCTTGTGTTTAAAAAAAAAATTATTTTCAGAGCCCATTCGACCCATCTCGAAGCCCATTCCCGAGCCACTCTCTCATAAGCAAAATCCCGTGTTCTAAATACCCCGTGTTAAATTTTTTAAAACACTCATATCTTAGAAACAGTTTAGAAAATATTTTTATATAAATATTTTTTTCTTGAATAATATTTAATTATAATTTTTTGTATCTTTTTAACTTTTATAATAAAAATATTATTTTGAGATAGCAACAAAATATATATAAGAATTATCTTATTTTTAAAACTTTTGATAATTTTATTATATTATTTTAGAATCAATTATTTAATATTAATATAACATATAAACTTTATATGATTAAAATAAATTCGTTTTTAATTATATATAAAATTCATTAAGGGTATTGTTTTAATTAACACATTATCGAATCAGTTAAAAATTAATAATAAATCAATGACCTATCTAAAATTCTAAAACCTAATAAAATATGACAAATAAGAAAAACAAACTAAATTTTAATATAAATAGAAATTTAATATTACTAATATAAAATTCATTTCTTAATATATATATATATATAATATTAGTTAAGGGTATTTTTTAATTAATAAATTAGTGACTTAGCTAAAAATAAATAATAAATAAATGATTTAGCTAAAACCTAATAAAAACATGACAAATAAGCTAATTTACTAAAATTATGGATAATATAAAATATGATTGATTCTTTAATACAAAATTAAAATAAGTGTTTTGTTAAATAAAACATAAGTTTGCCGTATCGGTGTTACAAAAAAAACAATCATTAATAGTGTCGTAGGAATTATGTCTTTCCCATTAGCGAATAAAATTGAAGCAGAGTGTTGGAGGATAGCTCAACGTGTAGACGAGATTATGGAGATTGATATGGGAGTTGAGATAACGGATACAATTGTTCCTCCGCAAAGAAACGCTCCTACTAGACATCCTGGATAAATGAAAGAGACATATCTGGACTTGGCTTTGTGTTAATGGATGGTGACTTTCCAATGCTGTTTGGAGCAAGGGCCGATATACACGCACCAAATCACCACTGCAAGCGGAAGCTGAAGGTTTGGTATGGGCAATGCAAGTGATACTGAAGTTTGGACACAGAGAGATGGTCTTTCAATCGACTGTGAACAACTGGTTATACTCATTCAAAAGGAGAAAGATTGGTCTACTTTGGATTCGGAGCTCGACAAAATACAGGCTGTATCCAAAGAATTTTCTGAACTTTCAATTGCTTATATTCCTAGATCTTTAAAATTCCGTACGAATAGCCTAGCAAAAGGTGTCCGATCACGCGCATCTGGATCAGCTTTTGTAAACCCTTTTGCACCAAGTTGGCTAGCCCCACAAGCTAACATGAGGGTGCCAAAAAAGAGAATAAAGTTGAAAGTAGGCCTGGGTTCGCGGGTCAACCCGCCCCGCATGACCCGCCAACCCGCGGATCGTTTCTTTTTTTTTAGTTAAAATTTCGACCCGCTCAACCCGCAAAGAAATAAACTAATACCCGCATCCGCCCCGCTTTATTTTGCGGGTAACCCGCGGGACCCGTAGGTTATATTTTTAATTAAAAAAATAATTATTTAATTATTTTTTCTATAAAATAATATATTTATAAGTAATTTTTATATTATTTTTAAAAATATTTAATTATTTTTAAAAAAAAATATTTTTTTTCTAAAAAAAAATCGAATTTTTCAAAAAAAAAATCGAATTTTTCAAAAAAAAAAGATTTTTTTTAATTTTTATTTTATTTTGCGGGTTGGCGGGTATCCGTAAATCAAAATCCACCAACCCGCATCCGCCCCGCAAAAAATAGTCTTAACCCGCACCCGTACCCGCGACTTGATTTTTTTAAAACGCTCGACTCGCACCCGCCCCGCGGCGGGTCAAATGGGGCGGGCCCTGCGGGCTTTGATTTAAATTCCCAGGCCTAGTTGAAAGTGAAACTAAATATCCCAATGAACAAATTTATCAGAAGTCCATATTTATGTGGATGTCTATATGGGACAAACAATTTTTTTTAGACAATTATAGAATATAGTCACGAAAATCAATCCTAAAATATATAATTTAAAAAAAACCATTTAAACAAACCATCAAAATTTTCAATATTATACCAAATAAGAATATAAAGACCAACTATATTCTCTTCATGTATAATGTGTTGTGGTAAGATTCAAAAAAAATTAACTTACTTTACACTAAGGGAAAATTAGATTTTTAATTCCAAATTTACAGTAAAAACATAACATTTTATAAAACTAAACAATTGACATAATAGTACAAAAATATGAAGAAAAAAAATCAAAATACTATCCGCGCGTGATGACAAAAAAAAAAAGATGACAAAAAAAAAACTATTCGCGCGTAGCGCGGACAAAGACCTAGTAAGGATAATAAAAATTATTACTTAATACACACAACTTACACAACTAAATTGGAGAAAAAATGTTCAGAAACAAAATGTACTCTCAACAACCTTAATCTAATTTATGTATTCTCAACATTATAAGAAACAAATTAAAAAAGACAAACAAACAATAAGTCTTAGTGACACAACTAACAACACCATGAACTATATCAATCACATTAGTAACTCAGTTTAATTATTCATAAGTGGAGAACAGTGCCTACATAATTCATCATCACAACTCTAACCCTATAACAATAAAAAACTTGAAAAACAACGATCAACCCAAAACGCAAAATTCACAACTACAATAATCCTAGAAAATATTGAGATGAAAAAAGAACTCTGTCCACAACTCCGCGCAACAATGCCCCTAGTGCATTTATATTAGTTACTCTATGCATTTTTAAATTTAACCCTTAATAATTTATTAAAATTACTGATATTAGTTTAAGATTTAAAATTAATTTTGAAAATATACTTTATTATTATAGATGCTTTAATTTGTCCAAAAATTTATTCCCTTTTTTGGTTATGCTAAAAAAATTAAAAAAAAAAACTTAAGGCTCTAACTGGTGACCAAATTGAATAAAAAATTATGATGAATTCTTTGTTTTTCAGATTTTGTACTAGTTGTGTTGAATTTTTTTTCCAATTATTGATATTCAGGTCCTATTCTTTTCCTCAAGATTCTTCATGGATGAATGAAATTATAAAAAAAAAAAATTATCTTAAATTTTGATGAGTAACAAATTGAAAAAAAAAATCTTATTTTTTTATTTTCTTAATTTTTGTAATGAACTTTTATTCATTATTTTGTTCATTTTTTTTCACTCATCTAGTGGTCATCAATCCAAACCTAAAAGAAAAGCATAATAAAAAAAGTGGTAAAACTTTAAGGATCTAAAAAAGGAAGATAATTTTCAAAAATCTGAAAAAGCAGTTTTAGAAGGAAAAAAAGATGAACAAGGAAGAAGAGTAATTATATTCCTTTGTGCTAAAAATCTAATAATCTTTATTTTTCTCATTACATTATTTGAAACTTGTCTTGTCTTGTATAGCTAAAAATCTCTATATTCAGTTTCATAATAAAAGATATCTTAATAATAAATGGAACATGATTACAACTTAAAATCATGAAGTGAAACCAACTTACCCAAACCATCCAATTTCAATTCGGTTAAGGCGGTTTTCAGCTCCAGAGAAAAGAAAAAGAATAAAACACGATTCCGAATCCAAATCTCCATTTTCAAAGAGAGAGAGAAGAAGAAACATCTCCATTCTCCGAGAGAGAGATCTGAGTCGTCTCCGGAAACAAACGACCTAGAATCCGAGAGTGTAGTAGAACAACAAAAATGGCGTGGCAAAAGGAGAAGATCGTCGGAAGCTGCTTCGCCGTCGGAGCTGCCTTCGCCGTCGGAGCTTCCTTCCTCCACCTCTTCCTCAAAGGCGAGCTTCCCTTAGGCCTAGGCCTCGTCCCCTTCAGGAAACGAAAACCAGTCCGCGTCTACATGGACGGTTGCTTCGACATGATGCACTACGGCCACTGCAACGCGCTCCGGCAGGCGCGTGCTCTCGGCGACCAATTGGTCGTCGGCGTCGTCAGCGACGAGGAGATCATAGCTAATAAAGGACCTCCCGTTACGCCTCTTCACGAGAGGTGGTGACGATCTCTCTCTTTTGATTCTTCGTTGTGTATCCCAAAATCGCTTTATTGTGTTTGTGTCGTTGGTTGTGTGTGTGTTAGGATGATAATGGTGAAGGCTGTAAAGTGGGTGGATGAGGTTATTCCCGATGCTCCTTACGCGATCACGGAGGAGTTCATGAAGAGGTTGTTTGATGAGTATCAGATTGATTACATTATCCATGGGGATGATCCTTGCGTTCTTCCTGATGGAACTGATGCTTATGCCTTGGCTAAGAAGGCTGGGAGGTATAAGCAGATCAAGCGTACTGAGGGAGTTTCCAGCACTGATATCGTTGGTAAAATCTTACCTTCAATTGTTGCTTAGACGAAAGGTTTCGTTTTTATATCATCTGTTAAGGGGAGATACGAGCTGCATCATGTTTATGTTATTTAATTGTTCATGATAGCTTAGACTCTCTGATCTCTAAGATGTGTAGTCACATAAAGATTATAACTTTGTTCGAGTTTCTGCAGGTCGTATGCTTCTCTGTGTAAGAGAAAGATCGAACAGTCAGAGTCATTCGTCTCTGCAAAGGCAGTTTAGCCATGGCCATAATAGCCCAAGGTTTGAGGACGGAGCTTCTTCTGCTGCTGGTACTCGCGTCTCACATTTTCTTCCTACTTCCCGCAGGATCGTTCAGTTCTCCAATGGAAAGGTGTGTGGAGTCTTAAAGAGTCTTCTTTTCTTTGTGTTTCTACCTGTTTACCATACTCAGGGAAATAACTTAGATCTTTGGAGTTTTGTAGATCTATATTTTGCTTACTGATATAGTAGATTGAACAGGTACATGACTCTTGACTTCTAATAGCTTTGCAAGTGGTTCTTGGCTCTCTTTTCAGCTGTTTTAATCATTAAAGAGAATGGATAGCAGCTTTTGTCATCATTTTGATAATATTGTCTGGTTCTTGCTTTCTGAAACATAATTAGTTCCTTTCTATGACCATTTAACCAATCATTGGGTACTTCTTATGTGTGTTATCTATAATTTTCCTATTTTGTGACAGAAGGTTGCTTCACATCTTATTTTTATCGCTTATGTCAATTTATGTCCGCTAGATTTAACTTAAGATATTCCTCGATTGATTTAGTTTTCTCCATATCATTTTGTATAATGGGTTAATCAAACGTACATGCTTATGGTGACAGGGGCCAGGGCCTGGTGCACGCATAATTTACATAGATGGTGCGTTTGATCTTTTCCATGCTGGCCATGTTGAGGTGTAGTAAGTTAAATTGTTGCAGACAAAATATTACTGAGCGACCCTCCATTTTAATTCACCAATGTTGATGATACCTGTTCTTGATTATTCAATTCGCACAGATTCTCAGGCGTGCTCGAGAGCTGGGAGACTTTCTTCTTGTTGGAATACATAATGACCAGACTGTCAGGTTAGAAAAGGCTCATCTTTTGCTTTATAGTGATTGTCTCAGTTTTTGTTTCGTTTATCTTTGTCTTTTGGCCAATCAAATTTAATTGGTAATATGAGTGTTGACCAAAAAATTGGTGTTAAATAAATACTTCTTGTCCGCATTCTGGTTTAGATTTGCATAATTGCATCTCTGCTTAAATTCGTTGGACCAGACCAAACTGTTGCTTGTTATACGTTGATGTGCAGTGGTAAAAGAGGAGCGCAACACCCAATCATGAATCTCCATGAAAGAAGCTTAAGTGTTCTCGCATGCCGCTATGTAGATGAGGTGATAATTGGTGCTCCATGGGAAGTGTCAAAAGATACGGTGAGATTATCTGCTCTTTACTTAACAACGCCCAAATGGCTTTCTTTCATGAAAAAGCTAATTTTGACAATGATTTGAATATTGCAGATCACGACATTTGACATTTGGAAAGTGGTTCATGGGACAGTAGCCGAGAGCGATGATTTTCAAAAGGTAAAACGAGATTTATATAAGGTAGAATACAAAGAGCTGGATTTTCTCTAAGATTCTTGTTGAATGATTTGACAGGAGGAAGGTAACCCGTATGCTGTACCAAAAAGCATGGGCATATTCGAAGTACTAGAAAGCCCTCTTGATATCTCAACCTCCACCATAATCAAGAGGATTGTAGCAAACCATGAAGCTTATCAGGCATGTTTATCTTCTTCTTCTTCTTTTTTTTATCGTTCCTCTTGTTGCTTCACTCTGGCCAATGTCTCAGTCAATGTCTTTCTGTGTGAATACAGAAACGTAATTTGAAAAAGGAAGCTAGTGAGAAGAAGTACTATGAGCAGAAGTCTTTTGTGACCGGTGACTAAATAGAATCAGAAGCTATATATGTTTTAGAAGACAAAAACCATCTTCAGGATGTGAATCCCTTATTTCTTTGTACTGGCTATAGTACCTTACATGTTACATTTTGAATTCTCTAGTTCATACTTTACATAGGGCATTGATGGTTGTAGTACCAATTGCTTCTCTGTATTTTCTTCAATTTTTGGGATGTTTCATTATATTTTTGACTTTCGCTCAATCAAATTACAATGATACGAACTTGAATTTATTAGCTTACAGGCACATAATCATACAAGCATCAATGAGTTAGAGCACTTTGGTTTTGTTAAAGAGTCTCTCAATAGCAAACCACACAGTAATTCTAGTTAAAAATATTGTTTCAATAAGACAACTGAAGAAAGAGTCTTGCAATTAACATTGCTCCTCAGTCTCAGGCATTGCAGTTAACTTTCTTCTGTTGGAAATAACTGAGAAGCAATCTCCAGAGCTCCCCACATAGGCGCATCATTCTTTTTAGACCCACAAAGAAACAACAAAATCTCTGTTTTAGCAAAAAAAAAATCAGGCGATTCAGATAAATCCATAATGTTCAAACATAGAATGTGTATGTGACTTACAAGATAAACGATATCAAAGGCCTTACGGTAGCTTTCAAGACTCTTCTCAACGTTATCATTCCTGAAAACAAACAAAAAGCTGTGAGAGGAGATAAAAGAACGGAGCAAAAAAAATATACAAAAGAAAACACTCACAGGAATCCAATAGATATTCGAGTGTCGTAATTCAAACCATCAGACATCCTCAGATCCCCCATATGGTCTCCTAGAAGCAAAACGTTTGTTCTTTGTTTCACGTACGCATTCTCTTCTCCTTCCCCACCATTGTCAACACCGAGGTTGTCGTGAAGCAGAGCAGCCATGTCTAAAGCGTGTTCATTCTTGTTTAGCACATGAATCAGCTTTCCTGTATTGTAAGAAGTAACGAAACTGCAGTTTATTAAAGTAGAACTTGTGTCTCTAACTAACATTCACCAAATGTTCTACCTTTAAAAGACACAAGCAGTCCATCATCATCGAACACCATCCTGTTGGACACAATCTTTACATTCTTGAATGTTCTATGAAGCTTCTGCCTCAAAACCTGTTAGAAAAAAAAAAAGGTATATTCATTATACAGGAAACATAAAGAGTAGATAAGTCTCATTTACTAATAGAAGAAGTCTTTGGAGATTTCACCTCTTCAATAACATCAGCAAGTCCTGCTGAAAAAATCAAAACTGGGATCTCCTTATCCTGAATCAGATAACAAATAGAGTTGGATTGGTTAATTATAAACAATAGCTTGTTTCTTTAACCATTATAAGCATAACAACTATCAATCCTGAGTTTGATTTTTTAACCTCCAAAAATTCAAAAAGCTCAACCACACCATCTCTAAAAGCTATGGAGGAATCAGCAACAGATTGCTTGATTGCATCATATGTTAAACCTCCCTCAACGAGAAGATTATGAGTTTTACTCCACCTGGTAGACACAAAACAAAAGTTGTCAAGTTTCTTGCAGTTAGAACATGAAAAGACGAAGAAAAATGTATGTGATTGGTAAGAAGAGTATATACCATTCTTCCATGAGTTTGGTTTTCTCTTCAAGGGGAATGACAGGAGAGAACTCAAGAGGATGATAGTGTTCATACAATGCTTCCCTCTTAGCATCGTAATCTGCGTTTCCTTGCTGCAAGATGCCATGACTGCCTTACAAAACAGAGCTGGTTTCAGCTTTGACCGATGAGAAGAGGATAAAGATTAATGGGAGATGAACATACTCATGCCTCGAACTCCATTGACTCTGTATCTCGTTAAAGTCCCATCGAAGTCTGCAATAACCTAAAATCACCCAAAACAACACAGACTTAAAAGCTTTGTGAAAGAAGAAAACTTCTGACTCTATAGACAGAGAGACGGAGAGAGAGAGAGAGGGAAAGACCTGAAATTTGGAAGGACCCGCGTCACGGATTAGGGTTGTTTTATCAGTGAGAGCTCGAGGATGATCAATCACAGTGTTGGCAGAGAGATCAAGCTGTTCCATTTGATGTCTGGACACAGAGCAATCCTGAGAGAAACAAACAGAAAAAAGGAGGAAGCTTTTAACGGATAATGGTTGATTGTTACAATGGAGAGAGAGACTGACGCTGTGGCTGAAGCAGCGAGTAGATGAAGGTGTGAGCTTGTGGTGGTGATTATGGCGGAATAAAGAAATACGAGTTGTCGGCGCGTGAAGGCGCGTGCAGCAGCTTATTATGCGCATCAGAAGAGATGCTCTCGGCACCGAGAATCAAAAGGGCTACTACTCTCTTTGTTAGTCGAGACAAGGGGGTGTTCAATCCGGATATCGGTTCGGTTTTGATTCGGTTTTTTCGGTTTAATTTTCGGTATTTCTGTTAGTAAAATATAACTACAATTCTAAATCCATATTTACTTCGGTTCGGTTTGGTTTATATACCGTCGGTTTTTTGGTTTATATACCGTCGGTTTTTTGGTTTATTCGGTTTTATACCAAAACATAATTATTTAGTTTGGGATCATATTATATAAATTTTAGAGTTATATTGTCATCCAGTCATTTACTATAAAAATATTATATTTTCAAATAAAAGAAAAAAAAACGCTTATACCTTCAGATGAAATAATCAGATCTAGAATTAAAATCAAAGATTGAAATTTTGAAAATAAAAATAAAAAACAAAAGAGAAGTACGAAAGAAAAGTTTTTCCACTCTTCCATATTTAGTGTTCATCAAAGTCATGCTTTTTCGAGTGAAACTTTGTTCATTTATAAATAAGAAAAAAGTTGTGAAGTTTTTTTTCTAGTTATTATCCATCAAATTTATAACATTCACTTCAATTTAATCAATGCTAAAAGAAAGCAAAATGATTAAAAGAAAAAAACTAAAAAAATAAGAAGCCTCAGTTGCGATGAATTTTTCTTTAATTATATTTTAAGTGTTTTTCAAATTAGGATTCTTTATTACTATAAAAATATGGTAATAATTATTAACAAAATAATAACTTATATTACAAATAGATTTTCATGTGACGTTATAAAATATGTACATATTTACGTGTTTCTACTTTTGATCGGTTTTGTTCGGTTTAATCGGTTATAAACCAAATCATATCCAAATTCTACGGTTTTTATAAAATCATATCCATTCGGTTTATATGGTATATACCAAAACCACACTATATTATCTATTTCGGTTCGGTTCGGTTTGGTACGGTTTGGTTTTACCGCGTTGGACAGGCCTCAGAGGGCTTAATAAACAAGATTTGACGTTGACCCAGATCACCTCTTCTAAAAAAAGTTGTAACCTTTTATATTTTCTTCTTGAATACAACATACAAAAACAGAGTTTTTGCTCTCCTACAAAAAAGTTGTAACCTTTTTGTATTCCAATCTTCAATACAAACACAAAACAGAGTTCTTTCTCTGAGCATCGCACTGTACAACTTTGTTTCTCTTTAACTATGTTTTCATAGTCCAAACAAATAAGAAAAAAAGCGTTACAACAAATGATAGAGTAGGCAGATACTAGTAAGTAACTAAATCAGACACACAAGTGAAAGCTTTAGAGGGACTTGAAGTAGAGGTGATGATCAGAGAAGAGAATCCTGTAAGCTAGCTTGCATCTACACTTCAATCTAATTACAAATCCATCTCCAGATCTCTCTATCCTCATCCCTTCTCCACACTCTTCTTCTTGCTGCGTCTGCAATGATTTTCACTATTAATCACTTGAAGTCACTAGAATGATAAGCGTAAGATGCAAATAAAGCAAAACCTCATAAGCATCATAGTTAGTCTCTTCTCGGTAGATCTCTTCATAAGTATCATAGTTAGTCTCTTCGTGAGTGATCTCCTCAACGTGATTGTTAACCATCTTCATCCTCTAGTAAACAACCAAATGAAGATTCTTTATTACTAGTTAATTAAAACAGTCAAAGTTCTTGATTATACAACAAACCAACCTCTGTTTCAAAACTCTTGGAATCAAACGGCGACGTTTCTTGCTTCTCGGGAACAGGGCTTTTGCGGGTCGGGTCGTCGATGGAGCTGAGAGGAGACGTGATAAAGATCGGGTCTTGGAGGGAGACTCTCCTGCGTTTGGGCTGATCTGACTCGTCGGAAACAGGGGAGGAGCGTTTCAAGGGGCTGATATCATCAGGAGAAGCGGCGGAGAGGAAGGAGGAGCGAGAGTAGTCGTAAGGTGGTGGGGAGGAGAGGCGGAGGAGAGAGAGATCAATGTCGTTGATGTTCAGATTGCTACGTTCTTGAAACTCGTTTTCCATTACCATCATCATCATCTTTCTTCTTCTTGAGTTCTCTCTCTCGCCAAGTTCTTTGATAACGAAATTAAGTGGGAGTTCGTTGTGATTGATAATACAAGCTCAAACCATTCATAGTGCCCCCACTATATAATTATATACTAAGATGCGTTTTGCGAATCCTATTGAGATGATGAACTCTATAATTTAGATAAAAAAGCTTATTAATCGTCATTCATTTGTTTTCTTCTTCCTGCTACAGTCTACTTACTATATGTATTGTATATTATCAACATCATACTTTTGAAAAAAAATGATTCTGAAGAGTTAGATATAAAACTAAACGATGTAAACTAGTTCTTTTTGTTATTTGATTAAATCAAAACATATTAGCAAACTACATAAGCTGTAATGATTTCTCACATAACTTACTAACCAATTAACTTGTACATATGAGTTACATAATTGCACGATCAGCATGGACGTAATTTGTATATATGAGTTACCTAATTGAATTAATATATATAAAAAATCATTTCTATAATATTTTTATAATTTTTTAAAAATAATAAATTAAAATATTAATATAATACTATATAAACTCATATGCAAATAAAATTTCAAACATTTATATAATGTTCTATTTTATTTTAATTTAAATATTATTATTTGTTGTTTAATAATTTTAGGGAATTCAATTTTATTTTCTTATTAATTTAAGAAAATTGATTAAAGTATTATGAGTTGGTTACTAATTTTGAAAAATCCAATCACCCAAAAAAATACTTTAATATTTAGTTTAGAGTTTAGTGATTATTTTTTATGGTTTTAGTATTTAGCGGATAAATTTTTTTTATAAATTATTCTTAAACATATAAATAATTTAGAAGAATTAATTTAATTTTTATCATAAATTTAAAGTATTTATAAAAATAGTTATCTTTTTTTATGGTAAATTTGAAAGTGACATCAAAATTAATTTGTGTCAAGATTGAAATTCCCTCTGAATATAACTAACTCTAAGGTTAGTGGGTACTTTGAAGAAAACAAAATAATGTAAATGGTATTTTTAGAGAAAAGTCGAATTAAATCACTAACCAGTAAGTAACAAAGATAGAGCAGAGCGATATTTTGCAAACCGGGATGAGTGTCGTCGGCGTCCACCGTTTAGCTCCTCCTCTACTTCCGGTACATTTCTTAAGCTCTTATCAACCCCATAACTCTCGAGCTGATTACTAATCTTCCTCCTCTGTTTCACACCAGCTTTCACTCCCTACTCCTCCACACGCCTCTCTCAGCATCACCGCCAATCAATCCGTAGTCCACCGGCTGGTTACCTCCTTTAGTCAAAGTGTTAAGTCTTTTCTCCCTTTTATGTTTGCTTTATAGTTTATGGTCTTGTTCCATTGAGAATGTGTGCATGTTTAGGCTTCCCACCATAAACGACCTGATGATGCTGAAGCTGAATCTGAATCTGAACCTTCCGTTGGTGAAGGTATATTCATCTATTGACATTGTAAGACTATAAAATTCAGTCAGGCTTGCATCAAAGTCTTTGCCTTTTTTTTTATATATCTGTCTTTCTTTGTGTTTGTTGTTAACTTGAGTTGTGACACTGTGTTATCTTCTTTCTCTTCCTTTTTTTTTTTTCTATAGGAGAAACGTTGGATAAGAATGTGACACGCAGGAAGAACCCCTTCGTTTCAGAAGAGTATGTGATTTACAGACTTAAGTCCTTCATTTGATACACTTTACGGCAATTTTGTGTGAGTATGTAGTTGTGGGTACCATGTTAAAGCACTTCTTCACGCCTCTTGTTTAACAACATGCGCTTATTAGGTAATCAGTGATTATTGTGAAGAACAAGTCTTGTAGCTTTGGTGTTTCTTCCTTCTTTATGTGATAGGTTTTGGTTCAAAAGTTTGCCTCAGCTTACTTGCATTTCCCCTTTTTTTCTGGTCATCATGAACATTTCATTCGTATTTTATTATATGGCCTGTCCTAATCTCTTAGCTAATATCATTTATATTCCACTCGATGCATTGCAAGGAAGGATTTGTGTAATTAATATAAGCTTAACGTACATCCCTTTCCTTATGATGATCTTGTGCTGCAGGCTTCTCATGAAATTGAAGAGATATGGATTATCTGGAGTACTGTCTTACGGTTTACTTAATACAGTCTATTACAGCACTGCTTTCCTCTTGGTGTGGTAAGTTGAACATACTTTTGATCGTATCCTCTGCACAAAGATACATGAACATTGTCTTATCATGGAACCATTACTTTGTTTTTCTTCTCTATTTTGCTACAGTCTGATATGTTGAGTACGTAGGCGGCTTAAGTTTTGCCTTACCATTGTTGTGAACGCCAAATTTTATTAGAAGCCACCGTTGACATTGATAGTTTTTCTTTGTTTTTGCTCCATCATCACATACTTGAGCGAAAACAGTGACTATTATGTATAGGTTTTATGTCGCCCCAGCACCTGGAAAAATGGGTTATCTCGCTGCAGCTGAGAGGTATGACACATAACCTTCAGCATTTCACAGCGTTACAGGGACCTTAGTGAAAGACTCGTGTTGCATGCAGATTCGTTAAAGTGATGGCCATGGTCTGGGCTGGAAGCCAAGTTACTAAGCTCGTCAGAATAGGAGGGTACGTTAATGCTGATATTTAGTTTCTTACTCAAAGATTGTACTTAGTTTGTTATGATGGATGCAGGGCAGTGGCACTTGCACCTATTGTTGATAGAGGACTGTCTTGGTTTACAGTTAAATACAAGTTTGAAAGTCAGGGAAAAGTGAGTCACCCAATATTGCTCTGAGTAATACATACATACATACATCGATGATGATAACGATGAAGAGTGATCTAAATCTGTGGATGCATTGTGCTTTTTGTTAGGCTTTTGGCGCAATGGTTGGGATATGTCTTGGTCTGGCTTTGATGCTATTTCTCGTTGTGACACTGCTCTGGGGCCTAGCACAGAGTAATAGCTGCATTTGGTGGTGCTTGCGTTTACAACAATTTTGGTTTCGGTTACAACTTACAACAGTATGTACTCGAGAGGCATTGTGGACATGATCTGATGTTCTGTTTTTTATTTTTTTTGTAAGAATGATACGATTTTGTAAACTAAAATAATTAAGAAAATAGTTCAAATGTGTGATCTCTTAGGACAAGAGTTGCTGCAGTAAAGCCAAAAAAGAACAAAGAAAGATGTTTAGCATATCTCAGAGTTGCAGAAGCAACAACACAGAAATGGTTATGAAGAAGGGCTTGAGTTTGGTCTTGAAACACCCACCATATGATATTAGACTCACTTCACCTCAGTGCACTAAAAGTTTCTTCTTTAAGAATATTAGACCTGTGAGAGATATATCAAAGTCAGTTCCTTTGATTTAATAGCATTGTTGTAATACAATTGTGAAGCAGCCAAATAGTTCTTCTTTTAATCAGAGAGAACACAAATGCAAAGATAAATAAGGAGGTTGCACCCATTAGCAGCAGCAGCTTAATGGTGCAAATCAAGAAAAGGCCATGGCGGGCTTGCTGGTCCCGTTAATAGCTGGGGCAACACCGCCTCTCGTGGCCTTCACGTATGAAATGTATTCACTATAATGCATGCTGAATAATGTACTCTGGTAACGTGTTAGATGGATTCTCCTACGCACTGATTCAGTTATTTCACCGTTGTATCCTGCTTTACGTACCAGCGAGTCTATTGCCTCTATCTTTGTCCAGCCTGCGCAATGACAAGTAGCCGTAAGATTTGATGATGTATTTAAACTTTTGGTCCAAACAAAGCGAGGGAGTTCTAAGGTCAAACCAAACATATAAACTACTAAGCAAACCTAAGTTTGTGTCATCAAAAAATGGTACCTTCATGAGCTGGGACCTCAGGCAAATATGTGGCGCTTCGCTTTGTGTTAGACACAGGTTCAGTGAACTCAATGATTATACCATGCTTTCCCACCTTCATAGCCAAAAACAGGGAAGGTGTGTAAGACATCAGAAGGTTTATCAGATGTGCGGATTGAATAGCATGCATTACTTGTTATAACAGAAGAGCGGAAGATAAATTACTTCCCAATCAAGATAATCCTCAGCAGTTTCGTAATCAGTCAAGACAGAGACGGTACATTGCAGAAATGGCAGTTCTTTGGACTGTATTGGTGGGAACCTACGATCCCTCAGGGCACTGTAATAATTTACATATAACAAAAAGGTCATGGTGGTGTATAAGGGCAATATACACATATATATACATGCTTCATCTGTGGTCTCGAGCCCAAAATTTCTAAAACTGAATTACAAAAAAGAAACTTGGAGTAAGGTAACCTGGTCAAGGCATAATCCTTGAAGCCACTGATCAAGCGGCGTGCTTCCAGTGTACCAATACATCCACGCAATCGAGGCTCCCCTCCATTCACTATTTTCTTCCATGTCACAAACAATGGACTACAAGAAAAAAACCACTAGACTATAAGGAAAGACCATGTGTTTCAGGAGACACCAAAGCAATCATCCATATATAAGATAATTGCTGAATACATGATATGAGCCAAGTATGATTCCCACTACTAAACATAAACACTGACAGCAAAGAAAAAAGGTTTCACTATAGAACACAACATCCTCCTGCATGCAAGATGACGAGCGTTTATCCATAAATAGGAACAAGAGTGTTGAAGAACAAAACTAGAAGCTCAGAACTTGCATGTCATAACATAACAAAGCAAAAAAAAAAAAGGAAAGGGTTGAAAAGAAAGTAACTGATTGGCGTCGTCAAAGGCAGGTGGAGGAGTCTCATCGTTGTTGTAGTGACAGACCAAAGTGTCGAAACAGTACACTGCCATCTCTCTGTTCGCCATTTTTTTTTTTTTTTGCTTTTTTAGACAGAACCGCAGACATTAAAAAAAAATCAAAACTTCTGTAAAAAATCGAAAGCAAATTCTAAAATTTAATAACGAATGTTACGAATCATACAAAGAATAGCATTGTCAGAGAAAAAAAAAAGTATGAAACTTTAAGATCGGAGAAGGAAACTGAATCAATAGCTAGAAGAGCATAGAGATTTGTGAGAAGAATTAGAAATCAAATCAAAGAGTTAGTGAATCAATTGGGATAAAACAGAAGATAGAAATGAGAAAACCTTGAGAGAATCGAAGAAGATGGATGGCGTGGTGAAACTGATAAAGCGTGTGTTACGTTTATTACTATTAAAAGAAAGCTTTTGATTGAGAGCGCATTGACAAGTTTTTTTGGTTGCTGTGTCTTTTTCTTAAGGACGTGATGCATCCCCCTACCTCCATTATTTAAAGGTTTAAAAACAAAAAGATATATATGTTGATAAATGTTTTTATTGACATTAATTTATTGATATATATTGGATATATAAATATCTTTATTCAAGATTAAATTTAATAAAATTTAATTTGAAAAATAAAATAATAAGTATTGCTCTCTCTGTTTCATACTATATGTTTTCTTAAAAAGTTTACTTCAATGTAACATTAATTTTACTGAATTAATAATATTTTATAATCTATTTTACAATTAACTGAAATATTTTTAACTTATACTTTTATTGATGATTTTGTAATAAGTAAAGTTATTAAAAAAAATTTATTTATACGTACGTAACATCTTATATTATGTATTTAAACCAAATATTCGACTAGAAACTAAACATCAAATTCATATTTATGCATAATGAACTATACTATCAAATTTATGCAGTGAGATATAGTCTCAGTTTGGAAGTAGATAAAAGATTTATTTAAGAAGAGTAATTAAATGTTTTGATTAGTAACAACTAAACTAAAAAGATGAGGAAAAATTATATTGAAATCATCTTTACCCACATCTATATTTACTTTTATATTTCTACTATATTTACTTTTATATTTCTACTAAAATAAAAATATTTTATTATAGAGTTAGAGTTGCTACAATATATATTTATGTAATATATAACGTATATTTATATAATAGAATTTTTTAAACAATAAGTTATTTAAAATGATAGATGAGTTCAATGATGTTTCATTGGGTTTGTGATCTTAAAGATTTGCAATAAGACAAATATTCAAAATCAATCTCTACGTAAAATTATGGGAGTTTGAAACAAGCGCAAACCAAATTTTCTCTTTCACGGCAACTAACCCTAACCTCGTCGATCTTCAATCCGGTGGCTTCTACCGCCGCAACTGGCTCCATCGGCACCCTAGCTACGGCGAGAGCTTCCTCTGAACCTCAGATCGTTGCACACCTTCATGCAATGGCCGTTCCTTCTGTTACAATCTCCGACGAGACCTCCGCTCCACCTCCATGATCTCCGACAACATGTCTGCTTCTCCTCCTGTGATCTCCAACAATCAACCTCCAGACTACTCACCAGCCTTAGCTACCACCGGTATTCCACCTCCATCTCAGTAATCTCCAAGCATCGTTAACAAAGTTCTGCCATTGGTAATCTCAGATGAAGGTAATTACTCAGATTTTGATTCTCAGGCTGCAGAAGTTGTTCAAGTAACTGGTTTTATCCCTACCTTGGAAGCATGGTCAAAACCTCTCCATTTCACGCCAGCTCCACCCCCCCACCCCCTCCCCCCGGAACCCTGCAACTCCAAGGTTTGGTGTTTTAGAGGTTGTAAGAAGTCGGTTAACTTCATTTTGGCTTTTAATCCGTGAAGCTACTCTCAATGGTCAGAAGCAAAGAAAGGGGATATAAGATATCCTGAGAAATTGTGTCTCAGCTTCCAGTTGAGAATATTCCACCACCTCCGGCTCTCAAAGGAGATGATACTTTTCGGTTTTCATGGGTGGCTCGTATGAATCAAGCATCGAGAAATCTTTTTCGGGCTGCTGACCCGACTTGCCGTTTGGATGGTACTTCTCAGGTGACAATTTCATCTAAGGTCCTTAGGCTAGGCCCATAAAATAAGAAAGAATACATAGTCGGCCAGTTTTATATATGTTCATGTCTTCCTAGTGGACTCATTCATGCAAAATTGAATAGGTTATGGGGTCCGGAATGTAAGATAACCTGTGATAAGTTAGGTGACTCTTCTTTCTTGTTCCATATTCCTCATGAAAATACTCGCAAATGGGTTATCCAACGCGGAGTATGGCATATTGATGATTGCCTCCTCTTCGTATCCCCTTGGAGCCATGTTAACGCATTCCAAGTCCATGAGATTTCTACTCAGACGATGTGGGTTACTCTTAAGAACAAACCAAAAAGTATTTTCTAATTTTTTTAAATATTATTAAGTTTAGATAAATAATGTAGGATATAAAACCTACATTTATCACTCTATAACAGCACACAAAACAAACGTTTAACAACCTTATTTTTCTAAACAATTGGAGTTAATTATATCTTCACTACTTGTTGAAGCAATTAAAGTTTTATTAAGGTAAGTTAATTTATTAATGTTTTAATAAATATTATGTACCATAAATTTTTATAGCAATTAGTCTTAGGGGGTGTTATTGGTTTATATATTTTGATTGATTTAGAAATCCATATAGTATTTATAAATCCAAGTAAAATATGCAAATCCGGAGGTTTTCCTTCGGATTGAGTCTTTGTATTTTTAACTAAAAAATCCAAACAAATCCATTCAAATCCATTATTAAATCAAATATATTAGTAAATCCGTACAATTGAATAACACTTGATTTGATATAGAATTTATGAATCATTAAACCAATAACACATGATTTTAATACATATTTAAAAATCATAGAACCAATAACTAGATTTAGTTCGGATTTTCAAATCCATTAAAATACAACAACCAATAACCCCTACTAAGTTGTTAACTATAAGTAAAAATTTTGTTATACTTTAATTAGTTTTGTATTTTTAAAATTTTTATATTACTTTATATAAAATGTTTTAATAAGTTTGTTTTTCTATTGTTTTAAAATATAATTAATTTTTAGTTTATTAAAAAAATGTCACTATTATTATGTAATATACCACATGTGTAGAGACTTATATTACCACAATTTTAGAAATAGTTGTTAATTTTATTTAAATTTTTAATTTAAATTTGAATATATTATTTATCTACAGTTACTTGATTATAATTTTTACATAAAATTAATGCATATATAGTTAAATTGTACACATGGAATTAATTTTTCTTAGTTAACCATTAATGAATATATATATAGATTATAGTTATGGCAATTTTATTTTGAAAAGTATGTCTACACATTTTACTTAAAGTTTTATATGTATATATCTACATATATTATATGTACAAGTTTATAATATAAAGTCGATGATATATCCAAAATTATGTTAAATATAACTAATTTTTATATTTATGTTTAACATA